>NC_079151.1:113223683-113852850 GCF_947563725.1 Argiope bruennichi | reverse complement strand
ACGTTCCATGAATTCAACCAACAACACCCCTTTGGCATAACAAAACACCGTTGCCATCAGTTTTCTGGCAGAAAAATCTTGCCGGGCTTTTTTTGGTTTGGTAGGCGAATCTGAATGTGCCCACATCTTTGATTGTTCTTTTGTCTCAGGGTTCACGTACTTAATCCAGGTTTCGTCACCGGTCACGATTCTGTTTAACAATGGTTCTCCTTCGTCCTCATAACGTGACAGAAAGTCTAATGCAGAGGCCATTCTTTGACTTTTGTGGTGGTCGGTAAGAATTTTGGGCACCCATCGTGCACAGAACTTACTGTAACCCAATCTTGCTGTCACTATCTCGTACAAAAGAGACTTAGAAATCTGTGGAAAATCAGTAGACAACTCCGCCATTGTGAAACGTCGATTTTCACGAACTTTTGCATCAACTGTCTGAACGAGTTCGTCAGTCACCAAGGATGGTCTATCACTCCTCTCTTCATCATGAACGTTTTCTCGTCCACTTTTAAATAAACGTACCCATTCACGGACAACTCCTTCACTCATAACTTTTGGTCCGTACACGGCACAAAGCTCACGATGAATAGCTGCTGCAGAGTATCCTTTGGCTGTAAAAAACCTTATAACAGCACGCACTTCACATTTGGCGGGATTTTCTATTGCAGCACACATTTCAAACTGCCACAAAAACTAAACTAGCGCAGGTACGATGTTCACTCGACTACGGCTTGATGCCGACTGACCTGCTGAGCGTGTGAATGCACAGATGGCGCGCTACTCCCCCCACTACCCGCACTGTGACCAATCGGAGGTTAGTTTCTGAATTGCCCTCGTATATTAGAATAAAATATATCATATGTAACACAGAGTTATGAGGTTTTAACCTCATAATTCTGTGTTATCACATGGTTTAATTTTAACATTGCAAGATGCACAAACTTATGCCAGATTGTCTAACTTTCTCTTTCATTTTATTTTTTACTTGCAATTTATCGACACATTCAAATACTATTACATCCTCTATGCTCTTTTTTCATGACATCACATGCTCTGATAACGTACAAGTATTACACTTAATAAAAACCATTTTGTGACAGATAAATAACAATGTGTTGTATCGTTTCAACCTTCCAGCAGCCTGACATTTGGGTTCAAAAACTTTGGGGAATTAAGTTTTCACTGTGGATAAATTTATTTATTTTGTAATGTGGTTGTGTATTGCTATTTGACGTATGATGGAATTTTAATGTAATTGAAATTTTACTCTTGGAAAAATTACATGGATTTTATCACACTTTAGATTCAGTAAAAATATTAGGTCAGATTTTTTGTAAAAATTATACTACCTAAAATAATTATATGTATCGCTATTAGTGTATGTACTATATTTTAATCTGCTGTGTCATTCATTTTTTTTAATCAGAAGTTTCATTCTCACTTTGATTCATTTGAATAATACCTAACATACATACGTGCGTAACAATAATAATAATGTTTTGTGTCGAAGTGAATGGATCGTAGCATTGGTGCTTCATCTATAATGTAATAAACTAAATACATAAAAGTATATAATCTTTGTGTCAGTGAGACGTATTATTTTGAAAAATCGTTAGATCGGCATGATTGTATTTTTATCTCCTATCTAACGACTGCAATGAAGCATTTTGTGGCCGTTCTTTCACTTTCGACCATGTATCATGTTCCTGTTTTTGCAGAATAAATTTTATTTGAAGTGTTAGCGAAATTCTTAAGAGAGCTGAGATAATTTATGCCTTTCTGCGTTACAGTGTAACAGTAAAGTTTCATGGTTACGGTCACGTTGTCAACAAGGTTTTGTTTTCGTTCTGTTGGAACATTCCCATTCCTTATGCGACGATGGTGGAAGTTGTAAACAGCGCTGTTGACCACGTTTACTAAGCAGAAATTAACCCTTTAACCTTGAGAGGGCAATATATCGGGCTTAGCGCCAATTTTTCCACTGAAAATGAAACTACTCAGCTGTTTTTCGGAGCCGGTTGCCCGACAGGTTAGCGACTGCTGAAAGATTACGCCATCATCTACAACCCTTGTATTGGCGGATCGTGTCCTAAGCACCCTCGTTTATTTTGGGCCTTTTGCAAGCATTGTTTCGGAAACAGGTGTTTTGAAGGAAGATGCTTTTTCTCCCACGTGGCGTTGAAAGTGAAAAGCGCTGCCTTTTATTTTTAGTTTCTGGTGTTTTCTATCGCGCAATAAACATCTTGGGAAGTTCAAAGTGGTTCATCGTATCGTTCCCATGATTGCTGACATGTTTGTGTTTATACCTTTAGAACTAGTTGTGTGTGACATTATTCATTGCAACTCTTAGAAAAGAGGCAAACGTTATCAGAATGAAGTGTTTTCAATAAATATTTAATTGATTGAATATCGTCACTAAGATATTCTATGGTTCAGGATGTGTTAAAATTTTTTATTGGAGCGCGACGTAAATAAGGGTAGCTACATCAGCCTTAAATTAAATTATTGCATGTGATCAGTGGTAACTTTAGGCCGTTTGCAGACCTTGGCAGTGCACATTAGGATGCTGCTCATTTATTAAATGGCCAGTATAATTTCATTTTTCAGAATTTTTATCGAATATTAATGATTTACATAGGTTATTTTTTAATAGCTTAATGAAAATGAATGTTTTTTATTATTGTGATTCAGAATCATTCATCATACAAGGATGTTCACAATATCATATAAGAAGATTTTTATAAACATTGTAAAAATAAAATATAAATATTGTAATTTATAAATGTTATAAAGATAAAATGAACATAATGAAATAGTTAGGAATTTGAACAATCATATTTGCCAGACTGTTAATATCCCAATATCTTATAATTTGTAGAATTTATATACATTTTTTTACAAATTTTATTTGACAATTAGGCTATTAATATTTTTAATGGATAAGCTTGAGAGCTCTCTTCTCCCAATTCAGCAACTATAGGATGCCGCCTTAAGGGGTCCGACTACGTTAAAAACACTGGTTTTCGACCACATTGGCGAATTCTTCTTTTATTATTATTTCTTGTAGTTCGGGCTTTCTTCTTTCCAAAATAGTATTTTCTAGGAAAAGGAAGGTCTGATCTATCATTAAGGATTATTTTAAACAATTTTTTAGCTAAAATATTTCTTTAACTTCAATTTTCTTAAACTTTAATTTTTATAAAAATTTTCCACCGTTAACATGATATCTCAAAAACTAATAGAGGTATTTACATAAAAATTTCAGCGTGTGTTTTAAATACTATGGGCAATGAAATGAACCAAAAGTTTTATTGTTGGTGAAATACTTTTTTATTTATAGGTGTTTTTAGAAAAATTAAGTTGTAAATTTATGAAAAAAATGTATATATACGTACATTTTTACCCATAATTTCTTTGCATCTCAAAATGTTCCTTAGATTTTGGTTCATTTCATTCATCATTATATTCTATAAATTGTGTACAAAGAAAAATAGGATAGCTGCATTACAATTTTGTGTAGAGTGTTAGCCGTTTAGGTTAAATTTCATTAAAATTTACTACAAATTTTCCTATTTCTCAAAATATATTATATTTCCAAATATTTTTTTTTTGTATATATAGTGTTTATAATTGACAATACATCTAAAAACCATAAATAGTTTTTAAAAAATCAAATTTTTCAAAAATATTGCTTCGAACGTAGTCGGCTACCTTAAATGTTAAGTCAGAATTTCACCATTGACTGTGATGTACAATTCTTGTATGATGTCACAAAATGCCTTACGTTGCTAATAGTTCCAGCTGATATATCGGAATTTCATACTTTTCGCTGTTTTATTCAGTATTTTGTTATAACAGAAACTGTTTGTACTATTGATATCAAATATTTTATAGGAAATGATAACTATTAAATTATTCCGCACTTTCGAGATTGATGTCAGTATTTTTTATACATTCTTTTGTATTTATAATATAAAGAGTAAGAATTGTTTTTCGAAATTTAAATGTTCTGTTGAAAAAATTATTTGATGAAATTAAACAAAATTATATATAATTATTAAATGAAGGAAATAATTTTATTTTATTAAAATGTTTGTTGCTAGATTTGGAGAGATTAATATGACATTAATTGCATTTTAGAAAAATGAACCACCGTGATATAATAATTATTTCTTATTAGAACTAAATAGGAAAACTGATTATTTCTGAAATTTTCATTCATTACATTACCAAAATCCCTTTAATAATTCATTGATTCCATTATCAACTCGCTTTTAGCTTTAAGTCACAATTGCGTTGAGCATGCGAATTTTATAATAAGTGTGGTTTTCTAGAAATATTCAAGATAAAAAAAAATGGCTTCCTTTTCAATGATCAAATATTTGTTTGCATGACTTACAATCACATCTTTTACAAGATTCATTTTAAAATATTATCTTAATTGTTCATGATTTGAGATTTATTTTTCAATTTAATCCTTGACTTATGCTTTCCCCGGTTGGTTACTGAAGAAATTCGGGTACTGGAATGTAATGATGCTTTCTCTGTTGACTTATTGTGGTTCAGTCAACTTTTAATATTTTTTTAAAGCTTAGTTTAAAGAGGAATGTAGTGAAAGAGTTCTAAAATAATAGTAATTGTTAATGAAGTATAAGCTAATCAGTCACTCATTAACCTTATTTCATTTTTAGCTATTCTTTAATTTTTAACATTTTTATTAACTCTGTTTCTTTTCTGTATGTCTGTCAGATGCACGTTTTCAATAGATTTAAAACTAATCTCTCAATAAGATAGAGATTTGAAACTTTAAACTTTGTGCAGAACTGGATACATTGCGATATAACTCTTTCTTGTCTGTCTGTCTAGTACAAATTTTGCAATCGATTAAAAACTTTCATTACCAAAGATGAAATAGTTAGCTCATCGGTAAATTAGTTTAAAATCTTTGGAAAAATTTCATTTATACAAGACAAAAAAGCAGAAAACTATTATTTAAATATTTTTTTTTATGTCATGTTTTTAAAATAGACTAAAAATTTTAAAACAATTTCCTCTAACATCATAAAAATTTATAACCCCATGCAGATTGTACCGAAAATTTGTGATTGTGAATTTTTAAAATTCGCAATCACATATTTTTTTTATTCCGTTTTAGTTATTTCATACTTTTTAACCCGTTTTAAAAATGTGGTACATGAAAAAAAAAATTACATTATTATTATGTTTGAATTATCGCTTGGAAAAAAAATTTTTATTTTATTTTTGTGAACATATTAGATTCCGAAAGCCTCATATCAGATCTCATGTTTGCATATATATATATCTATCTATACTTATAATAAAGCTCAATGTGTGTGTGTGTGTGTTGGCGTTCTACAGGCCAGACCGTTTGACCTACAGCTACCAAATTTTGTACGTGTATACCTTGGAGGTCGGGAATGTGCACCTGGGGTTCCTTTTTTCGAATTTTTAATTAGAATTTTAATTATTAATTAAAAACTAACTTTCCCGCCAAAAAATCTTCCATTTTCCCCACCGCCAACTTTTCCGCCAAAAAAATCTTCCATTTTCTCCACCGCCAAATGACTAAGGCTTCCGTGTTTTTTTTTCTCCCAACAGTAATGAGGCTAGGGTTAATATTTTTCGGCGGATTATTTCAAACGATTCTGTTTATTTTCTTAATGTTTGATGCATTTAAAATCAAACATTTTTAATTAATCCATATTCCAGATTCATTCTGAAGTACTTTTGAATTAAAATAACACAGAATAAAGGAAATTAAAAATGTATAATCTGCATAGCGTTACCCCAACTGGCGTAGAAAAATTCACGCATTTGCGTTAACGTAACTGGCGAAGAAAATTCACGCATGCGCACAGTGTTCTGATTGTTGCCATGACAACCGTTATGAACGGATGATTTAAATTATTTTTAGGTTAGTTTCATGCTTTTGTAAGTAAATTGTATTTATGTTAGTTATATATTTTTTGTATATGCTTATAGTTTTAAGTACATCGGTTTTTAAGTAGTTTTTTTAAACCTGTTTTCAATGATTTAAATTATTTTTAGGTTAGTTGCATGCTTTTTTTAATTAAATTGTATTTATGTTAGTTATATATATTTTTTGTATATGCTTATAGTTTTAAGTACATCGTTTTTTAAGTAGTTTTTTTAAACCTGTTTTAGACCGATTATTTTAAACGATTCATTTTATTTTCTTAGTGTTTGATGCATTTAAAATGAAACATTGTTAATGAATCGATCTGTTCATGATAAATCTGAGAAAATTTTGTTGACAAATTCTTGAGATATTACATAAATGAAGAAAGATATTCTTTAGTGCCCATAAAGTTTAAACGCTCAGTGACTCTATTATCAGTATTCATATTATTAAAAAAAAATGCTTTGTTTCAGTAAAAAATATTATTATATTAATTGCAGATTAATCCTTTACACTTTAAATTAAAGCATAAATTCTACGAGGGGTAACAGAAAATTAGAGAGATACATATCACGTTATGACTGAAGGCCTTTATAATATTATGAGTGAATTATATGACTATCAAAATTTGAAGTTTTAAAATATTTTGCTGAAGAATCTATTAAAGTTGGAATTGCATAAAATATTTAATTATTAAAATTTTAACGAACATTCAGATTGGCGAACCGGCTGGTCGCCAAAGGAGGCTAGTACTTATAATAAAGCTCAATGTGTGTGTGTGTGTGTGTGTGTGTGTGTTGGCGCTCTACAGGCCAGGTCATTTGACATACAGCTATCAAATTTGGTACATGTATACCTTAGAGGTCGAGAATGTGCACCTGGGGTCCCTTTTTTTGAAATTTTAATTAGAATTTTAATTATTAATTAAAAACTAACTTTCCCGCCAAAAAAATCTTCCATTTTCCCCACCGCCAACTTTTCCGCCAAAAAAATCTTCCATTTTCCCCACCGCCAAATAAGTAAGGCATCATTTTTTTTTCTCCCAACAGTAATGAGGCTAGGGTTAACAGTTTTCGACGGATTATTTCAAACGATTCTGTTTATTTTCTTAATGTTTTATGAATTTAAAATTAAATATTGTTAATTAATCCATGTTTCAGATTCATTCTGAAGTACTTTTGAATTAAAATAACACAGAATAAAGGAAATTAAAAATGTCTAATCTGCATAGCGTTACCCCAACTGGCGTAGAAAAATTTACGCATTTGCGTTAACGTAACTGGCGAAGAAAATCCACGCATGCGCATTGTTCTGATTGTTGGCATGGCAACCAACGGACGATTTAAATTATTTTTAGGTTAGTTGCATGCTTTTGTAAGTAAAATGTATTTATGTTAGTTATATATTTTTTGTATATGCTTATAGTTTTAAGTACATCGTTTTTTAAGTAGTTTTTTTAAACCTGTTTTCGACCGATTATTTTAAACGATTCATTTTATTTTCTTAGTGTTTGATGCATTTAAAATGAAACATTGTTAATGAATCGATCTGTTCATGATGAATCTGAGAAATTTTTGTTGACAAATTCTTGAGATATTACATAAATTAAGAAAGATATTCTTTAGTGACCATAAAGTTTAAACGCTCAGTGACTCTATTATCAGTAATCATATTATTAAAAAAATGCTTTGTTTCAGTAAAATATATTATTATATTAATTGCAGATTAATCATTTACACTTTAATTTAAAGCATAATTTCTACGAGGGGTAACAGAAAATTAGAGAGATACATATTACGTTATGACTGAAGGCCTTTATAATATTATGAGTGAATTATATGACTATCAAAATTTGAAGTTTTAAAATATTTTGCTGAAGAATCTATTAAAGTTGGAATTGCGTAAAATATTTAATGGTACGACCGGAGTTTTATCCCCTGCTTGGCGAAATTTTTAAAAATCGCAAACAACGGCCTTGCGAAATGTTCAAAAGCAAAGGAGCAGATGTTCAATTATAGTGCATAATAAAGATTGCCAGCTTTGGTGCGTTATCGCAACTTGGCGAAGAAGGGGGTTAAACTCCGGTTCAACCTATTTAATTATTAAAATTTAAACGAACATTAAGATTGGCGAACCGGCTGGTCGCCAAAGGCGGCTAGTATATATATATATATATATATATATATATATATATATATATATATATATATATATATATAATATAATATAATATTTTTAAATATTTTAATTTAATCTGAGGAAATATTCATCAGTTTAAATTGCACTATGTATATATATCGACAAATTTTCTGTGCATTATAAGTGCATGACAACGAATAATCAGTTATTTTATCTGGGAATTTATTATTTTTTAATCAAATACCTGAATTTTACAATTTAGTTGGAAAAAACAATCATCTGATTAACTCGCATTGTTAAAGACTTTTTTTTCACACGAGCATTCTTTTTTTCCGCACAGTATTCCAGCAAAACGTGTGGAACAAACACATCGAGAGATTAACCGTCGAAGGACGTCTCCGTCTTTGACGTAATCCAAAATGACGCTCTTGATGCCAGAATTATTAAACCGCGAGTTTCTCGAGCGGCCATCTCGTGTTTTGTACACGTGAGCGTTGCCAGTTGGTCTATGGTTGGCTGGTTCAATACTAACCAACCTTGTTCTTTGCTTGACTCACATTTCCGCGTCCGGTTAGAATAAGCACAATCATGTGTGTGTAACGTTCGGTCTTGTCTCTCTTTCATCGTAGTCGAATATCTGTTGAGTGTTAGTTATGCTATTCTTTATCGCGAGTTGAGAGTTCTTCATTGCATTTTTATGTAAGCGTGCAATATGCGGACTGGGTGCAAAAGGTAAATTTACATTGTTCTGATTCTTTTTGCAATTACTCTTATTTAATTTCGTTATTAGAAGGGAGAAAACAGTCATGTAATTTTCATTACAGGAAATCAGACATGCTTAGAAAGAGAATAAAAATAGAAAAATTATATTTAAAATAAATAAATATATAATTATAAACAGAGGAAACATAATAAATTGGTGTGGCAACCGCGATTAAGACAGTTTGATAGAGGGCCCGTTTCACTGAAATTTCAGCGAGAAAAGTAATGACTTTTAAAGGTTGCTAGTAGTTCTTACGGGATAGAATTGTAAAAGAATTTACAATCAGTTGTTCTTTTAATTAACATAATCAAAGTTTGAATGTGTCGGATTTGCTTAAAAAAAATTATTGAAATTTCATTAGTTTCATTTGTACAGATCATTTTCTTTGTACTGAAATCAGTGGGTTGAAAACCATACATATAAACCTATATAGAAAAATGCCGCTTGTTACGATCATATTAACCACATTAGAATTATCCCTTCCTTGAGATTAACTCTATTGTGGTTAATATGAGCGTGCGTTTTCGTGGTAGCATGTAAGAATGTATGTCCCGTCATTGGTGTGAAGGTAATTCGGTTATTCATCATTACTTTAATCACTAGAGAAGAAAGAACCTATTTACTTAAACTGCAATTTTTCATCCGTCCACGTGCTCGTGTGGCCCCTCATGGGATAAAGAAACATTTGCAGTCATGCAGATTATTTAGTATAGTGCTGAAAACGTGGATATTCTTCAAACATCTTTATATTTATATATAATGTGTGTGTGTGTGTGTGATTGAAATTCTGAAGAATATTTTGTGATTAATAATTGTGGATAATTCCCCAAGGGGTTTAGTGCAAAATAATAATAAACAAATGATTTTAAAATATCAGTGAGATGACGAACAAACTTTAATTATTCAGCTTGTTTCAGTTTCAATTGACGATGATTTAATTTCAATTCTATCCCATTAACGTAGCAGCTGATAAATTAAATTTTAGTTTTCAGAGAATTAAGGGTGCGGAACAAATAAAATTAAATATTAATATAAATAAAAATAATCAGGCATGGTTGAAACGCACGCACGCACGCAAACACACACACACACACACTATGTGTATATTTAGCGTTTCTCATTATTTATTAACTATACAATGCATAAAATGATGAGTTTGATCAGCCCCATGATGTATAAAAATGATTATGCTCAAATCTGACTATGCATTGTGAAATATAAAGAAGAACAGCGTAAATTTGTGCGAGGCATCAAAGGATACCTGATTTTGACAGGACCAAGAGTCTGTTTTATTTATATTGAGCATCCATTATTATTTAAAATCTGTGCAATGCTTAAAATGATGAGTTTGATCAGCCCCATGATGCATAAAAATGATTATGCTCTAATCTGACTATGCATTCTGAAATATAAAGAAGGGAGAACAGCTTGAATTTGTGTGAGGCAACAAAGGATACCTAATATTGAGAGGACCAAGTGTATGCTTTATTTATTTTCAGCATCCATTATTATTTAAAATCTGTGCAATGCATAAAATGATGAGTTTGATCAGCCCAATGATGTATAAAAATGATTATACTCAAATCTGACTATGCATTGTGAAATATAAAGAAGGCAGGACAGCTTAAATTTGTGTGAGGCATCAAAGGATATCTGATTTTGAGAGGACCAAGAGTATGTTTTATTTATATTGAGCATCTATTATTATTTAAAATTTGTGCAATGCATAAAATGATGAGTTTGAACAGCCCCATGATGTATAAAAATGATTATACTCTAATCTGACTATGCATTCTGAAATATAAAGGATAACAGCTTAAATTTGTGTGAGGCAACAAAGGATATCTGATATTGAGAGGCCCAAGAGTATGTTTTATTTATATTGAACATCCATTATTATTTAAAATCGGTGCTATTTATAAAATGATGAGTTTGATCAGCCCCATGATGTATAAAAATGATTATACTCTAATCTGACTGTGCATAGTGACATATAAAGAAGGGAGAACAGCTTAAATTTGTGTGAGGCAACAAAGGATATGTGATTTTGAGAGGACCAAGAGTATGTTTTATTTATATTGAGCATCCATTATTATTTAAAATCGGTGCTATGTATAAAATGATGAGTTTGATCAGCCCCATGATGTATAAAAATGATTATACTCTAATCTGACTGTGCATAGTGACATATAAAGAAGGGAGAACAGCTTAAATTTGTGTGAGGCAACAAAGGATATGTGATTTTGAGAGGACTAAGAGTATGTTTTATTTATATTGAGCATCCATTATTATTTAAAATCTGTGCAATGCATAAAATGATGAGTTTGATCAGCCCCATGATGTATAAAAATGATTATACTCTAATCTGACTATGCATTGTGAAATATAGAGAAGGGAGAACAGCTTAAATTTGTGTGAGGCAACAACGGATATCTGATATTGAGAGGACTAAGAGTATGTTTTATTCATATTGAGCATCCATTATTATTTAAAATCTGTGCAATGCATAAAATGATGAGTTTGATCAGCCCTATGATGCATAAAAATGATTATGCTCTAATCTGACTATGCATTGTGAAATATAGAGAAGGGAGAACAGCGTAAATTTGTGTGAGGCAACAAAGGATACCTAATATTGAGAGGACCAAGTGTATGCTTTATTTATATTCAGCATCCATTATTATTTAAAATCTGTGCAGTGCATAAAATGATGAGTTTGATCAGCCCCATGATGTATAAAAATGATTATACTCTAATCTGACTGTGCATAGTGACATATAAAGAAGGGAGAACAGCTTAAATTTGTGTGAGGCAACAAAGGATACCTGATATTGAGAGGACCAAGAGTATGTTTTATTTATATTGAGCATCCATTATTATTTAAAATCTGTGCAATGAATAAAATGATGAGTTTGATCAGCCCCATGATGTATCAAAATGATTATGCCCTAATCTGACTAAGCATTGTGAAATATAAAGAAGGGAGAACATGTGTGTGTACATGTGAACAAGTAAATTTGTGTGAGGCAACAAAGGATACCTGATATTGAGAGGACTAAGAGTATGTTTTATTTATATTGAGTATCCATTATTATTTAAAATCTGTGCAATGCATAAAATGATGAGTTTGATCAGCCCCATGATGTATAAAAATGATTATACTCTAATCTGACTATGCATTGTGAAATATAGAGAAGGGAGAACAGCTTAAATTTGTGTGAGGCAACAACGGATATCTGATATTGAGAGGACTAAGAGTATGTTTTATTTATATTGAGCATCCATTATTATTTAAAATCTGTGCAATGCATAAAATGATGAGTTTGATCAGCCCCATGATGTATAAAAATGATTATGCTCAAATCTGACTATGCATTGTCAAACATAAAGAAATTGGAGCGATGTAAAAAACTGGGATATGTAACAGGCACCCGAGATCGAAAAGGACTTGAATTATCTTTTATATATGTATCATAATTTTTAATCTATGCAATGCATTAGGTAATCTTGATTAGAAAAATGATATAAAAATGATTGCTTAAATTTCTGACTGTGTATTGGTGGACGTTGTTTCTGCGGTAAAACAATAAGTATAGAATATAAAAATAGCTATCTTGTAGAATTGGCAATTACATTATTAGAGTATATATATATATATATATATTATATTCAACATTCATTCGATAATGTTAATGAGATAAGGTAATGTTATGGTGACGTTGATACATATGAAAATTAAATTTTTGCATAAATGAAATTTATATGGCAGAATTATTTATCGTGGGCTTGGTTTCAAAACCTCGCAAGTCCTTTTCTTTATGAATATGCGATTTACTTCTTTTTTAATAGGGAAAAAATCAAAAAATATTATTTTAAAACTTTCGTAAGTCCGTTAATCGAATTAGTATTTCTAGTGGACATTTTAGAAAGACTTTTGTGCCCTTAATGGACATTTTAAACATTTATTATTCTCTTAATGAAAAATTTCCATTATTTTAATTCATTTTGAAAACAAGATGACATTATTCTATTTTTTTGTGCGACTTTTTACGAAATGTAAAAACACTGCAAACCCAAAATATGTCTTTAAACCATAATGAAGTCTTAATTAATGACGAGTAAAAAAAATGGGAAAAAAATAGATCGACAGTAAAATTTTAATAAAATAATTTAAAGCGATTTTTTTTTCTCTTGCTTGAATTTATTTACTCATCAATGGCGAAGGATCTGAAAAAACAATGCATTACGAAGGTGATCGCCTTTGAAAAATTCGTGATATTTATTATAACATTAACTTTCAGAAGCATCAGTGCTATTTATTTACTGAATAAAAGGTTCTTTCTTTTCCTGTTTTATTTATAACTGATCAGAATCACTTAACAATTCAGCATTTGAAAAAGGCTTTAAAAAACTCGCTAATTAATTGCCTATAGATTTCGTGCGGAAATGTCAAACATAATTTTTCGTAAGGCATTTCCCAGTATAATTTTCAGAAATAAAAACGTACTTTAATCTCCATTTATTTCTGGCATTGCATTTGCTATTAGAACGTGGTAATATTTATAGGTTGGCATACCATCTATAAATAGCGAATTCGTGGTGAGAAATCTTACAACACTCTGTCTGAGGCAGGCCTTGTATCTACAGCTACCAAATTTGATAAATACTTATTTCTAGAGTATAATTTCATATTAAGAAAGAATTTTACAAAATTTTTGCAAATTAGAAATTAAATTTTTTTTTAATTGTGAAACTTTAGCATTTTGTCCCAATAATTACGGAATATATTACTGCATAGAAATTACTTTTACACCATTTAAATAATCACAGAAATATATTTTTTCCTATTATAATAAGTTTTTATGTTTAAGTATATTTTATAACAATATTTTTCATCGTTTGTTATTGAATTTATGATTACACACGCTTTGTTAGTTTATTAAATACATTTTTTTTGTGAGTAAGCGTTTATCGCTGCTAAATAATTGAAAGCAAATTTGTAATGATAAATGGATTAAATCGTAATTAAACATTATCGTGCAGCCATGGCTCGCATTAAGAGATCGAATCTCTTTTAATTTTTATTGTCGGTAAAGGTGAGTTTACCCTCATCTATCCAGTAAGACCACGCATAACTCTATAATCCATCTATACACTATACACTCTATAATCCATCTAGTAAGATCACGCATGCGCAGAAACTGTACTGTTAGGGTTTTTTTTAAAATTATATTTTCAGCTGTATTTGTTTTTATTGCTGTATGCATGAAATATTGTTTGTGACAATAAAGTAAAGAGTGTTTAAATTAATTAAAATTTTCTTGACAATATTGGAATGTATTATAAAGGTAATTTTAAAGAATGTGTGATTGTTCATTGCATCGAAACATTTATTGCTTTTAAAATCTGGCGGGTTCTTTTGGAAGTCACTAATTTCCTCTCACTAATTTTAATGGCTCGAACGTCTCCATAGAATTCCTGATGGAATGGCATTTCAAAAATGATAGGTGTTTTCTTTCTTTTCTTTTTCAGTTTTTTCCTCCGCAATTATTCTATATCTGTCCTAGTGACTTTTGCATCAGAATGTAGGCGACATGTAAATTTTCCACCGTCTTATGTTGTCTGAACAATGATATTCAATATTATTAGTATTTCGCAAAATCGAATTATATGTAAGATAAATGTAAATATCTAAATTTAATGCGAGAAATATAATTTACTGTGGTAATTTTAAGTAAAAATAATCTGGATAGGCACTTTTAAAATGTTTTTTGCGAAATAGAGGAGTTTAGTTTATTTAAGATTACTACAAGCTACATCAGTGGAAATGTTCATACTCTACGCCACTCTGCTATTTTAAACCCTTCATTTAGGCTAGACATTTTTGAACATCATGTAAATATCCGCGTGCTTCTAGGAACTTTGATCCCCTTCCCCATATACCCTACCCCCTAAACTCTAAAACTCGAAGTGGCGTCTTCGATTTTCTTGCTAACGTAAACGTTACTGTTTCGTTTGTTTCGCATTCCAAATAAAACCGCCTATCTGAAACCTTTTCCACTAACTGCACCTGCACCCATTTCTCCATGCTTCTCTACAATGGCCCCACAACATACATTCCAAATAGCGCGGAATGCTAGAAACTAAAACTGGCTAGATATCCATCTTTCCATGCCATGCCAATTCTGATCGGTTTCCACATCAAAGACCGGTTTTACGTGGAATTTTCGCAGATAATCAGCTTTTGGTAGTTTAGTTAAAGCTTTCTTAAAAAAAAAAAAAAGTTAACTTGTTGCTAATAATATGCAAATTTGTGAGTTGCAACTTCCAACAGTTTAAATCACATATAATGTGTTGTTTAAATTTCAAAAATATGCACATGTTGAAAAGACAAGATCTCAATCTAAAACGCTTTGAAGTTTGCTATTGGCACGCTTGCTAGGAGGAAGTATAAAATATGAAAATTATGAAATTTGTCAAAAGGAGGGCTACTGCTATTCTTTTTTCTTTTTAAAGTAATTTACTGGTATTATATTAAAATGAATATATTCCATTTACATTTGCAATTCGAAAGAATTCCTCTGATGCTAATTTTTAAAATATAAAATTTCTTGCATTTTTTTAAAACAATTTGTTGCTTTTGGCGACCAGTTTGTCTGCTCATATTATTGAACCTTTGTATAAATTGTTAATACGAAATGTATTTAAAAAAAAATTACCGTGGTATTTTATTGGTTTGAAAAACTAACTTGAAAAGTATGTGTAATAGGAAATAAAAGCGAAAGTGAAAATCCTATTTCGGAATTATTCTCTAAATAAAGCAATTTTTTTATTTTAATTTCGATATTGGCAAAAGCAAGCAATTGAATATACTGATGAGTTTGAACAAAACATCGTTACAGTTTGTGTGTCAAATTAAATTTTTAAAAATTAAATAAAGAAAAAAATGTATGGTGGTATTTTTTTTTAATTTTAAAATACTGCAAAAAAAATTATGAAATAATAGTTTTTTTGAAGATATGATCATCAATTTCCATTGATAATTCTTAGCGATTATCTGTTTGGTCATATTTATGCCTATTTTCCCACTCAGTTAATCTTTCTATTTGACTCCATTTTTTAATTTTTTTAAAAAATTTTTTTTATTTTACTACCTTTTCTGTCCTCTGACTGAATGGAGCTTTTGGATATACGGCAAATCCTTTTCAGAATATTTCTAATATTTTGCAGCTGCATTAATTTGCGAAGCCTTGAAGTAAGAGCAGCTGGAAAAACATTCAATGAAGCAGTCTGAAGATTTGTTTACATTTGACTTAACGCCGTTCGACAATACGTTATAAGAGCGATTTCTATGCTACATACGTTAGTGTTAGAGACTTTTATATGATCTATGTCATTATATTTCAGGATACTCCACGATATTTTTATTGAAAACAGAAACATTCGGAACCATTTCAAAAATCTGGATTATCCTGGCGACATACGGTTACTTTTAGCATTGTCAAAAACTAATGATTAATTAAAAATTAATCCTTATTATATCTACATGACCCATTCTCCTTTTCATACTTTTGTACTTCTCAGCAAATTCAGTTATCTATATGAGGTTGAAATTTAGCCGCCATCTCGTCAGAGCCACGCTATAACTCATAATAATAATAATTTTAATCAATCGAAAAGAAACTGATTATAAACAGGGCTATTCAATCGAAATGAGATTTGTATATTTTTGTACACGTCGAGCCAATACTTGCAACATTTTATAGCGCTACACATTAAAAAATATTTGACATTTTAGAATTTTAATGCAAAATATAAAGGTAAATTAATAAATTATGTATACACATGAAATTACGAAATTTGTTTCATTTAAAACTAATGCGTGATTACAATCATATTTTCATATTAAGCAACTTAATGCTGGAACGGACAATCTAAATCAGGCGATCTAAATCTTAATTTCTCAGTGCATACTAAAAATACCTTTGGTATTTTATCAGATTGAAGAAAATGCATTCAAGCTTTTTATTGACACAATGCATGTTAAGGTTGTTAAACTTCGTTCTGATTCAGGATTACGAGAAAGTGAATATCGTTGCAGAAAAACAAAGGTAGATAAAGGAATTCTTTCTTTATTTAAAAGCTACGTCTACAGTATTACAGAAAGGACATAGTAAAATATGTTAAAAGTGTTGAGATATTAGTTATTTTTCACTCGCAGGGTACATTCACACCAAAAAAACATTTCTCGTTCAAAACTGTTTCAATGATAACAGTTTTGTGTGCTTGTTTATTTTTACTTTTTCCGAGTTTATTTGGCGATTTTCAGATTACACCTTGAACACCAAAATAATGATTTTATTTGATAATTTTCAAATTGCGCCAAGATTGCCAAGCTCATAATCTGGCATCTTTGGCATCTTATACATAAGATGCCAAAATTTCGCGAGCATCGTCGCATTTCCCACTTGGTGATTTTCAGATTACTCCTATTTCTCCAAGCTCCATTATAAATTAGATGCCAAAATGTTGCCAAGATGGTTGCATTTTTGGGTTTATACAGCGAATTTCAGATTACGCTAAGATTGTCAGTCTCCAAGTTAACGATGGATTGCATTTTTGGCGATAGATTTTTGGACCTTAAATATAAACAAGTGCGCAATTTTATTTCCTTGCAGTTTTTTTTTTGTCTCTAATTTTCATGAATTTTTCAAAATATTTTAAATATATTTAGAACAATATTTTTCATTCTATTAGCAATAACTTTATACACACGCTAGTTGCTATGAGATCATGTGTGCGTGTGTATGTTTCTGTTTGCCGTTGCTATAATTAAGAGTGAATTTTTGCAGATTTTATAAATATAAGCGATTGAATCCTGAAGTATTATCATGCTATGCTATTTTGGATCAGAAGTTCGAATGACTTTGAATTTTTGAGAACGAGAGTGCAAATTCTCTACCAGATCATTAATATTGTTTTTAAAGTTAAAATTAACCGTTACTAGAAATTCACATTTTTTAATTTTTTTGAAATAACTGCATTATTTCAGCTGCAAGGATAAAAAAAAATAATCTAAATCTTTGAAACCTTAGATAAGAATGAAATGTTTCTAAATAAAGGTAGAAATATCTATGTTAATTTTAATTTCGTCAGCTTTAATGCTTCCAGCATTGAGATGACCTGCTTTACTTCAAGGTCAATTCTTGTTATTCTGGTTTTGACTAATTCCTTAATTATGAGATGAAGATAATATGCGATTGTGATCTGTTTGTCAAGTGCATTGTGTAATTTCGATATAAGCCTTAATCTCTGATATCTTAGCATTAATGTCATAAATGTTTTATACATAAATTTTGAAAATGCCGTATTCGAAAAATAAGAAATGCATCAGTTCTTTTTAGTTTTTTCAGAAAATGAATTATTTGTTTTGTATCATCTTCACTGTACACGTACACTCCATCATTGTCACAGTTTCTGTTGTCCCTATTTTATGCTTTTTCTCTAAGTTTGAATGAAATCCGAATTATAAACTTGTAAAAGTGAAAATTGACTGTAACAGTATAAATGGATATTTTACTCTTAATTGTCACAATTATGTTATTAAAGAATTTCTTTAAACAATGCAATGTCACAGTGGCATTTTTTTATGGAATGAAATTAGTTAATAGTAATCATAAGCTTATAGTTAAATTATTCGAATTTTTTCTGTTGCATTCTATACCCCTGAAGATTTAAGAATTTCTTAAAAACATGTGCATTATTTTTCTGCTCAGTGCAGTTATCAATTAAAACATTCATTTATCAAGAGTTTTCTTTTTTTAAGCAATTTTAACTGTACATCATTTTAGTTTTTTGCTAATTAATCAGTTTTTGTCACCTTCAAATTTCAGAACTTATTAAAATCGCAACCAAAACTACCTTTTAAAGGAGTCTTTAAAATCTTTAAAATACCATTAACAAACTATAATCATCAATTTAGCCATATTTTTGAAAAATTTTAAACGCATGAGAGTATTTTGTGCATTACGCCAGTCCAAAACAGAAGCTGACGGTTTCAATTCTGTGAGAAAGTATGTGGTATGCATTCGCGTGGTTCACCAGACATTATGTACCAACAACATATCGAGTTTCTTGTTTTGTCTTGCAGTCTTTTAGCAAAATCCAAACAAGCCCAAACTTCTGCTCGTCTCGTTGGCTTACAACAAAGTAGAATGATTGATTAAAATATTTATATATGTTTTTCTTTGGTTACCTACAGTTAGGAAACAACTGATTTTTCTTTTTCTAGTTTTATTACTTTATGCCCCTTCCTTCTCTGTCAATGCAAATTTTAAATTTAATTGAGTTTAAAAAAACTTTTGACATTTAACTGGTATTTTTAATTTCATTGATGTTTTTTTTTTCAATCTGTTTTATGCAAAAATTAAAAAAATCACAATTTTACAGCACTTTAAAATATTAAAAAGACATCAACTTGATTCCTATTTTGATTCTCTCCCCCCCCCCAATCTTTCTCGACTAGGTCAGGTACAGCAATATAGCGAAATAAGTTTCTTCTCTCGGAGCTATTTTGAATTATAACGCAATTCATTTTGCTTTTACAAAATTGTTTCCTCTAGGAGCCCGCCTCTGGACCTGACATAATCGCGATCTCTAAATCTGGTAACTATGCGTTTCATACTACCTGGAACGGGGACTTCCCGTTTTTAATCAAAGTGTTTTTGCTTCGATCCAACTTCTGCTGCGTATTTGGCCGTTTCCTTTGTAGAAAGAGGATGAGGTTAATCAACGTCTGTTTAATAAAATGGTGTTTTCCAAGCTTGTGATTTCATGGAAATTTATCTTCACTTCACTTGTAATAAAAATGAATACAGTTAAATACATTGATTAAATTATTATTATATTTAATATCGAAGAATATGGCAGTTGCACGTTCTATTCATGTTTCTGCAGTCCTGTAATAAATCAGTGTTCCTGCAGTCCCGTGATATGATTTAACTAGTTATAGGTAGCAATAATTTACATTATCTAGATTTTGTTGAAATTTTTGAAATAAGCACGATTTCATTAACTGTTTTTGTTCCATACTATTTATTATAGATTAATAAGAAACATCTTACTGCCTTAATTCTTGAGAGCCTAAAATTATTCTAGGCCGTTCAGAATCATGACCGACAGTTTAAAAATTCCAAGTGTAACTTATGAATTTAATTTATCAAAACAAATATCCCGTTTAAATATATTTAGCTTGATTATGAAAATGTTCCATTGAAGAAACATGAGAACTATTCTGTGATGTATTTCATAATTTTGAAATGTGGTCAGATAACGAGGATAATACTTGAGTTGGCATTCTAATTGGCCAGACATCCATGCCGCATCAGCTGAAGGACATATGATATATGACGCCAAATGTAACTTACACTAGGCCACATGCACTGCAAATCCTTAACGGAATCAAGTTTCATGTCAGGAGTCTTTCTGCCCATATTTGAATATGAAGTGAATTCTTTTAAATCGTTTAAATTATAATTACTTATTAAGTGAGTCGTCCTTACATTTCACAAATTTGTTTATGAGAATTAAATTTTTATTTTTCCTTAATTTTTTTTTTTTCTACAGCCAGTTATTTTGGAATTTCATTTCATACTTTACTGATTATTTCTTTGGTAATGTTTGTTTATTTTACTTGTTAGTTATGAATAACAGTGAGGTTGCTGGATTTCGTCATCTGAAAAAGATTTGTTAAATTGATGCTGTAAATGAAAGAAAGATTTATTAGATGTTGCAAGAAATAATCACTCTGTAAAAGATCTCGTGGTGGTTCTTACTCTACATTTTAAAATTTTTTTGACATCAGATAAATTATGAGTGAACATCTTTTGTAGTCAAAATTCAAAGAAAATCAAAAGTTGCAATAAAATGATTTATTATCTGAAATATAAAATTTTTATATATATATATCGGGTATTGTCATGTATTTGAAGATATTGAAATTTATCTTCATGTCAGCTTTAAGAATATTATTTCATGTGCTAAATATACAGATTTTGAAAATAATGTTTGAAAATTTTCAATTCAAGATTGTTTTTTTAATTTATAACATTTGTCTAGGCGTTTTAACGTGATAGATGATTTTATATTTTTGCCCATTTTAAAAATTTCTGATTTGATTATTGAATATTATTTATACAAAATTTATTGCCACCAATTGGACTTATCCTTTATGAAGTATTTGTGAAATCAAACTGTTTAAAAAAAGATATGTGATAGCAGCAAAAGATTGAGATAAATATTTACATTACTTATCAAAGATAAATTAATTTTAGGAGGCTGATGCCATACTCTCTTTACAAATTGGATGAAAACTGTCTGCATTTTTGTTAACATGGCTTTTAGGAATCGTTAGCAGAGCTTATATTTCTAACAGATGAGCGCATTTTTGTGAAGCAGAAAATTAATAAACAGAAAGCGAGTCACAGAATAATATTGTAATATGTTGTGTTGAGCTCGGTACTTTTTAAATTTTTCTTACTCCTCATTATTGATAAGATATATCAGTAATGACTTAAGATATAAGTCATATTATTGCGAAGCAAAACGCATTTAACCTCGCAGCTTTTGATTCACGCCCCTCTCTAAATTTATCAAAATAGACTCGTCGCATATCACGCAATTCTTATGTCACATTCACCAACTCATAAGAGCTGGGTCATACCATTAAAATATTGCATTGTATAATGCATAAATTGGCGGTATATTTGCAAATAAAAATTGTTCTTCAGAGAGTCATTGCATTCATCCAATAAATTTTATTTTACATAGGTGAGAGCAATATGTGAATTAATTAAATTTCATCTTAAATATTTTAAAGTAATGCCTTTAGTGCGATCATTCATGGTTTAAAGAGTATGATTAAATCAAAAATACCAAATATGCACTATCTAAATCTACCGATTTTCAGAATTTGCCTTGTCGGCGTTTGTTAAAATTGTTAAACCAACTGAAATATTTTAGTTACGAATTGAATTAAAATCTATATTTAGTGTTTTAAATTAGACACAATTATTTATCATAAGACTAAAATAATTTCAGGCTCACTTATGAAAGAGGTTATAAAAGTATAGAACTCGTGTAACAGAAGGTTTAAGTAAAAATTAAAATGGATATGATACTGTAATATAAAAACAGTATCATTATTTGGGTGTGGTCCGGTTATTGCATCACATTATTATTATTATTTCCCCGTATCTTCTTTCAATAATATATGTACATAAATACAATATAAGAAGCATGTTAGATGTTGGATTTCAAACATTTATCTTCCAGTTACTCGCTAATATGAGAATCATTGTCATCCGATCGCAATCGAAAATGAAGAGGTTCGTCATAAAATAACCTTCGCGTTGTTAATTTATAAACAAATAAAATAAAATAAAATTAAAAAACAAACAAAGTATGTTAACCTAACTAACTAAACATAACTAAGAAAATAATTTCTTTTCCTTTTTATAATTCTTTTTAAAATCTTTTTTTTTTTTTCTTCTTTAGATTCATTCTATTGGTAATGCAAATAGAAAAACGACAAAACATCTTAATTTGACTCTCACCTTAAAAAGCTTGATTGAAATTTTAACTAATGGGTGTGGGTTTTTTAAATGTTTACTAATAAAAGTACCCAATGTTGTGAAAAATTGTAGATATTGGGCAAGGCCATAAACACCAGGAGTGTTCTTATTTTTTATCTTTACACCCAAGAGATGTTTGGTTCGCTGTTTAGTAAAGAAAACGGTACTTGTGTATTAATTGCTTGCCATTGGCGAGCAGTAAATACGACTTTTGGCGTGAATCTAGCATTTTCACTGGATCTAACATGCGATCATTGGCGATTATTTTCTGACAAAGATACCAGAAAATCGAATATGTGTTTTTGATGCGTTTTTTCGGACATTTTGAAACCAAAATTTAACATAGAACTACAAATATTGTTACAAGCTCACGTACGTGATTTCATTTATTTAAGTCATCACATTTTTGAGTTATTACGCTTACATGCACGAGAAAGTGCAAACCAACAAATGGTCAACTTCTTAACGGATTTGGTTTCAAATTCGATACATAACTACACTTTAATGATGAATCTGTGTACCACGTTTTATCCATAAAGCTCTTTTCGTTTTATAGTTATTGTGTTCATTTGTAATCGGACTGTCGTACAGATGGACCTTCTCTGATTGGATTTCGTTCAAATTTCAAAAATCTACAAATTTCGTATAAAGATCATATACCAAATTTCATTCATCTATCTTAAAATGTTATTCAGTTATCGTATTCACAAATGGGCAGACATAATTCCAAAAATGTATTTTTTAGATCCAGAGAGGTCTGAAACGAGGTGATTCGTCAAAATCTTGAGTTGGAATTTTTTAATAATTACAATATTTTCTTTTTATTGTATACTTCTATACAGTAAAAATCTGTATAGAAGAATACAATAAACTAAAAATCTCGTCACATGAACTAATGCTCTCTTTTTCTTACTGTTCAAACTTTTATTGTTTCATTGTTAGGATATGTTCTACTGTTACTTTCATTGATTTGATCTTATTTCGAATAAAACAACGAAATGACTTTTGCCTTCACCGCTTTCAAGCAATTTCGAAAATCACGATATAGTTTCAACGCACCATTTGTTATGTGTGTGAATTATCTCACGTGATTTATGCAAAATGAGAGGATGTTATGAAGCCACTTTTATCTGAGAGAGAGAGAACTTAATAACATTCATACCCTTGAATAATCATCTGTTGTTTTTCTCAGACGATGGTGACGCTTTGTTTTTTCTACATCTCTCATCCTGAAAAGAAGTCAGAAAAAAACCCTTGTTTTCCTTCCGATCGCGAGACCCTGAAAAAGAGTCACGTTCTCTTATATTCTTATCGTTTGGCAATGAAAATACCATTCGACGCACTTGACACACAACTATTCTCTTGCTATTTTTCTTTCTCTATCATCCGATTTCCACCCGTTTTACACTGTTTTCTACTATGTAACACATCGTTTTCTACGCTCCATCCACTCGCATCAGGATGGCGCGATCCTTTGACGTCATGTGGCGCGGGCATCCTTCCTCTACTCCCATTGGCCAATCTCGTGGGTGTGCGTCTCTGCCCGCTTGACCTAAAAACTGGTGCCTGCGGAGAAAGCATCAGAAAGCTCGAGATTTGAATGGTAGTGAAGTTTGTGTGTGTGGAACTGTGCCATAATAGAAAAAATTTAGTGGATTTTTGTCGGAAGAGGAAGTGGATGGTGCCTTTCAATGGGGCCTCTGTAGCAGAACTGTCACTCAGCAATTAGTGAGTGTTTTACAGCCTATTTTTGTTCTTTTTAATGATCATTTTCCTCCTTGATTGTGTCATATTGAGATTGATTCTGAATCATTAATGAAGTTCTTTTGTGGGACATTGTGTGATTTTGCTGAACTGTCTTGACACTTTAAGATTAAAAGAAGCAAATAACAAAAAGCGTTTAATCTGTTTCAACCCGGAAAAAACATTTATTCTTATTTTAATTTCATTATTCATTGTCTGAAAACTTGAAACAGGGACTAATGTTTTTACATCATCCTGTATTTAAAGATGAAATGCTTTCTGATATATCGAAGAGTTTTACAATTCTGATGTTTATATATGAATACGGTACCAGCTAAAGCAATTTGATTACATTAAAGTACATTAATGTATGTAATTCATTTCATATTGACAATAGAACATTAACAGCTTCAAAAGCAATGATATGCATGTTTATGCATGAATGCCAATTCAATAAAATTAATATATTGCAAGGATTTTCAAGCGTTTTATTTTTATTCCTAAATAGGAATTAAAAAAATTTGCCACTCTATATATCTTACAAAAATATATGCTATGCTAAACAAAATATTAAAATGAGCGTCATTTTATTTTTCATTTAGATTTTACAGTCCTTTTGAACATAAATGTTTTGTGTAAAAATTGTTTTCTAAAATAATAGATGTACCACTGTGCAAGAAACCTTAGTATGTTACATTAATGCATGTGTTTTATTTGTTATTTATAACAGAGCTTCACAAACTTCGGAATCAACTGTATCCGAATTATAGAATAAATCTCTGATCTGTAAAAGAAATATGTTGTGTACTTCATCCTTTTTTAAAAAATAAAAAAAAATTGGGTAAAAAAAAACGGATAATGTAAGAATATTGTAAAATCACCAAAATACTATTTTTTGAAAGCAATAAATTGCCAAATAGAAATCTAATTGCATTCTGTCATTGATGTTTGGCGAGTTTTCTTCTGTTTGGGATGATTTGAGACAGATTAGCAAAAAATCTATTTTAGTTTTGCCCCAAAAGATTAATTAATTAAAACAACGAATTAATTAAAAAATGAAAAGAGAATGTGCTTTTGAAATTGCTTCATAATTTTTTTTTATAGTTGAGATTTGACGTATACAAAAATCTTATTATCATTCATAGAAGAGAATTATCAGCAGCCCCGTCTCTGATTTATCAGTTCTGTTGAAAGGAAATTTCTCTTAGTTAGGCAATCCGAGTTTTTCTTAGTTCAAAATTTCAATACAGTTTATCTGTTTCTTTCTTTCTTTTTTTTTTTTTTTTTCTGTTAAAGGAATTAAAATGACTTAGCATCTTGAAATCGTTGCTGATTTCTAGAATCTAAAGACAAGGAGAAAGGCGGATAGATTGCATTTCGAAAATAAACCTGCAATTTTTTTTTAAAAGAATGTTTTATTGTTGTTTCTAATGGATTGAATAAATGTTAAATCCTAAATGTTTATCATTATAAATTTTTAAAAACCTGTTTTAAATAATATTTCCATTAATAAATAAAACCTCGTAATTCTTTGTTTGGTGTCTTCTTTTAAGTCAGGGGGAAAAAAGTATTTTCCAATTATGAGCTAAAAATCATCAACCATGTTTTACCTATTTCTTCTTAAATTTTAATGGAAGGTTTACGAGTCAAAATAAATTTCTGTATTTGAGCATTTAATGGAATGTCATACTCACATGGCAAAGGTGTTGCACTTGCAATCTAGCATCTTACTGCGACTTATGTTGTGTTGTAGCATACAAGGAGTTAAAAAGCAAGATGCGCAATTCTTTCCAAAATAAAAATTGGCGCGGCGTACTAAACGCAAATATCACGCGCGAATTTACACCGTTGTTTTTGCTTACACAATTAGAAGAGAGTGACAAGAACACCTGCTCCCGGAAATTTAGTTTTATCCTATTACTGTCCTGTAATACCGTGTGAAGTTCCCCCCTCCCCCTTTTTAGTGTTGAATGAACAAATGAAGAGCATCTGCTGTAAGAGTTTTCGTGACATCTGTGTTCGTACATGCGATTCATTCTAACAAGGTTGGAAAATTAAGAAAAATAAAATTCATTAAGTTCGGAATGAGATATAGTATACTGGTAGTACACCTTTAGGGTTTTAATTCAGTAAAATATTAAAAAGGAATAGTCAATCAATGAAGGCCTCAAACTATCTGCATAGCTTATGCACTAATAAGTTGTCTCTGTCGTTGATAGATCAAACAACGCGAATAGGCATTCGCGTAACATCGCAAGCCAAAAGTTCGGATCTGGATAAGGTTTTCTTAAAAAAAAAATTTAAGATTAAAATAATAATTTGTAAATATTTTTATTTAATATGTGACTCATTTTTGAGAAAAAGTAAAAATTCATTCACCGAATATGTGAATTATTATAATTTTTTTTATTTTAAACTTATAATTAAAAATTAATATTTTAAACTTTATTTTCTATTAAAATTAATATTTTCAACGTATTTTTTAAATGATTGTGTACTATTTATAATTACTCCCATCAAAAAATTTTTTTGTTCATCAATTCAACAAATTTACTCTTCATTTATAAATTCCTTCATTCATCAACATTGCTTCGTGAGAAATGGAACTTGAGGATTCCGATACGATTCAGTTATTTTTAGCTAGCAAATTTTGATTATAAATCACTGCATCTCTTAATTATTATGTTGAATTAATTAAAGAACCCTATAAGACTCTCCAGT
This sequence comes from Argiope bruennichi, assembly GCF_947563725.1. Taxonomy (NCBI): domain Eukaryota; kingdom Metazoa; phylum Arthropoda; class Arachnida; order Araneae; family Araneidae; genus Argiope; species Argiope bruennichi. Next base: position 113,825,918 of record NC_079151.1, on the reverse strand, counting down.
AACGGCAAAATCCGAGAAGATTTGAGATCTTTTCTTTAAATTTCTAGTATAACAGAAATTGTAGGAAGAATTTATAATTCCTGTAGAAATTTTTTGTACGGAAAGAAAATTCGAAGCATAGTGTAACTTGTATAACGACGCTCTACTGTCCTTGATCTTCATATTTCAATCCGTTGCCCAGGCCGGCGCAATTCTTGTATTATAATCTTGTGACATTCTAAGTATAAGCCCAATCCATATCCTGCGAAGTTTTAAAAATTTTTTCAGAAATTGGTTTGCAGACATTTTATTATACAATTCAATATTTGAAGTTTTATTTTGCCAATAGGTTTTAAGACTCTTCCTGGCGCAAGTGCTTTGAAAGGCATTTATTTTCTGCTCTTGTAATTTGAGTTTACTGCTTATATTTGAAACTTTCTAGAATCTTTGCATTGATCTGAATGCATTATTAATCTAAAAAATTATCAGTTTATTTTGCACTTATCTAATGCTAACTAATCTGTAATAAGAGGTTTAATCATTTTATCGAAATAAACATTCAGTCTGTTTATTTATTTATTTTTCAGTTTTTTTTTTGTTAAAAAATAGAAAACTGAAAAAAAAAAAAAAAAAAAAAGAAGACCAAAACGCACATTCTGGTACTTCTGTATCAACCGCGTCCAGCGATTAATAGCCAAAAATCGTCTGTAATAAACTATTATAATTACTGTATTGGCAATGACATGCGGTCAATTATACATAGATTAAAAATACTTAATTTATTAGAGAATATAGGAGTAAGTTTGGGGAGAATATCCCGTTGGTTATATAAACAATTGACATCCAACTCTGACAAAGTGCAGACGCATTTCGTATTCGTTATTAAGCCTTCACTAAAATCAGCATTTTTGATGGTGAGGTAATTTTTTCCCCACACTCGCAGTGCCTGTAAGAGGACATTCTGCAACACAATAAGGTCCAAAATCCAGTTTAAAGATCATAGTTCTAACAAATCAAATTATAGGAACCATATTTTGAAAGTTAAAATTTAGAATAGGATTTCTTAAAAAAGCCACTCGCAGCACCTTTCGAAATCGTGTCTCAACAAGGTTGGAAAATACATAAGAAAATGTAAATTTTGTTATTAATTTTATTGAAAATAATAGACCTTAATTTCAGATGATTTTATCAATTATTTTACCATATGAATATTAAAGAATCTGAAGTAATCTCATGCTATGAAAATATTAATTCAGAATTACTGTATGCATTTTCTTTTGGTTCTTGATTAGTCGTCTAAAATGTTCCATTTTAGAATTTTATTTTGCTGAGGACGATCAGCTTTCCAATTATTGTGTTGGTACTTACAGAGTAAATGGCATTCTGAGGAAAAAAAAAAAACTGCTTTTGAATGAAATTGAAAACCTTGCCTTTCCAAACATATTATTTTTCAGAAAATTTCTTTTCGGTCAACTCTTTCTATTAACAACAACTGCCCAAAGTTTTTTTTTTTTTTTTTTTTTGTTTCTGTGGTGTTATTTTTTTAAATACAGTTTTTAATTTAAAAACAATTCGGGTAATATAGATATTTTATTTATTTTATGCGCAGTTCTACTGTTTCTTGCTGTACATGCGGATACCTTTTATTTTAATAATGTAGTGGTTAAAATTGTCATAGTTGTGTGGAGCTATTTTAGATATAATTAAACTAAGATCATTCCCTGGGATTATTCCTTTTTCGGAATAGCTTCAAAAATCCTGTCTTGCTTATTATCAAGTTATTAATGAAAGCCCGAGCTATTTTTATATCATATTTCATTAATACGTTTTAGATGATAATTTTTTCTATCAATTTCGCTATTTATAAGAAATCACATTCTGGTTAATTCTTATCAATCAGTATTTTTCTCGTGGCGTTTTTTTTTTTCCCCGACTTTCTTTTTGCAACTCTGATGCAATTATTTTTATCGATGAAAGGATTTGTGATAAACAGCATGCATAGCGCATGCTTTCAAGATAATTTTTACTGAAGTGGGTGTGAGCAAAGTTTTCCAGACTTCATATCCATTTTAGCTGATGAAGAGAATCAACTGCTTGGCAATTCTTTCGTTGGATATCTTTTATCGATTGTTCTAAATATTCAGCGTTTAATTTCATTGTAAAAGCGCGTAAACAAATGTAATTTTTACAGTTTTCATTGACATCTGGTTGAACTTTTTGATGATTTGAATATCCTAGATGCTTAATGGATATTTCTTTTTCAGGTGCATGACAGCTTAGGTTGAATCAGTCAAGATGCTCTACATCGGCAAGTTTATTAATAATTTTAAAGACTTTTACAATGATATTAATTCGGCCACTTTGACTGGAGCAATTGATGTGATAGTGGTAAAGCAGCCAGATGGAAGCTATGTTTGCTCTCCATTCCATGTCCGATTTGGAAAAATCGGAGTGCTCCGGAGCAAAGAAAAAGTGGTATGTAGTACCATTTTTTTTTTTCTTGATGTGTGTTATTCTCAGTGTATTTCCTACATTGTTGAGGGTCCTAAAAAAGATATTTAGTGTAAGGAGAATGATATATTGAGTCAGGTTTTTATAAGCATAATTTAAAATTCTGTATTAATAAAAATCAATGACTTATTTATTATGAGTAATCCATTAACTGTGATTTCATGTTCTGTTGATTATTTATAAATTGTAATATGTAAAATGTTCTTTAGACTGTCATCAATTAATGTTTGTAATATCTTAAAAAGACCAATTTCTGTGTCATTTACTATAAAGGTTATTTTTTTTAGGTTGATATTGAAGTAAATGGAGTGCCAGTTGATATTCATATGAAGCTGGGTGAATCGGGTGAGGCGTTCTTTGTGGAAGGGGTTGATACTAATAATGAGGTATGTGCTATATTATATAAAATATAAATTGAGAATTTTTTTAACAAAACTCTTAATTTTTTTATTTTTATTTAATAATGAAGAATTAAATCAATAATGAGGAATTAAATAGCTATAATATGTTTCTGCATATTCATTGAATTTGGAATAAATTTTGCTGCAAATAAATGGTGAGTAAGAAAGTCTTTTGCTGGTGTATCATTTAATTAATTTAGTTTAAGCTGCAGATTCCAAAATTGTGATTGTGACAAGATTTTGACTGTATATGTGTCTTTCCACAGTTTGCAAAAAATCTAAAAAGAACTTGAAATTTTCATCACACCCCAACTTTATTATTATTATTTTTTTTTTTTTTGGTAAAATTATGCATAATAATGAATGGATTTTTCTTCATAAAGGCTTCCATTTTGGCTTATAAAACTTTTTTTGCAAGAAATATGTTCTGTTCATCTCTGGAAATATTGAATATACTGAGGATAAAATCAGTTATTATAAATTTAATTTTTAAAAAGTAGATTACCTTATTTAAAAATTTGGGAATTCCTAGTTTAAGTAAAAACTAATCTTTTATTCAATAAAAAATATAACCAATGTTTACATTAAAAGGAGCCTTTTAAATGATTTTTATTAGATTATTTGGTTAAAAATTAATTTTGAAAACATGTTATTGATGATAGTTATTAACATTTAAAATAATATGAAGTTTATTTACCTTTAGAAATACTTGAATAGAAGGATTTTTAATTAATATTCTTCTCCATAATTGTTAACATTAAAATCATTAGTGGTAGTAATTGTTGGTATTAAATTACATAAACTTTCATTATTATTTATTGATTTTCATTTCATGAATATGATTTTGAGAATAAAAATTATTTTAACATATATCTTTTCTTTTAGATACCGTCCTACTTGGCGACATCTCCCTTACCTGATGTTCCTGACATAGAAGCAGAAATTCAAAAAATGAAACTATCTTTAAAGGATGAAACTAGCAATGAAAATAAGATGTTATCTCCAATTATTGAATCTACCAAAAGTATTCATATTGTTTCTGAAAAAGACAAGGTGCTAATTACATCTTCTAGTCTTTCTAGTAAACAAAAAGACTGTGATATTGTCCCTAGTGATAGTGTTGTTTCTAAGAAAACTACAACTCAAATTTCTGAGACACATAAATCTCACCAAAAGATTTTGAAAGTCACAGAGGAAAGCGTTGTTTCTGAAGACATTGCAAACAGTGTGAATACAGATTCTAGTGATGAATACAAGACAAAGCGTAGACGGAGGAAAAGAGCTCCTACAAAGAAGCGAAGCAAAAATAAAGACATGAGTGTAACTAAAAACAATGGACTGAACCATGCAACTGATGTGGTTACAAAGGATTCTGAGATTGATAAACCAGAAGAAATTTTTCAGATGGATGATGATTATGTGGAAGGTGATGATGAAGGTTTTGGATCTGCAGGTGGTCTGAGCCGTTCTGTAAGTCTTCCCGTTCAATCAAAAATTGAAGATCTTTTTGATCATGAATGGACTCGTAGAAAAATGTCTACCACCTTCACTGGTGAATTTCATCCTTTTAGTGACGGGGATGTAACTCCACAATCTAGGTAACTGTATTCTTCATTGTGCATTTAAATTATTAATTACGATTTCTGTGGTAATTTTAGAAAATAATAGAAGATTTACAATTTAAGTATTTCAATTAGGTGTATTTATAACTGCCAGTCATGAAATTTACAGCTGCAGATTCTAAGTAAATGAACCTCATAAAGGGGGTGGGGTGGGAAAATGGCAACATGTGGGTATCAGTGGCATTAGCATGATATAAACAAGCATCTTTTATTTTGAAATTCGTTTTATGATATAATTTGATGTATATTATACTATTGACATTAGTTTTTTAATGAACCTGCCTTTATCGATTTTTCTTTTAATCCAGCAGTTTTGATCTGATATCTTCAGATTACTTTGAATCAGCTACTTCATATAACACCATGTTTAATAGTATTATGAAATGGTCACTAAAATGAATTATATGCTAATTTTTTTTTTGTTATACTTTCTGCAAAAACACTTAATATTGCATTGAATGAATTTTGAATTGCTCAATGCAATCTGATATTAAATTTCAGGATATAATTATTATATTTCTAATTCCTCTCTGTTATTTTATTATTTATCTTTTTACTTAATATGTTGGAATAGTTTGGACGTATTTTTTGGGAACAATGCATTTTTACCATGAAATAAATACTAAGAAAGTAGCAATAATGAGTAAATAAGCTTGTGAAAGTTGTGCATTTGGTTGTTATTTTTACTTCTAAGTTAGGGGGGGGGGAAGAGAAGAAAAAAAAAGAAGAAAGGAAGGAAATCTTGGAAGCATTTCATATTGTGTATAAAAAAAAATTTCAATTTACAAAACATTCTGGACATTTAATTTTGCTATCTTTTTCATTTGCAGTTTTTTTTGTAATGTTTTTTGCTCCATATTTAATACTCTTTTGAAATATATTTTTTCATTTTTTTCTACTTTATTTGAGGTTAAAAATGTCTAGTAATCAGGAATATAATTGGAATTAGATGCTAGTGCAAATGTACATTAAACTTAATGCTAATCCTCTCAGAAAATGAATATTATATTCAAGAGGCCAGTTATTTGAAGGAAGAAAGCTTTGATATATAGTAATGAATTAATGTTTTTACACAATATATCTGCATATAATTGCTTAATGAAATGTGATGTGTATGAAAATGAAATGTGTCTGTATGTATATTACTTTTTTATTTTATTTTGGAAGGATTGTTGTCTTTCCGGTTTTTAACTTTTCTTATTGTCTAGTAAAAACTATTTGAATGAGCCGATATATATGTCAGAGGATTTCTGCTAATGTCTGAATACTTATATTTTCAAAATCTGATTCATATATTTATAAAGCAAGATTATGATTGCCAAGGTCAAAATCTCATCTTGTGTCTTTTGTATTTAGTCCTATTGGATCCAGACCACCTAGTCCGAAATCAGACACTGAATATGAAAATCAAAAAATAGAGACTGGAAGTCCAGATTTAAATGCTCCCAGTTGGAGTTGGGGCCAACTGCCTAATGTTCCTAGAAATTTGAGTGATCCTCATCTCCAAGGTCAAGATCAATCATCCCATTTAAATGAAGAGAACAAGGATGATGATGCTTCTACTGGTACATAAGAAATTATTTATTTATTTTATATTCATAATAATTTTTAGCATAAAAATTTTGGTCAGTGTTTTGTAAATTCAAAATGGCAAAAATCATTAAATTCTTTAAAAGTTCTAATTGTTCCTCATTATGTCAAATAAGGTATAAAATTGCCAAATAATTATCTCATAGTAAATTATATATATATATATATATATATATATAATATATATAATTAAAATAAAAACAGTAAATTGCATGGTTTTAGCCTACCTTGTAAATAAAGTATTCTGTGATTGACAAAATAAATGTACAAAATTTAGGCATTTTCTTGTTAGCCATATATTCTTTGAATATTAATCCTTTAAAAGGCTATTTTTTTCTAGTCATGGTATATTAACATATTTTTAGGATTGAAATTGGCATTAGAAAAGTGATTCATTTAGCGTATTAGATAAATTTAATTTTATTAATTAATAATAAAGTAACAAATCAAGACACAACATTTTGTGTGAGATAAGGAACTGAACCCTCTAAATTTCTATCTTATTGAAAAATTTGTTGGAATGTATGAAAACCTACATAACTTCATACAAATATTGATGAATTTTGTGGGGAGCATACTTCCCACAGCCCTAGATAGGGTTAAACTGATTTTGGTATAGTTATGATTATTAGACAATCAAAATCAATTTTTATCATTAGATGCTGAAAAGCGTTCTATGCTTGGAGGAGTGTTGAACTTCATGCGATCTACAAAAAAGATGAGACATATGCCGGAACGTGAAGGCATTTATCTCTCTGAACTAAATTCTGATGAATTGGATCCAGAAGTAGCTGCATTATATTTTCCTAAATTTAAGTAAGTCTTTTAAATCAGATATAAAATCTCTGCATGTTAAAGATTTTTCTATTTCACTTTGAATTTTATTTATATTTACAAAGATACAGATGTAGGATAAATATTTACCAGCTTTAGAGCTCTTGAATTGAAGAAAATTTTTATTTTATATGCATTATTTTAGTGAAATGTTTTCTTTATATATCATGAAGAAAATTTTCAATTCATGATTATTGCTCATGTTTTTTTCTTCTGTGAAAAGAAAATTGCTACTAATTAATTCCATGACTTTTTATTGCTGTAGTTTTTTTGTATCTGATACCCCATATGTAGTGCTGTAATCCTTTGTAATACTATCACAATGCAACTCTCCCTTGCTTTTTAAAAAAAATTTAATTGTATTTTACACTCAAATAGTGGGGAAGCCATGATAGACATTATATTATATGACATTACATTATACTATATTATATAAATATTTCCTTGAAATAATTTGAATTTTGATCTAATAGGTTCATTTGGGTTATAAAAATGTAATAATTTAAATGTATCAGAAACATATGTTACACATATCTTTTAGACTTTTGTTAATCTGCTTGCTATAAGTTTTCCTCAAATATTAGGGGTTTCAATATCGTTTAGATAAAACATGGCAAACTTGGCATCATACATAAATAAATATTTTTAATTTAAGTAGTTTTAATTAATTATGTAGAAAGTATTGCTTTATTAAATAAGGTTATTATTTATTAAAGTTGTTAATAATTATTAATGGAGTATTGAGGATATTTGATATTCTATGTTTTTATCATCAAACCAATTGTTTATTAATCAAAATGTTAGATAATATTTATTATGCACGAAACTTTTTGCATTGTGAGAAAGAAGGCAATTATCATGAAACTGTATTTCAGTTTTCATGCAAATTTTATCCGCATTTAGATAATACATGAAGTCTTTTCTGCCATTTACAAAGATTTTTATATTGTTGAGCTTATTTCGTTTTCAGGTTAAAAATCCATAAAATATCGCATCCTTTAATACTTTATATAAAATTGGCCTTTAAAATTTTAAGTATTGAGATAAAATTTTATCGTATTATTTTGCCAATTCCTGTTAAATTTCATCTTGAAATTTATTTGTAAAAAGTTAATTATCCAAATTGCTGTAATAATTGGTGGGAAATATTTCAGAAATCCAGATCATCCAAGCCAAGTAAAAGATGAGGACACAGAATCAGGGAAAGGTCCATCCTTACCCCACTCCCCTCACACCGTTGAAGGTTATGGGAGTCACTTAAGTCAGGATTCTGATAGTGATGGTGGAATCCCCCTAGAACGTTTTAGGTATTGTTGCTATGTATTTATTCCTACTGCTTTAATGTGTGCTTGCTATTTATTATTTTATATTGTCAATGTACTGTTCTTAGTTATTAGTTCTGAAGACACCTATCTTATATATTCAGTTTTCTTTTCTCCTCAGTTGTGTAGCTTATGCTTAATTGTGTTAAATTATTGGAAATGAGTTTCCTTATCCATTTTAATCTCAGGGAGTATAATCTATGATTCTTGTCTTTTTCCCCTTATGTGCAGGCAGTGCAACTACTATAATACTCAGCATATGTTGCTTCTACTGATAAAAATGTGAGATATCTGCTGAAATGCAGGTTTGTACCTTACATGTATTAAGGTACTTAAGTTAATCATATTTCTGAATGATGAAATTTTATTTTGTAGTGTTAGCTTGGTAGATAGTATTTTTTTGCTGTTTATTTCTTAATAAACTTTCTGATTTCTCTAAATGTGGATAGCTTAACACAATGAGTAAGTAATATGGAAATGAAATTCATGTGAATCGAATCTTTTTCTTTTCTCACCCTTTCTGTCTTTCTTGAACCTTTGATGCATAAAGCAGTTAATATATCAAAACACTTTACAATGATAGCATTGTATTTTTTATTTTGAATTTTTCTGTAAAAATGATCTCAATTATGTGCTTTGAAAACTTCAAAATTTAGGAAATATTTTTGTTTGCTTTGTAAAATTTGATATGTAGTAGTTTTCTAATAAATGGTTATTAAGTTTTTCAAGTTTTGTTTAATATTATGATGCACTTACCAATGTTTATTTTTGTGTTTGATTTTTTGCTCCTTTCTTTTATATAAATATTCTGTGTTTAAAATTTTATTTTTTCTTATTTTTATTTGATTTTAAATCATATTTACAAAACATGTTTACATCAAAAGATAAACACAGATGCATTTTTCATATTATTAGATATCTTGTATCATCTTAAATCAGATCACACAATTAGATATCTTAAATCATCTTGTACAGTTTTATTGTACTATTTTAATGATAAAACAACTTACGTTAACTTCAATAATAATTTTAATTAACTAACCAAAGTTGTAAATTCTTATAAAAAGAACTTGAGTATTTCATACATGCTTTAAATCAGCATCAACAAATTTATGAATGCATTTATGTTTGCATGCTTGTACATTAATTTTGCCTTTTTTTATGAAATATAATTGGTTACTTTTATCATTTTTATCACTTTATTTATTTTCATTTTGTTTGACTCCTCCTGGTTTGAATTAAATTGCTTGCTTTTTTTGTATTTTCTTTTGTTTCCCATCCTTGGTTAATAACAGTCACATTTCCATCCTTAGCAAGGAGGATTGTGAAAAACATTCTTATCCTTATAGTGATATAGCCATGTCACTCTGTGGCGGATTGCAGGATCCGGAGGTGGATCTTCCTGCGGAACGCTTTCTGCATTCCATTATTACTTTCGATGAATTCTCAGAGAATCCTGCCGCTGTACTCAATGATCCCAATTTGGTCATTCGTATTGATGGAAAGTGAGTAATTAGTTTTGTATTATAAATAATCATATTACTATAACATGTTATATTCAAAGAAGAGATAAGTATGTTTAATGGCAATAAAATGACAGCTATGAATTTTGTGTAATGGTCTAATCAGGAGAAGCTGCGCATAGGCAATAGCAGAACTGCAATATCTGCAGCTTTTTTTATTGTATAAAAAATAATCGCTTATTTAATTAATTTTATGTATGATATATGTAATACATCAATAATGTAGTATTTTTTAGCATATCTTTTAGAGCTTTCAGTCTTCATGATCAACATAGTATGGGGGAGGGGACTTTATAGATATAACAATTTTAAGTACTGATTTCTACCACAGTGCATTTATAATAGCGGAGCTAATTTTTATGCTAATTAATTTGGGAAGAGAAAGCTCTTCTTTTTGTTCTTCAGATGGTAGAGTGGAACTGTAGAAATTTTTTCGCAAGACCAAAATTGGAATATAAACAAACAGACAAACAAAATGAAGGATAAATATTAATAAACAGAAATTAATTTTAAAAGTATTGTACTATTTATTTTTTTATAAATAAAAACAAATGTAGAACTCCCTTCTTGTGCATCTATTTTAACTTACTTCATATTAATTATTATGTCCTAGTGCATTTCTGTAAAACTTCATGAATAAGAGTAAGGAATATAAGAAAAATAATAAAAAATTCCTTAATTAAAAATTCTTTACCTAAAGTTTTATTTTTTATTAAAATTGATTTTAAAACTTTAAAAACCGATCCAAGGTACAACTATCAATAATTTTGGAGCTGATTTATTTTCTGTCTTAACTATAAATAATAATTTTTATTGATAAATGCTTTGAAATAATGAAATAATTTCATATGCTAATTTCTGAATGTTTTCCCATTTGGTAGGTAAATATTTACTTTTACCTGATTCTGAACCTGATTAAGACATACTAAATATTAGAATCTAAAAACTAATTAGTTAAATTTTTGCTTCTGAATTCACAACAGTAGTGGTAGAGGGGAAAGGAAATTAGGATTTTACAAATTAACCTATGAAATTATTAAGAATTTTATTACTATAATTTTTTTGGGTTGCAAAGTATTTATTTGGCAAGGGTCATATACTGCTCTCTTGTGTGAATTTGATATAGTTGTTTCAGAAAAAGAGGAAAAAAAAAAAAAAAAAAAAAAAACGTAAACTTGATGCATTATAATCATGAAAAATTTAAAGAATATGCCGATATAAAAATAAGATTAAAAAATACTGTGGTAAAAATAATTGTGATTAAATGAAAAACAAAATAATTATAGAATAATGAAGTTAGAATGTCCAAAATTATTTATTTGTTAGAGGAGGAATTATTTTATCCCATTCAGAATCAAGTTGTATGCTTTTTTTTTTGTCTGTCAAATATTTAACATTTAACTGAGGAATTGTAACAATATTTGTCAGGTATGTTTTTCACTTAAATGTAATAGCATGGGCAATTTTGCTTATGTTACGTGAAAATATTCCTATGTGATTTTCAGTATCTGAATAACTATAAAAAAAAAGTTAATGTGCTTTTGCTGTTATAAACATTTATGCTGAATTATTTTTATTTTTGAAAATTTTTGCTTTGCATTTAACTGTATTATTTTCATACGCAAGCTCTTAGTTTTATGTAAAAGAACAATCTCACCATGCTTTAAAATAAAATTATTTCATCTTCTAGATTTTGAAAATAATATTAGGTGTGAAATTTACTGGAAACCTTAAGCATTAATTTGTGATAAAAATTCGACATTTTTTAAAAATAAAATGGAATAAAAATTTTTCTCTGATTAAAGTAGTTGTGCAATGTTTTTCCTTTTCAGTATACATTATAAACAATTTATTTTAACATTTAATCTATGCCTAATTCTATACAATTTGTTTTCATTTGAAGTCAGCATCTTATCATTATAAAGAGTTTTTTTAATAGCATGTAGTGTTTTTATCTCATTCATTAGAGCATATCTTAACTGTGAAAGTACTGTTTGAATGCACAATATAATTTCTCATTTCCCAAAATGTTTCCAAATTTGATAATAGTTTTCAAATTTTTAATTTTCATGGTAGTGCTAATGATATGTTTTAATTGAAAGCAGTTGTCAAGGTAACTGTTATATTCATTTGTTTTAGATAATCTGTTAGTGCTATTTGTTGATTAAATAGCTACAGTTTTTTTTTGTTTTTGTTTTATTATATATGTTGGTACTGTTTAAATATTTACAAAAGAAAATTTCTGTACAGATACTACAATTGGCAGACTGCAGCCTCAATGTTAACTTCTATAATTATGTTCCAAAGACCTTTGCCTGATGTAAGAAATGTTTCATTATTTTAATTATTCTGTATATGAATTAAATATCTTATTTATTTAAACATTTTTTAAAAAGTCATTTTTCTGTTCTGATATGTATAGTATTGCAATATTCTATAATTTAAATTTGTGTTTTAAAGCAGTTGTTGAAATGTGTTTAGAAAAAAAATTCCTGATATCTTAAATGTTTTCCTGCCTCTGACATTCATATCTATTACAGCCTTCTTATTTTCCAAAAATTAAACTGAATTTTTAAAAACCATCACTAGTTAATGAATTTCTTAAAATATTTACTACACTTCATTTATTTAAAAAGCATGATTTTAGTTTTTGTGCACAGCATTTAAAAAAAAAATATTTCTGAAATTACTTAAATTCTTTTTGTTTGCATTCAAACATTTACTTTTTCAAAAACTGAGTCAAAAATTAATACTTTTATTTATAATTTTCAATATATGTTCTATATAGTAATAACATTACTTTAAATATTTCAATTCATAATTAATATTTTGATTAGTGTGCTAATTACGTATTAACAAAAATGGTAAATAGTGCATTAAAAGGGTAAACTGAAAATAAATGTGAATTTTTTCTTTTTGTTGATTAAAAGCATCTTCTTCAACAACATATTTGGATAAATTTATATGGTATATGAAAAAAAAATGAAATATATTTTTACGGCTGTAATATAATCATTTTTAGGAAGAATTTTTTGCCACATACACATTTTATGATTAATTGCATTCGGAACATTCAATTGATTCATTCTTAAGTACTAGGATTTATACAAAACCCGACTTTGTGAAAAACCAGTTTTCAAATTCAATATTTCCAAAACACCGGTTTTAGCCAGTTTTCGAATTTTAGCCCCCCCCCCCCCCAAAAAAAAGAATAGGCATAACTATTTAATTTAATTTATGTAAAATAACAAAAAAAAATCAATATCTAAGTCAAAATATATATATATATATAAAATAATAATAATTACATATACATATTACTTACACAAAATAACCTAAATTCATACAAAAATTTTGAATATTATTTATACTATTTTTACTAATTTTAATTTTTTCTAAGAAAATAGGATTTTTAAAAACATAAAATATCCACTAAACGGTAGCTAAGTCTTGTTCTTATGTTGGACACAATATTGCCTAAAATTGAAAATACTCGTTCTTTAGCTACTGAGCTTTATTTTGTAGTTTCCATGGCATCAAATAACAAATCTTTTTCTTTTATTCATCAAATAATGAAAATTCAGTTTCCATTGTCTTTGGATTTATTAGTTTTTCCTCAGAGTCTTCAAGAACCTTATAAATAGATTTTTCTATGGCTTTTTTTAAAAAAGCATTACTTTGATGAGTAGTTTCTTCGATTTGCACATTAGAATCTGTTTCCACATAAGAATTTGAAAATATTCTAGACAATATCTTTTCAGATAATTTAATAATTTTGATATTTGAAGCTAAAAAAAGTAAACTAGATTTCTTTGCTGAACTAGAAATGTTGTGTATTTTGCAAATACTGTAAAAGAGTTACTAATTCTACTTATCTTCTCTCTTGAATTCGTTTTTCTAAAGCATATAATAATTTCAAACTTATTTCAGTGTTTAAATTTTTTAGTTCATTTAACATAAATTCAAATACACCTTTACTGGTTAATAAATTGGCATCTCATCACCCTAAACCTTCAGCTGCTAGATGAATCAATCCCAATTGATAAAAATATGTTTGTTTTTTGAAGAAGAGGAGTATCCAGGTGTTCCGGAAAATCAGTTTTCTTTATTTAAAAATTGGTTTTCAAATGTAACAAATTTTACTTTAAAAAAAACGTCAAACCCTAAACCTTACTTAGTACAATTAATTTTTCATTCAAATTCTCATGAACAAATGTTTACAAATAATCTTATTTATCATTTATATATTAAACATACTTTTTCAGAAAATAAAAGTATTAAGAAGTGAATGATTTTTAAATTTAATAGTGGTTTTAGTCTTTGGTTTTGAATCTGTGGTAGAAATATTATTGTTAAAAAAATTACATGAAATATTGATAAAATTTTTATGAAATAAAAAAAATACTAATTAACAAAACTTTATTTGAATGTATTGATTTTATAAACTGTACTATTTTTTAATTATATATGTATTGTTATAATATATTTATTTATTAGTTTGTAAGGAAGTTTTTCATTAGGAAATTATTTCATTTTGCATATTTTTTAGATATTATATCTATATTAAATTGACACAAAGTTTAAAAAATAAAGAAAAGTTGATATGGAATCCATTTCATTAGTTAAATTTGTATTATATAAAAATACTATTTAGTTATGAAATGTTACTTAATGTTTAATTAGTATTTTAATAGTACTTTATGAATAAATTAGACACTGAGAATTTCTGCTTATGAAATCATTTTTTGTCCCCATTTAGAGAACAACTACTAAATTGGTGCATGAACATATGCCGAAAAAGAAAAAGAAATCTTATTCCTCTTGGTGGTCTTGGGGGAGAACTGAGACTGAAACAAAGGGACAAATTGAGGTCGGTTGATATTTATTGATGTTATGAATAGTTTGTTTTGCAATTATTTATTGATGCTGAGTGTTACATAAACCCATACTTTTTTTTCTATGAAATTTTATTCATTATAATAATAACAGAGTTAGCAACCAGTGATGTATATATGTCACATTGTTGCATTACATTATTTTTGATGATACAACACCAAAAAAAATTACATGAATATTAATTGGCTCTCCTTTTAATACTTTGTTTCAATATTTATTATTCAAATCATATATACTATTCATTTATGGATCCTGAGATTATGACTTTTTGATGATTGTACTTTTCTAAGGGATAGAACATAGAGAAAGGAGCAATTATTGTGCATAATAATTTTGTGAATAATCTGAGTACACTCTAATGCTAAACCTAAGCATCTCTTCCTTTCCTCTGAAAATGAATTGTATATAATATTTTCTGTATTTGGTGTCACACACCTCAAATTGGTGCTTTTATCAGTAGTCATATTGGTTATATGCTAAGATACTATGCTTAGTAATGTTTCAGTTCTAGAAAGAAATAACATTTTTAGGTATTTCATTTAAAAAGAAAGCTTATAAAAGAAATTTAAAAAGGTTGATTCATGTGTTTTTTGTTTGAAGAGAAGCAATAAATGTATTACCATAAGCTGATACAAATTTTCAATGTATTTCAACATATCATATCTTAATAAAATTGGGTTTTCAGTTATGCTTTTAATTAAAAATAAATAAAAGATTAAGTTTTAATAAATAATAAAAACCTACATTATTGAGAAGATAATTTTTGAATTTTAAAACTGATGAGAAATATTATTTGTGCTGTAATATTCTCTGAAGTCATTATAAGAAAAACTTGAGAGCTTTAATTAATCGAAGCAAAAAAAAAAAATGATTCGAGGTACACATCTGAAATGTATATATTTGTGTCAGTTTTTTAGTTGTAGACCAAATAGTCATCACTATAGAACACTAACATCCACCCACACTTTCACCTCTATTATTAATAGAGATGATGGGTAATGAACACTATCACTTATATATTTTGCATTAGTGATAAATTGTTAATAAATTAAATGTTCTATTACAAGTACTGAAAAATCATGTTTTATCTCTTTAACAGAATCCTCAAGCAGGTATTGAAAATTCTACTATCACTGCAGTATCTGCCATCACAGAGAGAACAGAAACTAGATTCGAGGAATCCATTGAACAAGTGCATAAAATAGATGATAGTGAAAAGAGAGAGACTGTTGTTGTTTCAATTGAAGAGACTGTAAAAGAAACTATGACAACTGTTACACAGGCAGTGTCTGAAGCTTGTGATAAAGATCAGCTGCTTCTAGAAGAAGGGGATGAGTTGGAGGAAGTGGTTGTGGAATCTGAAACAAGTGCTGACGATCAAATTGAATTGATTCAAACCCCACCCAGAAGTGAAAGCACTCCTATGTCAAGTAGTCCTATTGATATAACCCATCCTGTGAAGTAAGTAATCAAATTTTATTTTATATTAAAATGTGCTTATTACATAATAATATATTTCTCTTTTATAAAATTCTTCTGTTTTCAAACAGAGTGATAGAAATGAATTCTGAAGTACCATTTTCATGGCTTTTATATCAATAATGTTGAGTGTTATCACTGTGGGAGGCGAATTAAATAGTCCAAATTTATATCGTTTATATAAAGAAAAAAAGAACTGTCAGTTTTTATAAAAGCATGTTTATTTCATCTACAGTGTTTTATTTCAAAACATAGTTGAGATGAGTTTTAACATCTCTAAATTGACAGGGGATTTTTATTCCTCCTTTCATAAGAGAAATTAAGTTGGTAGTTCTAATATTTCTAAACTTAAAAGTGATTTCATATGCCAGTTTTTAAATGCTTACAAATCTAGTAGGCAAATACTTGTAAAATTCAAATTCCCGGTTTATTTAGTTGTTCTTTCATATCTGAACAGCAATGGATATTGATTGTCCATATATGCACATGATTATGTTGATTATCATATATCTGTGGAGAAAAAAACTAAAGAAAAAAAAAAACGCTTTTCTTCCAAGGATTTAAATTCTTCAAAATCAGATGTAATGCAAAGTCTGATCTAATTCTTCATATTTTTGA
The DNA here is from genome assembly GCF_947563725.1 of Argiope bruennichi. Lineage (NCBI taxonomy): Eukaryota > Metazoa > Arthropoda > Arachnida > Araneae > Araneidae > Argiope > Argiope bruennichi. The sequence goes on along the minus strand of NC_079151.1, from coordinate 113,809,143 downwards.
TATTTTGTAACTTTTGTGAAATTTGATCATTTACATTTTGTCAGAAGGGGCATTAAATCTTCGTTTTTCAATTGTTACTGTATATTCATTTCTATTTATGTGTGAATTAGTGTATCTGTGTAACACAACTGATACATAGCCATTAATAAATGTTGTTTTGCTTTATTAATAAGTATGAATTCTAAAAATTGAGCTACTAAATTTTCTTATGATAAAATTTTTTGTAGCAGTTTATTATGTTTGTTAAAACATAATTATATTTGTTTAGTGGCCACCATTTACCATTGCTTGAAAACAAACATTAAAGGAAGAAAACCAATCTGTAGTCTTCATTTTTCCATTCTGACATAAAAGCAATTTGTTGTGTTAAAGATTGTGATGTGTATATGGCTGACACTTATTTATGAATCCCAAATCCATAAAATAATGTCTCAAATTAATGATAGATAAAATTATAATCAGTTAGGGCAGCTTTGATTTAAAAAATTGCACTTGTGTATTATAGACACAATTCTTCTGAGTAATTGATTAAAAATTTGAGCAATAGTGAGAGTGTCTCACAAACCATTAGAAAAGAAATTTTCTTTACATATCAAACAGTGCATTTGGTTTGAAATTTATAATGCTTTTTCTCATGGAAAAAAATATTCAGTCTTAAAAAAAAATTGTCTTATTTTGTGTAAAATGTGACTTTTGAATTTTTTTTATATTTAAATATAGTTTCAAAATATCATAAACAATTTATCTTGATTGAATGTAGAATAATGAATGTTTAGTGTTAATCTAAAATGACAGAGAAAAAAAAATGTTTGTAAATTCTTTGTACATTTGTAGAATTCAGCCTTTGTATATTATTATTAGCAAGTATATGAAGAACATTATAACTATTTCTATAATATTTTAAAATATTATCCTAATTGATCCTATTTTTTAAAATATTATCTTATTTTTAAAAAATAATAAGATAGTCTTTTTAAATAAGTGCATTAAAATACAGAAACAACAAATATTTTGTTTAACATGGCCTCTGTAATTATTTCAGAACACATGTTGATACCTCCAGTCTTTCACCACCTGAAACTGTTGCTCAAAGTCAACTCAGTGCCAAATCCACAAGTGAACCTGAAGGAACTGATAAACCCCAGAAAGAAAAATACATCAAATCTCTCAGGTTGACCTCGAAACAGATAGTAAGTTTTCTGAAAAGGCATCATTTTTATCTAATAAATTGAGTTGCTTGATTTTAATTGAATTGAAAATGCTATTTTAATTATAATTTAATAAGAAAAGGAATTATATTGTAAATTTTTATATCATCAAATATAGTTTTAATGAAATATGTAGTGTGACTGATCTATGTAGTGTTTTATATTAAACAATGGTACTTTTCTTTTTTTAAGGAAAATTTAAATCTAAAAGATGGTCCTAATGAATTTGTGTTCAGTGTTACAACTGCATATCAAGGAACAACTAAATGCACATGCCAGGTTTTCTTGTGGAATTATGATGATAAAATTGTGATATCTGACATTGATGGTACAATAACGAAGTAAGCTTTATGAAAGTGATTTTTAACAATATATTTTTTCTTTTTAATGAAATACATTTTGATTTAATTATGAACTTTATCTTGGATTCTGTTTTATTTCTGAGCTAAATCTCTTCCCATTTCAAATTTACAGTGCAGAAATTAATAGCATTTTCTCTTTGAGTATGTAGCATTTAATTTTTGTATAATACTCGATGTAAATTATTTTTTAAAAAATATATTTATTTCGTATTTTACAACAATCTCTAAACTAACAAAAAATCAAAGATGTACTGCTGTATTATTTTGTTTTAATTTTTAAGTAAACTTACAATAATTGTATATGGCGTGTATTTGATGTTTATATTTATCCCTGTTTCATCTTATTTATTTTCCCTAAAACTGTTAGTTGTTTTGTTTTGTTTTTAATAAAAAATAATGTTTCATAAATATTATGTGAATATTCACCTGTCAAAAAATATTGAAATTTCTAAAAATTATTAAAAAATTTGTCTGATTTTTTCATTATCCAAGACCATTCATATTATATTTTTATATTATGTTGATAACATAAAGTATTTATATTAATTTCTATTTTTTCATAAAAATGATAAATTGACATATTTTAACCAAATTTCTTAGGTTCCATGTTGATATTAGATTTGAATAGTCAATAGACATTTAAAAAATATTGTATTCATGTTAATATTTGATTAAATAAATCTGTTTTTCATAAATAAATTATGTTTTCAAAAATTTATTAATTTTTCTATAACAACAAATTTAAAAACAGTTGTAAATTTCTGTGGCCTACTAATATTTAATTATCATTTCAGGTCTGATGTTCTTGGCCATATTTTACCAATGGTGGGCCACAGCTGGGCACAGTTAGGTGTTGCTAATCTGTTCACAAAAATTTACAACAATGGTTATAAATTTCTCTATCTCTCTGCAAGAGCCATTGGTCAAGCTAGAATAACACGAGATTATCTCCGTAAAGTTCGGCAAGGTGAAATCTGTTTACCAGATGGTCCCTTGTTGCTATCACCAACTTCTCTCATTAGTGCTTTGCATAGGTGAGATTTCATACAAATTATAAAGTTTAATTAATTAACTTTGTTTGGTATTTTGATTATGTTAAATAAAAATTTAAAAAAAATATCTTTAACTGTCAAAATTGAAGATTTTTGTGAGAAATAAAAATTTATTATTTGCATTTTTTTTTATTTACTGTATTATTTATTGCTTGTTAACCTGATATGAATTATTTCATTCCTTTGTTTTTTTATTGATTTTATTTATTTATTTTTGCTATTTCAACTTTTTAAATAAGAATGATTTTTTGTCAGTTTTTGATTAAGGATGTAGATATAGAAAGCAGAATTTTGATTAAGAAAGTAGATCATTATTTTGCTTTCATTTTGTAAAACTTCCAAAGGAATTGTTTCTTCTGGAATTGAATTGCATACATTTTTTTAATGCTCTATTAGAGAGTTTTATACTAAATTCCACAAATAATTGCACAATTTTTTAAATGGTATAAAACTGTTAACTCTTAGCTCACAAAAGGTTGTGTTTCATATGGGTTGTATAATCAAAAGAATATAACTATCAAGAAATCTTTAAATACAATTGGAAAATTATTAAGACAATAAAATGCTTCATGTTCAATTTCAAAATATTTAAATATTTTTTATAGTAATTATATCAAAGAAATCTTAGCCTGAATTGCTCTTTTCTATAGATTAATTTATTTCTTGAATTATTATTGAATTAAAAAAAGTTTATTGCTTTGTGTTGATAAATATAATAACTTTTTTATTTAATGCAAAGACTAATTTTATGTTTTTTTTTATTGCTTTAACAGAGAAGTCATTGAAAGAAAGCCAGAGGAATTTAAAATAAGTTGCTTGAAAGATATTCAAACATTATTTCCACCATACATGGGAAATCCATTCTATGCTGGATTCGGAAACAAAATCAATGTAAGTCATGCATTATGTTGTTTCTTTTTATTCTACATTATCATAGATAAATATAATGAAAAGTTAATTTATGTAAATGATGCAAAATAATTTTGTTTCTTTCTGAACACATGTATTTAATTTTTCTTTTATCTTTTTTTTAAGGATCAATGGGCTTATCGAGCTGTTGGAATACCTCTTACACGTTCATTTACTATAAATCATCGAGGAGAGTTAAAATTAGAACTTATACAGACATTCCAGTCATCGTAAGTAGTCTACTTTTAACTATAATGAATGTAATGTACATTCAAACTTCTGTTTAAAAAATATCATCATTTCACTTAAAAATTAATTGTAAAGAATGTACTTATAAAGAACTTTGTAACTAAAGTTATGAAAAAGGAGGGAAAAAAAATGCCTGATCTGCATGTCACTTTTATTGATTTTTATACTATCCTAAGTTTTTAAAAATCTTGTAATTTATCTTTGTACAAGTTAAAAATAAACACGTTTTTTTTTTTTTTTTTTTTTTTTTTTTGTGCACAAAGTTTGAAATACATAATTTGTAACATTTTCTTGCAGCCATAATCCCACCTTGTATCATATAAATCCTACTAGTATTTCTTTTTGTGAAGTTTCTTATACATCATTTACTATAGTATCTTCATTACATTTCATAATAGTTTGCAATATATCATAATCTGTAAGATATTCAGTGGAGAAAATTTAACGGCTCTTACTCTCTTCAGCAATTTTTTAGAAATATTTGTCAAGAACTGACTCAATTGATTTTTGTCAGAAATTTAACAATCGGTAACTCATCAAATAGTTTTTAAAAAAAGATTAGAAAAATCTTGTTATATAGAAATTATCATTTGTAATATGAAGAATATGTAACAAGTAAATAATTTTGTATAACAGAAAATTTTGTTGCATGGAAACTCCCATATTTTCTTTTCATGATTTGTATTTTTGTGCGCTGCTTTGATTATGTTAAAAAGTGTACATCTGTGATTCTCATTGGTAGATTTAAAATAAAATTATTTTCATGTAAATGTTGCTACATTTGTGTTTAATCTATCTTCATCTAGTTTGGTAAAACTTTTAATAGCAGATTAATTGTGTTACGAATAAGTCAAAATTAAGAAACACTGATTTATTTTGGATTCTTAGCTATGTTATAGAATGTTTTACTTGCAAATTTAAGACAGTCTTCTAACATTATTAGTTATTGCATAAAATAGTCTGGGAAAGTCTTTTTATTCTCATGTACATTACTGTAATTATTGCTTGAAAAGAAATGTTACTTTTCAAATTTTACTTAAAATTTAACATTCTTTTCTCTTGTATATTAACTGCAACATTTCCCAGTATAAAATGTGGGAATCTATCAGAAGTAATGACTTAATATAAATTTATCATGAATTTATTTTCTTGTTATCAATTATGACATGATTACTTAAAATGCACTCTTATCTTTCTTAGTTACACTAGATTATGTGATGATGTTGACCACGTGTTCCCACCACTCAAGCCAAGACTCAAAACTAATGGCCATCCTACACCCATTTTTTCATCGCCTGAAGAATTCAGCTATTTCACATACTGGAGAGAGCCTGTTCCTCCAATTAATGAAGATGATTTATCTGTGTGAAACTGGTAAAATTAATTACTTTTCTTAAATTTTTTTTAATTATTGTGTCATAACTGTATTTATAGAAATCTTTAATTTTTTCTTAATTAAGGATCAGTAATTTTTTAAAGTCAATATTAAAAACACTTTGATCTTGGAAGTTGATTTTTGTATTAAACGTAATTGCTATGACCTTATTACAAATTTTACTACTCATAAAAATACACAATGGTTTAAAAAGTGTTTTTTATAATTTTGATCACTTTAGCAGCTTGTTAAGATTTCACTTTTAAAGCTCTTATAGGTGTTAAATAATGGTTTGAGTTTCAGTGCACAGCATTATACAGCTTTTGTATTTCAGAAAAGACCAAAATTAAATGGGGGTAAATGTAGGTCATGGGGAACCACTTACATAAGTAAAAGTTCCCCCCCAAAAAAGGAGACAAATATTTTACTATTGATATTATAGAATATTTAGTTCATATTCCTAGTACTTATTGTATATAAATACCCATTGTAAGTTAACTGCTGATATTTCTCTTGAAACAATATTCAAATATATAATTTTTTAAAAGAATTTGCTTATCTTTCACAATATGAGTATGGAATTACTTAAAAATATAATTTAGATATATAATTTTTCTTTGTTTAATACATTTAAACTTGATAAATATTACATTTATAATGTATTCAAATCAGATTCTTGTTATATTGTTGCAACATAAATTATAAATATTTCATTTAAAAGTAACACAAGAGTAGTTTAATAATTATACATATTATTTCGTAAATAGTTGTTAATTCAGATTAGCAATAGTGATGTGTTATTGAATTTTTAAATTTGTTGTTTGTAAAGAATACTAGAGTTTGAATAAAAATAAGTTGATGTTAATTTGGTAATATTATTTATAATGCAGTAAGATTTTATTTAATAGTAAGTTTGTCTGCATTAAAATTATGTTGACACACGAACTCAACGATATCTTCCATCATCTACTTGTCCTTTAAAATCATGAAGATTACTGGTATTAATTTCATCTAACTTCTCATTTACAAGTTCTTCTCTCAAAACGTTTCTAGTTGTTATGACAACATTATTCTTTGATCCTCCCCCCACTTTGCACATGCTCCAGCTGTTTGCATGAAGTTATAATAGAAACATGAAATTTCATGAACATTAACTTGAGAGGATTTTAATACTTTGGAATCATAAAAAAACCCAACTAAACTTGAAAATATTGAAAAAAATGTTAAGAATGTAAAAGTGAGACAATAATTAATTTATTTCAAGGATGGAGGATATGATGTATTTTATTTCTTGTCTACTAGATCAATAACGGATAATATTTTTGCTTTGATTTCTTTTCTACCAGTTCGATTGAAACTGTATAATTGACAGTTTGATTTTCTAGTTTCTCAGATCAGAATTTCTAGATTTGTAAAAGATTGAATTCCTTATCTTCCACAAATTTTGTTTTAAAATAATTGTTATCATTCCAAATTACATAAATTTACAGGAATTTATAAAAAATTCCTGCTATTTAAACATCATGTTAGTTGTCAAGTTTTCAAGAAATTTTTTTGTCAGAAAAATCTTTTTACAATGACTTTCTAAAGATTTCAGGATAATTTATTATAACTGAGTTTATTATAACTTTATTATAACTGAGCTGCTTGTTTAAATACTTCAGATTTCTTAAACCTTTCTCATTTTACTGGCAGTTTTTCATTTTCAGCATCTTATAATATGAAAATTTCAAATTTTAATCAGACACTTAACTAGTTATATGAAAATTTGTCTATACCAAAATATTTGGTTAATTTTTCTAAAGTTTGTGTTCCTAAGGTTTTTCATTTCACTGCACAAAATTTTATTGTAAAAATTTTATAATTCTTATTTTAACAATAGTAACATGATTAGATTTTTTCTGAAGTTGTTTTCTTTTCATTCATATGTAAATTTTTTTAAAGTTATAAAATCATTTATAACCTGGCTCTCATAAGGATGTGACTGAAAAAAATAAATAAAACTAAACATCATAGGATGCTTAAGCAAACTTGTTTTGTTAAGTTGTAATATATCAACAAAGCCTTCTCTCTTTCTTTTATGATCCCATTATTCTTCAGTAACTTGTTTGCTCTCTATTTTATATTTTCCTCTCTCTTAGTAAATGCACATGCTTGTCTGAGCTCAAAGGTTATCCACTTTCTGAGAGTCAAGCAATGTCTCAGTTGCATAAAAAGGCCCAAAAATGATAATCATTATTATAACATTTGAGTGGCAAATGCCAAATGATATTTCTATGTAACTGAAAGGAATTGTGTCTATGTAATAATCTAATATGTTTTTTATTATTATTATTATTATTGTTTGGATGTAGTAATAAAAATGCAAAAAAAAAAAAAAAAAAAGTGTATTGGTCTTCTAATTTTTGACTTAGTGGAATTCAATTCCCCCATTTCTACCCTTGTTATTTATTAATTATTATTAAACTTGAATCATACCTTCTTCAAAATTCATTTCTGCAAAGAAGTTGGAAAAGAACATTACTTTTATTTTATGGCTAAAATAAAAAAGCTTGAAGATATTTCAAGATTTAAATAATTTTTTTCAGTAATAAAAAAATTTATTATTGGCAGGAATACTACTTTATCACATGTTTTGTGTGATTGAAACTTCATATATCAAAACTTACAAATATTTTTCTTTTGCAGGTATAAATATCTCTCTCCAATGGAAGAGCAAATTTTCCCTGATTTCCAGTAACTCGGAATAGAATAAATTTCAGTTTTTTTCGTGTGCTACAGCTCATCATATGTAAAACTACTTCGGCCTTGATCTAAAGTTGTGTTAGGAATTAAAATACATACAGGGATAATTTCATTCTTTGTGATAACCATTTGATTCCTGTGTTTTAAAATCTGAAAACAAACTTGTATTGTTTCGTTAATTGTATCTGTTTATAAAACATTTGTTTTGACTCATTATGAAATCAATCTTTGTAAGAATTTTTTTCATAATTTGTATTATAATATGTAAAAATGTATATGGACTGTAAATCTTCATTTTTTTTCATGTATAGGAGCTTATCTTTTGTAATACAAATCATTCTTCACAGGATTATTAATATTTTTTCATTTCCTTCTCTGTTTATTTTATTTATGAAAGTTTTTAATTAAAAAAAATTTGCTCGAGGATCTGTTGCAAAAATTACTAGTCATTTTGTGCATTATTTTCGTTTTTTATTTTTTAAGGGTTAATGATTTAACACTTGAAAAAAGAAAAGAAAAAATATTTAAAAAGCAGTTTGTGCATATCAGCTAATAATTGCAAAGATAGCTTGTTGTATATATTTAAAAATCTTGTCTATTTTTCACGTTGCTGTTAAATATTCTATACATGTAAATTAATTGTATAATAAACAAAAACTACTGTTGTTATGCATGATCTGTAAAATATGCTTTTGCTTTAATGTCATGCATAATTGTTTTCATTTCTAAATTGTGTATTTCATTTTTATCTATGTTCCCTCTGTAAAATATGGATCGAGTTCCAAAAACAGTTGTTTGCATATCATTTATGATTTCGAATCAAAACTATGTGTTCCTAATTGAGAAATTATTGCATATGAATGACTGAAATATCAAATGACAGTTTGTATGTCCTCTTACTAATATTAATATCTGGTCTGCATTTTTTCTTAAATATTTTGCTTCTTAAAATATTTATTTAATTAGTACTTTTAATTAAAAATGTATTATTAGTATTTTGCATTCTGAAATAAATATTAATTTTTTTAGTAGTATTAAAATAATTCTGCATGAAAAAATTTGATATAAAATTTTGGTTAATGATGTGCCAAATTTCAAAATCTATCTATGATTCTTTAATATAACAAAAATTATTTCATTAAAAAAAAAGAAGAAATTATTGAATGAAGAGAAAAAGAATGCAACAAATTAGGTTTCACATCAAGTCAATTTTTATTTTCAGTAAATGTTTCATTTGTTTTTGTAAGAAAATAATTTATGAAGATTTTAAAATTACACCTACATTTCGGTATGTATTTGAGATCTATGCATTAAGTAATTAGTTGAGGGTAAAGTTGAGGAAATATTGAAAATTTTAAGATACTGCTTGTCCTTTTTGTTTTGTATTGAAACTTGAATTTTTTTGTTTGGCATCCTTAAGTCCTCTGGATAATTTTTTGTATGTTAAAATTATTCCATTTCAGAATAATCAGTTTGAAAGTATTTTATATTGATATTTATTACTTTGTGAGTTATCTGGAATGTTATTATTATTATTATTGTTAACTTATAGGTTTAATTTTCATTTTTTTAAAATTATATTTTTCATAATTTTTTATCTTTATATTAATATGGTAGATATTTATTGTTTTGATATTAAAAAAAGGAAGTATTTAAATGGCATACTCTACAAGATTTCAAATAAATAAACCATATTAGAATTAAAAATCCCTAAAATTTACTATTTAAAAAAAATTTGCAATCCTCTTTGATGTCTTTCTGAGGGGCAGATTTTCTGTCAACCTTCAAGGTGCATCCTGTGAGGCTTCATTCTGTGTCTCACTCTCAACTTAAATCCTACTTTTATCAAATGTTTCATCCACACTCTGTTATGCTGAGCTTTCGTGTGTTTCCTTCTCTTCATGTGCTAATGACTTTTTCTATTACACTGTGGAATGCGTTTGTGAAGGACTAATTACTGTGATTACGTATTGTGTGTCTCAAACCAATTGAGCCATTTTTTAATGGGATATTGTCGGATATCAATGTTTATCTTGTAACATATCAAATATTTATGTACTGTACGATTTTAGATGTTGAAAGAATGATTGTGTATAGTTTTTGAAATAAATAGGCTTCCATTAAAAATAGATTTTGTACTTATTTCATTTTTACCAAACTTTATATGAATTGTATTTTTACAGCATTTTTCCATCGTATAGTTAAATGAACTGCTATATACAAAACTTGGAAAATTCTTGAGATATCACATTTTGATATATACAAATTTCATTACATTGAAATACATATTGCAAATTTTTTATCATTTTTGTTTAAAGCAAATATGCATAATTAATTTTTAGGATTAATGTAGACTTAAAAGAATGGAACTATCAAAAGGGACATAAATAATGATTTTCCAATGTTATTTATATGACACTAGTCAATTTTTTTGCTGCATTTTTTTTCTTTGTTACCTTATACATATTTTATAAAAGATTTCTTTATGTTTAGATTTCTGTGTAAGAAATCTACAGTTAGACTGAATTCAAAGTAAAGAATGTCTGTTTAAATTAGAAAAGATGTTTGATTATCTGGAGTTAAGAATAACATATGTTCACTGGCAACTGTTAATTTCTTTGTCGTAAACAATCATCTGGATTTTCGAGAATTTCTGGTAAAAATAATTAAAGAGGTGTTTTTATTATTTAATTTATTCTTTTTTATGACAATGCTTGTGTTTTTGGTTCTGGTAAATGTACATAATTTTTTTAGAAAATTTTGTTTATTATATAGAAATTTTATTCATTATATGAAAATTTTTCTTATATGGAGATGTTTGATATGTGAAATTTCCACTATATTCATTTTGTCTTTAATCCCTTTATATGTAGCGCTGTATCTTACTTGAGCAGTGGTGAACTAATTTATTTTATGGCCCTAGGTAATACACAATTAAGGCCATGATTTTAATGATTAGGTGAACAATTTAGTTTTATCTATCTATATTGTCCTTTATTAAACTAAAAACAACTTAGTTTCATATTTGAACACATTTCTTTTAACATCATGCAATGATAATTTTTTTTATTAATTGCTTTTTTATTTTAGTTACAGTTTGAAATGCATAAGTTTTTACTTATTTTTTATAGGTCATTGACTGCTATTATATATTATGGACACAATATTATTTAAGCAGATACTCGTATTTGTAAATACTATGATAGGTAAATGAACATAAAAACAAATATGATTATGTTAATTCTTTAACAATCGTAATTGATTAAGTTCCTAATATTTTATGATTAAAAGAATTGTATGTGTGTTTTTGTACAAATTTATTTATATCCTAATTAGACTAATAACTTTTTTAATTGATTTGATTCTGCCCAGCTGCGTAATCTGCCTAGTCCGAAATCCGTCCCTGGATTTGGGCATTGAATTACATAATTTTTGATATTTAAATATTAAATAAAATACTAGCAATACACAAAACGATATGAAAATTGAGTATATAGATGTCTTTTATGCTCTTATATGGATTAAAGTAACTGCAAGTTTCAAATAAGACATTTATCTTGTTAGAAGATTAAATACATTCTTACTTCTATGTTATTATAACACTGATCATTAACATAGCCGTAACGAGATTACTTATAACGAACTATAGTATAATAATAAATTATTGTAATAAAAGTTCCATTTGTTTCATATATGATTAAAAGAATAAAATGTTTTCAAGATATAAATTTTAACTGCTGACTGAAATCGTATGCGTTTACTAAAACTGATATACTGTAAATTTTTTTTTTTTTTTTTTTTGAAATCGAGTATTTGAGAATTGATAACGAACCAACTAATCATATGATTAAATAGTTAATATAATTTATCGAATATTAGCTGCTCTCACGACCAGCTTCGCCAGAAATATTGGTTGGGCTTAGTTTCAATTAACACCCTTTTGCAAAATTTAATATTTATAATTCTTTTAAGAAAATATTTTAAGGCAACAAATTGTGACAAGAATCAAAGTTATATTAATTTAATTAACTGTTACCTCATCTGTTCATTGTGCATGCGAACCAACTTGATTGATTGCGCTTAAAAACGTAATTATCCGATTGAGTTGTATTTTAATTTTCCTGGTACTAGAACTTCACTTTTTATTTGTTGCGTATAGTGGTCAGCTGGCTTGTTTGAGATATTAGATATAGTATTTAATTTCAGTTAAATCGTCTAGATATAAATTCGTGTTCATGATTCAATTATATTGCCAGTCATTAAAATCGTGTCATTTTAATTGCCTTATAGATATTTTGTTTCACTTTCTAATGGAGATCGGTCCTATTACATAAAGGAGCTATTATAAACTAAAAGTGTGGCTCATCTGTCTTCTAAATTTGAAGGCATTCAACTTTGCTCTTTAATTACTTTCTCAAATATGAATTTAAAAAAAGTATTGTTTTCATCAAAAATTACGAACTAGAGATTTTGACGGATCTCCACATTTCAGACCTTTCTGAGTTCGAAAAAATACATTTTTGGCATTATATCTGTCTGTCTGTTTATGAACACAATAACTCAAAAACATTTTGCGCTTGATGCATAAAATTTGGTATAGGATTTTTTTATACCAAATTTGTAAATTTCTATCCGATTTTGAGTGAAAATCATTCAGAGTCTGTTTGACCGAATTTAAGTAAATATAATAACTGTAAAATGTAGAGAGCTAGATGGATAAAATTTGGTATACAGATTTAATATCTAATGAGTAAATACCTTTCAAATTTGGAACGAAATCCGTCGAGAAGTTGATCTTTTATCGGCCTACACTTTTACATTATCATGTAAACGCGATAATTAAAAACGCAGTGGATTAAATATATGAAATTTAATGCGTAATTTTGGGATTTCAATTGTAGTTTCAGATCGACTTTTGGTTTCAATTGGCTGGAAAAAAACTGATCTAAAGTAAAAAATTCGATTTTCGGGTACTAGTAACCATATGACAGGAATAATAATAATAATAAAAACAAGGATTACACGATACGCCAAAGATAAAATATTTCGTAATTATTGTTTGTTGTTGTTAAGCAAGGCATTCTCTGCATGACCAACGTTTCCACTTTTATGCTAGGGAAAGGACTAATACCTTTATTAGAAATCGTGCGAGAATGATCTGTGGTGACTATTCCCGTTGGACTGTCTTGTAAGCTACGCCGATATTAAACAGAATCCTTCTATATTAGCTTTCAACAATGGGGGACAATCACGACTCGATCAAATATCGTTGGAACAATAAAAAGGATTTGAATTTAAGGACAATAACGTAATCTATTGTTGGGAAATGAGCAATATATATATCTATATATCAAAAATTTACAAAATTCAGGAAAACTTTGCAGAATTATAAAATTTATATCATTGAAAAGTTTTTTTTAAATTTAAATTTTGTATTATAACATTCTCAGAAGTTACTGCAGGAAAAGATTAAAATTTAGCTTAATATTTAAATAATTAAAATTTCAGAGAAAAAAAAACTCTGATGTGTACATTTCACCCTACATGGTACAAATGTTCCAAATTTGGCAGTTGTAGTTCAAATGGTCTGGCCTGGAAAGCGCTAATGCACACACACATAAACAGGCAGATAGACATACACACACTTCATCTCTATTATTTATAGAGATAGAGATGTAAATTATACAGATATTAAAAGGAATTCTTTTTCCTTTGTTTTCAACAATGGAAGAAGATCGTGATTAAACACTTGAAGAAACAATGAAAACGATTTGAATTTCAGAACAAAATTGTAATCTATTGTTCGAAATTAGACAAAAAGATTATTTAAAAAAAATTCCGAAATCCAGCAAAAAAAATTGCACAATTATTGAATTGACATCATTAAAAAGATTTTATTTTTCTGTAATTTTTCTCAGTGTTATCCATAAAAGACGCTAAAATTCGCTCAGTATTTAAATAACTAAAATTTAGAAAATAATCACTCTGTGGTGCACATTCTCACCCACCAAATTATCATTATATATCAGTGCCGAATTTGGTAGTTCTAGATTTAATGGCCTGTCTTGAAGAGCGGCAAGAAACGCGCATATTTCCCTTTATTATTATTAGAGGTGAAAGCAGGACATTTCTCAATATGGTTCCCATTCAGATTATAAATTTTGTTTTTATTCGTTCATTTTATGTTCTATCAAATATAATGAAAAAATTTTCAAAGTATTGACTGGTCTTCACGAAAACATTAATTTTTGTAGTGGTATAGATTCAATCACTACGAGAAGTTCGACGGGAAGAACTGTAACTGTAATTGACAAAAGAAAATCATCGATCTCTTGAATGACGGAATGATTCTGAATACAATGGCTGTTTTAGAAAGATAATATGAAGTTGTTTTTATGTTTTAAAATCTTACAATAAATATATAAAAAAATAAGAAAAACATTTTTTTTTCTGAAACAAAAATTGAAAAAGATTAAACTAAGATAAAATTTATGTTAACTTTACTATAGAACGACCTAAAAAGAGGTTTGACAATTTTTTTTTATTTTTTTATTTAACAGAGATGGTTATACAAAAAAAACGAATGTTTGCATTCAGGCTGCATCACACCTATTGTAAAACTTTAAATTAGTGTGTTGGATTGTATAGCATTAAAAAGTAAAAGCATTGTATATCTGATTGATGCGAATATAAATGCCCTCAAATAATGATATAGTAGAGTCTAAATTGAAGTTTTTCTCACATGAGCTTTCCATATATAATGAAGCATATATTTCAGCTGGATTAAGATACATATCATAATGAGTGCAAATAACGTATGCAAAAAAATTGTTTCAAGGCAATCATAAATTAACATTACAATAACTCTGGAATCGTACTACTCAAAAATATAGTACTGGGAATTATCGAACATCAGAGATAAAGTTTTTCCATGGGATTTCCGTGTTTTCAATCCCAGTGTATTTATTTAGGCTTGAAACAAAGATATTATTGGAAAGATACTTTCGTAACAAAAGTTTATATTTTTTGAATGTTTAAAAAAGAAATTGTGAGCAGTTTTTAGGTTCAAAACAATTTTTTCTCCACTTATCTGCTCTACTAATTATAGGATATAAAACAGGATTTGTGAATAAACATGTGATAGATGGGCATGTTTTCGTCTTTACTAAACAGGATAATTCTCATCCTATTATTCAAAAACGATGCAACGTCTTCGAATCGGACAAAATAGCTATGCCCATGCTGATTTATAAAACAAAAATAATTGTAAATTTTTACGTGAGGAAAATTTGCAATTATTTAAATGCAAATTTTTTAGACAATTTATTTAATATACTGAAGAAAGAAAGAATTAAAAAAACATATCTAAATAAAAACTTCTACGAATACTCTAAAAGAATACGTATACACCTGTGAATCTTTTGATTTTAAAATAAAAGTCTCGAAGCCAAAGAGTTAAAAAAAGTTTAAATAGTTTGTGTGTGTGTGTGTATATATATATGTATATATATTGAAAGATACCTAGATTTCCCTACATAAATGTGTAAAGAAATCCCTATAAAAATCTCACAGTATATAATCAAGGGGATAAATATTTCATTAGCTTTTCCTCTTTTCGCTCTTGTGTCGTTCTGTGTTGACGTGCTCGTCGCTTCTGCTTCTACATAATTTAAGCCTCCCAAGCTGAAATAAACGTAAAATTCGAAAGTGTCTTCTCTGTCTACACATGCCTGGCATTCAATTTATTCATTATTTGAATTTTATTGTTTTTTTTAATTCAATTCCGTGATCATCTCTTTATGTCACTCAGAAAATCGTAGAAAAGTTGACAATGAAACTTTATCAATGACTATAAAATAGTAGAAAGAAATACCGATTACAGACAATGAGAATTTATTATAATAACTGCTTAAAATGAACTAGAAAATAGTAAAATACCCCAAAGCACCCACTCGAGTTTACTTAACACTAAACACAATAGAGGTCATGTCACAATCCAGCCTCTGGACAATTCACAAATAACATTAAATATTCACGTATAAACACAAAGCAACACAAACATATGCAAATAAAATAAAGATTTCATTTCAATTCATATTTTGATCGGATAGGGAATATTTACTATTTTGGTTATTGTTATGATAAAACCAGTCTTAGTTCTAAATAAACTCATGATTCCTCATGAAGCATCATAGAGAGATCCACCAATTGGTTTTACTTATTAATTTGGGGTCAATATTTCATTAATATTTAAGTTCAAATGCTAAAATAATATTACCTTAAAGGATAAATATTCCTTTCAGAGGGAAGGATGTGAATTTTTATTTGCAAAAATAAAATAGCTTAAAATAACAAATAGCATGAAAACAAACAATGCATAGCCCAACAAAATCATCAAAAAGAAAAGACCTCCCCACCACCACCTTACAGAGATCTGTCTCAAAAAGTGAAAAGAAATATTAAAAAGGTCTAAATATTAAAATAAAGTTAAGCTCAGAATAAAAAAAAATATCCACTAATATAAAATTAATTATATATAAAACCAAGATTCTTTCTTACGGTTTCCATACTGACCTAGGTGACCTCTGCCAACTTTCGCGATAACTGATTTGTTACTTTAAAAATTACTTAATTTTTTCTTTAGGCTGCGTTTGCCGAAATCTTTAGTGAATGGTCATTCGGGTGCATCATTATGATCCTCTTTACCTACTTTGTCGCAGATACAGTTGGTGAATTTAAAGAATAAAATTTGCTTATATTAAAATTAAGAAACACATGTCTACTGAAAAATAAATATACAAAATTTTAGTATTTATATTAAAATATTCCCACTTTATTCACAAATACACTGACCCTCTCATTGAAATTTATAACTAATTCGCTGTATTCTGGTAACTATACCAAAGGAAGCGAGTCGGTCAGTATCCTTAACTTGGACTACTGAAAAGAAAAATGAAAAATCATAGATCTAAAACTATTAATGGAGCATGGAAAGATGTGGTGCGAGAAAATCTAGCTACACTAATTTTACAAATAATTTGATTATAATTGAAATTAAGATACGATATAGATGTTAAGAATATTAGTAATCGAAAAACATCTTTTAAAAACTCACAAGTCTTATGAATAAAAAAAAAGAAAAAAAGAAAAAAAAAGCCTTCTTTATACATTACCAAGATTCTAAAATATAGTGCAATCTTTATATTTTAATACAGAAAAAATATTTGATTTGATTTATTTAAGTGCAATAATATGATTTTGGGCTCTTAAAAACTCGGTTAAATATTGACTTTAAGTAAAATCGCATATTGCAACAGTTGGATTACTCTATCTTCTCTTTTGAATAATAGATGGCGATGCCTGATTAGGTAAACTGTTAATAAAATTTTTAATTGAAAATGTCATTTTTTTCTTCTATTTCATGTGTACTTTAAGAAAAGAGGTTTTAGTAATATTCGGTTAAATATTGACTTTAAGCAAAATCGCATATTGCAACAGTTGGATTACTCTATCTTCTCTTTTGAATAATAGATGGCGATGCCTGATTAGGTAAACTGTTAATAAAATTTTTAATTGAAAATGTCATTTTTTTCTTCTATTTCATGTGTACTTTAAGAAAAGAGGTTTTAGTAATATTCGGTTAAATATTGACTTTAAGCAAAATCGCATATTGCAACAGTTGGATTACTCTATCTTCTCTTTTGAATAATAGATGGCGATGTCTGATTAGGTAAACTGTTAATAAAATTTTTAATTGAAAATGTCATTTTTTTCTTCTATTTCATGTGTACTTTAAGAAAAGAGGTTTTAGTAATATTCGGTTAAATATTGACTTTAAGCAAAATCGCATATTGCAACAGTTGGATTACTCTATCTTCTCTTTTGAATAATAGATGGCGATGTCTGATTAGGTAAACTGTTAATAAAATTTTTAATTGAAAATGTCATTTTTTTCTTCTATTTCATGTGTACTTTAAGAAAAGAGGTTTTAGTAATATTCGGTTAAATATTGACTTTAAGCAAAATCGCATATTGCAACAGTTGGATTACTCTATCTTCTCTTTTGAATAATAGATGGCGATGTCTGATTAGGTAAACTGTTAATAAAATTTTTAATTGAAAATGTCATTTTTTTCTTCTATTTCATGTGTACTTTAAGAAAAGAGGTTTTAGTAATATTCGGTTAAATATTGACTTTAAGCAAAATCGCATATTGCAACAGTTGGATTACTCTATCTTCTCTTTTGAATAATAGATGGCGATGTCTGATTAGGTAAACTGTTAATAAAATTTTTAATTGAAAATGTCATTTTTTTCTTCTATTTCATGTGTACTTTAAGAAAAGAGGTTTTAGTAATATTCGGTTAAATATTGACTTTAAGCAAAATCGCATATTGCAACAGTTGGATTACTCTATCTTCTCTTTTGAATAATAGATGGCGATGTCTGATTAGGTAAACTGTTAATAAAATTTTTAATTGAAAATGTCATTTTTTTCTTCTATTTCATGTGTACTTTAAGAAAAGAGGTTTTAGTAATATTCGGTTAAATATTGACTTTAAGCAAAATCGCATATTGCAACAGTTGGATTACTCTATCTTCTCTTTTGAATAATAGATGGCGATGTCTGATTAGGTAAACTGTTAATAAAATTTTTAATTGAAAATGTCATTTTTTTCTTCTATTTCATGTGTACTTTAAGAAAAGAGGTTTTAGTAATATTCGGTTAAATATTGACTTTAAGCAAAATCGCATATTGCAACAGTTGGATTACTCTATCTTCTCTTTTGAATAATAGATGGCGATGTCTGATTAGGTAAACTGTTAATAAAATTTTTAATTGAAAATGTCATTTTTTTCTTCTATTTCATGTGTACTTTAAGAAAAGAGGTTTTAGTAATATTCGGTTAAATATTGACTTTAAGCAAAATCGCATATTGCAACAGTTGGATTACTCTATCTTCTCTTTTGAATAATAGATGGCGATGTCTGATTAGGTAAACTGTTAATAAAATTTTTAATTGAAAATGTCATTTTTTTCTTCTATTTCATGTGTACTTTAAGAAAAGAGGTTTTAGTAATATTCGGTTAAATATTGACTTTAAGCAAAATCGCATATTGCAACAGTTGGATTACTCTATCTTCTCTTTTGAATAATAGATGGCGATGTCTGATTAGGTAAACTGTTAATAAAATTTTTAATTGAAAATGTCATTTTTTTCTTCTATTTCATGTGTACTTTAAGAAAAGAGGTTTTAGTAATATTCGGTTAAATATTGACTTTAAGCAAAATCGCATATTGCAACAGTTGGATTACTCTATCTTCTCTTTTGAATAATAGATGGCGATGTCTGATTAGGTAAACTGTTAATAAAATTTTTAATTGAAAATGTCATTTTTTTCTTCTATTTCATGTGTACTTTAAGAAAAGAGGTTTTAGTAATATTCGGTTAAATATTGACTTTAAGCAAAATCGCATATTGCAACAGTTGGATTACTCTATCTTCTCTTTTGAATAATAGATGGCGATGTCTGATTAGGTAAACTGTTAATAAAATTTTTAATTGAAAATGTCATTTTTTTCTTCTATTTCATGTGTACTTTAAGAAAAGAGGTTTTAGTAATATTCGGTTAAATATTGACTTTAAGCAAAATCGCATATTGCAACAGTTGGATTACTCTATCTTCTCTTTTGAATAATAGATGGCGATGTCTGATTAGGTAAACTGTTAATAAAATTTTTAATTGAAAATGTCATTTTTTTCTTCTATTTCATGTGTACTTTAAGAAAAGAGGTTTTAGTAATATTCGGTTAAATATTGACTTTAAGCAAAATCGCATATTGCAACAGTTGGATTACTCTATCTTCTCTTTTGAATAATAGATGGCGATGTCTGATTAGGTAAACTGTTAATAAAATTTTTAATTGAAAATGTCATTTTTTTCTTCTATTTCATGTGTACTTTAAGAAAAGAGGTTTTAGTAATATTCGGTTAAATATTGACTTTAAGCAAAATCGCATATTGCAACAGTTGGATTACTCTATCTTCTCTTTTGAATAATAGATGGCGATGTCTGATTAGGTAAACTGTTAATAAAATTTTTAATTGAAAATGTCATTTTTTTCTTCTATTTCATGTGTACTTTAAGAAAAGAGGTTTTAGTAATATTCGGTTAAATATTGACTTTAAGCAAAATCGCATATTGCAACAGTTGGATTACTCTATCTTCTCTTTTGAATAATAGATGGCGATGTCTGATTAGGTAAACTGTTAATAAAATTTTTAATTGAAAATGTCATTTTTTTCTTCTATTTCATGTGTACTTTAAGAAAAGAGGTTTTAGTAATATTCGGTTAAATATTGACTTTAAGCAAAATCGCATATTGCAACAGTTGGATTACTCTATCTTCTCTTTTGAATAATAGATGGCGATGTCTGATTAGGTAAACTGTTAATAAAATTTTTAATTGAAAATGTCATTTTTTTCTTCTATTTCATGTGTACTTTAAGAAAAGAGGTTTTAGTAATATTCGGTTAAATATTGACTTTAAGCAAAATCGCATATTGCAACAGTTGGATTACTCTATCTTCTCTTTTGAATAATAGATGGCGATGTCTGATTAGGTAAACTGTTAATAAAATTTTTAATTGAAAATGTCATTTTTTTCTTCTATTTCATGTGTACTTTAAGAAAAGAGGTTTTAGTAATATTCGGTTAAATATTGACTTTAAGCAAAATCGCATATTGCAACAGTTGGATTACTCTATCTTCTCTTTTGAATAATAGATGGCGATGTCTGATTAGGTAAACTGTTAATAAAATTTTTAATTGAAAATGTCATTTTTTTCTTCTATTTCATGTGTACTTTAAGAAAAGAGGTTTTAGTAATATTCGGTTAAATATTGACTTTAAGCAAAATCGCATATTGCAACAGTTGGATTACTCTATCTTCTCTTTTGAATAATAGATGGCGATGTCTGATTAGGTAAACTGTTAATAAAATTTTTAATTGAAAATGTCATTTTTTTCTTCTATTTCATGTGTACTTTAAGAAAAGAGGTTTTAGTAATATTCGGTTAAATATTGACTTTAAGCAAAATCGCATATTGCAACAGTTGGATTACTCTATCTTCTCTTTTGAATAATAGATGGCGATGTCTGATTAGGTAAACTGTTAATAAAATTTTTAATTGAAAATGTCATTTTTTTCTTCTATTTCATGTGTACTTTAAGAAAAGAGGTTTTAGTAATATTCGGTTAAATATTGACTTTAAGCAAAATCGCATATTGCAACAGTTGGATTACTCTATCTTCTCTTTTGAATAATAGATGGCGATGTCTGATTAGGTAAACTGTTAATAAAATTTTTAATTGAAAATGTCATTTTTTTCTTCTATTTCATGTGTACTTTAAGAAAAGAGGTTTTAGTAATATTCGGTTAAATATTGACTTTAAGCAAAATCGCATATTGCAACAGTTGGATTACTCTATCTTCTCTTTTGAATAATAGATGGCGATGTCTGATTAGGTAAACTGTTAATAAAATTTTTAATTGAAAATGTCATTTTTTTCTTCTATTTCATGTGTACTTTAAGAAAAGAGGTTTTAGTAATATTCGGTTAAATATTGACTTTAAGCAAAATCGCATATTGCAACAGTTGGATTACTCTATCTTCTCTTTTGAATAATAGATGGCGATGTCTGATTAGGTAAACTGTTAATAAAATTTTTAATTGAAAATGTCATTTTTTTCTTCTATTTCATGTGTACTTTAAGAAAAGAGGTTTTAGTAATATTCGGTTAAATATTGACTTTAAGCAAAATCGCATATTGCAACAGTTGGATTACTCTATCTTCTCTTTTGAATAATAGATGGCGATGTCTGATTAGGTAAACTGTTAATAAAATTTTTAATTGAAAATGTCATTTTTTTCTTTTATTTTATGTGTACTTTAAGGAAAGAGGTTTTAGTAATATTCGGTTAAATATTGACTTTAAGTAAAATCGCATATTGCAACAGTTGGATTACTCTATCTTCTCTTTTGAATAATAGATGGCGATGCCTGATTAGGTATGCATCCCATAGTGCACTGCGCTTGTAAATAATGAGATGCGATGTTTTTCTGTTGAGGTGAGCGCGTGTCAATGTCTTGTCTTCGTGTTTTGTGTGAAATGTGATCATTAAAGAAATGTTACCGAAAACATGCGTCCTCTTGATTCTACTGCACGGATCATAATGATCTTCATTCCACCACAATATTAAAAAATTGTGTTAAGATGTAGTACTGAATGTAAACTTTGAAGTACTGAAGTGAATATAAAAACACAAAAAAAGTGTGTAAATCAATACATCTTAATAAATTACTGAAATAAATTCTTAAAACAGGTTATCCATTTGTATTTTTATCTAGTTTATAAGTGAAAGATGCAAGTTTTCTTACATAGCACATTTAGTCATTTCTAGAATAATGTTGAAATGCTGTATTAGTAGAGAAAATTACAAAAGTCTCTTTATCTCAATATTGTAATAAAATAGTGTAATTTATTATCAGCCTTATGGATAGTGTTTGTAAATGTCTTGTTGACATGGTTCATTTAGTGTATTAAATTCATGCCAAGAACCCATGAAAACTGAACCCTATGGTGACTCTTCATATCACAAATGAACTCCACTTCAATTTTGGCTTCCACTTCTAATCGAAATGATCTTATAATAATACTTTATATATGAAATTAATCATTTACGGGTTAGTCCATATCCTGAAAGATTATTTTGTTTAGTATTTGAACTAATTTTTTTAAAAAAAATTTATATTTGAAAAATATTTATTTACAGGCATAAAACTGTTGATCTGACATTAGTCTATGCTTTCACAATGTTACAATCATTGCTGAACCAGTTAAATTATTGCGAAAACAGAAGCTTGAGGGAGAATCACTGATCTCACGCTAAAATTTTTACTTTCTCGCACAAGAGGTATAGAAAAAGTATATCAATCATTAAAAGAATTCGAACACGAGATTTTGACGAATCTCCACATTTTAGATTTCTCTAAGTTAGAAAAATGAATTTTTTGGCATTATGTCTGTCATTCTGTCTGCCTGTTATAAAGATAATTAAAAAAATGCCTTGAACTGGACTGATAAAATTTGGTATATAGTTTTTACACCAATTATGTTGATGTTTTATCAAATTTTGAGCACAATCCATTTAGAAATTTATCTGACTGACTCTTTGAATGCAAGTTTACACAATAACTACAAAATGAAAAGAACTAGATGAATAAGATTCGGTACACAAATTTATCATTTGGTATTCAAATCCGTCAAGAAGTTAAGTTTTTATCGGTCTGTACTTTCACAAGCTTGTAAGCCCAATAATTCAAAAACGCTGTAACTTAAATATATGAATATGCGATTTTGTGACTACAATTATAGTAGTTGTTTGCAAAATTTTGGTTTTAATCCTGTAAAAACCTGATTCAATTTTCGGGTACTTATTGCTAAATGAGAGGTATTAATCCAGAAAAAATCGCCAATGATCGATCACACGATTGATTCAGTTAAAATGCTAAATGCACACCAAAGGTCAATATTTCATAACTATTGTTCGCCAATGCCATGTAGGGTTCATCAATGCAATACTCACAATTTTATGGGGGGGGGGGGGGAGGGATAGCATTTTTGTTAGAGTACGCGAGAGAGTTGTGAGGAAATATGCTGTGCTGTAAAGTTTACTTAAAGATGCGTAAATGGCTATCTAAAACTCAAATTACTGCAATCAAGTGTATAACAGACTGTTTATGATAGATACACTGATTAACTGTGGGAACAATATATCATAAGAACAAAAACAAAACAAAACAAAATTAGAACCTCTAATCAGAAACATTGCAGCACTGGGATGTTTTAAACTTGATTCATTTCTTTATTTTTAAAATTTGCTTTTAATCATATGTCAGGGATTACATGCATAAAAAAAATTATTTGATGCAAATGAGTATAAATCCATAAACTAAAATAGTGGGAAAGTATAATTATAAATGTATTTAAAATATTTTTTTTTAATATTAGAGAAAACTTGCAAGGAAAAAATTGATATTACTGAAAACTTATTATTACTTATAGTTTTAAAGGGTCGTGTACAGTAATGTGTTTTGAAGTTATTGAGGAAAAATGTAAAAGCACTGATTAGTTTTTGATTAAAAATTTAATCAAAATTTTGCAAGAAAACTTTTTACAACTAAACATTTCCTCTCAAAATGTAAGGTAATATTTCCTAATTCTAAATCCAATTTTATGTTTTTCAGAGCATTTTAAACGTTTAGTTTTACGTCATATTTATCACAATTTGCAGATAGTATGCCATCCTTCAAACACTACCATTTTCAAATCAATTTCCCTCAAAATGAATAATTTGCAGTACGATCCATAAAATATAGCTGCGGCTACTAATTTTTATCGTCTAATCGTGGGTCCTTGCATGATCTTAATCCCTTACGCGTAGTTCTAGAAATTAATTCTGTTATAATTATGGAATCAAATCAAAATGCATTTTCTACTCATGAGCATTTTGCAATGTAAAAAAATGAGATATGTGTAAGTCTGTGTCAAGAAACAGAATGAAGCACGTACAAAAAGAAAATATTTTATTGAATTTTTTTTCAAACAGAACAACCATCACCGGACATTCTCCGAAAATGGAGATAATTTTACTTACAGCAACAGCTGTGCGACAACAAACAAGATATTTGTTAAATTACAGTCGGGGGCACCGATTCCCTGCAGCAACTTTTCAATGAAAGTGAATAATTTAGTTTTACAATGAATTAAAAACATAACATGAAAATATCTATTTGATATTTGGCATTATTATTCATTAACAATATATAGATTTCGTGACAGATTATTTAAGAAAAAAATTGATATTTGAAAGGAAATTATGGAATATTTCTTTTTCGGTTTCCATTTGCAAATTCTTAAGGTAGGTGACTACATGGGAAAGAATTTTTTTTTTTTTTTTTTTGGCGGAATTATTAAATAAGGTTTTTCGATATTCTTAGTTTCTGAGCAATTTTCTATATAAAAAAACAATTTCAGTTATGTTTTTAAACTCAATCCTTAGGAAGTTTTATTTTTTTATATTTGCATGGTTTACGTTTTAATACTATCTTATATCTTTAAATGCTGTTTTCTTAATTTTAAATTTTGGTAAAATCTCCTTACAAAAAAATTTCATAAATTGAAATTTCATACATTTGTTTGGTAAAATTTATGACAATAATTTCTTAATATGTTCTTCAATTCCGAAACTGCAATATAATCTAAATAATTTCTACTAATTTACGTAGAAAGATTTTCTTTTTTAGTTGAATTATTTTAATTAATTAAAATTAACTTTTATTTAATTTACTAAAGAATTTATGCAGAAACAATTTCAGAAATGCTAAAAAAAAAAATGACAATTTCGCATTGTTCATCAATTTTACTCCAATATTTAAACACTTGTTAGAAAGAGAGTTTAATTTTTAATTCCGAAATTAAGTAATATTTTTCTTCAGTAATCTTTAAATTTTCGAATAAATATGTTTTTGATATATTTTTTGCATCATTTGATATACTTTTAAGCTAAAACGTTTCTCCTTTATATCTCATTTTAGCCAAATTAAAATAATAATAAAATGGTTCCAGATTAAAAAACATTTTTCATTTCAACTGATATATTTAATTTTCATAGATGTTTTGCAGTGTATTTATGAAAAACTCAATATATATAAATATATGTATAATATAAAATAGAATATAAATATATATATATATAAATATATGAAAAAATATAATATAAATATATGCATATAACTTTTAAAAAAATTATCCGAACGTAGTCACATATCTTAACTAAAAAATATTTTTGACTGTGGCAAGTGAATTTTTAGCTATAAATTATACTTTGGACGGAACTAAATCAGGGCTCAGCCCCAAACTGATTAAATAAGAGCATAGCTGTTCCTGTTAAAGAAATGGAATTCCGTTTGGCAGTGAATTCCTTCGCACGCTGGCTATTTTCGCATTTGTTCTTTCTCATAATCTCATAAATGATTTGTTTATAAGATTAAAAGAATTCCTGAATAACTTTTGTTCGAATTCAAAATTATTACCTTGAATAAAATTATAAAAAAATTTAAAGCTTGTTGGCATTGTAAATTTTGACAGATAAATTTAATGAAAAATGTGATTTTCTTAATACTTTTCCATTTGTTTGAAATTTTTTTTCTCAAAACATGCACAATTGGTTGTTTTATGGAATAATATGTTAATGCGTGACATGAAAAAGTGCTATGATTAAATGGGAAAATCCCAAATTTCAAAATTGTTTTCGTGCAAACTACAAATTACAATAATGTAACTTAAAAATATATCATGCAGTAATGAATTGTTTAAATAAAAGGTAATAATCAACGTGTTTATTGAGATCATCAGAGCTCGACAAATCAAACATTTTAAATATCGTAGCTGTCAGATATCAAAATTATGTGTTTAATTATAAACAAATCATTATTTCCTAATTATTGTGAATCATTATTATTTTGGATTTCATGTATAGAAAAATATAAAAATTGAAGTGAAAATATCTTTAATATCTGCGAGTGAAACTTTACTTTGCTTTTTTTTATACCACCAATTACTTTTTGAATTTGGAAAATTATATCTAATTACTTTTTTGTTGAAATACTGATGAATAAATATTTGTCGAGCTCCAAAGAAATCTAAGAAGTTTCAGAACATTTGGCATTTAAAAGATCTCAGTTCATGATCTTGCTTCTAAACAGTCACATGGATGGGGAATGTAACAAATCACACTGAAGTAATTCTCTCACTTCTGCCAGTGACAGAGAATCACTCTGTGCATCATCATAGTTTTGTTACAGATTGTCTTTCCATAATTCTATTAAACGGCGTACACTTCGTCGAATCCGGTCCTACCGGTCCAGGGGAAGACCGACGGACAGGGTTGGCAAGTTTTCAGGCTTCTGCTTCCTCCTTTGTAGTTCAGATTGCAAGCCTTCGGGTGATGGCATGGGCCGGGTTTTTCTGGATCCTTGGGGCATTGCCATGGCTTGAAGGATTGGATACTGGAGAGTGGGGTTGGGTCCCTCATCCATTGGATTGCTTGCCAGTTGGTTACCATATAGACGTCATCCTTGGAGTTGATGTAGTCGATGAATTTCATATAACCCTTTCTATAGTGCTGAGTTGTGAACCAAGCTGCGTGATAGAAGAGACCGAATGGAGCCCTATTCGAGTTGTAGTGGCGTTCGAAATTCTTAAGAAGCATTTTGAAGACATCTTCAGCGTTATCTGGATTTGCGCAGGCGTCACCCATGGAGCATCTGCCACCTCTGTAGTCATTCCACATAACCATGCCAACCTAAAATTAAAAAGAGTTCGGGGTGTTAAAAAATATTTTTTTTTATATAATGAGGAAATTCTCAAATATTTTTCGATATTTTGAATTTCAATATTAAAACAAACAAACTGTTTTCTAATTTTAAAATAGATTATTTTTGCAAAAATTACAATTGAAAATCAAAATTTATTACTCTTAAACATATTACTCTTAATCTATTACATGGTCATGCATTAATCTTAACAGATTAATAATTATCATTTTACATTGATTTTATCACATTGGTATTAATTTTTCTTGAAAAAAATATAAAAAACGCATGATTATCATTTTTTCCCTAAATTTTGTATAGTAACTTACCACATATCATGCCAGTTAATTATTTGATAATAAGCCTTCTAGATGTAGCCAAATATTATGGTATCTAATGGTATGGTAAAAATATATCTATTTTTCTGTAGGTATGCAATGAAATAAAAAAAGAGATTTTATCCTTATTCAATTACGGATAAATTTCGTTATTTTCAATTTCAATATTATAAAATATTTTCAATACCGCATAATGCTGTATAATATCGTATCACATTATATAATATCGAATAATGTTAAGCAATATTGCACAATATATTGTACTATTTAAATTATGCGCCATAAAATATAAAATTTAACTATCAAGGCCGGATGGCACCAATAAAGCAAAAACTAAAGGACATCAGACCTTATTTTGAACAAATTTCTTCAGAACATTACTTACTTCCCACAGGCCCGGGAATGATTTGGTAGGACAAGGAGGAATCATGCATTCATGTCCAATATTGTAGTCCAGTGTGTAAGGGAAAAAGGGTGGGTTGTTGTCCAGTACAGGCATGGAGGAGTCGTAAGTAAAATTATTGAGATACAAACTCTCGAACATGCTATTGCCTCCGACTTGCAGGAAGGGTGCTCGCATGCCTCGAATGTCTTCCAGCTTGACTCCGCCGTACAGGTGGAGGATTTCTCGCTGTCCGGCGATTTCTTGTGTCCAGCGGTTGACAGAGAATTTTTCTCCGTGGCTATGCCTGCAGAAGAAACAGAACCATCAGTAAGGGAAGAGAGAAAGCAAGCATTTGAATATTACAAAATTCGAATTAAGTGCAGCAACATCGATAAAAATTGTTTTATCTAACCAAGAACTTTTAGATTTTCCCATTGCCATTTCTTGTTATTATCAAAGGACTTTTTACAGCAAAAACTATTGCGCTGAAAAGCTTTGATGAAATGATTAAAATCAAGTTAGTTCCCTTGATTACTTTTGATTATTGTTATGAAATAAATATGAAAGAACGATTTCCTAATCCCATTTTTTCTGTCTTAACCTTTGGTTCAAATATTTTTCTGAGCTCCTAAATGTGTTATTGAAGTAATTGTTTGCTCGAAACCTCTTTGGAACTGTAAAAGCATTACTGTGAACTTTCTTTCATGTCTGGTCGTACTGATCAAATCAGTACGGCAACTGAGAGAGGAAAACACCCCGTTCTGCTAGCCTCTTCATCATGCGCTAATGAAAGGACTTTTAATTTTCAGATGGAGTAAATGCTCAAAAGGTCTATGTATTCAATTGATATTTGGTAGAGTAAACACTCGACTAACTCTGACATCGCTTACCGCTACTCCGTATTATGTTCACTAGGAATGAGATAATCAGCTATAATCAAAATATTTTTTTATGGAACAGATAAAGTGAAAATCTAAATAAAATGTGCAAGTTAACTTAATTGGCTTACGTGATGGAGTGAGACGCCATCTCGTGTCCTTTGGAATAGAGAGACTGGACCATTCCGTAGTCGGTCCACTCGTGAGAGACGTAGAAGGTGCCGAGGATCGGACATCCGTTGGGATTCTTCCTGGTGTCGAAGAGTTCGGCGTACAATTCGTAGTTGAGGTCGTTGACGGCATCGTCGAAGGTGATGAGGACGATCTGGGGTGTTTCTCTAGCGGGCAGCTTGCCTGGGATTTCTGCGCTGGCGCAGCGACAGTCAGGGAGGACACAGTTTCTGCTGGTGCACTTCTCAGCTACGGTCTGAGGTCGGGGTGTGGGATAGGCTGATCCAGGTCTGCAGAAATTAAATACAATGTATGTTTTAGATAATGTAAATTGCTAAATGCAGCAATTTATGTGTAACAATTTTTTTATAAATTAGGAAAAGTTTATTTAGATCTCTTTATATTCTAAAAATCACATCAAGCAAAAGTTTGAACTCTTAAAATGATTTTTTCTCAGCAATTAATTTAGCTGCTAAGAGTTAGCTTTTAAAGATAAATCGAATTCACATCATTCGAATCATGAAAGTCACATTAACTGCTTTAAATTTCTTTGACATCATGGTGTTGACATGGTGATATTTTTTAAAAGATAATATTTTTCTTTTCCAGCTGAGATGAAAAAATAATGATCAAACTAGTTCTGAAGAGAAAATATTAAATTGAAATAAAATCATTTTGTTTTGGAAAACTAAGAAGTAAAAAGTACTTAAAATTTATATGCTCTTAAATTAAAAAAAAATTATAAGTTTTTATATTAGACTGAGTGGGATTAGAATTAGTTTGGGGTTTTTGTTGGCCCCATACATCATTTTGGCCACACAGGATAGTACGGAACAATGAGATCAAATTTCAAATGGAATAAGATTTAATGAACATTAAAATTTTAAAAAGCTTTAAAATTAAAAGATTAAAGATAAATTTTACCCTAATTAGCCGTGGATCATAGTGACTTTTACCAGAAATTTTTTTCTAATATTTAGCCTCAATATGCCGGAATTTATTTCATTAAAACAGTGTTTATAAAGAAGAAAAGAAATATATATATATTTCAATTCGATGTTTAAATAAGTTTTTCTGGTATTGTGAAGTATTTTACAAGTATTTCAAACACAAAAATAAATATTTCAATTTAAAAGTTTTCGCTTCTAGTATTATGAAAAGGAGTGCATGTATATATAATGCATCAAAAGAAAATATGTGATATGAAAGATTATTATTATAATATAAAAGATATTTCCATCAGAAATGATAGTTAGGAAAACTGATTTAATTCGCATCTATTCGTTAAAAACCAAACAACTTGGTTTTCGTTAAAATTTATACCTCGATGGCAGCTTGGGGAGAGGCTTAGGACCCACTTTGAAAGTAGTTTTGGTGGCCGGTCGACTGATGCCGAAAGGCAAACCTCTTTTGGGTGGTTTGGTGATGGCTGGAGGTATTAGCCGTCTAGTCGTGGTTGTAGCGGGTCGCTTCGTCGTCGTCGTGGTTGTTGTTGTGGTGGTCGTGGTCTTTCTTGTTGTTGAAGCGGGCTTCTGAAGCCTTATCACTACTTTAGGAACAGGGCTGATGTTTTGCGCATCGTCATCATCTTCGTAGTCTTCATCGTCGTAATAATATTCTGGGTATTCATCATAAGTTTCTTCTGATGAATCTTCTGTAAATTAAAGTTAAAAAATTAATTAAAGTAAAGCATTCAAGCGTTTTTGTGGAAGATATCAAAATTATAACGGCATTTTAAGACAGTGTTAACTTTTTTAGAATGTTAACCATTTGAATCTAATTTGTTCATAAATGCCAAATAAAGAAATCGTTTTTTCAAATTTTTTAATTTTTAACATATGAACCAAGAAAAATTTGAAATCTATTTTTATCTTTTGTAATTTAAAATGTAAAAGGAAAAGAAATGACTTTTAATAGCATAATTTCAATTTTTGAAAAATTTATTGTAATAATATGAAACATTTGACTCATTTGAAATCCAATATTTTAAAAATACAATGCAATTATATCTAGGTACTGAAAATTCAGAGATACTTTATTCGGTTTATGAATTAAGTAGTCAGAAACCGATAACCATTTGTTCTAAGAGCATATGAATCATACAGTTTTCTTTATTACACAATTTTTTATAGAATCAGAATGAAAGTATAAGTTTTGTGAAGAAGATTAAGAAAATATTTTGATTTTATATTTGGCTTTTGTTAAATGCATTTAAAAGTTGAATTACAAGGGCAAAAATTAAATTATCTAAACAGAAATGAAACATTTATTAATAGAAATGATTGTTTTTCTCTAAAAATACTTTATACCGTCTTGCATATACTTGTATAAATCATTTGAGCTTCACGGATTATTTACTGCAGCCGTTAGTAAATCTGTAATCAATACTCCGAGGAAGAATAAACAGGACAATTCACCTCATAACCACCTTAGCATAATGTTGCCAAATCTCGTACCTGATCTTTGTAATAAAAAACACATGTAGAGGACATGAAAACTTGAGGAGCTTTGGCTGCATAATCATTTCTCGTATTGATTTTTGCCAATGTTTTTCTACCGGGCATGTAATATAAATATATAAAGGAATGAAAGAATGTCTGTCAGTTATGATAATAAATAAGGACATGCTATAAAATCCATAAAGGCAAAAATGCTTTGTCCTGTTCTGAATTATTTGGAAATCACCGTATGCAACGATATGAAGCAGCATGTTTTAGTATTTCTTCATCAAATTCTAACATCACAAGATTACGATGAGAAAATTAAATTTTTACAGAGCATAATATGTAAATGATTTTTTTTCTTTTTCTATAAAACAAAGCTTTAATATCATGATTTTTTTCCTCTTGCAGATACCAATTGAGTTATTTTTCACTGACATAAATACGAGTAGCTGAGACAGCTATTCTTTTTGGAGAAGAGCAATTGGATTGTACAAGATTTATTACCCATAAAACTTTTATGAGCTACATCAAGTATAAAAAAGAGTATGGGGCAGCCTTGTTCGAAACTGAAAGGCACCTGATCACTGCTATGGATTCATATTATTCGAATTTCAACCGTGAACTGTTGAATTTTCAAGGATAGTATTGTTTCTACTACAATAAATTTTACGAACATGACACAATATTTCCTTTGTTTGATTTCAGTTGGGAGAGTTATTCATTTTGATAAGGTATTTCATCACTGTATGATCTATTTATTTTGTTATCAGGAGAAATTTTTCTGAAAGAGGATCACCTATTTTTATTTTTATTTATGTCATTAAAATCTATATAAGCACTGTCAATTTTCATTTTTTGGAATATTCAATTTTTAGAACTAAAGTAGTTATATTAAATTATAACTTACCAAAAATTTACAAATTTACATTTTAAATGAATCTTTTTTATTACACATGCAGAGCAGGTCAATTTGTTTTCTTGTTTTAAGTTTTATTTGGAAGAAATAGCAATTTTCTCTTAAAATTTCCGATCAAAATGACAAGATATTTAATTTAAATTTTGAGATTTTATTATTGGATTCATTAAGTGTTTTGATTTTAAGTTTTCACCCTAAATTTTGTTTAAAGAATTTGCTTGAATTTTATTTTTACCCAAATTTTATAATATTAATAAGTTTAATTTCCATTGCTGAATTGGATGTCAGATTAAACAAAGAATAAAGAAAATTTTAAGTTAACACATATAAAAGAAATTGCTAGTATTTAACGTTCCTTATTATTTAAGTCACAGAAACGAAGCGCTTTTGGTTATAATAATAAAATTTATCAAAAGTTAGTAGGGTTCTTGCTTCTAATTCAAAAACATGGCAAACAGAAATTGTATTGCAAAATTATCATTTAATCACAGCTACCGAAATGCTTAGCATGAAGTAAAACGTAGCAATTAAAACAATTAGAAACAAAGCGCAAACATGCCAATAATATTTACTTTAATTATCAAACTCAATTCAAGCATCTAAACATGTGAGCATTCAATACATGCCCCGAGCAGAGTACCGCTTTAAACGCTTAAAAAATTAATATTAACAGCATTATCAAACATATAAAGACTAATAAAATAAAGTATTTCCACCGCCCATTAATAACTTCCGCAAATGTAGAAAGCAATTACCAGTCTTGTATGCTGGTCTTGCGGGAGCTGAAAAACGTGTCGATGACACCTTGGGTTTGCTATACTGTTGTTGATGATGGTTCCTTTCAGATTTTCTCAGCTCACTGCTGGACTCATAAGAGTTGGGATTCTTGTAAGGCCTGTCTGGTAGACTGATAGCCCTGGGATTGGTGCCAAACTGTGCATCCAAACTTTCACCGCCGTTGTCCAGGGACTGAATGCCACGGTCGTTGCTCACTTGAGGTCGAAGGTGGATCAGGGAATCCGTATCTCTTGGATTGGAAGTGTATGTGGAAGACAAGGCCGAGTTCCTGTTGCTGTTGCTGTTGGAAGTTCGAGTTCTGACGTTGCTACCGTGAGTTGGAGCTGCAGGTCGCATTATGTTGCGAGTGTACGAAGATCTGGGGAAACAAAAGTTAATATATTTAATCATATTTATGTTTTTACAGCATGAGTGAAAATTGTATATGACATTTTTGCCGCTATCATTTTGTATTTAGTTTCTATAATCAATTAATTGTCAAAACAATATCGCTATTTGCAAAAATAAATAAATAAATAAAATAAAAAAAAATAATGAAAATATTAGCTATAAATATGCATAAAATTTTAGTGGTTCGAATGCAAATGAACAAGATTAAGTATTAGACTTTTCAGTTTATTAACATAGGAGGTTTATTATTTTTTCTGAAGCAATAGGTTGTATCATAGAGATGAAGAATTTCTTCTTCTCTGTGGTTTTCATTATTCTACAATATTTTTTTTCTAGATTTTTTTTCACAGATTGTTAATCATTTCTTGGTTAAATAAATTTAAAAAAACATTTATTATTATATGTATATGGAATATTACTTTAAATATGTTGCAGAAGAAATATGTATAGTTTGTGTATTCCAAAATTTGTAACCTTACTTCTTTACATTTCGAGTATCAGTTGTTGAAATTATTTCTTATTTTGACATTATATTCTATATTTTTTTCAGAGCAGAACATTCTGCAGAACAAGTAAACGATACTATTCATCATGTTTTAGTACAAAGATTCTTGGAAAAAGTACTGCATTAATATTATTTGAAATGATCTAAAATTCTTATAAATGAAAAAATTTTACGGGATAGGATTTTCTTTTACTATGAACAAAAAATTCCGAAACATATCTTACAGAAAAAGAGGTTGGATGATATATTATTTATATACATATAGAGATATTTTTTCTTCTTCAGTAAAATAGGAAAACAAGTTTCCAATACTGCTTATGAAACAACTTTTACCTGTCATTTTCAACCGATTCTCGACTGTCATATGCAGAAGGTCTTGATTGTCCTCTGGTATCGAAGCTAGTGTATGTGACCTTTGGTTGAACATTGGAATTCCTTGTATTTGGTGGACCACGCAGAATATTTCCATTGGAGTTATAAGTCGGCCTAGAGCTGGGAGCAGGCCTAGGTGCTGCACTTGTTCTGATGCTGGCAATGGATATGGGTCTCACATACAGGTTATTACCGCTTCGGAGATGCTGATTAACCATAAGCTGTGGTTCTTCGATGCTGCTTTCATCATCTTCGTACTCGGTATCGTAGTAATCCTCTTCGTATACTTTCCTTTTGCTGCTGGACGAATCCCTCGGTGACCCTGTTGGGTTTGCAGGTTTCGTCACTCTGTAATATACTGGCTTGAAACTAGCCGGCGCACCTGTGCTGTACAAGTAAGGTCGTGCACTTGTTGCTGGGAGAGCTCTGGTTGTGGTGTGAGAGGATGGTCTTCCGTAGGATGAAGGTCGGAATTGTGTTGCATTCCTGCTAGACATGGCATAAGATTCACCAATAGAAATAGGAGGTGTGTATCGGCTGCCAATACGGGTGTCCTGAGTCGGGTTGGCTGGAGCAATGGAGTTGGGACTATGAATATTTTCGTTACGGTGGTAGGAAGGTCTGCTGCTGCTGGAAGATCTTGGTCGGCTAGTAGAAGTTCCGTAGACTCTTCGGCCTGTTGTCTCAGATCCAGCACCAGATAGACCACCTCCTGTAAAAATATTAGATTGAAAATAATTGCAAGATAAAAATGTCAGTTATTAATTTCATATCATTGTTTACTACACTTAATGCCGTCGTATAAGCATTATAGAAGAATGAAAATATTTATACTTAGAAACAGCTTATCGGCTTTCTATACATTTTATTGAAATAATGACACGTAATTGAAGTCAATGCTATAAGCTGTTGTTCAATTCAAAAATGTAGATGATATAAGTTGCAGAAATGAGTAAATAAAAGATTCTCTTTAGTATTATTTTATGCCAACATTATTTAAATCTAGAAGTTGTCTGAATAAGCAAGGAAAGAGTTATGGGAAACCAGTTCGAATGGCTTTTCCGAAATTTTCTCGTATACTCACTGATAAAAATGCTTTCTCTTTCTTACAACAACAACAACAACAACAAAATTGTGGACTTTGGGCAAGGTTGTGAGCGCTACGAGTGCTCATGTTTTTAATTTTAGTGTTCCGTGCATACGAGTTTTGGGCTTCTTAGTATAGTAAAGAAAGCCAAATATTTATTTTAAACTCCTTACATATGGTCGATTGAAATCGAAATTTTATACAGAACTAAAATTTTACCAACAGAATCATGCACCAAATTTCAATAATTTAAAGTCATTGTGCTTTTGAGCATACTTTCATATACATTTACAGGCATATGAAAATATAAACCGTCAGGTGTCCAATACTTTGATGGATTTAATTCAAAATTTGATATGGATTTACACTTTAGATATAAAATCTCTGTTTATTTTTCTAGCTCTTTATGATTTGTATATCGTTCTCATTGGTGCTAAGACAGCCTTATTTCGCTGTCCTTTCTTTGTTTGGATTCGTTTAAATCTGATCGAAATCTATAAATTTGGAGAAAAGATCATATATCAAATTTTATCCATGTAACTCAATCGTTACTGACTTCACAGACAGACAGACGTAGATTTAGAAATGTGTCTGTTTGGATTCGCTCTGAAAAATGGAGATTCGTTCACGTCTCAAGTTTAAATTTTTATCGATTACAATACTTGCTTTTTGTATCCTTCATATACGGAAAAGCAAA
This sequence comes from Argiope bruennichi, assembly GCF_947563725.1. NCBI lineage: Eukaryota > Metazoa > Arthropoda > Arachnida > Araneae > Araneidae > Argiope > Argiope bruennichi. The sequence goes on along the minus strand of NC_079151.1, from coordinate 113,772,820 downwards.
AAAAAGTATGGAATTTCATTCTTATTTTTCTTGTTTGATAAAGACAAAATTATATTTTCAATAGAACTTTACTGCCAAAATACATTTTATATATCCTTTCTCTAAAATAAAAGACTATCATGCAATTTTTAATTTTCTTTTAATATCTTTTATTTAAACATTTAAACAATAGAATAAGTGGTCATTACAACTGACGTAATGAAAGTAGGTTAAGGAAGGATGTTGAGGCGGCCACAGGCGTCATTTTTAAAGGGGACCGAGGAGGCAAAGTATCGGTGTTTATATGTCATTAAGCTGGATATGATGTGAGGATGAAATAATAAAGCCATTCTCCAAATGCTCTTTATCCGCTTTATGTCATTAATACTATTGAAAGCGAAAAAAAATATTTTTTCCCCCCGGGCACCTCTTGCTGCATCACTGATTCATCAGCCACTGGGCAAAAAATCCTGTAGGAAACGAGAGAGAAAATGGCCCAAATTCTGAACATTTTGTTTGAAAATTTCAAATATGAACTGATTTTCAATAAAATGCACTAATACGAAATACGCATTCATAATGTTAATTCTGCCTATTTGAGTTAAATCTTAGAACATTTTAGAATTTTGCAAAATTTATTAATTTTGATTATTATACAATATTCGACCTTATAATGAATGTAATCCGTTTTGTACAAATTTATTTCATATCATCTCTTACAGAACAAAACGTTATATATTAAAAATTCCATTTGTTTGATAGCCACTAGCCGATATATTTGGAAATAAAGTAACGGATGCCAAAACGCAAGAAGATAGCTAAGCAATTGCAATTTTACCGGATAATTCAGATATTCAGAATTAAATTTTCAGATTTTTTTAAATTTCAAACTTTTATCGGATGTATTTCTTTTATTATCTAAATATGATTTTTAAGCTTTTAGGCCTTGATTTTTTTTGTCAGTCAACGTTCACAAGGATGTATATCAAAAAGCTGCAATTTTCAAAAGAAAAAAAAAAGCACTGATTTTTTTCTTCTTTTAATTGGATATATTATTATATACTTTGGATTTTGATTTTAATTTTGTATGTATATTATTGTATGAAACATTAAGACACTAAAATATTTCACCAATAAATTAATCGAAGCAAGCGAAATTAAAAAAAAAAATCAAATTTAGATTTGAATTAGTTTAGTAAGTTTTGAGTTAGTTAGTTACTCGAGTTAGTTTTGAATATGTAACATTTTACTCATAGATAGTACGGAGGATATTTACAACTAGACTTCCACCAATGAAACTTTAATATTCGACGAGAAATCATGTTTTATTTTTATCGAAAAAGTTAAAACTTTTTAGAAGCTTATTGTTAGCTTTCCTATTAAAGTCAAATGTCACTGTTATAGTTATACTTAACCAACATCCAACCTTTGTTATAGTTAAACTGATCTTATGTAACCATCCTAAATGGATGTAATTCATACCCTTCAAAGGCATTGTATTCTGGTGAACCTAAAAAACGTGATAGCCTACATTGCGACCCATTTTACGCTTATCGAAAATCATTCATATATGGGGTGAACTTGTCTGATCCTCTTGCACCACTTTCGAAACGCTCCCACTCGATGGTTCTATTTGATTAAAGTGGGGGGCCGAGCCTCTCCACCGCATCACGAAAGCACACAGTAGCGTATAGCACTCACCGCTTTGGCAGGTCCTGACATTTCTGGGCCAGTCACACATGCGAAGCTCGTCGTTGAAGTACAGCCCAGGCGTGCACTTATCGTGCAGGGCGTCTCCGAACACACATATGAAGTATTTGTTGCAGTCCGTGTCGTCACGGAAGTAGCCGAACTGTTGCGGGCATTTGAAGGCATCGGTAGCTTTTTGGCACTGGACGGACACTGGAAAAAAATAAAATATTTTCAGTTAATATATTTTTCTAACTATCGATGCTGTAGATTAATTTTTTTTTATCATCATCCTAAATAGTATTACTGTAAAGCAAATGGATTGTGTAAAAAATAGTACTTTTGAAAATATTAGTAACTAATAAATGATCTTTTAATGTTCATTGAAATATATAATCAAGGCAGGAAATCGTGAAATAACTAGAGCATTAAGAATTGTATATTCTTTGTTCTTATAACAAATTCCAGCTTTGAAATTTAGAGATATGGAATAATATTACTCTTATCATGCTCATAAATTATTCAATATTACTGAAAAATGTTAAGTCGAATGATAGCATTTTTTGCATGCTGGGGGTATGCTTAATGGGTACATTCTTTTCTTTTGAAATGTGGTCTTATCTTGATTTGGAACAGTAACAGACGAATTTGATGATATTAACCATAAAACTGAAAAAATAAAGAATATTATATATATATAATGCTTAAATGTATTTCCATCTGAGATACTTTGACGATTTGAATCTTTCTATGTAAATAATCATAATATGAAACCGAACATTCCGTGGGAGTAAATATTATCTTCTTTATTTATTATTAATTTTTTATGAATAATCTTTATCAGATAGGCTTAAAAATTATCAATTACCACGCTTTTCAAGCATTCCTCTGACTCAAATACATCATTTGTAACTTTTGTTATGAGGTCCATTGAATAATGAACTCGAATTATTTGTAAAATAAATGGGCATAAACGTCAGACGAGTGAATAACTGGAATAACTACTCGATAAAAATTAATTCACTAAAAAAGAAGTTGAATCACCTGGAAAGAATGTTCTGAAATAGACACTTCATTCGAAAATTTATAAAGAAAGCATAATATAAGCAATCAAATGTTTTATCAGCGTTCTCCTTCTCTTTTTCTGTCCGAACTTTATGTAAGTTGCTGCTCCATTGAAAGATAATACTTTAAATGGAATACTGAATTTGTAGATTTAAATATGCAATAAAGAATATTTCACGTATTCTGTTTAAATCAATTCTTTTAATTAGCAGTATAAATTTGCCCTGAGGGAAAAAAGCTGCAATAAAATGTGTTAGTTTGAAAATATACGTTAGAGATATTAACTTCAATTAATGGATGTTTCCATTTCAAAGAAATCAGAAATCTTTTTAAATAGCTCTAAATTAAAGTCTAAATAGATATTATGCCAAATCTAATATTTTCAAACAATCATTATGGATTTGCACAACAAGCAAATTTTATAATTAAGAACCATTCTTAATCATAAAATTCAGAGGCCTAAACTGAGCGAGTGAAAGTGCTTGTCGATATATTCCATCTGCAAACTGCGTTTCCGAAGAGAAAACGGATTAGATCATTAGCATTGAATTATTAATGGATGTCCATTAGTATGCTAAACATGCTGTAGTTTATTGAAATAGAAGCAGAATCTTATTACTAAATTATTGGAAAACAATTATAGATTGTGAGTTAATAGTTAAAATCGTATTTCAGTATGCACATTAATGAGATTTTAACTATATATGTTTAGTGAACATTTGAATTTCGATTTCAGTTTCCTTTGATAACCATGAAGCATGTCATAATCAAGATAACATAACTGTAACGATAAATCAATACATATTAACGGTGGTAAATACCAGGCAATTATAAAAAACATTAAATATAAGTTTTCTGAGAAAACTTTTTTCTTTTGAGCCTGGCTTAAATTTCAATTATGATTTTTGATATGAGCTGCATCTTTTCACTTCACTTAGTTCACAAACACAAAGTTATCTCTTCGTGATATTTTGCTATGGCATTACCAAGCAACGTTTTTATTGAATACCTAAGGACTATATTTTTGCACGCTTTTCATTTAATCAATTGTTATGATAATTTTGCACAATTTTATATGTATTATTGTGCATAAATGATTCTTCATCTCTTCTACTTCTTGCACAACTTGCATGTAAATGAAATCTACAGAAAATATTTGAACACAGTGATATCAAATAAAGTGATAGGTTAAATTTAATTGCCATAACCGTAACATACCATTTATGAAATTATTCGAAGCTATTTTGGAGAAAATCTCGTCATTTACTAATTACCTCTGGCCATCAGGTTGGTTCGTCAGGAATATTGGTTTTATGTAATTTTAGAAATATCATTTTGATTTAATTACATCTACATTTTATGTCAAATTGTTGGATATTAAAGCCATAGTATTTTAAATGTAATACTTAAATTCTGTTTATTTCACATAAACTTTTCTCATGGAGAACAGTCCCACAATATCATAGTGCTATTGAAGGCGTAAATGCCCGGTTCATCTATCTTCTGAGTTTCGTGGGATTGTAATTTGTCATTTTTATTCGTTTTATAAACTATACAGATAATATATAAACTAAATAGATACAGAATATATATATTTTTTAAAAAATTGCTGAAAATCGGAAAACATTTATATGAGTATTAAATAAACATCATAAAAAAGAGAATTTTTTTAAAAAATATGAAATGGTGTAAAACTAATTTTTTGTGCAAAACTATTCTCGAAAATGATCCTCCAAATTTCCTCACCATAACGGTAGAAGTTTCTTTGAACACTCGATGAATTTGTTGTGCGTCAGGTCCTCATACGAGTTACTTTTTTGGTGAATTCAGCCTCCAGTTCATTATTCAAAATTGGTGAACTTGATATAAGAAAATTAATGTTGTGTTTTTAAACACAACGATATTTTATAATGTGTCATAGCTCATGTTATTTCTGAGCATAACCGATAATCACAAAATGCGACAAAGAATAACTAAATGTAATGAAATTGAAAAATAGACGTGGTGATTCCGAATTTATTTTTATGCCTTTCCCTTAATCTAAAAACTATTATTATATGCAATATACTCAGAAAATTCTGATCCAACATGGCATTAAGCTACATGAGGGTTTTATGCAATGCATTATCCCTTCAAAGGCAAACCTACGCCATGCTTTCAATCATTATTAACGAAGATCGTCAATTAGTAAGTAATGATGATTACGCAAACTGGCATATTTCATCAATGTCCATTGTTTTTTGTGTCCTGCCTACACCATTTACCACCACACGCGTTTGACATTGAGATTGCGAAGGCCGACGGGTAGAATCTTCTTTAATCAGAAGAATGGATGGTTTTCTGATTGAAGATCGAAGGGAGGAAGGACCTGGACATGTAATCCTCTGATTAACGAAAACCTTGGATGGCGTCCATCTGTAGGCAAGAGTGTCCTTTCTTCTTCTTTTCTTAGCTCCATATTAATGCGTTTATTGTTACGCATTTATTATAACGGTCCTTCGTCGAATCTTCTGGCGAAGGACACTTCGGTGTCTTGGACCGACTCGTTTTCCTGATATTTTTTGTGAGCAGATTCGTGACTTAAATAAGGGGGACACGCCTTTTGGTGCTTTTGAAGTGGCCTTCGATGTGTGTTGGAGAGGCATAACAAATGTTTTGTTTGATTTTAAGGCGATGCCTCGTACTTATTTCGGGTTTTGCTGCATACTTTCATACTTTTACAACTTATTTAAACAAGGAAATTAATTGGAGGGAAAACCCAAATGTTTTGAAGAACTTGGAAAAGTTTTACAGTTGTTGAACCACGTCAGAATTTTAATTACCTTATCGTTATCATTTTTGCAGACAACATTTTCAATATCAACAATTAATGGATGGATAGATTTCTTTTCAACACGTAATAATGTGCTTTCATTGATATCTTGATGCGACCGTACAGTTCGAATTACTTTTATTAAATACTTCGTTGTTTCTGTGTCAAGTGAATTCATGGATTACCCTATTAGCTCTTGATACTGCAAGACATATCCATTTTGTTATTCAATATTCTGAGTATCATGCAATGTCGCGAACATATCATAATATTATTGTTGGGCATTTTGTTTGAACTGGGGAATATACATAGAATTGTTCATTTTTTGAATTTCTAGGCAAAAAAATTTTCACATTTCATCATTTTGCATTTTTAATATCGGTAATATTTTGGTATTAGCATACAAATATACTTATGAAATTAATATTACATTTAATAATTTGCAAAATTATTGAAAGAAGGGGGGGGGGGTCCACAGAAGTATATCATTTAGGTCGTTTCAAAAATATACTCCAGCTCCAAAAATATACTCTAATTTTAATATACATTATATGAAAACGAATGATATCTAATGTGGCAATTAATTGTTCTAAAATACATTTTTGTAATGTTCAATTGTCGTTTGCACAATGAGAAAAATTTAGAATGATGTTTATTGTAAGTCCTTTCTACAGGATAAAACGCAACAATCTTTAACTCTTAAATCAAACTCACCAACAAAATTTTATCACTGAGGCTTGTAAAAGCAAACTGTATTGTGTGCTAATAAACATCTGGAACACAACTCCATGAAACAATCAAATTCAGAGAAAACCATTTATAAACCTTCTTTAAAAGGAATCGCGACTCTCAATATAATTTGATGATATCTTGAAAGGCATTGCAATAGTTTCCTCCCAAATAATTGAAATTCTAAAGTTCCCACCTAACAAATTTTATTAAATAAATAATTCATTCAACTTTTTAAATAGAAATAATGTTAATATTATTTGTATTATTTAGCTTTTTTATAAATTACTTAGCGCCTTTGGTGACCAAATGGTTCATCGAAAATGTTGATTGTGTTTAAATTAAAATTCTGTATGCATAATTTAATGTTCGTGGTTCCCACAACAAAGTATTTTTCAAATTCTGACAGACATTAAAAGCCGAGTAATCTTGAAAGTATCGTGTTGCACCTCTTTTGTTTATCATTTTCCCCAATGGAGTCCAATTCCATCATAGTTCTATTAAAGACTTGCATGTCTTGATAATTAATTTTAAAATATATATTGCCTTTTGTGGTAATAAAATTTCATTTTCTAAACCCTCATATAAACTGCGCAGATAATTAACAGATTTTTTTTTATCTTTCAGCGACAACACACACATTTCCCTTATTATTCGTTAAGCTAGAATTAATTGCTTGATAGACAATTAAAGAGAGAAAATACCAAAACATATTGTAAATACATATTATCCAAAAGCGGAAAGCCGTATTTGCGATTTTCAAATATATTATTTAAAACTGATTAGTGCGTTAATAAATTGTGCAGCATATTAATGCTCATAGATTAGAAGTCATGAATAGATTCTGATTCACCAGTCTTTTTTTACAATAAATTATAAAAAATAAAAACAAACGTTTAGTCATTCGAAATTAACAATTCAAAATTTTAAGGAAGTGCAACCAAGCAAAAAAAATCTCCACTATGAAAAATAGATTTCACTATCAAATATCGGATAATTAAGGCCAACTATATTTCTCACCGAGTTAATGCGATTTACAATCTAACCTTGAAACGACTCCAAGAATTTTCTGAGAGTCAAGCTCTGCTCGACTTCAAAAACAAATGGTACTGAGACCAGAAGGGTCCATTATAGTTAATGCCACAAAAAATATCGCCCTTGGAAACAATTAAACCACCGCCAGAGAATAACATTCTCTACAACCTTAAACTTTTGGCTTCCTACAAATGATTTTAGAGCTTTTCCACGTTATTTTCCGTAACGACTAAAGTACCTGGTGGCGATTTTAGTTCCGAAAGTGGGTCACCTTGGCGAAATAAAAGAATTCTCACTCAAAGTGGATCGAAGGCCTTCTAATCGCAGATGTAGACAGGACACAAATACAAAGAAATATCCTCTTTTCGAACTGAAGCCGTTATCTACTAATAAGTCAGTTCATATATAGGTTAGTCTAGAAGCGGAGTCCGAAACGGAAAGTTTGAAAGCTGTAGATGTTTGTTGTTAACCAGATTGATTGTCGTTTACTATTTCTTCGCATTATTTAATCAAATTGTTTCACTTTTTCGTAAAATTATACATTTCCTTAACGACGACAGTATTTTTCCTCGTTGAGAAAAAAATTGTTTATATCGATAAAACAAATTGTTGTTTCTCTTTTAGAAAAAAATGCACCTGTAAAAAAACTAAAATTTTAAAACAGTGATCAGTACATAAAGAGGTACATACATTTGTTTAGAAAAGTAAAGACACGAAGTAGTGAGATAACAATAACATATGTTTTGAATATTTAAAATTCCATTTTTGTATCTTCCTTTATTTATTTGTTATTACTCAATTGTATTATCCGGAAATAGCTTTTATTATTTAAACATAAAAGCAACAGACATTTTATGAACGCAAAAACCTTATTTTTAGTATTTTAGTGACTAGAATCATATTATAGCAATGATTTTTGAAAAGTAAAAAAAGGTAAAACTTTCATAATATAGCGAAGAAATATTTTCCAAAATTTTCTGAAGTATTTTTACTTTCTAAAATCTTTCGAGATATTCCGAATTTTTTTTTGCATAATGAATAGTAATAATAATTAAAAAAATAGAAATGAACCAAAAGAAAATGAAAATCTGACTAGCTATTATTTAAATGGCACAAAAGTCTAGAAAAATAAATATTTTCCTGCTATAGTTATTAGAGACAATAAATAAAATTTGATAGAATAAAATTCATCATGATAGAAAGAATTAAAAATAATTTAAAAAAATTATAAATCAGAAATTTTTAAATAATTCTGATTATATAAAAAGGAGCTTAAAGTAAAAAAAGCAAATTTTTATTGAATCTCAAAGGAACTTACAAATAAAAAAATGGAAGCAAAAAAAAAAAAAAAAAAACCTATATAATAATATCTATTTCGTAGAACCGAAATAGATCTGTACCCATCTGTACTATCGAAAGATAATTCCTTTCTATTAGTACAAAAAAAAACATTAAGGTTTTAATCGATTTAAATACACATCATCATCTTTAGAAGGGAAAAAGAAAAGAAAGATTGATGACAAAGATTTGTTTCCAGAGATTCGTTTTCGAATCGTGTCACTCACACAATTTGTTGCCAGAAATCAATAAAACACCAGAAAATAGTGTCTGGAAGCAAATAAAAACAAATTTGATTTTAAAACTTTGACAAAACATTGGTAAAATTAAATGATGTGTTAACAAACTAGTCAGATTTCATAAAAAATTGGTTCAATGAAATCATGTAACCCATTTGAATTTTGTGTTGGCCATTTGGTTTAAAATAAAATCTGGGGCAACATTCCATTTATTCTAAAATAAAATTACATCCAATCAGTCAAATTTGATTGCTTATCGTGTTTCCTGGGCAAATTTATCCAAAGAATAATTTTTTGTTGTTTAATAAACTTCTGTGAACTTGCACATGAATTGACATTAATCGTATTTCAACGACAGTCAACTTTCTTATCACTGTTAAAGATCTAATGTGAAATCTAAAGCTAGGTAGGTCAATAATAATTTATTTCAAAATAATTCTTTGATTTGATTTAAATTATTGCTCTGAATGATGCGCATGAGTAAATAAAATACAATTTTTCCAAAATTAAATCCCACAATTTATATCAATCAAAGTTTAATTTATGTGCATAATCAATAGCAAAATATTTTTCTACTACACACAAATGACTCATATGTTTTTTTGTTTGTATTTTTAAATCTTAAACAAATTAAGTTATGCTCAAATTAATAAACCAATTTAAAAGAAGCCGTAAATAATAGGTCAATTATTATATGTCATACCTAAAAACAAATTAAATTTTTAAAAACTGCGACTTTTGAGAATTTATTAAAGAAACTAATCTAATTATTCCAGCAATAATTTCACGTGAAAAAAATACATGAATCTTAATGTACTTTGTTTTAGCAAAGGAGATTATAATGTAAATAAAAGATCTTTAATAGTGAAAAGATGAAATTAAATGGCACTTTATTAAAATCAAATGAATACAGCCTGAAAATATTTTCTATTTAAATGAGAAATATAATGATTATAATAAATTTTAATGTGCTCAGTGAGGTGTGAATACACGATTTTAACCTACTTTCAAAATCTCGTACCAAATAATTCAAGGACTGAATTTAATTTGCTGACTGGTATTAAGTTTCAGAAATTAAATAAATGAATCTTTTATGCACTTAAATAAACAATTTTCCTTACATTGCATTAACTAATTTACCATCTGTTGCTGAATGTGAGACCTTGAAAAAGTTCCCAGATGATGAAAATCATTTTAGATTATCTCACGGAATGTATTCATTACATTTTTTAATATAAATATGCACTACTTATTTTTAAATGCAATAGTAAATCGTAAGAAAAAAACTAGTCAAATTCAAATACACTAAATGTAATTTCAATGAAATATATTACATGTAATAGATAAAGACATGTTTACAAATTTATCAAAAAGTTCCTTCTGCATAAATATTACCATTAATTAAATTAATTCAGTAGAACAAAAAGGACAAATTACTCTTAGTGGTTAATTATCATTTTAAAAAATGACCTTTGCAATAAAAATTTAACAGAATAAATAGTCAATCAATTTTTAAATTTATTAATAATACACCAAAAATCAATTAAATTAAAAAAATTTTAAAAAAATTCAATTTTTATTTAAATTTAAAATAATTTTACTTACTTCACTCAAAATATTATTATTTGATTTTATTGAGTTATTTTAAAACCTTTGTTTTATTTCATTAGACAACTAAAGCATATAAACAATAATATAATTTTATTAGATTGCAATATTTTTTTGTAAAAAAGAGATATTAAGGGTTAATTTTGTATTAAATTATTTTGCCTACAGTCTTTTAAGCATGAAATTTTCAGGGAAATACACAAATACATTTGTGATGCTTAAGTGAAAAATAAATACACAACCAAACAGTAGAAATAATAGTAATTAGTCATCTTTGGCGACCAACTAATTGGCCAGAATTATAAGAACAAAAAGAGAAATCATTCATCATTAAATCTTATGTATGCTCTTATTATTTGCCAATAAATGCATTTGCAAATAAACTTTTTTACAGTTTGTATAATAATTCAGAGTAATTATTGAACTAATTATAATCATTATACGATAATTATTCAATAAAAACTTTAATTCAACAAAAGCACAAAAATAAGAAAGCAATTATCAACTGATAAGAAGGATAGCATATTTTTATGTATTCTATAAAATTAAAGCAAAGCAGTGTTTAAAATTAAATGCATTTTTTAAATTCCCAGTTGTGAATTTAAACTTTAATTGTAAGTATAGTAAATTATAAAAAGTATATAAAGCATAACTTTGAATAGAAATCTACTCATTATGGAAAAATATGCCCCAATTTCCCATTTTCATCATCAAACATGGAAAAAAGGCAAGATTAAATTGTTATAGCAGCAATATGAAACGATTTGAGTTTTACTTCAAAGATTAAATTTATTGTTGCAAAATATGTTTAAAATATATTTTAAAAGTTAATTAAAAATAAGAAAAAATTATGTGTCAACAAACTGGAATCAATGAAAAGTTTTTTTTTCTTTTCTGGAAATTTAAAATGAGATAAAAATTGTTTTTGTGTTGTGATAGTTTTGAAAGCTATTGCAGAGAAACTCCAATGTTCTGTCAAACTTTCAATTAATTAAATTTCTAATTAAAATTTCCAAAAAATCGCTCTGAGATGTATATTCTCTCCCTTTAAAGTATATGTACCATGTTTGGTAACTCTAAATCAAACGATTTGGCGTGTAGCGTGCCAACTTACACACTCATCTTTATTATTATTAGAATGCTATCAAACATTATTAATGAAAATTAATTCGGGAAAAAGTCCCTATTTAAAAAAATTCTTCTTTAAAGTTTTGAATAATGAAAACTTATTTGAAAAAAAAAAAAAAAAGAGTGATTCTTGCATTTTGCGAATGTATAAAAGCATATTTAAGATTCAAAATCTGGTAAAAGCTCCTCTTTCATTTCTCTTACTTTATGTTTTTATTTTATACTCCCGAAATTTCATCTACTCCGCAATTACTTTTAATTTCACCGTAAAATTTTAGTATAAGCTATTCATTTAAATTAGAAGCTAAATTTGCTTCACCATAAAAGGACACCTGAATTCTTCTCATTCACAAGACTGCAACCTTTGACTCTCACTATTATTTCTCGCATGGCACAAAGCAATTAAACCCGAGCTTGATGCACGTTTCAGGTTAAGAAAACAGAAATCTGACCTGATTTTTTGTATATCAAATTCTAAGTGAGAACGGAATTTATTATAGGTAATCAAATAATGACTACCGGAGAAAGTGACATTAAATTAAAAGAATGCACGAGTGTAAACTTAATGTATTTTCTCAAGCGAGGGGGTCATTTGAAAGAATCATTAAATGAAATCAAAGATTAATAATTTCTTTCTACTGAAGTGTGAATTTTGATAAACTTTCACTGACCAGCATTCTACAAATTTTCCCCCAGGTTAACCACACCCCACTTCAGAAGTAAAATAATCTTAGATTTATTAAAACTTTTTTTCTTGATTTCTTTTTCACGAATGATTGATTTGGTCACGTGAGTAAAATGTATCTTGGGGTTATATTTGCATGAAGAGTTTAGCAATCTGTTTGGCATGTTTTTAAAAAGTTAAAAGGAAAGCAGAGGTTAATGGAATGATTCTTCATTATCAGTCCTGAGAGAAAAGTTCACGCCTCTTAAATTTTTGTAAGTTTAATTATTACTTATTTTCGAACTGCAAATTGCTATTCTGTCAGCTTTTATAATTCTTCCTTCAATCTTTTCAAGTTAATTAAACATGATTATAAATTCATAATCTTTGTGCAGATATATTTCTATAAAGAATTCTACTTTCCTACATTTAGAAGAAACAAAATACAAAAAGGAATGTAATGATCAGATATACAAGAGTGAAAAATAAAATTCTATGTTTGTAACATTCCATTATGTTGGTCTATTGTTTAGTTTCGATTGTAATTCCCTTTCATTTTACTTTAATTAATAGTTATCACCTTTAACCATCATTTCAGTGAAAGCTAATTTGTTTCAAATTATATACTTTTTAATTTTTTTAGTTACATAAAATGGCTAATTAATGGTCACAAGCCGGTTGCTTTTGTCTTCACATGAGTTTGTATCCATTGTCTGATGCAGATTGTTCTTATAAAAGAAGCTGCGCAACTGTCGTGCTGAAGAAATATAAGTTGATTTGAGAGTTAAAAAGAATTCAGCACTTTAATCTTGTAACAATTTCTTAGATTAGTTTTGTTGAAATGAAAATAGTGAATCAGAAACCACGTCGCTTTCAGTTTTTTTATTCTTCCATTTTGCTTTATTCTTTTATTTATTTTTCAGTCTGAACTCAAAAGAAAGTGCAATTCAAAAGGAAATATGCGAGTTTTCATCGAGGGACATCCTCTAAATAGATTTTACTCAAAATTTGATAGAAGTCTGCAAATTCGGTGTCCGTATAACAAATTCCAATTGTCTAGTTCAAAATGTTTTTAGAGTTATCTTTGTCAAAGATAAACAGATGAACATTTTTTTTCAAAAATGTGTTTTTAGTTATCTTTTAGAGTGGTCTAAAACATAAGGATTCGTCAAAATCTCGAGTTAGGATTTTTTGACGATTGCTATACTTTCTTTATACTACGCATGCCAGAAAGTAAAAAACGGAATTTTAGATGAATAAAAGCTGATCTGTTGTTTTCACATTGAAATCGCAATTCTATATCAACTTTAGACTTAATCGGCCGAAGAAAAGGACTCAACCTTGTATTTGATTTTCTTCACAGTTGATGCCATCTTGTGAATGTGCACGAGAAACTTGAGGAGGAGGGACACTCCCTCTATTTATTTTCATAACAATTACAAAGATATCATGAGCCACAAATTACACCAGAATAAAGGAAAGGAACCAAACAAGGACTTTTTTTTTCTGATCTAGTGACCTTATTATTAGCAACGTCCTTGTGTAAATTCCCAGCAGAAGACGGTAAGAGCGGGATGTGTCAAAATGAGAGGCAGTGATCTGTTGCACGTGCCATCTGGGAACAATGAATTCAGGGGTAGTCGCAACAATGGGGGGCCTCCTTCATGTAACTGAATGGTCAAAGGTAAAGGCTAAGCGCGGGGCGTGCCGGACAGCGCCTTACCTTGCGGGGAAGGTGGGTGCATCTCTCTACATTGTTCTTTTGATGGTTCCTTTCCACCCTCAAACGTGACCGTGTAACGCGTTGCGTGATGGAAATTTACAAAGGTTTCACATTTCTCACTGTGCCTAGTAAATATTTTTCTTCTGAAGGCTGTCACTACAACAAACATAATTTGTTTATCATTTCTCGCTCTTTGGAATTCTCGAAAGTACGAAGCACGTGTGATGGCCATGGGGCGATTGCATCCTCCTACCATTTGTCATCACGAGATATTATTACTGTTAAATGGGTCAAGACAGATTTTTTCAGTGCTAATACATTTTAATTGCCAAAATGAATAGGTTTTATGCTATTCAAGTATCATTAAAAGTTTTTGTTTTTTGAAAGCAGGCTTTTAGCGTTTTAGCAACGCTGAAATGTTTAAATCGATTAGATAAAAATTGCAGTCAATACTTTAGAAGCACAATTGTGGTATAGAATAGTAATTAAAGAAAACTTTTGTTATTATCTTTCTGCGCTACTATTATTATAATTTTGTTCCGAATCAATGGGTCTTTGTAACAGTTAATTGTGAGCTTTCTGCTTTTAAATAAAAGATAATATAAATTTACAAAAATATTTTCCTTAAATTATCCTTTTTTTTCAAAACAAGAGCCTTACATTCGTTATTATGCTGCCTTATTACTTAAGACTTCTATTTTCAGGCAAGTTATTCCAAAACTTATTTTACTAAAATTTTAGAAATAATTTTTCGAAGACTTTTACCAACAACTTTATACACACAAGAAAGAAATTGAGAAAATAATGAAATGAGTTCTTGACAAAAATGTGAAACATTTAAATTGAATAATTTCCATTTCCATACCATTCCTTTTGGTTAATGGTATAAATTAGATCTGATTTAAAAAAAGCTATGAGGTAATCAAGAATTACAGAGCAGAAGTTAAAATCTAAATAACAGAAATTTAGAAGAATAGATTTTGGAATCAGCTGTACTTTCAATACTGTGTTACAGTATCAAATAGAATTCATAATCATTTCAAATAACTTCAAATGAATGAATGGAAACTTCCTTGGAGAAGTTACTGTAATGAAACACTTTCTATTTTTATTCATTGGGCATCTAGGAAATTTGTAGAAATTTCATAAATATTTGTAACAAAATTTCAAATGTAATGAAATACAGTGGTGTTACGTGTTCAAATACTTAGGTTCAACTTTATCGCTGTGTTGCTCAGTAGTAAATTGATACTAGTGAAAATAATAATTACATGAAGTAATAAATTCTAGATAGCTTCTAGAAGAAACATTATTTTTGTGTGTCAGAAATTGTAAAATGATATGAAATAGAAATACAATGATTTTACATATACGGATACTTCGGTTTAACTTTATTATGGTGTTGCTTAATAATAAATTGATATTAGTGAGAATAATAGTTATGTGATATAATAAATTCTAGATAGCTTCTAGGAGAAAAATTATTTTTGTATGGTAGAAATTGTAAAGTATAGACTTTTACACATTTAACCAGGGGGGGGGACCCAGTCTTCATCCCGAAAATCGCCTCATCAAACTACCATTTCAGACTGCTGCAGTTATCAATAAATATTTTCTATGGATTATTGAATCATATCGAAAATAAAGCTAAAGGGCGGAATTTAAAAGAGATTTTTTTTGAATGAAACGCTTCTCTCGTGATCTCGCTTGCCTCACAATCATTTCTTTCAAGTACCTGGTTATTTCTTGAAAATACAAACATAACATTTAACTGCATACATAAACTGCAATAACTATTTTAACAGGGAATCCTTTAAAGTTGTTTGCAGACTAAAATTTTTCTGTTTTGCTATTTCAAAATAACAGAAAGTCCTTTAAAATTATTTCCATTCTGTAATGTTTTTTTCTTTATTATTTTGAAAGATAAGTCAAAAGTGCGTTTTATTCGTCACGGGTTATATGTCACCTTCGAAGCTTCAACGAGAATGCTAGAACAGAGATTTAATACTTAGAAACGATAGATAATCTTTTTTTAATAAATAGTATTAATTTATATTAATAAGTTGATTCATATCGATAATATGGTCAGTAAATGGCAATTTCAATAATGTATATACAGTATAGAAAGTTTTAGTTCATTATTGATATCTCATTTTTAACTCTATTTTATAAAAGATTAAATAAATCATTTAAGATCATAAAAAGAGCAAGTATAAAATGTTGCTGCATAATTTGAAAAATGTCTTTCGGTAAATATAAAAGGACATTTCATGCTTTTTAAAATAAAATAAAAATATTAAAATTCATATCACGAAAAAAAATAAAACCAAAATTGCTAATTTGTTTAGAGATATACCTTACATCTATATTACTAGTAACATATTTTACAATTATGTAAATGTCTCATTTGAAAAGTCAGCTTTTTTCCTAGCTAAATTTTATTTAAACAATGTTTAACCAAGATTAAATCCTATTCCGGCCTACATTTTTTCCGAAGAATAATCCGATGATGAAAAGATTTCTTTTCTCTTCATGAAATATTCAACTAAATGTTATTAAATTGTTTATCTACAGGTCAAAATTTCACACGAATTTAAGACTGATGAACTGATTTCAGAAAAAGGCTACGCAAAAATATCTAGTGAAAGGGAAATTAGTTGCAAGAGATTATTTCCTAGGAGGTTTTTAAAAGATATATATAAAAAAAATAAAGTCGAGCACGCAGCCAACATTCGCACGAGTTGTTTGTTCAATGACCACACCTAATATATCAGATCTGGGATAAAACCCAGATCTGACCCAGTTCTGAGACTCGCCCGTGGCTAATCGCATGCGTACTCGGGATTTTTTAAAAAAAATGTATATGAGAGAGAAATGCTCGATTTTCATTCTTAATTCGATTCCTTTCTTTTAATTCGGCCATGACCAGAAAAAGGTGCTGTACGGCAAACAATCAGGCTTTAAAGGAGTGTCTGGTGGGGCTGGGGTTGCATATGAAAGGGAAGGTGCGGTCCACCTGGTGGATTGGAGTGTGAAAAATTTCAGCCATTTTACTTCAGTTGCTAGGAATTTATGAGCGGATAATTATTTGCTGTTAGTTCAGAAATCACCGCTTTCAGCTTAAACAAACAATTTCGCGGCATTAGTTGGCACCAGTAAAAGAAGTTGGGCCACATTTATCGGATTAACCCACAAAAGTAGAAATTTGTTTTAATAAAGAATTATGAAAATCGCAAGATAGACCACAGGGTGTATTTAACTGTACCATTTAACTTATAGCAAATTTATTTATTTTAATTGAGAGTTTTAAATTCCCTTCAGAAGGAATTATTTCCGGAAACAATATTTTATTTACTTCATTAATTAATACAAATTTTATATAGAAATTTTAAAACTCGATTTATTAAAGGTAAAACACATCGTTGGAACAAATGAGAAGATATCTATTATTTCAGTTAAAAATAGTTAAAGCATTGATCAAGAAAAATTTGTTCATATCTTTCCAAAAAATGATTTCTTTTAAGCTGGTAGTTATGGTGAATGCAAATTATGGCATTGAAAATTATAAGGATTAGAATCTTTTCTGGCTACTTAATCGGATTGTTGTTAAAACTAAATCACATATGGAAAGTATTAAGAAGGGACTTTATGATAATGTGTATAAACACAAGATAAATATCTTTTAGAATGGCACTGTTTGAAAGTAATGAAGCTAGAAAAAGAACTTATCGTGTTAGGTATTTTCAATGCTGTTCATTCAGCATACAAAATTATAAACAAATAAATACTGTTTGAAAAAGAAGGTTTGAGGTTAAATTTTGATAATAATTCTTTGTTATTTCATTAATGACCAAAATATTCACTCATCCATATCTTAAAGGTTTCGAAAATGAAATCTTTAATTATAGCTCAGATTTTCAAAAATAAGGGCAGGAAACATTACCGTTTCTACATTTTTTTATAAAGGTAATAAATATAACATATTGAGAAATGAAATAATTTCATTGCATTTTTGCGGATAGAAAGCAACAATGATATTGAAATCGTATTAATGAATGGATTTTTATTTCGAAACAAAACCAATGGTGTATGAATGAATTAGGAATAGCTTATTGCTTCTCTATGAAATACGCCTTTTATTTTTTATCTAAAAATCATAGGTCACGCTTTTAAAGAAATTATTTATTCATTTAGTACTTGGTATTGACACAAATTGATAATTCTAAGGGATTTATTTTAATATTTTGCTTAAAATATATTTATTTATTTTATGTATTATTCTATAACATGTTCACATGACGAACGCAATTGCACATTTAAATGGACGATTTCTTATGATGTACTATGATGTCACGTCACTTTTTCCCCTGCGAAACTGGCATATGAATTATAAAATTAAATTTTGGAATTGCTCTAAATATGTTACATAATAATTTCATCTAAATATGTTACATAATAATTTCATCTAAATATTGTTACATAATAATTTCATCTAAATATGTTACATAATAATTTTCCGAAATGCATTTGTATTATTTTGGGAGTGTTTCTAATTCTTTGATAAATATTGCTAAAATAATTGATAACCAAATAACAATTGTTGAAAAATAAATTAGAACCAAACTATATAAATGTTTAGTAATTATGCCTCAGAACTTCTAAGTATTCTTTCCTTTTTTCAAAAGTGAAAAATAAAAACAAAAGTGTATGCCATGTGAGATAAAGAAATTAATAACTAAAAATGATAATATAAAGTGATTTATTGTTTTGTATAGAATTAGAGAAGCTGCATGTTACTTTCATTTTTTGCACCCATTTTTATCGAGTATCAATTAAAGTAAATAATGTATATTTAGCAGTATTCTTCAATTTTTTCCTTGATAAACAAATGTATATTATAGTCAGAAATGAGATTCGATCGCGCTTCTTTACTATTTATCATCTTATTTTCAATACAGTTTTATTCGAATGCTATGATGAAAAAGGAAAATATCTTGTCCAGGTTAAAGCTACGATGCACTGATTTGTTATCGTGTTCTCAAAACATCAAATATCTGTTTTGAAAATAAAATAAAAGTACTTAAAATAGAGTATAATAGCTATTTGTTACTTATCCAATGCCATTATATCCGAAATATACGCATTTATATATTTTGCATTACCTGATATCGATGTTAAAAAGAAAGTAAATGGTTAAAATTGCGCATTTTTTTAGAATATCGTTTTCCTTCTTCGTTCTGACAACATTACCATTGAGGAAGCGACGAAAGTGAAGGGTTCGTGGTTCTTGTGTAATCGTCCGAGTCCGAAAATTGACGGCTATTATATCTGGGTCGCTCACTAACTTGCTATGTGTTCGGAAATCGCTTTCAAAATCGCATTCGCCTTGTAGCTCCGAGCGACGAGATTCGGTTAAATTATAAAGTTGACTTATTAAGTTCATATCAAAATGAAAACCGTTTCTACACCACGTGCTTACTATCCGTTGCTTCAATGCGGGCCCGCTGTTGAATATACAGAGCAATCGTAGTTTGTTTATTTTTCTGCAAACAATCACGATTTCAATTATATACACGACTATTCCACTTTTGGGTGAAACCGTTTTGAATTGTAGTTTAACATGTTTAACTATTAAATTTCCTTGAATGCAAGTGCTTTCGTCTTTATTTTCGATTTAACATGCTATAGTGTATCATTCTGTATCTATTGCGCCCTAATGTAAGAAATAAGTTTCTCAATACCTGAATGTAATTGTATTTTAGAAAATTGGGACGATTTTTGAGCCTTCAATTTTACTCTAATAAAATGGACGTTATTCCACAAACTACAGAAATGTTTTAATGCGGGTATATTTGAAAAGAAAACTCATAAATTAACTATTAAAAATGGATTGAGACATAGTTTTTTTTAAATTTTTTTTTTCTTCTTTAAAACGTATTTTTTTTTCAAATTTCGATAAGCATGTATAAAAAATTTAATAATTAATAAAAAAATCTTATGAAATTGCACACTACAATATTTTTAAATATTGTGCGTTATTTTTATTTATTTCTTTTCAGTAGTATATTTTTAAGAGGTATTTACAATGAAAAATATCATAAAAGTTTTAGTTTTTTAAATTACAAATGATATTCAATATTTTTAGAATTTAATTTTATCTATATTAAATTAGATTGTTCATTGTAATTATTAAGTCTATACTCAAATACTATGTTAATTTTGAAATGATCTTTTTTTTTTCTTTTCAGAATATCGATTAGTGGTTCTCAACTTGAAGATTATCGAATCACAGCTCATATTAAATTTGAAATTAAAAACAAATAAATTAATATTTAAATGTCCTAATATCTTAAATTTTGCATCATGTATAATATTTACTTAAATTGTCTTTATTTTTAACTCAATTTTCGATGATTTTTGTTGTGGAGGACATTCCAGTTCTCTTAATATAGTTGTTAGAGGTTAAGATCTGTTAGAGAAAGAATCGCTGTAAGTTAATAGATAAAGATTATAAAGATTAAAAATACATGCTTTTGTCACGAAATATTTGCTTCCTAATCTACAAGTCACGAATTCGAATTCATCAAACCTTACAATGCTAAAATTTTGGAAAAAAGTTATTTTATCATTCTCTCCAATGACAGACTCTTCTTCAAAGTACATTTTCTTTTATCAAGCAAAAACCTTCGTTCTATTTTTAAGTGATTCAGCCTTAACCTGGAGATTCAAACACAACAAAATAAAATTCTTCGTGCTTCACGGAATATAAGAAACAAATATCATATATAACAACCTGAAAATTACATCCAGGAGATGCCTAAGAACTTCAATCAAATCCAAAATCATCCGAACGGAATTATCAATTGTGAAACATTCTTCGTTCACAATGCCGTATGTGAATACCAAATGGTTTCCTCTTCTTAAACAACACTAATCTGAGCTGAAGTCTTTGCAGTATTTCACAACCAATTTAAAATTAATCAAAATTTTTCCACTTCTTGAATTTTATCTTAAGCGACTTCTGTACCTAGACGTAAAATGCTAGGTAGCTAAATTTCCAAGGTTTACACAAGAAATCGTTTTATATTCGAGTTAAAAAGGCTCAAGCATCAAATTGATATCCGAAGCAAACATAAATGATTAAAACTATTTATTTGTGTATAATTTTTTAAACTTTATTTATGAACGTGAGCATTATTGCCAAGTGTGCATGTTATATTGTGATATGGAATGTTTCAAAATTCATTTCTTTCTTCAAAGATCAGTTTTTTTAAAAAAAAATTCTGAAACATGATAGAAAGCCTATATACAATGCTTTCCGTGTACAAGGCAGAGAATAGTGGATCTTAACAATATGAGAGTATAGGAGCAGATGTTTTTGAGGCTCCCCTCTACCATCATAAATAAATGCAATGTCAAGGCGTGTGGTATAAAAAAAGAATTCTAATAATTCATAAAAAATTAATCCTTACATTAAAAATATTATGAATATTTTGAAATATTTCATGAAATATTTTATTTCCGAGCAACTTTTATTTCTAAGCGACACCGAGTGGATCAAACTATACAATAAAAATTTGCAATGTGCTTAACATTGCGAGCTCACTGAATGGATTTTGAAGCCTTGAATCAAGAGGCGAGCACATTTAGTTCAATATGAGTCAACAGGCCTAAAACGCCACTGCTCCGGTAGGCAAGCAGAGACAATTTGCTCAAATGAGGTAATTCGTTGATGTAATAAGCACATTACAAAAGGAACATGTCATCTTGCTATAAGCTTTTTCTGCTTATAATATGCGTAATCTATTTTAAACGGAATTTTGTCAAGTGTATTTTTTACGTGAACATGAAATTTAAGGCAAAATTAGTTTCATTGTAAAAATATTTTAGCATCTTGTATGCCAAATAAATAAATAAATAAAAATAATAAATAATAAATCCACGAAATAATATTGCTATGAGATGCTTTTACAAACTTGTTGCGTTAAATTTCCCATTAAGTCATTGTTCTCATGCTTAAGACGAAACTGTTTCTTAGGTCATAAGCTGATTTCAATAATAAAAACTTCTTTTTTAAAAGTTTGTCTTTCTTTTTTTGGTCTTCAAAACCTTTGATAAAATCGACTGAAAAGTGATTGTAGGAGAGGATAAATGCTAGATCGCCCACTTTGATTGAACTCTGTGCAAAGGTCATCGACAACTTAACAGCTAATTCGTCCCCAGATAAGAGCGCTCAAAGCCACATCTATTGTTTCAGAATACAATTGCATATTGCCTTTGCATGTCGGAAGTAGACGAAAGCAAGTGAAGGAGACATAAAGGAGTACGTTTTTAAGTCGGTATGTGGGTTTTCGAAGAAACCAATAAAAAGTGGTAGGTTAAAGTACTGACCCACCTCCGCTAAAGAAATGAAAGGTGCATGTGGGTAGAACATTGTCAACAATTTTTTTCTTAATTTCCTTCAGAAAGATTTCTTAATGGCCAAGGTAATGGGCAGATCCTTGTCTGAAAACGTAGATTCAGTTGTTGCGGATAAATGTAGTTTTAATTTTTTTTAAAGGTTTATTGTGTGAGAAGTGATGAAGCTGAATATTCTAAGAGAAACCGTGGGTTAAAATATATTGCCAATACAATTTTACTTTTTGAAAAGCTGTGCTTTCCAGGTAATCGTATGTTTATCAGATATTCTTTAAAAGACCAACCAGTTCAAATCGGAATGTAAAAAAATAATAATCTGCATATTGTTGTTATATCCAAAGTAATTTTAAATTATAGTCAAAAGTATGGCTTAATATTCTCACGTTCTGTTTATGTTTAAATGTAATTTATTAGGATGTTATTGGAAGAAATCAGGCATAATTTTTGCTTACTTTAATTAGCTGAATTAATTTACAATTTTATGAAATATTTTACATGGGGGGTTAAGAAATTAGAATATTGAAAATATTCACGATTTTATTCCCTGCATGTAAAACTCTTCCGTAAATGCGAAGATTTTTCTGTCCCTTCTGAAAAAAAAAATAACTTGTTATATTTCCCCAAAAAGTCACTGCAATATAAAACAAACAATTACGAAAAAGATCATAATTCTATATAAAGAAGTATTGAAAATATGGCTACGATTTTTAAAATGCAAACACCAATTTTTTTCTGAATATTTAATTCCTTTGTTTTATATATAAGTCTATTCTATTGAAATTGTATGTAATCAATAAGTTATTAGGAATACAATACCTAAAAGCTTCTGCATAAAATAGTATAGGAAATAAATTGAAGCATTTAAATTATAGTATTATATTGTTTTTACACTTTTCAAGGGACCAGAAGAATAGTGGTGTAAACGGCAGGGAATCACTTGTAGAAGTAAAAACTCTCAGAAGGAAAAAATAGATTAATGCTTCATAGACGTGCATTATTATTGAGTAATTTGTTCTAATTCTCCTAATACTTGCTTTAAATAATTACCCCTCGTGAAATAATTTCTGATATTAATTTTGTAATTGTGATTCTGCTTATCCACTGATTATGAGACAGATCGCTAAAACATAGAAAAATATATTCGTTTTTAATTTCAATTATTTTAATAGAAACAATTAATCGTTTTTCTCTACATAAAGCATTTAAATTTTAAAAACTAATCATATAATTTTAGAAGATTAACAAATATTAAATGAAATTATTGTTTTCTATTGAAATATGCAATTTAAAACGAATTTCTGTTTGCATCTCTCGTATCTCCTATTAATCTGTCAAATTCTTAAAAATTATCAAAATTCCTTTCAACTTTACAGTTTGCTCTGTCAAAGTGCTTTTGGTTGGTATGAAACTTTTTCATACGATTTACTTTTTCACTCGAAGTGCTTGCCATGGTGTAAATAGTGATGGAAAGAACAAAAATTTTGTAAAAAAAATTTAAATAAACTTTTTTTAATACACTATAAAATGAATAAGATATACGGAGAAATAAAAAGAAAGGATTATAAAAGGCGGAGAAACATTAAAAATGAAAGCGGCAAAGCAGAAAATACTATACAAGAGCTTAGTCTTATATTTGATTACTTATTTATTTATTTTGTAAGTGGTTATGCAAGATTCTATTTATTGGTAAATGTTTGCAACATTTCCAAACTAAAATAATTTTAAACAACATTTTATTTTATTGTCTCACTTTTGCTTTTCACTCTTGAAAAACTTTCTCGTCTATCATGCTTTCAAACACAAAATTAAAAGTACCAACATAAGGGCCATCCGTAACAAAGTGAGGTCAGCTAATTAAAAGAACTAGGGTGCAACAGAGTAATCATTTCTAAGAAAACTTCACCTATCTTCCTTGATGATGATAAATGCTTTCTCCAAGGAATGTACCATTTTTAAAATGTAAAAAGAAAAAATTTAATTTGCATACATTGGGAAAGAGGAATGGCAATGATCCAAACATGTGGTCACTCTGGTCCGACAACAAATGCATCTTTCTTTGACGGCTACTGACCGTAATTACAGAAAGGAAGTTCTTGTCTGTTAGGTACAATTTAAAGTTCCAGATAAATCCTGCCATCAAAAAGCGAAAAAATCACTTCTTTTCACGAGAATCCTTGGTGGATGGAATGTTGCTCGTGAACATCGTACAGATTTAGTTTACCAACAGCACGAAACAAGGCGATTTCAATTCTGCCTTCGGACACCTACTAGAATGACCTTTCGCCAGCTGACCTATATCCGGTGCTCGAAACACAAACTTGGGCGCGTGGAGTCGGGCATATGGTACATTGTTTTTGCACCTTGACGACCGGTAAGGGTGACAACAACGGGCGTTTACCATTGTAAATTTCATGAATATCTTTGATGAAAACGTTTTCAGAGCTGCGTGGCAGCATTTTATACAATTCAGGCGGGAATTTTTCTTTCGATTTATTTTCATTGACTTGCAAATAAAATGAAAACATGAATTAGAAGTGAAAAGAATGACTAAGTTTTCAACATGAGTCACATGCAATATCTTGTTTTTTACTCAGCTTTTTGATGTTTTTATAGTGAAAAGCGTTTTTAAATTTGAGAACAATGTCATTCTAAATACTTATGGAAATTTTACAAATTGAATAATGCATTATCAACTTATAGTATAGAATTTCACAACGCTGGTGAAAGTCTTCGCTTGAAATTTCACAGATCGTTGAATAGAAAACAAATAAAAATTTATGGTAAGATTTAGGAAAAGCAACAACAACAACACATTATATTGTAAACATGTTAACCCTTAATTTTAACACTTCATTATTAAAGCTTTAAAATATTTTAAATTACAGTTGAATATTCTGAAAATTTTGCAAAACCCACTTCATTCTTTTTTTAATTTTAATTTTTTTTGAAAAATTTCCTTTTTGGAAAATCAAATTTTGTAATAGGGATTTGTGTAAAAGCCACATACTTTCCTAAAATTTCCTTATAGATTACGAAATATTTGTGCACTGAGACTAAATTTTATCTGAATTAATTAATTTTTTGTATTCTTACAAATGTGTGCTTTTTCACAAAAACATGAGTCTTAAGAAAATAAGAATTTTTTCCCGATTTCTTTTCTTTATGCTTGTAAATTCGTAACATAATCTGTTTCAAGAAACATGCATTTTGCACAGTTTGAATGAATTTAGATGAATAGATTAATAGCTAATCAATTTTTAAAGCACACCAATTTTTAAAGCACATCAATTTTTAATAGAGGTGAACAATCGAGAAATTCGTTTTAAGGAAGCTGGATATTGCTTTTCTCAGGCAAACGATCTCTTTAACCGTTTTGTTGAAGCCAAATTATTAGAAGCCATTTCAAAATGTTTTATAAATTTCGTAACACCTTTCTTTCATTTCCTTACCGAGACATCATCCAAAAACAATTTTAAAGAAAGAACGGCAGTGTTATTCCATTTTCAATATTTTCCAAGTCTCATTTTTTATTCTCACGTTCTCTTTCATAAATGACACTGAGGGAAAAATAATGTATATGGGTGTCAAATCTCTCCGTTAGATTGAAAATAAATGCCTAACTGTAAACCACTGAGGTATCTATTTGATACGCTTCATCAAGAATAATGATATCCAAACTGAGAGAAAGTTATATATTTGCAATTTCACGTAATGGTGAAAATGATGTCATCTGGGATCTATCAGTCTGGTGAAAATTTATGGAGTGACCGAAAAGAATAATTATTTCAGCTAACCTCTTCTCGAAAAGGAAAATAATTCGTTGGGAATTTTAAAATGGGATCACATTTTACAATTTGCCTTCTTACTTTAAAATTATATCTATTTATTAGAACGCAGATTCGCAATTTCAACTTAATGGTGAAAATATTATTTTCTGGGATCTATCAATCTGAAGAAAATTTACAAAAGACTGAAAAAAATAACAATTCACAGCTAAAAATCTCTTCTAAAAAAAGGAGACAAATTGTTCGGATATTTTAAAATGGGATCTAATGCAACGTTTACCTTCTCATTTTAGAAATATCACCGTTTATCAACATTTAAAGAAAGGTTATAATGTAGAAAGTTTATCACAAGGAACTGATCATCTCTTAAAATAAGTTCAATATCGTAAACACAGTTCAGGAAGGAAGTAATTGTTCTTTCCAGAAATCTATAAGAAAATCGATATTTCCTTCCTTCAGATAAAAACGAGATGACTTTCCTCTTCAATCTTGTTCTATTAAACATTGATCATAAATTGCTGTTTGTTTTTACACACAATTGTTCACTATGTCTAGATTATGCGATTAACATTGTTTCAAAAATTTAAGGGATATCAGGTTATTTAACAATGATAGGTAACTCTGAGTATGTTATCAATTATTTTTTATAAGATTTTTACAAATAAAATCAAATGCAAGTTAGAAAGTGTATTTCAAGAAAGTCAGAATACCATTTCTTAAAAGTGATCTCTTTCAAAAATGCGAATAAAGATTAAGAGAATAATAAATATTAAATTTGAAAATTAGAAATAAATTGTAGGTATGTAAGCGATTTTTATAAAAAAAAAAATGGACACACAACACGAGAAAAGGATAGTCATGCGCAAATTAAAGATGGCATTTTTACTAAAAATTAAGTATTTTCTCATTATTTTAAATAAAATGTATAATATAGTCAATCATATTAAACTATCCAATATAGTTATTGGGAAACATTTAAATAAAAGATAAAATAAAATCTATAGAAAAGAAAGTGAATAATAATAATAATAATAAAGCACTCCTCTCTTCCAAGAACATTGAAATAGAACTTTATGTAACAAATGAAAAGAGAAAAATAATCGAGAATTCACATGTAATAAGATATAAAGTAAAGAAGCAGGTTATAAAAACAGCACTGAATAGATAAAGAAAAAAAAATGAAGCCATTGCCTACTGGAGAATAATGTAAAGAGGAGTACAATTCTTGAAAATAATATTTCCAGTCAGTTTTTTTTTTCAATCAAGTTTTTGAAATTATAGCTTATTGCAGCCAGTATGAACGGTTCGCGCAATTTTTAAGTATTATGAACCTGCAAATGACAACTTAATTGCTTGAGAAATAAAAAGGTAAAATATACGAAATGTATGAATGGTAATAGAATTAAAACTTTGATGGTATATTCCAGATAAAGATGGTACAAAGAAGGAGAGGGGATTTTTGAAATGATGTTTGTTTAATGCGTAATTTTCTTCCGACAGCATAATATGAATATGCGAGTTTTCTTTCGCAAATATGTTCTACAGTATCTTCACCATTTCGCCACAATTTGTTCAGATGATTATTTGAATTCATCTAGGTTGTTCTAAAGTCAGTTTTATAGCAGGGTGATTTTTTTTAATGAAGGGAGAAGAGATATAAAATTGCAGAATTATTCGCTCAATCTACTTACCTTATCTAAATAGTTTTCCATAACACTTCCTAAAATACAGTATCAAAATTTATAATATTCATGTTATTTTTCTTTTCACGATTTTTATATATATTTTTTAAAACGTAATAAGATAAACTAACTAACTACAGTGGCAGATTGCTGGAATGTTATATTATATTATATTGTATTAAATAAAAAATAACTTTATTTCTTCTTTTGAAAAAATATTGTTTCCTTAATAACACTCTGACTTAAATAAAATTTGTAAAACTTCTACTCCCTGAATAATTTAGTTGCTATTAATAGAATCAATTTAGCAAACAAAAATATTCATGTTATGTCATTTCTTATGTGAACTTAGAATACCGCTTTCAAACAATGCATACACCATTAGAATTTCCAATACAAAATATATATCAAAGGTGAGACAAAAATATGCTTGTCTGCAGCCAATTATGCTTTGCTGAAAATTCGGAAATTATAATCGTTTATTATACATAGAATCAATATAATCTATAAGATAAGATTTATGTAGAACATATCTAGATACCAGGAAACGAATTTTCTGTGAAACAATAGAATTTTCAATTTGGACAGAAACGGAAACTGATTTCTTTTAAAAAATGACCATTTGGAACAAATGTAATAAAAGCATTAGTTTTGAATCCTAAAATGAAAGTGAAAGGGCTTGGTCGGTTGCATTTGAACAATTCGTCTACTTTCAATAATTTCATTCTGCATGCAATATTACAATAGATATTATTTGTAGAGCAAGAAAAGTCGTTTACAGAAAAAGTGGTAGAAAAATTCCACCTGCCTGCGCAATTTTCTTTGTCTGATAGTGTACATTGTTTTCTAATTTTAATTTCATTCATGCCAAGGGAACAATGCTGTAATTTTAATAGCCAAATCAATTTGAGATATGAGGAATATCTTTGAGTCAAAATTTTTTTATATGTTTGGGATACGATTGTTCCCACTAAGATTGAAATTTCCCTTTTTTGTTCTTGGATTCATTCTTTATTTATCGATTCCTTTACCTCACGTAACATTGAATATAGATACTATTATTGATTTTAGAAAGAATGATTGTCAGAAAAGCCATTAATATAGATACTATTATCGATTTTAGATAGATCAGTCTACATATTCAATGCTAAATCCAAAAAACACAATAAAGCTATGTGATATTGTAATATTTCGGTATTTGATGGTTTCGATTCGGATGGTTTTCGGTATAATATGTGATATTTCGGCATTTGCAAACTTGCTTTGTTAATTTATATGTATGCATTGTAAGATATAGTCACTGTAAACTTTGTTATAAAAATGAGTGATTGAAACTGATTCGAATGTCATTTTATGATGAAAATAACTAAAATACATTTTCATTGTTAGTACGTAATAAAAAATAAACAATAATTATTTATTGCATTTCTTGCGAAGTAGGCAACGCATTTTGATAAAATTTTATGACAAAACGCTTTACAAATATCCAAAGTATGTATATATCTGTATTTGTACAATATTTGTGAATTAGGTAAAATATCTGTATTTGTACAATATTTGTGGATTTGGTAAAATATCTGTATTTGTACAATATTTGTGAATTTGGTAAAATATCTGTATTTGTGAATTAGGTAAAATTGTTATTTTTTGGAATATTATTCTAAAATTTAATTTTTGACACAAATTACGAATATTCTTAGTTATATCAAACGTGAGTTAATAATAGCAAACTAAATTTCATATAAAAATAAATAAAATACAGTAACTCTAGATTTTTTTTTTGAAATTTTTGTTGGCTATTATTCCATTTCTGTGCTATTTAGATAACTCTAATTTACATATCATATTAATTCACTCATATAATATACTTACATACAAGTATTTAGCGTGTTTTCTTAGAAAAATATTATATTTAAAAAGCAATAATCTAAAGCTGTCAAACAAAAGCATACAATTGATCGAGCATTTAGTTATTCTCTATTAAATAAAAATGAACAGTAAATTGAATTCAATAACTAGAATTGATGAAAAGAATATGAGAAAATGAACTTCGAAACTCATAATTCTTTGCAGTGTTAAGGGAACTAGTCCGTTCGGCAAAGAATCAAGTTTAAAAAGGGCCAGTTAAAAACTCGTTTGCAAGTAAATGATAAATGATTTTCAGGGTCTCAATCAATAAAAGCCGTGAAACTCGACGACAAAGATTTAAAGAAAATCATTTAAGCATACATCATGATCATAAAGATGAGAAACAATATCCCCTGGAAACTACTTTTTATTGTATAATTTTGCAGATTGCGAGGAGATAGCTGAATAATTGTTTGAAATAAATAAGATTGAGTAGTTAGATGATTTTGTTCCATCAAATCTGATTGGAGCAGATTTTGTTGTAAAGAGCAGATTTTGTTTCACGTGCTGATAATAGTTTAATGCTTTTATTCATAATATCAATATTCATATACACTTACGCAAATATACAATTTTATGTATTCAAATAATTCAGCATGTATAGCTAAATTATTGCCATATATACATATTGTTTTAATTATTTTTTTTAATAATGTCAATATATTCACTTTTTTTTGGTGAAAAAAATATATGTGCAATTTTCAAATTTAAACTTTGAAAATATTTGCCGAAAAACCCAACTTTGAAAAGAATAGATAACTTTTTTTTTTTTTTTTTGCTTTTCAAGAATCTGTGTTATAATTTTGATTCTTTAATTTTGCTCTTTTTATGCCATAAAAAATATGAAAGAAAAAAGAAGTAATGGATATGCGATGGATATGTATATATCCATCTGGATTTAATCGATCTCTTGATTGTGGCATTTTCCATTTCAACAAATACAGAAAAAATTCTGAATTTAAAAAAATGTAATCTTTTTGGTTTAAATACAATTGATAATAAATATTACAAGCAGATTCTTTCTTAATTTCTTTTGTTTTCTGTTTAGAAACAAATAAATTTCTGAATTAAAAAATATATGTAATATTTTCCATCATATAAAAAAATGTCTGAATTTTCAAATTTAGGGAAATGCTTTAAGATAAATGCATTGTAGCAGATGTTAAAGCATCCGGATTGCTTTTCATAATATTTGGGTTCAACTGAAACTTTCTTCGTTGTCCTAGATTGAATTCAGTGATCTTCTGTGGGGCACACGTGTGGATAATTCTGTGGGGCACACGTGTGGTTCATTTCAACAATTGGGCGAAAATGTTACTCTCAAGGATTTTTATTTTTTCCGGTTTAGTAATTGGCTTCAAATAATTTTTCACTTGTCTTTTTGGAATTTTTGGAGGAAAAACATGAAGCAATAATGTTTTCGTTTAACTATAAATGTCACTATTTTTTCGAATATCATTGAGAGCTAAACTACAAAAATTAAAATTCAAAATATAATATTGTTCAAAAGCAAAGGTGACATTGTTCAAAGAAAAGATGGTTTTAATTCCTTCAGTCTTATTTGTTTAATATATAGCTGTTATTCCCTTATGCCCCCAAAAATATGTTTCTAAAAGTGGAAGTTCGTCAAAAATAAAAGAGTTTCGCCTTTTTAATTTTTCTTTTAATTTTTGAGCAAATTGAATAAATGCATTGGTCGTAACCACCAGAACATATATTCGCCTTTTTTTACTATACAAAAAATTTTCATCCAAATAAAATCCATTCTCTGTGAGTTTTATTCGTACACGTACAATCCTAAAAACTTACAAATGTAAATTCAAATGCTCTATTTATAAAGGTTTCGGGAAACGTGTACTACATTTTGAAATTTCTAAACTATAGACACTTCAAATCCGATCTAATTAAAATAGCTGAATAATTTGATTAGTAAATTTCGTTTTTTATGTATTTACAGCAATTTACTAAGATAAATTGATGTTAATTTTTTTCAGCATTTTCAGTTTAGTTTTTCAATTTCAAATGAGAGTAAGGTATCTAATTAAGACTTTTTAATGTGAATTACATTAAACGAAAAAAAATGAGAAAATATATAGTTAAAAATTTGCCCATGTCTTCTTTTTAACTGAATAGTAAATAGTAAATCTTTCCAAGTCTTTCTTTTTTAACTGAATGAAAGATTCTATGCTTGTAAAAAAAAATTATTTCATATCCCCTGCAGCGAAATGGAGGCCAACATAATCGATCAAACTGAGTTTTTAGGATCTCAAAAATTGCTACTTCATCAGCAAGTTGTCAAACAAGTACTTTAAAACTGACCCAAATGAAATGGTTGAAGTCATTTGTTGATGAAAAACTCTAGACATCACAGAGAATCTACTTCAAACTAGTCGATCGACTTAGTTTTCATTACTTCTAAAAATGCAATTCATTTTATATGCTGAATGAAAGTCGCGTAGGTTTTCCAGGTGGGTTTATAAACCTAGACTTTCTTTTTTTCAGAAGCTGAAAGGATCTTGTAGCCAGTTTCAATATTTGGTATTATTTTACAGAACAGTTCTAAAGAATGAAAAAAAATGTAACGTAAAGTTAATACTTCTTTTTTCATAAAAGCTATGCATTATCTATCCTTTAAGCAATTAAAATATATTATTTATACATTATAAAAAATGTATGAATGAAAATGAATTTAATTTTGAAAATTACAACGATAAATTTGACTTGAGAAAATGTCATTCTGTGCAGAGAACACAAAATCTTTTATATATTTAAATTATAATAATTAGAAGCCTATATTTTAAATAATGCCGTAGAATAAAAAATAATTCTAGATAGGGGATAAAATGTAACATATGAATAAATGATAAACCTGTATTAAATATATTTTAAAATGCCGAATTCGGAAGAAAAATGAGATTATTTATTATAAACGAATAATAATAAATTTCTAGGATCTCAGTATTTTTGTATTCATTTGTTTTGCTCCAGTCTTAGTAATTAAGGACTGTTAACTTTTAAAACCTCTGTAACGATTTTTAAAATCTGTGCAACTGACGCTTACTATTGTTTCAATACTCTTTTCATTAAGTATTAATCTTTTAAATCTCCCTTCTAAATAATGAAAGTAATTACTTACAATTTGCATAAGAATAGATAATGAAATTCTAAAAAGACTTAATGAGTAACTTAACTTAAGAAATCTTATAATTAAAAGCAAATATATCTACATTAAATATGACATGAAAATAATATGAAATGTCGTGAGAAGAATTTAGAATTAAGTTTAGGTTGAAGTTCATTTTTAGATTCGTTGGATAGTTGCTTATTCACCTAAATTTTTTTGCTGAAAACATGGTAAGAAAAAAATTATTATTTGGTTCTAATACTATGAATGCCTCAATTTTTTTTCTTTCTTCTTTTGAACAGTCAAAAGGATAGGAAGAAAAGAGTGTTTAAGCAATTAAATTTTGTCCCGAAAATCTTGAGTTGATTTATTTCATACTAGCAACATACAGAACAAGGTAATTCACAGAGATGAATGATATCTAAATATTTAAATGAAATTTTTTTAACGTAATTTGGTCTTAATGGCTTCCTTAGAAATTTTTTTTCAAATTTGAAATTTTTATTGACATACAACTCTGCTTTAATAGAAAGAAGCCTTATACCGTTCTACTCATTATGCTTTGTATAGCAATTTTTTTATATCCTGTCTCCTAAAATTTGAGTTATAATTTGAAAATACAAAGACAGAAAATTGATTCGTTCACCATTGAAATAGTATGTGTGCTGCTAAATAAGTTTTGTAATTTATGTAATAATCTCAGAAGATCCTTCAATAAAACGTTCTTTAATTCATTAAAACATTCAGTGTATTTAACGGTTCGAGTCACGCTGTATGTTTTATTTTTTGCTTATATATTTATATTTAATATTTTGGCCTTTTAAGTTTATGTAGATAAGTATCTGTCCTGAAAAAGCGCATTTTACACACACACACACACACATAAACATTTTTTTATAACTATTAGGGACTCTTTTATATCTGCTTTCATGCTGATTGTATCATATAATGCCATCTCGGGGCCGATTTCAGTTTGGTAAAACTGAGTGTAAGCTTAAAATATAAGTAATGATTGATAAACTGTAAAATGAATACTGTAATATATCAGATTGTTTTGAATAAAACTTTAAATTAAGTGCATGTATGATTTTTTTTTATTTAAATGACCAGTTCATACGTAGGTAAGATTGAAAAATATTCATGTGTAATGAGTACATGATTCGTTCTAAATATTTTCTAGAAAAAAGCTCGATTTTATCTCCCCCCCCCCAAAAAAAAAGCTTGGTTTCCAGATATTTAGATCTAAGTGTCACACACGTTGTAGATCATTTTATAGAATTAGAAGTATTTTTCTTCCGATAGATTTTAGAATTTCTTAACATAGTTTCATAGAATACAGACAATTTTGAATTTATATGATATTATTTTTTTTCCTTTCTTAAATTTAACTTCTTCCTGTAATTTTCTATGGATTAAACCACAGATTTACGACCACTTCTGTCGAAAAACGATAAGTATCTACCACAGAATGTTAAGAGTTGTAAACAGAATTCAGAACTCCTTGATTTGGGTCATAACAAGGTCTAAAAACGATTTCAGTGGAATCCGAACTGTTTGCCAACAAAGTCTATTTCCCATTCATTTCGAAGAAAGTGAACTCGTGCACGATTGGTGATATTTCAAATTATTCAGTGGAAAAGAAAAGTAAGAATTTTGTTTTTCTTTTCAATTGTGCACCGATGTCGGCTGGCACGCCTGGAAGTTCTTGGGCGTGGTGTTAGGAAACTCGTTTTGAATAGCCTTCGATACGGTAGAGGATAAATATCAGAAACCGAAGACAGTAAATAAACGTGTTGGAGTTTTTTTGCTGTTGTTTGAAGTGCCGTTAAGAGGCACAGTTACAGGAAATGCCAATTGTTCTTAATTTGTGCCCGGAGATGTTTATAAGTTTAAATTGCTGTTTCATTTGATCAGTTCGTGAAAGACTCATTATTTTCGAATAAAACTAACTTGAAGTGTATTTCTGTGTTATACTAACAAAGAAATTCTTTCAGATGTTTGAAAAAAGAAAAGTTGAGTGACTTGGTTTACTTGTAATGAATTAAAATACGCCTTGAGTACAATGTTAAATTAGTACTATACGATGGATATATCAAAATTGGATAGAAACTAGATTTCCTTATTCTTATTTTCTTGATGCTTAGGTATTTGTTCATGATAAAAAAGGTTTAGTTACATCGGAAGATTTTTTTTCCTTAATTCCATATAAAAGGAAACAAATGAAAGTACTTTCAATGTTGTGTTCAATTTTTGAAAAACATTGAAAATGTCCGGTTGGAAATACAAAAATCTAAATTTCCCTTATAAATGTACCGACATTAAAAAAAATCGATAAATTTTTTTACAGAAAACAATTTTTTAAAAAGAAATTTTAAAATATAAAGGAGGACACGACTTTTAAACTAAAATAATGCTAAATTTGTTAATGATTAAAATTGCACAATACAAGGAAAAAGAAACAACTTTTTTATTAAAATTTTAAATTGAATTACAAATAGCAAAGTGTTTTACTGATTTGAATATTTTATAAAACAAATATTTAATAAAATACCATTATTCATTTATTTTTTTTTGAAAACCAGGTTGCGTTTTATTTTTAAACTAGCCGCCTTTGGCGACCAGCCGGTTCCCCAATCTTAATGTTCGTTTAAGTTTTAATAGTTAAATAGGTTGAACCGGAGTTTAACCCCCTTCTTTGCCAAGTTGCGATAACGCGTCAAAACTGGCAATCTTTATTATGCACTATAATTGAAAATTTGCTCCTTTGCTTTTGAACATTTCGCTAGGCCGTTGTTGGCGATTTTTAAAAATTCCGCCAAGCAGGGGCTTAAACTCCGGTCGTACCATTAAATATTTTACGCAATTCCAACTTTAATAGATTCTTCAGCAAAATATTTTAAAACTTCAAATTTTGATAGTCGTATAATTTACTCATAATATTATAAAGGCCTTCAGTCATAACGTGATATGTAACTCTCTAATTTTTTGTTACCCCTCGTAGAATTTATGCTTTAAATTAAAGTGTAAATGATTAATCTGCAATTAATATAATAATATTTTTTACTGAAACAAAGCATTTTTTTTAATAATATGATTACTGATAATAGAGTCACTCAGCGTTTAAATTTTATGGGCACTAAAGAATATCTTTCTTAATTTATGTAATATCTCAAGAATTTGTCAACAAAATTTTCTCAGATTCATCATGAACAGATCGATTCATTAACAATGTTTAATTTTAAATGCATCAAACACTAAGAAAATAAAATGAATCGTTTAAAATAATCGGTCGAAAACAGGTTTAAAAAAACTACTTAAAAAACGATGTACTTAAAACTATAAGCATATACAAAAAATATATAACTAACATAAATACAATTTAATTACAAAAGAATGCAATTAACCTAAAAATAATTTAAGTCATTGAAAACAGGTTAAAAAAAAACTACTTAAAAAACGATGTACTTAAAACTATAAGCATATACAAAAAATATATAACTAACATAAATACAATTTACTTACAAAAGCATGCAACTAACCTAAAAATAATTTATATCATCCGTTGATAATGGTTGTCATGGCAACAATCGGAACACAATGAGCATGCGTGAATTTTCTTCGACAATTACGGTAACGCAAATGCGTGAATTTTTCTACGCCAGTTGGGGTAACGCTATGCAGATTATACATTTTTAATTTCCTTTATTCTGTGTTATTTTAATTCAAAAGTACTTCAGAATGAATCTGAAACATGGATTAATTAACAATGTTTAATTTTAAATGCATAAAACATTAAGAAAATAAACAGAATCGTTTGAAATAATCCGCCGAAAAACGTTAACCCTAGCCTCATTATTGTTGGGAGAAAAAAAATACCGAAGCCTTACTCATTTGGCGGTGGGGAAAATGGAAAATTTTTTTGGCGGAAAAGTTAGCGGTGAGGAAAATGGAAGATTTTTTTGGCGGGAAAGTTAGTTTTTAATTAATAATTAAAATTCTAATTAAAATTTCAAAAAAAAGGGACCTCAGGTGCACATTCCCGACCTCTAAGGTATACATGTACCAAATTTGATAGCTGTATGTCAAGTGACCTTGCCTGTAGAGTGCCAGCACACACACACACACACACACATTGAGCTTTTTTATAAGTATAGATTACGTAATTAAAAAATATTTAAATATGGAATTGTATATAATGTATAATTTAAGTAATGATAGAGTAATATAGCTATATTATCGCTTAAAAATATTTGAATTGGCTGAAACAAATTCAAGCGACCATGCATCACTTTATAATAGGGCAGCTATTTAAAATGGAAGTGAAACTTATGACCATTTTTTTCAAAATTACACATGAAATCATATTAAACAATGAGTTGATATTATCAAATTGAAATTTTTCAATTCAACTTTTATCAAGAAAATTCAAATTTAATCCTCTTTTTTGAATCTGTGTCTATAGTTTGATAAATAAATGAATATATTTGAGTAAGGAAGATTTAAACTGGATAATATTTATATTATCCATACATTGCGATATCCATGAATAAAAATATTACAAAACATTCTATAGGGAACCATTAAGATCTTGAGCAATCAAATTTGCCATGTAGATGTTTTTTGCAGATAAATGTCTGGTATGAAAAGATTTTTAAAAATTTCAATTACAATTTAAATTGAATATTAGTGTGATTTTTCCCTAATAAATTTGAGCATATTACTGCATGAAAACTGCTTTGACACCACTTTAAACTATCAAAAATTAGTTTATCGGGGATACCAGTTTTATTTCAACACGAATTTTTCTCTACTCATTCTACTCTTAAAAATATTTTTTAGTAATAATATTTATAATTAAATAATAATAGAATTTTTAAGAACTTAAAACATTTTTCATTATTTTAATTACTGCTTCATATACGTGCCAGTTGCGATAGTGAAATTAAATACTTTTTTATACATACATTATAACTGCGATATATTTAAGAAATTTTTTTAAAAAACAAAATGAAAATGGATTAATCCATTCTAAACCACTATCATACTTCTAAGTTTTAGTTTAAAAACCCAATCTTTTTTTAAGATATTAATTCCGAGTTTTATTATTATCTCATTATTATAACGTGCTTTAAAAAGCCAATTTAATTTTAAATAAAGATAGATAGCAATTTTTTTTCAAATGGGGTAGGTGCGTTAGTAGGTTGATAAAATATAAATAATTATTTAAAAAGTGATAAAATAATAAAATATTTTGATTAAAAACAGAAATTGATGCCGCCATCACAAAAATAAACAAAAGATAACCGCCACCAATTACGCAGACGCGCATGAATTTGAAAGTTCTCGAAAACTAATTTTTAAAGACTATTCAAATTCTATTTTGTATAAAAACCTCAATCAACATAATTTGCCTTAGATCTAGGAGATTAGAATCAAATGCAAGCATTGTTCCATTACTCCGAATAATGCGGGCATCAGAATTTGTAAAATACAAAAGTATAATAAATATAGTTTTTAAAATACCATGCTCTACCATGGCTTAAACATTGAAAGGAGAGGAGAATTACTATTATGAATATATTTTATTTATGAAATGTAGTGGGAGTGGTATTATGATTCTGTCATCGTTACAGTTATGAGCGTAGAAAAGACATTAGATACTTTCTAAAATCTCGGATAACAATGGGATTCTGAAGTTCCGCATGTTTTTGCTTTGAAAGAGAATTTTATTTTCTCTCTTCTCTTTCCTTCTATCCGTGTAATGAACTCGAAGGATGTGTTTCTTTTCGATATAAGTATTTCAGACGTTTCCAGTTAAGAGTTTGTTATAGATATGGTTGATTTTAAATGTGATGTCGTAACCACGTGTTTATTTAAAGGAGGGAATTGTGCTCTAATTTCTGAAAATAACTAGATGTGAACTGATTTCAAAGCTTTGATTGTCTAACATTATATTATGAAGTTTTTCCTTTCCTGTTAAATCCGCGCCGTTTAATCAGGTGCATTGTTTCTAAGAATGGCATTTGTTCACTATACAAAAAACATGCAGTACTTATAGGTTGTAACGGCGACTAAAAAGCGCCAAGAAAAAATTTTGCAAACTTGGCGATTTCAATTGGTAGCATGTGATTTGATCTATATTTATGTACATATTTACTATATGTATATTTACGGACTTGAGTATATTTTTTATAATTTGGCGAAAGTTTTCCTTGGCGCTTTTTGGTCGCAGTTACAACCGACAAGTACCAAAAAAGCAAATAAGCATCTCATATTAAAGTCTATTCACAGCAAAACGTTAAGAAAGATAACGTATATTTTTGGTGTATAAATTTAAAACAAGATTCTTAATATTACATTTCACTTAAAATACCTCTTTTTATGGAATTTCAGCACATGATCTGATAAAATGAAATTTAAATACTATACATTATTCTTCAAAAACATTTAATTTGAATAAAGCTCTGCAATTATTTTTATATGCAGCCTATTTCATGTTCTCAAAAGTAGCAAGTAACAATCATATTTAACTGTAATAGCTTTTAATTTATTAATTAGCACAGACCAACAGTTTAGTTATTAAATAGATAAATCATTTCCCTCTAAGGTACAATAAAGTTTTTAAATGGCTATCTTTAGTAAAGCACTGGATAATATCACAATCTTATTAATAGCATCATTAAAAGAAATCATTAGAAAACATTCATTCAATTTCGCAATATCGTAATACAAATATAACACTTTCACAATTTTATTGCCTCTTTGGAGTTACTACCAGATCATTAACCCAGTGAAATAGATCAAACATTTCTCCCGCAGCTAAAAACGATTTTTACCGCTAAACTGATTCCTTTTCCTTCGTTTATGACAATCTTCAGATACCGACATCAAATACCCTCTCATCTTCAATTAAAAAAAAATTCGCTAAAGTAATTGCTCTACCTGCAGTGACAAACGCCTGAGGCTATGTTGCAGTTGGGTGTCCTCAAATGATTCCATTGCGAAAAAAACATTTTTCTCAAAGGCGTTTCACCGGCCTTTTAAAAATTTTCCTCCTTAAGAGACATTGCACAACCACTTTGATAAGAAGACATAACACGGAAACAAGCACTTTTAAAACAACTTTTAAGTTTACAAAGAAGATCTTTCAGAAGAGAACAAATGTAACTTTCTGTGAGTTTTATTATGTAAAGCATCTGTACTTAGTTTTATTATCTGCTACGCAAAAAAATAAGAATTTACAAAAGCACGGCTGGAAAAATAATGCCTTGTTGGCTGATTATTTATTTATTACAGATTCTGGGAATTTTAGCAAAATTACATTTTTGTTTATTATAAATTTTGATATTTATAAAATATCAGCAGAAACATAATTTTTCATATCAGTAGCAATGTAATAGTTCCACAGTTTGAATAGTGATATTTAGATTTTTTGTGATTTAAATAAATAAGATGTTCCTTTACTTTTTTGTGATTCGTTCTATATTGTTATAATTTATAAATTATTTTTGTGATATTTACACTCTCTAATAAAACTGGCAAATAAAACAAAGAAACACCTGTGTTTTCTTTCTTTTTCCACAATTTCGACTACCGGTATTAAAACCGGTATTCCGATATTAAGATCTAAAAAATACCGAATACCGGTATTGAACTTTTGGTCCGATTTGCAATCCCTAGTAGCATGCTGTTCAAAGGATATTTTGCAGTATAGAAAGGCAATAAAATTAAAAGTTATTTGGAATCTTTTTTATACTATTAAATTATACTTTGTCAGATACCTTTAAATTGGAACTAGTATAAGATATTTTTAAAGATACTATTAAATTGTCGCTATGTAAATCAAATTAAAGGAAAAAAATCCATACAAAATAAGTAAGCGAGAATTTAAATCATATTTTTATAAATTTAGTGAAGGTAATAATGATTTAATGAGATCAATGAGCACTAGAGCAGAATTTAATGTAAAATCTATTAACGAACGTCACTGTTATCAACTCAAATAAACACATGCTGAAATTATACATTTAGAGTAAAAGAAAGCAGTTCAATATTAGTGCCGAGTAGATAAAAAGGAATTATTTTACCAATATCATGTATTTCTGATATAAAATGCATTTTAATACTTCTAAATAAGTTATATACCTTTGTTTGGTGCATTTTCAATGTAAGCGAAAATATTACTACCAAAGAAATGAAAATTCGCACCAAAACTTTAATTAATATACAAGCAATAACTTAGTTTTACATTTTTAATTTATTTTCTTGATCTCAGGTATATATTTAAATGCAAATCAATGAACTTCATAGATATTTTTAGAATTGATTTATAAGGATTTGCTTTCACTAAAGATTTAAGTATTTGAGATTATCTATAAATAAATGTAAAGTTCTGTGTTGAAAAGAAAGCTACAACCATGCTCATGGTTCACCGCTTAACGAAGGCCTTTAAAAGTCAGAGGTCACTTGACCCAATGGTTCAAAGCTTATAGGGACGATATCCTAATCAAAAGAAAGACTCTTACTAGCAAATAAGTGAAATCGAAATTATAGCGTTGTGCTACATTTCGCTATGTGAAATGGTTATGAAAAAAAGTGACTACTTCATTTAAATTTATTTAATTTGAATCAATATAGAAATATAGGGAATGTTCTCTTTTAAATTTATATGCATGTCTTATATATAATCGACAATCAAAAATTATTTTACCTAGGTATAATGCAATAAGCATCAATATAAATCTTCTAGAAGTATTCAAAAATTGATTGTTCAATACTACTGATATTTTTTTTCTATTGCACCTGCTATGTTCAAAATTTATTTTAGAATGCATGAGTCGTGGAAATGACTTTGCCATCTGCAGATGAAAAGGATTACGAATTCAACGGAATAAAATTGATTGGCTTAATATTCTTCACTGAATCAGCGGTATAAAATAAGTTTATATATTTTTTTATTCTAG
This sequence comes from Argiope bruennichi, assembly GCF_947563725.1. Lineage (NCBI taxonomy): Eukaryota > Metazoa > Arthropoda > Arachnida > Araneae > Araneidae > Argiope > Argiope bruennichi. The sequence goes on along the minus strand of NC_079151.1, from coordinate 113,730,931 downwards.
TTTCGATAACCAGAGCACAAATAAACATTTTAAATATATTTACTAAACGAAACGGCAACGAATATGTAAATAAATGCAATAATTTCAATATTTTTTAATTTATAGCGTTTATTTAATTATTGAAATTGATTAGATGTACTTAAGTAAATAAATAAAACAATTAAAAATATATGTAATATTTTCATTCAATGTGAATGGTAACAAGCATTAATTTTTTTTAAATAGCAAAGAAAATCGAGTAAATTTTATTTAAGAGCTTCATGTTATTGGCCCAAAACCTTGGCTTGTACCAAAGATGGCATTTTAACTTTAAAGCCTCCTGTTGATCTATTTTATAGATATCATTGATATATTCTTATGAACATATAGATATAATATCAAAAATAATTTTTTTACATGATTAAGAAAGTTTTGAAACAGGAAAATTCATTAATATCTGAAAATTAAGATTCGATGACATTTAAAATAATTTTTCTATGTATTTTTCACATATGAAAAGTAAAAATAAATGAAATAATTCATGATAAGATAAAGGATCGAAAAATATTGAAAGAAGCCAGACGATTTACCCTTTAATTTTCAAAAATCAAATCTGCACAAAATCGAATCCGATTTCTGAAAGAACTCTTTCAGAGCATAACCGAATGATAATCGTTAAAACTATAAGTGTTGCCAATTAAGAGTTCCTTCTGTTTCTAGGTCAAGAACCTATATTTGGTGTATAAAAGAGCAGAAAAAATAAGCTCACAAAAGCCACTGTCGAAAAATGCAATTTAACGGATGGTTTACATAATACAGTAACAGGAAAACAATTTTAGTTTCGTTTAATAAAGTTCTCGAATCAAGTATAGTAACGGAATACAAGAGCCCAGCAACATCAAAGAAGAGGAACCCTGATAATGTTTCTACTGAGAGATAGGTCATTCCTTTAAAAGAGTCAAGAGTTCCTTTTTCTTTCCAATTTCACTAAAAAGTTCTGTTGCATTCGGCTTTAGAAAAACTATCAAGAATTTATAGAACACTTTACTTAAAAAGAGAACACAAAGAGACATTTTTTTAAACGATTTTCATCAGAAGCAGTATAATGTATTTAAAATGGATTTATTTTTGCAATATGGCATTTAATGTTAAAATCAAGATAGTCTCTTTATCTCTGAAATTAATAGTATACATATTATATTCTCAGTTCTAGGTACTAAGTAAAGATTTTTACTCATATTTTTTTTAAAAAGATGCTAATAATTTTTAACAAAATTTCAAGAAATTTTTTTAAAAATTTTAAATTTTTACAGAAAATTATAAATCCTCCAATTAAAATAAACTCATTCTCATGAAGAATTTCTGTACAATATTTGTTATAAATGTAGCTAATTAAAATCTTACAAAATTTTTAAACAAAAAAAAAGCAGAAATATTCGGAAAACAGTTATGTTTATAATAACTGTCATTACAAATAATATCAATTAAATATGTAACGAAATGAAAAATATTTTTTATTTCAAATTTATCTGAAGAATAATAGTTAATTTATGTTAACAGTTTAATTTTCGTTTTGAATTTAACTAATTCACGAATCATAAAGTTGAATATTAAAGAGTGTCCATCTGAGTTTCTTTGCATTCAAAATTGCTGATACCCGGTTTATTTCTAAATAATAATACAAAATGAATAAGACAAATAAATGAATTACCACATTTGAAAATCGTTCAAAAGAGTTCAATTTACATAGAAGATAAGAAAAAATGAAAAAGAAATGGAAATTACGTATATACACGAAACATGATTTTTACATTAGTCTAAACTAAGAATTACGATCACATTCTTCTTTAGATACCATAACGTGACATTAAATGCGACTAAATTCTAAGCAGAAAATTAGGTCTTATTATTCGTATCTACTCTACGATCACGCAGATTGAGTGCCTTTCGCTTTTCATTTTTTTTCTAATTATTCCATTGCAAATGATAGTTCGGATAATTTATGCTCTCAAAATATTTTCTTTTGATACTTATAACACACGCATATATATACACGTTTGAGAAAAACAAATCGGCGATCGACATCATTAATACACTTTTGAACAATGCTTTGTTATTATTTCTGTCAATACGGCTTCTTAATGCTATCAACAACTTTTTCTTCATTCGAAAAACATTTTGTACAAAGGAAAGTCCATTTTGTTTCAACTTTTGTGCCAGTTACTTTTTGTTACATTTCAAATAATAAGCCTGAGGAAAATAATAGAATGGTTAAATTTACCGAGAAAAAAAATCTCTTTATAGTATACATGAGGGCAGAGAATTTTTGAGAAAGACCTTGAGAAACCGTACATAGTGCGGGCCAACATTAGCTGCTAATGGCTATCTAAAGCAGGCGAAAAAAAATAGGAATGTAATAATATTCTACCAAAAACTTGTCCTTCAAGCTCGAAAGCACTCAAGCGACATTTGGTGGTTCTAAAAAATTGTAAGAAAAATTAAGCCTTTTCTGTTTCTCCAAAATATGCCGATAGTAGTTAAAAAATTGTAACAAATTCGTGCTAGTGCTGAATATGAAAACAATTGTAATAAGAAGTGTTATTTTTTCAAATTAAAAAAAATTAATTCAGAATGTGCCAGGAGTTCTCATAAAAACGAATCCAAACAAAACGTTCTTTCTATTATTCCATTCACTGTCAGTTTTTGATGTTAAAAATTATCTAAACATAAAAAAAAAAAGTTGCATATTCTAGATACATGCCCAATACATTTTTCAGCTAGTATTTTAATTTTGCACAACTGCTCATCATAATTTAGTACAATTTGTGATTTCGTTTCAATATACACTAGTGATATAGAATTTTGATACTAGTGATAATAAGGAGCAAATATGCAAATTAGAAGTTTTTAATCAATTTGTTTTGATCTACGTTCATTTATAATGATTACATTTTTTAATTAACCGAAAAAATCATTTATTTTTCAGTTCGTCTTTGAAATTTCAGCCTCAATATTGAACCTTTAAGAACCTCAATATTGAACCAAGAAACCTTTAAGAATTTATTTACTTGAATAATTTGATATTTGGAAAGCAACTGTTTCTAAATTTTGTAAAACGAAATAATTTCCCTTTTTTTCCATTTAAAAGTCCATTGTTAATATTTGATTTAGTACTTAAATAAATTTCATTTTAAATTAATATATATATATATATATATATAATTACTTTTAATTATAAATCTCCTAATTAATTAAAAATATTACAAATAACTTAAAATTACTAATTAAATTCGAATGCAAATTTATAGCAGTAACTTAATCGAAATAAGAGAAGAATTTTATAATATAACATTTTAAAATCTATTTTATGCAATTTGATAATACTACATTTTATTAGATCATTTATCTAAAATCTATTTTTATAATTTATTTTTAGATATTTTTATTCTTGTTGAATTTTAAGAAGCTTAGATTAAAACTTTGCATAACACTTATTTAAAAGTTTTTATCCTCACGGATTAGATATAAATGGAAATAGACTTTAACTAACTTAGATATCGCAATAACAAACTTATGACAGCAAGATAATTATTACCTACCTATTTAATGCATCAAGAGATTTGCTAACGGTAAAGTCACGTTTTAAAATATTACGGTTATTCCATAGAATTATTTACAACAATAGAATCTCTGCTAAGACGGCTTTTAGTTGGACATAATGATGTAATTTCGCAAAGAATTAAATTTATTATGGCCTTCAACAGCATCCATTTGACCTGCAGTAAATCGCCTTCAGTGCACTCACGAGGTTTTGTCAAAAGTAAAAACGGAAGCAATTCTGTTTACCATTACGTAAAAACATCATTTATAAAGATTGGGCTATTTTAACGGTTAATGTGCTCTAAATGCGTCCTCACTTCTGGCTGAAACTGTCATTATGCTTTATGATGAGAGAGAACTGTCGAATTGTCAAAAGTGCTAACCTAGAAAAACTCACAAAATGACAGGACTTTTCGGAATTGGTACGTCATATCATGCAAAACATGGAAAGTATTATTTCTTTTTTCGTAAGTGTTAAAGGTGATTTGAGGTAACTGGAGTATAAAATGTTTTCAGGAAATTTCGACAAATAGCTCCTAATAATTTCGGATACATGCCAAAAAAGGAAGTCGTTACGATTTTCCATCTATTCATCTTTGCGTATTTCAAAGCGCATGTCTAAAATATGGTGCATATAAGATATCAAATAAATAATTAGTAAAATAAATTTCAATATAAAAAAAATGAAATTATTATTACCAGTTTTATTACTAAAAAGTATGTTAAATCAAAGAATATTTTGATAGTCTGAAAACGACATCTCAACGTAGTAAGGATTTAAATGAATTACATGAATATATTTGAAAATAAGTACTAGAACACGAATTTCTTTTTACTTAAACTACAGATTTTTCTTCATACTTTATGTGTATTAACTTCAAGGTTTCAACGACAGGATATGCGAAATATATGCATGAAAAGTTTGGAGGTCAATGTTTGTCGACATTCTGAAAATTAAGAAGAAAAAACCATCAAGAAATATTAATAGAAACCAAAACATATTTTAATATATGTTTACTGTCAGTCCAGAAGGGATAGCTTTTGTATTTTGAAGTGTCCTAAATTTAATAAATAGCTTCCATTGTATTTTACAAAAGAAAACGTTCCATTTTGAAGGTCAGAAGTAGAATCACAACAGAAAAAAAAATGGCGATGAAGAATAACGAAATATCAGATAGGAATCTCTTCGGACTTGTTTTGGTGAACAAACGAATGGGTAAATAATAATAATAATAAAAGAAACTTGTCGGAAGAATTCTTTTATGATAACATTTTCCAATAAAAAATGTTCCAATAACGCAGAATAAAGCATATTTGCGAAAGGGGATGTATCTTTGAAAAAAAATGGGGATACACTGCAGAATGTCCACTATTATCAATGTATCTGTTAAATGTGTGTCAGATAATGAGGGATTGTCTGTATTGAGCACGTGCTACTCACGTTTGCCTCCCGCCATTCATAAATAACAATGTGCGCCACTTTTAATCATTCTTTCACCCAACCACTAAGTCATCCAGCACAGAGTAACTTTACACGTGGTGCTATTGATCGATAATAAGAGTATTGTATAACAGTACATACAAGGTAGAAAAAAAAAATATCTGATTGTCTTCAAACGTTCATCTTCATCACACAAAAAGGAGTTTAACGATGTTTGATTAATTGCTATGGTTCTGTTCCGTGTTTACACGTGGTTGGTGACTTCGTTATCGATGAGGTCTGTGCATCGATATTTTCTCTCTTTGTTGGCAGGCGTGTTCAGTGACCGTCAAGATTATGATTGTAGCTAATACGGAACGCGGCAATGAAGAATCTGGGTCTTAGAGACAGGGCATTGTTATACGCGATTTGAATAAGATCATCCATGCTAGAAGCATCATTGAAAATTGCGTTAATTTTTAAAATATAGGTTAGTTCTTTCTTCATACTGAAATGCGTGAAAGACTATCGGAGTATAAATTTTATTTCTTTGTCTTCAATGGTGCTTCTTTATTTTCTTTCTGATTGAAATTTTAATTAGAGAAGCTTTCAAACATGTGCCAATGGTGCCAAACAGTAAGTTATAAATGTAGAACTGCATGTTATGATTTACGCTAGCATCGCTGCTGCGTTTTAAGAAATCGAAATTTTTAAGTTTATTTATTATTCATTGATTCTGTTGTTCTCTGACGATTTTGGAATATTGAGGATACTCAACAATTTAATTATACTTAACAAATTTTGCTCCCCAAAATTACAGAACAATAGTATTTTAGGAATAATATTATGCAAATTAAGAACATGGAATAATTTTTTTAAACTTTAGCCTTTTTTTTATTACAAGTTGAATTTCTTACTTATTCATTTCTAAAGTAAAAAAAAAGTAAAGTAGAGTATCATTTTCTAATAATAAGGAATATTAATATAGATAAAGACAAGATTTCTGAATTAATCGGCGTTACCTGCAAATTTTTTTAACTTTTAAAGTCATTTCCAAAACAACATTTTAAGAGCAACATTAACACGCAACAGAAAATTTCAACCTTTGTTAAGAAATTCGACAAGATAAAAAGTAAATTTATGATTTTGCAACAGCATTTTGAAAATTCTTTTCATAATAAAATACAAAACATCAGTTAAAAAAATTATATAGCAGATCAAAAGCTATCAAAAGAATATTTATGGATTATAAGCAGTTATTGAAAATGACAACCGCATTTTGATTAATTTATTCCAAAAGAAAATCTTTGAGCTCTTTAAATAACACAAAAAGGGTACTTTTTCATGCAGCATAAGGAGTTGTTTTCAGGAAGAGAAACAAAATCTTATTAATGAATATTAATATTATTTTAAAGTGCATTCACCCAACGAAAATGTCTTCGAAAATACAGAATTACTATACGTTGATAAAAAACACATGCTTTATTGTTTACAAATGTGATGACAAATCATGTAACTACATGATTATAATGAAGCATAATGAGAAATTTCGCATGGCCTATTTATTGTTTATGATGCAATTGCTTAGGAAGATTGATTTATAATTTTACCTTTTAAATATAATTAAAATATCATTACCATCATTTATTATCTCTCACTTTCAATATTAATACATCATTTGACAATAAATTACAAGAGCTTTAAAGGAATATTTAGTATAATCAACGGCAATAGAACTGACATATTGATAAATGCATTGATTCAATTTCCTAGCATACAAAAAATTATTTAAAAGAATAAAAGGATAGAAAATTCAAAGAAATTAGGTATAAAAAAAAAGGGAAATCTTTTTTTAAGAGAAACATTTTAAAGCAACATGAAATTGAATGACCTTTCCCAGATTTTCATTGAAAAATTATCTAAAAATTAATTTAGCTATTAAATGAGCAAATTAAAAAAAAATGGGATTGTAATTTAATTAAACATAAACATATAATTAATTAGAAAGAAATTAACATATAATAATATATTTTCCAATTAGATCATTGTTATCTAAAAATGCCTGTCCAATATCAAATAACATTAAAAAAAAAAACAACTTTATTTATATGGATTTAAAGTGTTTTTGTTCTGTATTGCCTCATAATAGGACATTGACTTTTCAAAAACAGGAATTTTCTTTAAATATTTGGATAATATATTGCTTCTAAAAATAGAAAAAAAATGTCTATAGCAATTAAATTACCGTACTTGTATATAATTTCATCAAAGCTATTTATTATACTATATTAACTTTCCTCATTAAACTTTCCTATTAAAATCAAATCTAAAAATATTGAAACATTTATTTGAAATATTGAAAATAAATTTATTTTATATTGTAGAGAAATTCATTGTTCAAAAATTTTATATGCTTCATACTACGAACTTTTTATATTTTCAACGAATTATGCTTCACAAGAAAAAAAACTACTTATTTTGAGAGTAGCTTCTTATATTCTTTAAGAAAGAGTTTAAATTTTAAAAAGATAATACTAATCGTTTTTTTTAAATACAGATGTAAGAGATTAGCAAAGGAGATTTAATACACATTATTGTCCAAAACCTAGCTTCATAAAAGTTAGGTGTACAGTTAAATTTTTTGAAAAAATATATAGGCCAGTTCCTCATTTCTTTAATCTTCTTTGCTCATTCAACTCTCTAGAGTATTACAAAAAGTTAGTCCGAAATTTACGATGAAGGTTATAAAAATTAAATCCCGGGAACATGGATGTTTACACGGATTTACAAAATAGTATAGAAACGTATCATCAGTCAATTATATCGTTTATTTAAAATGAGCTTAAATGCATGCATTTTTTTCTAATATCTTGTTTTTAATTTAAGTAGATAGTTCCAGATTAGAATAATGAATTTTTCCAACTAACTTCCATGCATATAACCTCATAAATACAAAAAATATGCATATGCGTATGAATACAACAAGATGCAATGATATAGGTACAGTATAATATTGTTCTTCGAAACACGTGGAAAGAAATGAGTTTTTTCATTACATTTAGGGTAAATGAATATATATAATAATTTCATATATATAATAATTTCAAATCAGTTCTAAAATCTATGTTCTAAAATTGCTTACACTCCGGTTTCACTGTAATATTAATTTCTAAATTGCGTGAGACATACATATTTAAGGAACCATTGAGTTAACAATTTTTTTTCTAAAGATATATATGCTCAGAATATCTTCTCACGGTCGTTTCTTTCTGCTTTTTGCCTTCCTATTAGCTTCGATATGCTGCTTTAGTCATGGCTTGGACTAAGACACCTCGAAACAATTTGATTATTTCATTGAAAACATGATGGATAAAAAAAATTAAAGAGCTCTACGCCTGCTTTTTAAAGTTTAACATGCATATCCTTCTCTATTCACATCCATTTATAGCCCATATATTGCCGATAGCGAAAGTTTACCGTAATGATATACGCTTATCAAGGAATTATGCAGTGGAAAAATTTAATAAATTCCAAAATGTGGCAACAAAACATAAAATACTGATAGGGCATATATTTCTATTCGCTTTTCAAACACATTGGATCACAAATGAGCACCTTCAGATTCTTTTATCAGTGTAACAACGAATAGTATCGATAAAACCCTTGTTCATTGATAAAAATCTAATTGAGCTTTGTTTTCTATTGAAGCGGGTTCTTGCTATGCAAGTTTCGACATACGATTCATTCCTTTGAAAAGATGGCCGAAAAAACAGGAGTGATTTAGTGCTATGATATGAAAAAAAAAAAAAAAAAAAAAACACATACGGTCCTCAATAAACAGGAAAAGATCATAAATATGTTTCTCTCAAGTATTAATTATTTACCTTCATTGTCGATACAATATACGTCCTGTGGACGTCCACTTTAGCCAGCATTGTGCTCTAAGGACACACGCCGTTAAGTCCTGTCAAATAATAATGGACATTAAGACAAGGTTACTTCCGGTAGTGGACACCAGGCAATAGCGAAACTCGATCAACAAGTATCGATTTTTTTATTGGTTTTAATGAAGGTGCTCGAGGCAGATTCGCTTTCAAGTAATCTAGGACAACTCTCTTAAATGTCTGTAACATCATTTGGCCAATTATGGATTTAAAAGGAGATGACCTTCTGTTTTGCATGCAATAAGTTGTTAGCAGATTATGGAGCTTCATTTAATGAGAAAGAATAGGTTTTGTTTCTTACATAATGTTCACTTATGTTTTCGGACAAAGGGATTTCTTTGTGCAATAAATTTGCAGATTTAATTAAGACAATTATTATTAAAATGAAATGAAGATCTATCAGTGGTTGGTGAATTATCAAGAGCATCTCTTTTATATTTGAAACCTAAGAAAGATATAGTTTTTACAGTGGATTCATTTTCCAACACCTATTTGTTACTATGCCTAAAATTTGAAAAATGACAGATCTCGTATCCTGTATGGCGCCATGTTGCGTCACGTCATTAATCATGTGATGCTTTCCCGCCATTATTGGCAGACGAGAATTGGGCAGTGAGTCTGTAAGACGTACAGCTCACGTTCATGTATCTCTATGTGTTTTATGTTAGTATAGTAATGTTTTGTCCTTTAATTATAATAAATATATTTTCGTATTAATGCTGGTCGTTGCCTTTCCCCACATTTTTGGGGGCTCGGCCTTTCTCGTGAATACCTCTAGCAAATCCCGCCAAATTGTTGAAAAAGCTGTGGACGTTAGTACAATTTAAGACGCTAAATTGATGCTAAAAACTTTGATAAGAGTGGATTTTTGCTGTGGATGATTTACTGGACTGGTGATGGACGTTAGTGCATGTTTTTCATGGATATAATTCAAGTAAAAACTTTTAAGATTGTTTGATAAAAAAAATTAAAACGGTTTGAATTTCTGGATAACCATGTAATCTACTGTTGAAAATTAGGCAAAAAATATTTTTTAAAAATTACATAAATTTAGCAAGGATTCGTATGGTTTTTTTTAATTGGACAATTGAAAAGACTTTTTAAAACTTTGAAACTCGTAAAAGTCATTTTTGTACAATAATATCTTCGGAAATTATCGCATAAAAACTCCAAAATGAGCTTAATTTTTAATTAATTAGGATTTTAATTAAAATATCAACAAAATCGCTCCGAGGTGCACACTTCCAAGGTATATATGTATGTCAAATTTGGTAGCTACCTGTCAAACAGTGTGGCTTATAAAATGTCAACACACACGCGAGTGCGCTTTCATCTTTTGTATTAGTAGGGATAGAGATGAGATAGATAAGAAAAAAAGGAATAAGCACTTAATTAGAAGTACTGATCCAGTATGTAATAGCTACTTTTAACAAAAACAAAGAAGAATTTACTTTATGCGCTCTTGAGAATCTCAATCCTGAAAGCAGATACCCTCTTCTCAAGATGAGAACAATGATAATATAAATAAATAACATTACACAATCACACATCAGGTAGCGGTTACTTATTCTCTTAAAAAAGGTGAAAAGGAAAGTCGATGTAATCTTTATAATCCGCTTGTCCCAAACCACATCATTCAAACTTAAATGCCAATTAATAGATTTGAGAAACTATTTGAAAACCGAGAAGGACAGATGTTCACAGAAAGTACCTACCGCCGAATAATACCCAAAATCTTCGTGAGAAATTTGGAAGATGGGAACTGGTACCTCACTGGCATACTGTCTTATTTCAAGATAAGCTGTGCACACGAAGTTTGGATTCAGCACTCAATTAACCGCCGTCTTCCTGTTGTTTTGGAATTGAAAATTTTATTTCGTATAGAACTATTGTAAAGGAGTTTGAGTTATGTCATGCTTCATCGCCTATTACACTACCGCGTTTTTGTAGCGGAATCGAGTAATTGATGTTATGTTCGGATACACACGGCTATTCGAGCATTATACAAAGGGAACAATCTCGATAGTATCTCAATAAATCACATGGCTCTACCTATCGCCTTGATCGTATCTGAAACATTTGTTGGTTAAACAAGACATGGCTTATTTCAACAATAGATTTTACATTTAGTAATCATAATCAATAAGTCCAAATTATTAGCCTTTAGAGAGAGAAGGGAATTAGAGAACAAGACAAACGCCTTATTTTAGAAATATTCCATAGACATCCTCACTTTTAAAATGTTGTGAGTTTAGATACTAAAGCAAATCGTGTGGGAAGCATATTCATATCCATTTCTTTTGTTGAAAAACATAAGAACTTTATTACAATGCTTTCTAACTATAAGAAAAACATAAAAATGTGTTTCTATTTTTAATTAAAAAAAAATTTAATTGAAAGTTCTCATTTTTTTATCATTTTGAATTGATTTCTAAATTACAACAGGGCTTCCCAAACACGTGAAAAATTATTCAAGATATAGAATTTGTCATTTATTTTTCTTGATTCCTTTTTTTATAATGTTAAGCACGAATGATTTTAAAAGAACATGTTCACTGAAAAGGCTTATTAAAATTTGCCAAGCAGCTATTTTTTACGAAATTCAGTTACGATTATTATTAATTATTCGACATTTCTTATTTGCTTTTGATCTTTGGTATTCTATTGTAAATGGTGTTATTATGAGATTTTTCTTCTATTCAAAACAAAGTTACTGGAGTTGTTTCATTATAACAGTAGACATATACTTCCGTTCTACGATCAATGCAAATTGATAATTGCATCGTTCCTATGGATTATCACATGAAAATATATATGATAAAATGTAATTGTCATGAGGATTAAGCACTATTTTCCTTGAATTCTTTGTTTTAATGCATATCTGATATTTTAAATTCTTACTTTCATAAATGAGATTCTCAAAACTGTTGATATCGTCTCTTTTTATCCAAGTTATTCTTATAATTCTTTCATATAAATTGTGATCTTGATGATAAATTGATTAAAAATTCAATTTGCATTAAAATTTCTTTACTAGTTCTTACATCTATTTTATTACTAATTATGTAATATTTAATCTAATTATAAGAGAAATTAGTTCAATATTGACAAAATTGATGAGTATTTGTTTGATACTTTCTTACCTGCGGAGTTTTTGATTCAAATGAAGAACGATTAAAATTAAGGACTCTCAGATTAAGAATATTAGAAAGCTTTAAAGAGGCTGAATGTTTGCGAAAGCATTAAGCATACACCGTGTAATGAAAGGTCAATTTTTAGCACACCTTTGTGCTAATTACATCTTTATCACTTCTTCAAGTATTGATTTGATAAAAGTTGCTTTTCAATATTTCATTGCTGTTATGTTCGCTATTTGTTTAAATAGATATGAAGAATAACTAAATAAATAAGAACTATGAAAATCCCGAGCAAAACTTTCGGCATGACTTATTCAGAGAATTTTGATGAACTATGAATTTAAATTTACTCATCAGTTATTGATGAATTCAGAGTCTAGCATGAATAATTCAGTCGAATTACGGATTTTCGTTATCACTCTCATATGATGACCTAAAAATGCATCATTGTTTACGTGCGAATTTTGAAATAGAAAAACTATTACCCATATTTCTGTATAAAATATGGTGCATTTTCTTCGGTTTATTTTCCCAGCACGAAAATTAAATTCATATATCGGTGAAATTAATCATAATAAACAAAAAGATTAACTAAATATATCATATTTGATGTCAGATTTGATATATTTTTAGGTCAAAAGAACTGGTTTTAGAACCGAACCATACCAATTTCGATTTTCGAACGTTATTTTGATTTGAATATTTGACCATAATGAATAAAATTTAATAATAATTCATTTAAGATTAATGGCGGAATTGAAGTAATTTTAAATAATATAAAGCGAATTGCAAAATTATATATACAAATAATAACTGTTTATATGTGAAAATGATGCTATTATTTTTTGTGTATTTATTGAATTTTCTAAAAAAATAATATTGTAAGTGTTACTTCATAATTAATAAATTATTTAATACCTTCTATACTGTATCTGGCTTTTCGATTTTATTAAATTTGGTGTTTACAGGGGGATTGTTACTATGAACTTGAATCATACATTAAAAATGAATTAGAATTTCAGTATAAAATATTCAACGTGATTTGAAACAAAAATATTTAAGTAATATAATAAGGAATGAATATTTGAGGTGTTTTATTTCATTTCAAAATTGATTTTAACAGAAATTTTATTCTTTCGACAGAATATTTCTGATTTTGTTCAAATACTAACTTAACCATACTACTAATTAATTGAACCATAGAAAATATTAATTTACTAATTAAAAAACAAACCCTAGAAATTTTTAAGAACAATATCTAAAAAAATATGATTATTATTATGTTTTTTTTTTCTTCTTTTCTTCAGATTAAAGGTCAATGCAGTTTATGGAAAGAAAAGTACTTACAGTTAAACTAGTTTGGATGTTAACTTTAATAGATGCAGTCAGAAAGCTGAGAATGCTATTCGAAATTTCTATTGTAAGTTAGATAATATAGGTCTTTGCGAGTTCATTCTGTAGGAGGACACTGGCAGTACCATGAGTTTGCAGTTCAGTTCACCCGATTTTGATTTTAAAAAAGATCTAAATTCGCTATAAGTTTCAAATGGGTTGTGATTTATGACAACGGCAAAGTTTACATACAATTCACAATATAAAATTAAAGATATATATATATATATATATATATATATATATATATATATATATATATATATATATATATTGATAAAAAAGTTTTTGTATCGGGAGTTAACAGTGATATCATGTTTTTCCTGTCACTACATTTAGTAAAATTAAATACCATGTTAATTTCCGACGTATAATAGAAAAATTTTATAGTAGGTAAAATTAATCATTGTTTTTTTTATAATTATAAAACAAGTGAGATAACAAAGAAATAGTTGAATTGGATATAAAATATATTAGAATGGTATATAATTTCCTTTCAATAAATTACCTTCAAGACATTAAAAGCTGCAACAAATAAGACACCATTGGTACAAAAATATTTCATTACTTTTCATCATTACTTCATCTACTTTTGAAACCTGTTTCCGCTTACTCTCAAAGTGAAACTAAACTATTTCTTATAAAGTTGCAAAACTGCACGATTTGCCTTGAAAAATCTCACCCACATGTTGATCCAATTTACATATCCTTTTTGTAACTTTTTATCTAACGCTAACAGAAATTCTTACCCGGCTTTCTACGCCTATATTTCCATTAAAATATGAAATTCAATTTTTTTCATTTATATATTGCTTTTAGTTTTTACGCCCACATGAATTCTATTACTATTCTTAAGTTGCTTTAATCGGGATCTTTCTTCTCACAGAGTTTATATACCCATTTCTTAAGTCACTTTCATGTATTTTTGTCATGAGCCACCTGGGAAAAAATACTTTTTCAATTAAACTTTTGATATCTACATGATAAACATACATTTTTTTTTCTATCTTTATCCTGGAATATATTAAAACAAACATAAGTATAATAGGAGAAACATCAGAAAATGCATTTCTGTTAAACCATACATTAATCAATATTCGCCTCGTTTGTTTTGCCAACTATACCCAGAGAGAGTTAAAGGTTAGTTCTATAAATATTTCACTTTCTTTCCTTCCTGTTGTTTTCCACACATTAGCGAGACCATCATTCATAACCTTTACCTTCCTGTAATACGTTATCAAATCTTGATCTAAGCATACTTAGATGGTAGGTAGAAAGAATATTTGATCGTCATGAACAGCGCAGTTCCGAAATTACTTAAACGATTCCGGTCTTCCTCTAGATGACCCATTAAGTAATATTCGTGCTAAAAGTGCTTGAATTTTGACCTTTAGGGTGGTATGGACTTATGTCGACAAATGAATGATTTGCAATTTAACGGTTTGTTTTTCAAAATAATTGACCCACAATTTCAAATAAAAGTTTTCATTATTAATAGTAATAAACTCGAATTCAAATATGAGATAGATAAGTATGAAACAACTCCATATTTTAAAAATCAATTCATCAATCTATGCCGCAGCTCTTTCTTATTTATAATTTTCTTTTCGAAACTCTAATATCTAAGACCCTCATTTATATTTAGCATTAACATTTCATAATATAAAAACTGAACATTTGAGCCGAATTTTGGCGATTTTTCAGTTACAAAAAATGTTATGAAATTAAAACACACGTCCTTCACAGCATTAATGTGAAGTTCTGCCGATCAACTGCTTTGTGTGAAGTTAGTATAAAAGAGAAGTACTTCTTCATCAGCATAACGCTATTTTGTATCGTGCTCAAATTAATTTAGACAGAAGATCGTTTTTGTTTACCGCAATTTTAAAACATTAATCATTTAATTGCTAATATAAAGAATCATTCAGCCAAACAGGCATCAGTTGATCTGTCTTTTCCTTTTGTTTACAAACAAATTTAAAATTAGAAAGGGGATCAATTGACCAGATCTATTTGAAATCATCAAGTAAACGAAAGTATTCAGTATTCACGTCAAATGCATTTTTTAAACTGTAGGTAACTCCCGTTATTTTTTTACATTATTAATAATTGCACTTTCAAGTTTTTAGTTACACTTCTAGCCTCTTATAATTAGCCATAATCCTTTGACACATCAAAATATTAAGCACTTCGAAAATAAATCGGGCGATGAACTTTCTTCAACCCACATTAAATGACTGACATCCGTTGACATCTCCTAATCGAATTCCATGTATTGCAGCGTCCAGGCCACCACACCAATTTGGGAATGGAATTTGTTCAAACCGCTTTCGATGACTTCTTAACTCGCCTACGGATCAGCATTATTTTGTTGTGTGGGGCGGAAACAGTATTCATTTTTTGTCAATGAAGTTCTTTCATGGTACCATGCTTAATTTTAGACAGATTTATATAACTGGTGTGCCCACTTCGAAATAATTGTTGTACAACTTTAGTCAGATTATGCACTATCCCGGAAATAACAATAAAAATAATTACCTTTATAAGCATCTTACCGAATGAGCTTACCGTTTTTTAGTGCTTTTAACTAAATGATGGATTAATGATGATTAACTAAATGATTCATCACTGGATGTAAATTGTTAATATCATAAAAACAGAAAAAAATTAGTAAAATGCATAAGGATTCAGTAATAAAATTTATTTCATATATACAAAATAATTTTAGAGTATCCTTTTAAAATTCATGTCTAAAAGATTAAATGCAAATGTAGTATGACGAGTTATAGAGTGAAAATTCAGAATGAGAGATTGTTTTACTTCTTTTTTAATGCCGTGAATAATGAATTGTCTATGTATGTTACCGCATTTGATAAAAAATGCATCTCGTTTTTATTATAAATGAAATATTAAACAAAACGTTAGAAAGAAAATTCAGTTTAGTTATATTTTGCCTCTTAAACAGGCAACTATTATTTAAAAGATTGTCTTTTTGTTAATAGTTTCTAAAATTATATGTATGCCAATTTATCAATTTTTTTACTGACTATCAATTATTTCAGAGTAGATATAATTTAATATTGCATCATAAACAACGACAATCTTTTTATGGAGTTAGCATCTTACCAGGAAGTAACGTAGGTTCTATTTTTTCAGGAACAAATTTCGATTTCCTTAAAGCGTTTGTATCTCCTCGACAAAAACTTTTATTAAATAAAAAAAGTTGTTCCACCAACTCCAAGAAGTGACAAGACTTCGTTTTGTTGCGTCGTAGTAACTCATTATCTATTCAAACAGGCGTCCATCCATAAAATAAATATTTCAGAATGTCATTGAAAATATCCAATGTTTTTTTGCTTATATTCGTATTTTCTCTTAAGATGTATATTTAAAATACTCATTCTATTTTTATTCTGAACTTATATTACCGCCTTTTAATGAATGCACTAGACGTTAAAAAAATCTTTTAATTCAAAACGAATTGCACAAGAACCGTATTCGGATGCAGTTCAGTAGGAGTAATTTTATGAAGATTTCACGTTTGCAAGACCATAACATGGATTTGACCGGTAAACTTGAACCTCATCAACCTGCGCCAACGCTGACGAATCTCATCAGCCCACTGGTGGCCTTCGTAAAACCAACAGAGATAAAAAAAAATTATTATCATTATAGGTGGAATAATAAATGACCACAGTTCATTTGCGTGTACCGTTAACCAAACAAGTCCATGGAAAATATATGTTTTAATGCTATCTCGATTTCATGAGTCATTTTGTTCTAGCATACACATATAATACGTATCCATAAAAGTAAGAATTTTGAAACTAACCAAAGGTGAAGAGTGGACCATTGGTATATCAATAACAACAACAAATATAAACATTCGGTAAAGTTTTGGTTCAGCAAGATTTGAAAAATCTTCCTCCTACCAAAGAATTACCGATGTCCTTTCTGTTATATTTAATTGAACTTAATGTTACAAAGCGCAAATTTATAAAGATATCAATAATAAATTAAAGATATCAATAATAGATTTTTTAAACATTTTTTATTTAATTTCAGTTGTTTCATTCTAATAAAGATTTTTGCAATAAAATTTTGATAAGATTCACGGTGGCCTGATGGTAAGATCTCGAATGCAGGATCAGATGGTTCCAAATTGGACACCTAATTGTACGAAAAAACTGGCGTGTAAAGGGGGGTGGGAGGTGCACATGAAATCCGTCAGAGGTGAAATATCCCCCACCCATACATCGGTGGCGTATATTTTCGGCGAGTGGGACGGCAACTCAGCAGTAATTCTCGTAATCCGATCACGATTCAAAACTACAAGATCCATCCCAAATTGGTCCCAGTGTTGTTTCTAAATGGGGAGTTAATAGAACGAAAGCAAACTAATTCTTATTTGGCAGATTTTTGAAATTTAGTACAAGATTGTACTCGGTAATAATGCATTGTTTTAATATATTTGAAACTTAATTATCAATTAAAAAATTACATTTTGATTATATACAAGCGCCACCACATAGAACTGAATTTAAGCAAAAAAAAAAAAAATGATTTCCAGATTTCTTAATAATTATATTAATGAATTATACATTAAAGACTAAATCTAGAAAATAATTTAAATTTTAAAAATTGCTTTTTATTGTAATGCACTACTAAAAGTGTATTTTCGAAGGCAGGTTTATAGAATTTTATTTCAAAATGTCGCAGTCTTAATTTAGAAGACAGCTACAAAATATGGAAGGAATAAAAGTATGTTATTGTAGAAAAGCATTTTTTGCAGGGTTTTCTTTTTATTATTAAAAAAAATAAATTGATCCTTGTTGTGAGATTCTTGTTCAGCAGAAAATTACGTTTCTTTTTGTTCTAATAATAAAGTAATATGCTAATTTGATTCATTTATATGCATATCGTTCACTTTTTTCGTAAACACTGATATTAGATATCGAAATTACTCTTTGCCATTAAATTCTCATGCTTTTCGTAAATTAATATTATTTCATTTTACATAAATCTTTAATATTTCTGAAAAATATTTACACTGCATTTAGCGTTTGCATTTTAGCGTTGTTTCAGATATTTTTAGTATAGTTATCAAATGCTATATCAATAATTATTCCCTATAGAATGATTTGGTTTAACAAGCTCAGTCTTTTTATTCATGAAAAGCCTAATGTCAACTTTAAATTTTTTTTTGTAAGCAATTACAAAAGGAGTCAACCTTCACCTAAATTCTGCTTCACCAGCGCTATTGATTTTGACATCTGTTATCCGACTGTTTACTTTATGCTTTAAAGTAATTCTCTCCGCACGTTTGTTCCAAAAGAATAAACAATAAACAAAAAGAATTATAAAATTAAAAAATAAATGTCTTTCAAACTATCTCGTTTCGTTGCGGAAGCATCCCGTTTCACCATTCAAGAGAAAGGATATCTGTTGACCAATTGTTTATTTTTTATTATTATTTTCTCTTACCTGCATCCGTAACGGATATTATTGTTTACGCAGGAGATATTACTAACTGTGGATCATATACTATAGAGTAACGTAATGATGGTTGATTTATCTGTTTCGACTTATCAACACGCTTATGAGTTTGAATGTCATACAAGCACTTAATGGATCGTCTGACAGATAAACAGTTAAATAAGATGAAATAAACATTTCGAAATTCTTTTTTGACTATTTAAAATTCGCAGCGCAGACTTTCTTAACCGGAAATAAGTAGCAAAGAACGCTTGCCAACGCTTATAACGATTCATTGTGTTTTTCTTGATAGAACAAAAGATGCTATTTTTCCTTCTTATATCGAAACGGTTAACTCTGAATTAAATAAAAGGAAGTTACGGAAATTGATTTGCGAAAAGTAAAATATTCTATTATTAGCACAACTGAAAAGCAATTATAATTTATCTAATTAGTAACGATTATTTTGCTTATGTTTTTTTGTATCAAATCTTGAATAATTTTGAAAGAATTTTAATGCTTCCTTGAATGAGTTAAAATTAATTTTTTGTGTGTTTATACAAAAGGTAATGACCTGTGAAAATCATTCGTTCACTTTTTATATGCTGGTTTTGATAACAAAAAACTTGACACGAATAATTGGAAAATTTCCGGTTACCACTATTCAATATATTTAAGACAGAAAGTTTGAGCATTGCACAACACAAATTAAAAAATTAATTTTATAGGCAGATTGGGAAACATTGTATCTGTATTTGAATACAATTTTCTCTAAACAACAAGTTTTTTAATGTTTGTTTTTTAGCTTGCTTTTTAACAAAATAAACATTATAATATATATCTAGATACCTAGGAAACCGACCAAGTTTCCATCAATTAAAGGAAAACTGTTTATTTGCAGACGATAAACATTTCAAAAATAAATCATTTCGTAAATTGTGAATTAACATTAACAAGCTAGTAAAAATTATTCAAAAACTGGAACAGGAATAAAATTCTTCCCCCGAGTTTAAGATAAACAAAGAAATAAAGTACATGTTTATCCAATCAATGAGAATAATCTCATATTGTTTCCTTTTAAATAAGCAAAATAATCCAGTTTTTTTTTAAATTTTAAAACCAACTTTAAAAAAACCTTTCTTTTTATATATACAATGTTTTTACCTTGAAATTCGATTGCAGATTGTAAATTTAAAAAAAAAAACCCGCATAAAACGAGAATCTAAAATGGTAAAATAAAATGTTACAATAGAAACAAGCAGTTTAATTCGAAGATCTAAAATAAGAGAAATTTTTCTTGATGTTTGTTCAATTTTTGATTTAAAAAAAGAATGAGTAGAAACGTGTTTTGGTTCTCAAAATGAAATAAAATAGCTCATTTCAAACCAGTATTTTTTAATAAAAATACAAAGAAACAGATATTAATTTCATTATTTGATTGTTTTTCCTTCAGAGTAAAAATTATGTTTATTGTATCTTATCTATTGTCTGGGATTTTAATTCATTATGAAGACTACATGATCAAAACAGACATTATTTAATCTAATTTTGACTTATTTTATTCTTTTTCTGAATCAATATTGACTTTTTTTTTCAAAATCAATAATTGTTTTTGCAATATAAAATAAATGCAACTGATATTTTGTGAATATATTAATCAAAAGTATTAATTTCCATTTTAAAATAAATAAAAAATGAGAGTTTTCACTTGTGGTTTTTTTGCTACAGTTTTCACTTGTGTTGCGAATAATGAAACATTTTATAACGAAAATACTGAAAAAACTTTTAATCTTTTAGTAAACAGTATTCCGGAAAATTTACTAAAGCAAATTTGATTTAAAAAATTAAGTTTTCACCAGTGTTTCTCTTAAAATGCTTTTTGGTTAAATATCTTGCCTAATTTTATAATTTAAATTTAAAATCTTTCATACCAGTTGATTTATGGACATTTAACAAACGCAATATAAAATTAAATAATGTCCGCCAAATTTAATACCTTATATATATCCCGGAAATATTAAAAAATAATTAAATCTGCTTACATGGCAAAACAATACATTCAAGAAAAGCACAGTTAATTATAAAACGTTGCGTATTTATACGCAAAAACCCACTGGTAACAAATGCCGGAAACTTTAAGAAGATTTAGAAAAGAAATTTTAAAATTTTCAATTAGTTTATTTTCTTGTCTTGAAAAATATACGTTCTCTTGGAATCTCAATAAAAAATTATTGCAAATTCTTACCACGAGAATTAAGAAACACAGATGTAAGGAAAAATAGAACAGATACTATCGTAGGTAAAATCTAGAGCAATATTTTATATTTATTGAGCATCCTAATGAATAAAATGGATTACTTAATGTACCTTCATGTTTAAGACAATTGGGATAAATAATGCGGCAACTACAAGAGGGCTAATAAAACTTTTTAAGAGGTGTTTTTCCGTTCCAGGAGGAATACTTCGTGTTTTGATTTCGCATTCTCTGAAGTATTAATGTCGGTATCCATTGATTATTCGGTAGATTAATTTTCACACTCCGTTTCTTGTGCATTTCTGATGGAAATATGAATTGACAACAACGAACTAGGTTCTTGTGATAGCACTCTGTGACTCGGTCAACTAACACAATTTTCCTGACAAAATTATCCGAGCAATTACGTCACAGCAGGAAAAACATATCGATAGCTGAGATTCCAGCATTGTTGACGACCAACGGTGATTTAAAAAATCTTTTGTTCAGAATGCTTCCTCTTTATGTAGAATGAAGCAAGCAATTTTCATCTTAGATGTGGAATAGAACAAAGTTTCAGCTGGTATTTTATTTTCGAACGCGGAATTGGGAAGGAATGATCTATTGTTACCGAAATAACAACAAAAAGTCGTGATAATTTTTCAATTCACTTGTGCGCGAAAAGCTTCGTTTTCATTACAGTCATTCGTATTTCGTTTTGTACAAATCTTCATACTTTCTGTACTTCGTTTTATATAACACGCTTGCATTGTTGTTGGTCAGTCCCGGAACTGTAAGTCAACTAGTTATTAGAAAGTACTGATTTACAACACAGTAACAACTTACCGTTCGACTTTGTAGTTTGAGCTTTTTTAGAACAAACATAAAATGGAGACATTTTTTAAAAATTCCTTCTCTAAGAATCTTGATAAATTGTACTATCACTGAATCTATAATACTATATATCTACAATAGATAGTACTGTATACATTACTATCACTGAATAATATTTTGTTGAATTAGGAAATGCAGGAAAATTATAAAGAAATGGATTGTGTCGTTCAAAGAAACAATTTTTATAAAATTCTTTTATTTCACATTTTTATTAAAATATTTTATATATAATCTTGAATGAATGAAATTTATAAAAAGATCATGAGTGTAAATATTTAAATTAAGATTTTTTTTGAAATGCTAAACATATTTATTTGTATTCAAGAAAGGATTTGTATTTATTATTATTAGAACATGGATAGGAGGATTAATAAATTTTTCTTTACTAAAATTTCATGATGCCCAAAATATTTTAGAGGAATTCAATAATGATTGTTCAATTCCTATACTTGTTTTCATTCTTTATATCAACAAAAACTGATGGTCATAAATTAAACAAATATTATAATTATATTAAAGTCTCGTAAAACTCTAAAATTGATGCAAAATATTTTACATTAAGCTTATTGTTTTAGAAAATATGCATAAAAAAAGAATTATAAAGTTATAGTATTTTCAATTTTTGGTTTCATATTTGTGATCAGATTTTTTATAATTGATGACGAAATTTAATTTTGGCCGAACATCAATAGAATTGCCACCACTTCTAAATTTTAAAAAAAAAAAATTAATGCTCTGCCCGGAGACCATATCTTGTATCTGAAAAGTTCGAGCGTCTCTGGAATGGTAAATAATTTTGTTTTACTAACTGAGAGAAGAGTGCGTGGCTTCCTTCTCGTGTGAGATACGAGGTATTGAGGTGGTACCACAATAATAATGTCCTGTTATTAATATTTTAGAAAAATTAAGATCAAAAATATTAAAATAGAAAAATATTTTAAAAAATAATTTGAATTATATTTCAAATTAATATTTATTCTTATGAGAAAAGTATAGGATTCAAATGTGCTCTATTGCTTCCTTAAAAACGTTGAAAATATTTCAAAATGGAGGAAAGATTCGATTAAACAAAAAAAGTCACCTTATAACTACTCCAAAAAACCCTACAATATCTTTTTCTCAGACATAAAATTTAATTTGCTTCACTATAATGAATAAATCTCATTTAATTATTTTTTGTATTTTCAAAATTGTTTATTTAAAATAAAAAACAATATCTCCAATGAAAGATCGCACCTAAAACTCATTTAACAAGGTAAAGAAAAGACATCAACTAATGCCAAGTTATATCATCATAAGAAAAACCAACATTTTGTAAATTCTATCGCCAGATCAATGAAATCACATTGAAAAATTTCTACTAAGGCATTTATAACATCAGTTGCATTCAAACTAATGTATCTCTGAAGTATATAATATAATTTTAACACGCAGTAAACAAGCCTTGAATCGCTTTAAAAAATTCCATGAAGGCCGAAAATAAATGATTTATTTTTAAAAAGTGACGTCTATAAACAAAAGATTTCAGTGAGCAATGGATCACAGGTTAGTGGGACATCTCAACCAAAAAACTTTATAACTCGCATCTCCTGTCTTTTCTCTCCAAGTTCTAATCTGTTTCGCAAACACCTTCCACCTTGTGAAAGAACTTTCACTCATCCGAATTCTTTCTATTGTTTGCCGCGCTCGACACTTAATTTTGCGATCATTACCTCCTCCCCCCTCAAGTGACCACCGAAGCGATTGTAAAAGTTCAAAAGATCACCCTTGCAGTCCTGTGGCAGTTTGACATTCGGGATTGGCCAAAGAAGAAAACAATGAAATTGGGCTCATTTCACTCTAGAGTATTCTTAAGAGAACTCTTAAAATCCAGAAGATTAACTTGATGGTTTCAAAAAACTGTGTTCGTGCAGTGGGGATCTGCAGCAAAACAATTCCATTCGAGTAATATATAACAACTTCCGTACATCGTTTTCTCCAAAGACAGAGCGGCTATTATTGAAGACACGTTTTCGAACAATGTCATTGAAATGGAGCGGAAAATATTCGATTTTGTTTTAAAGAGACAATAGTTTTACGAAAAACCATTACATGAATGCGAGTGAGCTCAGAAAGAATTTAACTTCCATTAAAGGTGACTTAAAATTTCATTGGAATTGTTCCCCATTTACAAGAAGTAGAGAATCAATTTTATTTCACTTACCATTTTCATTTTCTGTTTGGAAATACAAAAATTTTGAAACCTAGCCCATAAAATTCCGCAAGGAACAAACTATAGTAATTAACAACATTACTTAATGTTTTTTAAAAAAATATTTTGGAGGAGGAAACAAGTGCCAGAACGTAAAAAGTGAGATATTGATGGCTAAGCACAAGATTTATCAGGGAAGATGTAATAAGATTAATAGCCAAAGATGTAAAAAATAATCAATCCATCTTTTATATAAATTTTAAGTGATTTTTTAAAGACTGATTTTAACACTTGTAATTGCAGGTATTTTCTTTCTGAAATTTAAATTTTGAAATTGAAGTATCAAACAATCAGTCAAACTGAATTTGATTCCTTATATGGTTACGTAATATATTAATATAGCAGCTTTTATTTGCAAAATAGTAGCTCTTTAAATTTATAAGCAAATAAAATGTTTTTTGGAGACATTTTCTTTTAAAACAAGGATGTAAATCATGCGAGCATAAAATATTTGAACGATGGCTTTATCATTTAATGAAGCTCACCTTTTAAAAGAAAAACATTTGCAAAAAGTTGTTATTGTTTTTATATCCCAGTAAAACTAAAACTAATAGCCTTGTTACATTTGTGGCAATTTATGCTTATCAAAACATCAATAACGTTCAATGCCTGATACCAATGCTAAATATCAAGGAAACAATTTCAGCATTTGTACGAAGAATAAAATACAAAGTAGCAGGAAGTTTAAATTTGCTCATAAATAAGAAAGCGATTTTAAAAGATACTACAGGCGATGTTTGAACAAGATGTATGTATATATTGCTAACAATTTCAAGACAATATTGTTATCTTCGAGGGTTAGATAATTCATTTGCTCATGTTATACAACGACCGTACAAAAAAAAAAAAAAAAAAAAAAAAAAAAAAAGAGTAGGAAGAAAGATGCGTCCTGGAAAAAGAGCAAAGGGAAGATTTATTTGCTGCATTTTACATTGAAGAAACTTACTGTTATATGTATAAACAACATTAACAAATTCTAAATAAATTTTCTATTTATTTAGAATCTTAACTCATTCGAGATTAAAGATTAAGGAGAAAAATTATGACAAACAGATTTTTGATTAAAAAATGGATTCTTATTAAATATATTCTTATTAAATGGATTCTTATATTTGAATAATGCACTTATGCTATTTAACATTCTTTCTTAGGACTGCTATAAGAATGCTTTTATTTTATTTAAGATTACTTCTTTGAATGATGCAAAAATGTTAAAAAATTTAATATTTTTTATGTACAAATTTTTCAAGTAAAAATATTATCTGATTGTAATTCAAAGCAAAATAATTTTTCCTTCGATTAATTGTCAACAGAACCATGTTCCCTTCCGCTCAATTCAAAAAATTTCTCTGAAAAATAAAGTAATTATCTACTACAGAAAACTTGCGAAACGCTTAACCGTGCATTATTATTTTCTTCACACTATTAATGACGTTTCTTTACTCGATTGAGCAAATTTTCTGCAAATAACCGTTTATTTCACATTTATATTCGCTTTCACTTTTTTATCAAGCTTAATCCCTTTCAGCCATTTCCATAATAACAATCCTTAAAAGTGTCTAAACACAGGTCAGCCATTGTAACACAATACAAGAAATCTCTGAATCAGAATTGCTAAATATACACCTATTTTTTTTCCTTACCATTGAAAGATATCAGTTTTGGGATCAAACGCTTTATGTAAAGTAGTCTCTAAACGCAAAACAATAGCCCAGTGATACAAGATGTGGGTCATAAATTTGAGTGTCCTGGCATTCTTGCATCATGGAACTGCCAAATAGCCACTGCCTGCCATTTCTCAGTGTCCGAAAATTAAAAAGAATGGGGCTGAAAACGGCCATTTGAAATTTAAGTTCCCCGTTTAAGCGAATTTGTTTCAATAAGCCTGGGTAAATCACAATCCACTGGGGAAACAAAGGCCAATCCGTGTTTTTTTATTGTTTTTTTTTCTTTTCTTTTCAGGTATAGAAACTTTTGATTAGCATGTAAACTAGGAAGAAATGCAGTGACCGTTTAAAAAGATTTAGGTGGTGGCCAGTTTTAAATTTCAACTTATAAGACTAAATATGCTATGAAAATAAATCTTTTATGATATTTGAGCCTTATAAATAAATTGATTTTATTCTCTTTGAGAAAAAAGAGGAGAATAGATAAGTCCGCTGCATTGTGTTTTTCTTGAATTTATGCACTTATTTTTTAAGTTTATATCAATTTTGAATTATTCTTTTTAAATGTTGAATTGATGCAATTAAAAGCATTTAAGCTCTTGAATTTAATCATGTGATAAAAATATTTTATTTTCATAAAATTAGAAATACAAGCCAGAAATTATAATAAATTAATAACCAAAAAAATCTAGAAGTTTTAAAACCATCAAATTGTGGATCTTGATTTATCACATTTGTTTTTTTAAATATTTGGATATATTGATGTTTAATATGTTCGTAAATTTGAAATTAATATTAATTTATTTTGATTTTCGTACGGACATTTAAAGTCTATCCATGAATTAGCTGAAAGGATATAATAATTAAGACTGGAAAGAAGTTAACTTTTCTTTATTTAGAAATTCAGAACATCTTTAGTGTAACAAAATAACATTTTAATAGTTAAAAAAGCTATTTCTGACTTATATAAAAGCATATAAACTGTAATTAGAAATATTTTCTCCCTAATGATATATTTCACTACCCTACTAGCACTTTTTACATAAGTTATAAAAAACAAGGACATAAAAATAAAAAAAATATGGAGAAAATGAGTTTTTTTTATACAAAAACAACAAAATTAGTTTCATGAAAAGACAAAATGATAACAAACAATAAAATGTTAGACGGATATAATTCTTTTTTTTTTTCGTTCTTTTACGTAAAGAGATATAAAAAAATTCGCCAGGAAAAAAAATAGCAACAATCATTTAAAAAAAAGAAAAAAAGAAGAAGAAAGATAGAAAGAAACACAGATTGAGTTTAATATTTGAATTTACAAAGCCGAAAGAAGGAAAAAAAAGTATGAATTAATACTTAAAGGAAAGCGCAAATTCCCAAGTACATTGAAAATTGCGTTAGAACGTCAAGGTCTGTCAAATAAGTTTCGCTACTTTGTTATTGAGTAAGTTACGCGTAAAATGACTTTTTCAGAAGCTGGATTTTGTTTGCATTCTATTCACGTAGACTGAACATCTGAATACGTGAACCGCAAATACAACAAAGAAGCAGTTTAAAGCGAGTCATTCAGGTGTAAATGTGCAAGTTTAACAAAATCGAAAGTTTTCCCTGAAATGAGAACAAAGGATGCCACTTTATGAGAGATGCATTTGTCCACACGAGATTAAAATTTGAATAATCCTTTAAAATATTTTGCAAAATGGTTGTCCTGGGACTTTTGAATTGATATATTAAAAGGCTTTCTTTGCCTGTAAAAGAAATTAAAAATTTTCTATGAAAGAAATTTGTTTGAAATTTCAAAATTTATTTTAATTGATTCGATATGCAAGCAATTATGTTGAAACTTGACTATCAGTCTTGAATTAAAATTGATTGAACAAATCTTTATTTGCTCTCGAGCTACAGAATGTGCACTGTAGTCGTAAACTGTTGATTAATTCTTTTAAATCGTTAGAAATCAGTATGCGAGCATAATTTTTAAAAATTCAACGTGACATAAAGAATCGTATTTTATATTCTTTTAGTCTATACATGTTCTGCTGAAAAAATAACGAATTCTAAATTTTTATGCAAATTCTCGATCTTATTTATCATAACAAAGAGTGCAAAGTAATTTCCACTCTCCTGTGATAAAAACTCATCAACATGAGAAGTTTTGAACAATTACTATTTTAGACGATTTCAGAGTCTTTCAACGGTTATTTTGAAGAAATTCATCCAATCAACGGATTGAGTTTTTTTGAAGAGTCAGCTAATTGGTCTGAAATAATGAAATTCAAAGCTCCATAACTCTGGCGATTTTAATCGCAGAAGAGTGGAATTTTTTTTAATCCAAAATGTCAATGTGTCGAAAATATTTTACTAATCAAGATTTATTGAACTGGGGCGAGCTGCTAAAAAGTAAGATTTTGTAACTTTTGCAGTAGTTTATTTACTGACAGAAACAATGCAAAGTTTTACCCTTTATGTCTGTTAAAGTGTACTTCTAACTGAATCTATATTCTAAGGGTTTAAAAAGTAGTTATTGGGTCACTGTAAGAGCTGCCTTCTTATATACTAATTTTGAAAAGAAATGAAAGTTTCCCAATTTTGTACTAATTCGAAAAATATTTATAGATCGTAATTATCAATAATAATTAAAAATAAGATATTTACTGAAAAAAAATGATCAAAGAAGCATGTTAATCAAAAAGAAAAGGTTATAAAATTTTCTGTGCCTACTTTGCATTAACAAAAAATTGGTTACACCTTTGATTAAATAAAGTTTTTTCAGTATTATTCCCAAAATCTTACTTCCTAACAAAAATGTTCCATTTTATAGGAAGAAAAAGGCTTAAATTCAGTAAATAATGTTAAAAAGAAATAATAAGAAAGAAAAATAATACAATAAGCGAATAAATATCTAAAAAAATTGCAGCTCGAAGCAAATTTCCATTAAATCTTTTCCAAAACTTGCATTGGTACGGAATAATTTAAGGGTCTAAAAATTTCTTAAACATAGTACTTTAAAAGCTTTGGGAGTAAAAATACTAGGATTCTAACAATATCAAAAAACGTATTTATCCCATATTACATTGTAGTTTTTTTCCCATTAATATGTAAGACCATCAAAACGTGAGATACGGCTTGCTCAAGATTTACTTTTTAAATAGTAAATTTTTCTACAGATTGATAAAATTTATAAAAGTAATTAATGTTGTTCGTCCAAATAAACATTTGGGAAGTAGAAGAAAATTTCAATAGTATATATTTCAAATTATATATTTATTTAAAAACTAAACTGCAGTCTCTATGATAGAAAATATTTCTTTTAAAAATTTTGCATCCGCCAGATTTCTACAGTTTTATGAATGCAAAAAATAATAATTCAATAAAAAAGATTTTTGCAATAAGAATAGAATTTTTTGAAAACTGGAACATGAAACTGATTAATGGTAAAATAATCTAATTCAAGGAACGGTGTCCGAAATACTTCTAACTAATACTTCTATACTAATTAGATAGTACATAACCTCAACCGAAGGATAATGCATAATCTGTTTACAGAAGGTTTACAGATAATCAGCTGACATTAGCTCTCAGAATTCATGTGCGGAAGAAGGATAATGTTTCTTAAGTGCAGGTTGTCAGAAAATTTCTAAAAAATCCTAAGTGACCATCCGGTTTGGCCACTTCGAGTCTACAAGGTAAGAACCCGAATCTAGATCACCTTTATGTGTTTTCGTGTGGGACATTTCATCAAAGCCCCCACAACAGGCACACAGAAAAACTCATCTAATGAAGAAGAAAAGAGGCCGGCAATAAGAACTGCACGCTGGACGTTGGATAGATGATATCGGCTTCGAAGGAAAATAACGAACCTCATCTTCCTGCTCAAGGCCAGTACCTGAAATTACCGGAGAAAGTGTGTCATTTTGAAACTTTTTAGGCTACTAGATCATCATTTGGAAGGAAATTGCTCCACTGTCCATCGTCGGGGTTCCTTAACAGGTTGCTGCGGCATTACAGATTAACTGCGCCCATTTTGTGAACGCCTGTTCTTTTGTTCCTGATCGCCATTCGTACCAATGTATCTTGTTAAGAGAAGACCTCTTCATCATCGTGTTAAGTTGGGGTGTGTAAATGTGGGTGTAGATGGAAACATTGAAGAAAGAAAGGAAAATGGAACACTCTTATTTTTTTGGATAAATTTTCGACAGATGAAAAATTGCACTATTTTCTGAAGGTAATAAAGAAATTGCGAATAAAATGGCTCTCATCCTACGGTTATGATGCAACCAAAATTCGAGATCTACTTTTTAAAGCAATCATCAGAATATTATTTACGTTAGGAAACTGTAATAATATAAACAGCATAATAACGCAATTAATAAGCAAAAACAATTATTTTTTCATTGATCATAAACTGAAAAAAATTGTAAGAATTTCTAGGAAACAAAAAGATTATATATTCATCAAATTAAATGAAAGTATAATTAAAAATTTTATATGCTTGATAGTTCTTAAAAGTACATTTTGTTTTCTCGATATAATTTTGAAATTTATATTCATAAGGGTTTTGTTTTTCCTGAACATATTTTATTTGAATAGCTTTAGTTGTAATTAAAAGACAACTATAAAGAACCTTTTGAAAATTTATGAGAAAATTAATGGTATATACAAATTATTCTTGGATATTTTAATGCGTTAAAGGGACAAGTCAGAAACTTAAAAGTTTGAAGGAATGCTTAATTATATGATGCAATGCGTAATTATATGATGAATTAGTTGAAAAAATCCACCCATTTAAACAAACAGGCAAAAAAATTACAAATAAAGAGAATTAAATATGAATTTTATATATGATCTTTATTGATCTATATTTTTCCTTCAGAAAATTAAATTTAAGAAATGCATATAATAAATCAAAAATATTGTTATCAAAATTGTTTTTAGTGAACCTCAGTGCATAAAAGTTTCTAAAATAATCAATAATTACTATGAATTCATTTAAATTTGAATTAAAAGAAAACGATTATAAAAAAACAAGGTGAAGAAAAAGGGAAAATAATGTCACTTGTCATGAATTATTAAATTATCCTATAAAAAAATGAGTCATATTGTTGTCATTTGCTTTATAGTACAAAAATAATTGATTCTGATTCCAAAAATCCCTCCGAAGCAAGTTTTAGCTTTTCTGTTCTTAAAACCAAAATCTTATAATTCATGACACTACATTTTTGGTAATTTCAAATTATATAATACTAAGTTATTCTCTTGTTGAATTTTTTATTGCACTATAAGAGTCAATTCATGTTTCATGATGTAGGACAAATGCCCTTACTAATTTATATCTATATCCACTGAATATTTTACTGTAGGAGGAAGGGCTGTGTCATAACATAACACAGCGTGCAGCTAGGTGTGAATATGAATTGTGCAGTCACGTTGGTCGTATTATACTAAGGTGCATGAAATTATTCATTATAATTAATAGATGAATGTTACATTTGTTTATCTCAAAATTCGGGATTGCAGCACAACATGAATGCAGAATGATCGCTGGGAAATTCACTCTCAGAGAAGTCATTCCATAAATTTTTTTAACAATGAAAAAGTAATAAAATGTGTTAATAGATGTTTGTAAAGTTTTTAAAAGGTTTCGAAGAATTTTATTAGAATTCTTTATAAATAATCTGATCAAGAGATTTGGGTATATTTTTATCCAATTTTTTAATTTTATTTCTTCCGAATTTCTATTTAAAATAGATTTATAATAGATTGTCTCTGTTTATTGCTGATTAATAAACTGTGGGATTAAAATCCTTCCTAAGACTGAAACAGGAAATGGTTATTGAAGATTACTATACTAATTATTCTCACAAGAGTTATTTATTAATGGTTATTTAAAAAAAATAGAAGAGCAAACGATAAATAAAGTTTTCAAAATTAGTTACTAGTTCCGAGAAACCAGAATATTTATCATGCGTAACAAAGCATAACTATCAAGTTAATTATTCGAACTTCCTATTCTTATTGCACAGTAAATAAAAGAAAAATTCATAAGAGAAGAAAAGTTAGAGCAAAAAAAAAAAAAAAAAATGTATAATTTTCTCCACCCGAATGAAGACAGTGTAGCATATGCTACACTGTCTTCATTCGGTGGACAGTGTAGCATATGCTATTCGTGCTAAGATGTTATTTTTTTTCAACAACGAATGTCTGATAAAGAGAAATTGGATTGCTAATCCAAATCGTCTACTTCAAATTACCAGGTGTTCGACTCCCTACCCCGATTGGGCGGCTTCTTCCTAATTATATTTCGTCCGTTATTGAAAAACAACCCAGTAACCCACTTCTGAACATCTTGCACCTAAGAATCACCGATCAGTAAGCAGCAGTTACGAAATAATGGTGAAGAAAAAATAATAAATTACAACTTTTCCGTAAAACAGCTAATAGGCGGAAACCGTATTTCGATTTTCGTGCTATAAATTCTCCCGGTGATGCATTAAGGCGAGTGTCGTGGTGACAAGTAAATTGAATTGCAAACGAATTTAATAATAACTTTATTTGGGATTTAGTGAGAAATGAGAACGACTGAAATAGATGTGGAACCACTTTCTATCTAGATGTGGAGAATAATGCTTTTAGTGAATACTGTTTTTACATTATCCATTTCCTGTAATAAATGCAACCTGTTCTCATAACAACCCGATTTCCGTTATGAATTTTCATTACAATTTTTTATTATCAGTTTTTTTTATTAAATTGTAAGAAATTAGTTAACCAAACTGTCTGTAAATATTTTGCATCCAGTTAATCAATGTATAGTTAATAATCTGTGAATAATCAATGAATATGTGATTTTCAACAATTCTTATCAATTAGATTATCCCTTCCATATTCAATTCAGTTTTGAGTCTTTACGTTGTTGCCTTTGCTAATACATTTATGAGACAGATTTATGGCAGTACTCGTTTTTAAATTTCTGTAAGTATATAATTCAACCTTTATATCAGTTTTTATGATCCACGAACAAAATTTATTAGAAGTCTTTGTCGTAAGGATTAGTGCTTAACAAATAATCTTGTAATATAATTGCATCAATATAGGAAGCTTCCTTTTAATTACTAATTATCTAAATTTGTAAGGATTTATAATTCGACCGAAATAGTTAAAAAAACAAACAAATAAATTTCTTCATTAACCTAAATCAGTCATTTCCGACACATAGAGCTGCATGGTGTGAACTCGTTAGCAAGGCATGCCAATTAGGAATAATGAAAGACAGATAATGGCGTAATTTTTAGTGCGTATTAATCAATTTTTATTTTATAAATTACCTATTTTATCCAACAAATGTTCGAGGAATTGCTGTCAGCAATTTCTTCTTTCTCTAAAGCAAATTGCTCAAAGCATTCTTTTTTTTTATTATAGTATTTAACATTTTTTATTTCAACATGGAATAATATTTTGAGAATCATTACTTTGCTTGTTCTTGCTCTAAACTATTATTCTTAGAAAATTTTTCTTTCTTACATGAATTATGCCTTTTTTTTCAAAATCACATATAATTTTTTGTCAAGTAAAAATAAATTGAAATAAAATTTCTTAAATTAATTTATAATTTGCAAAGAAATAAATTAATTTTTATAAGAATTGGACTATTATTAATTTTTTCTAAGAATTGGATTTTTAACACATAAATAATAGGAATTTGTATAGCATATATTATATTTTGAAACCTCGTAATTTTTAGTATTTGTTTCTATATGCAATATTCTAATTTTTATAATTATAGAACTGTTTTATATTAAAAATAAAAGTAGCTAAATCTTCTTAATTGTTAATTTTTCTTTTAAAACATTCTCAATATTAAAAAAAATTTATCAGGGAAGAAAAGGAATATATTTAAAATTTTAAATTCTCGGCTTTTAGGTAATATATGAGTTAATAAGATCAGTTTTTTTGGTTCTTCTTTCCTCGACATATTCTGTAGTAGTAGTTTTAATAAATTTAATAGAAACATAATAAAACTTTTAAAAACAAGCGGTTAATTATTAGAGCATAAACCTATCTGCTGACGGCTAAGCATAATCTAGAATCTTCTCTGAAGATGAAGATTTTAGAGGATTTCATTGATTCCCCCATTTTAAATGCTTGGAATCTAATATCACTCGTCCATTCATCCTCTGTTGTGTCACTTGTTCATATCTTTGCAATCCATCACGCATATCGTGATAATATAGCATTAGTGTGTAGATTTTAACAAATGGACGATTAGAAATGCAAAAAAAAAAAAAAGTTCTGTAATGAGTTTCATTAAATTCTAATTTGTTGTGGTAAATGTGAAAAAAATACTACTATTAAAAACACAAGTAAAAATACACACAAGTAAAAAGTTATAACTGTAGGAAAAAGAGGGGGAATCTAAGGGAGTTTTTTAATTAAAAGCGGGGAAAGGAGGGAATTTAAAAATAATTTTTTACTGACCAATTTTCAATATTCTTTCAGCGCAGCCATTAAATGCGAAGTTAGAGTAATTCTTCTCTTTTTTTTCTCCAACCCGTTTACTTTTTTTTTTTCAAAATAACCAATTTTCTAAAAAATATTACAGCATGGTACAAACCACTACGGCAGATAATAAATACAGCGTAGACTTTTGTATCGTCGTTTTTCCGCTCCTTCTAAAGTGTAAATTCTTTTTTCGAATAATTTGTGCTTTTCAAAAATTACTTGTAATTTTTTTAAATGGTTTTCTGCTTCTTTCTTTAAATTAGCGACATGATTTATAATTGTCGGTTTGATTGTTTTTAATGATATGGATCCCACACGGGAAGTTTCTTTTAAATGTACCGCATAGAACTTGGAAGCTTCTTTAAAATTGACAAAATAGCCATTAGGTAAATCACTTTTTTTTGCAAGGAATAATACCACTCACCGATTTCCATGCTGCACGGAATTACCCCATTCAAAATTTATTGAGTTAAAAGTCTTATTTCGATTAAAAAGGAATAAATTAATGCAAAAAAATGGTTTATTCTAATGGAAAATGCCAGGTTTGTCATATTTCGGATCAGTTATTTTTATTACTTTGAAAAAGAGTTTTACATTTAAAACTAGAGGCCTGAAATTGTAATGAAAACTTGCTGTTTTCAATATACAATTATACTCTAATAAAAACGGGAAACTACAAGTTACATCGAATCCGCTATTTTTACAACCAAAATCAGCTCTGCAGAATTACACACCGTGTAGAATTATCCCGCTTTCTCCTACTTGAAATCATAGAAAAAAAAACCGAATATGTTTTAAAAAAAATTAAACTATCATAACAACTTTCGAATGCAAACGATTTTCTTAGCCGTAAATAAAGAAGATTTCTCCCAATAAACATCATATATGAGTAAAATTTACCTTATTCTGATAGAAAGAAGCATTTATTATTAATTAGCACAAAAAATGTTCTAAAATTATTTTTAAGAGCAAACCGTATATGTGTTGTGATGAAATGGTATGTTCAGAAAAAATAATTCTGAATAAGATTATTCTAAATTTAACGTATTAAAAATAAAATTAAAAAAATATTGAATATCAAATAACCTGAGAATTTGAAAACAACGTTTTTCATTAAAATAGCGTATTTTATACATGAAAATAATAAGATGCTAAAAAAATCTTAAGATAATACATAATACTAACAAATAATTTGAGAGAACAAACTGTCTCATTTCCCTTAATATAACTGCTATTACCAATAGAAATAATGAAATATTCTTCGTCATTAAAAAAAGCAAACATAAATGAAATTTAAAATATTAAAAAACTGTGTATCATCTAAAAACGTTTTGTTAATCAAGGAAGCATTTAGAGCACTAAACAAAATTATCTGTTGTTATGGGGAACGACTGAATTCATAAGATCATTCATCCGTCCATCAACGTTACAGCTTTTGAATTCATGCATATTATGATTTTTAAGAAGAAAATGAGAATTGTTCCGAAATTTAATGGGAAATATTAAATTCTGCTTTTCCATTCTTCTGTTCATTCTATTTCATTAATCTGAAATCTGAAGTGTGACTAAGTAGACTTCATTAGCAACGGAAAGGAAAAAGATCAAAAAATAAAAATACCCTGAAATATGAATCAAAATATTGATTTCATCAATTAATCCTCTATTCATCATATTATTCTTCAAAACAAATTGCAGATAAATAAATATACTGCTTCAGAGTGGATGGAATAAAATTATGTTAAATTACATTCGAATAAAAAATTTAGATCTAAAAATTAAAAACTTTAACATAAATATTAATTGTTTAATGATTAAAAATTATCTATGAATTATAAAATATATTACCAAATTGTTGCAATATATATAAACATATTAAATGTATTAAGTACTTTTTCAATCAAATTTATTTCATATACATGAAAATATATTTTATATTCGTCCATATTTGAATAATTCTTATTAATAGATATTGAATTTACCTGAAAGTTCATTTTGATTTCCTTTCACATTTTTCCTTGATTGAGTCTTCTGTTTCTTTCATTTGGTACGAAAAGTAGTGGACGAATTTAAAAGATCTTAATTTATTAATCGCAAAACTTCATTAAAAATAATAGAAGAAACTTTATTTGTGATAGATATTTTCCTGAAATTAGAACAAACGATATTTATTTTCAGACAGTGTTGCCAAAAAGCTTAAATTGAAACTTTGTTTTATAAACAAAGAAAAGATTAACTGAAAAAAAAGCAGTTTGTAAGTGATTTCACCTACATTCGTTATAGAATTAAATATATAAATAATTATCGTTTGCAGGTTATGCAAAAACATATGGCATTTTCCATCTCTTCCAAGTAAGTCCTCCATATTAGCTTTATTCCATATGACTTTTCATAAAGAAAATTATTTAATCAAACGGGATTAGTTAAAAAGAAAAAAAAACATCAATTGTAAATTTTGTGTAGTACATATATCTGCAAACAAAACAAATACAGTCGAATTATGAAATATGATTTTTTTTAAAAACTTCGATTATTATTCTTAATTTTCTTTAAATTATTATTCCGAATGTGTACACATTTAATTTCAAAAATATTTTTTTAATATGGCATCAAATATATCAGCATTCGTAAAAAAAAAAGAAACCTTTTTTCACAGAGAAAGACACATCTACTTCTCTATGCTTTTTTTGCATAAATCGCAGAGATGTGGTTCTCTGTGACTTAAAATATGGTTTAATTTTGTTTACGTATCTAAACAAAATAAACAATTATGTTTGTTATGTAAAAGTTAATTTTGTTAAAATTCAAATTGTTTTAAACTATTTAATTGTTTACTCCTTTTTGCTACAAATGTTAAAAACTTTTGGTTTCTCCACTTTAGAAAGGTCTAGTTTTACAAGTTTTGAAATCTTCTTTATTGATGGCAACGAAAACACAGAAAAAAATTAATAGCTTTTTAACGGTCTGGGAGATTTGTGCATTTGAAAACATACTAGGGCGAGAAGAAGTAAATTCTTTGTTTTGAGACAACTAATCGCCTCTTCGCCAGTCATCACATGTTGCTTGTGGTTTCCCACACTGGAAATTGTTCCAGTTTCACTTCATCGCACTGATGATTATTCGGTTAAAAAACTCAAAACTGAAAGTTCTACAACGTGAAATCAAAGTTGAAAGTTAAAGGTAATGGGTTAAAGAAAGTAAGCCTTGATTGAGAAACCGATAATGCATTCTCATTGCCTTTTATTATCAAAATTTCTTGACATGCAAGTAAAATGTCAAACAATCTTTATAATAATTGTGGGTTGAATTTGCTTTTAAAATTGCTCGAAAAATGAAAAAAGTAACAATTTATTTTACTTAAAAAAATTCGACAATCTAAAAAAAATACAGTTAACAATCTAAAAATGAACTTGAGGAAATAAATCCATTTTAAATTTTCTGATTAAAAATGGATGTTTATTTTGAAGCCAGTTATGGTTTTTTAACAGCTTTATAGCTATACCTTCATCATCCAAAATAGAAATAGATTTTCTGATTTGTAATAATCCTTCTTATTTATTTTAAATCGTAATGAAGTTTGAATTTAAAATAATTTTAATTATATTATTTTCATATCATGTTATATTACTTTTTATTTATATTATTTTAAATATTTTTTTGTATTATATTAATATTTAAATAATATTTCTTATATTATTTTGAAAATGCTCTATTTTCTTAATATAAAATTCTGGATAGTATATAATTAAATAATGAAAAGGGACTTGGATAGTGAAATCTGAAATTTATAATTATTATTTAAAATAATTACTATTAAGTTATTAAATAATTCTTGCATCAAAGTATTTCCAAGAGGCACAAGGTCTTTGAAAATTTCAATTATTTTAACAAGCAAATGATGTACTAATATCGATTTAAAAGTGAATTTTGCTTTTGCATAGAAAATACTAAATTATCTTTAAAACTTCACAAATGGTTTATCAACAAGAAATTATGAACGATAATTAACAAACAGATTGATCTTACCACATTTTCATTTTCAAAACTCAACAAAGGAATCTATAAAATTGTACTTTTTTCTAACGTTATTAATATTTTTGATATTATTAGATATATTTTTGGGGTACAAGAATTTAAAATGATATAAATAATGAGTTTAGGAAAAAAATTGCTTGAAGTATCATTTCACTGAGTAAATTGAAATGAATAAAAGGTTTATTTAAATTCAGTAAGCCTGTACAATAAAAATAAAATTTTATGTTTGACTCATACTAATTTAACAGGTGACTTAACATAGAAAATTCAGATAAAATTTATAATCGATTTGAATGCATTTTTATTTTAAACTCATTAGAATTCTAGTATTAACTTAACCTCGAATTATATTCAATATGATCTAATTATTAAAAAATAATTAAAAATAAAATGTTTATTAATGAACTTAAGCATAATTCATTAAACATTCCGTGGGCTAGAACAGGTCATAAAGATCAATGTTGCTTAATCATTTTATTTCAAGTAAGATTCAATGACAACATTCTTTTCTCTTTATTCTGTGCGAATACCAATACGAATATTTAATTTACGTTAATTTATGACGTCTGGGCGTCTATTACCTTGTCAAAGACTCTTGTTCGTATCGCTTTTCTTGTTCGGGTAAAGAACGCCGTTAACCTGGTAACCGACCATATTAGCCCACTTTATTTTGTTTTCTTACTGCGAGAGCAATCAAGAGAATCATTAACAAGGTATGACAGATGGACAGGAAGTTTACGCCTCACTGTTCCTTTCTAACAGCTGATACAGCACTATAAAACTCTCAAACTGAATACAATGAATAAAACCTAGGGATTTACTGACAGAAACAGATTAATGATAATTCCTTTCACAGGTAATCGTCATGAATAAAAAGAAAAGTGTAACAAGAAAATGTCCTATACAATTTGTATTCTGCAATAAAACTGTGTCAAAAATCGTTTGTCCACGTGTGCAAGATAAATAAGTTTTTTTTTTAATAAACAAAGCTGCATTATATCAATATGCATTTTAAATATGATTTTTTAACTTTTTCTATATCATTATTATTTAAAAAAATTTGAATATAAATTTATTTATTTTTTTTCAGTTAATACAGAACTATAAAACACTCAAACTGAATACAATTATTATTATACTTGGAATTCACTTACAGAAACAGAATTAATGATAATTCCTCTCACAGGTAATCGTCATGATAAAACAAAAAGTGTAATAAGAAAACGTTTCATAAAATTGGTACTCTACAATAAAACTATGCCAAAAATGGTTTAGTCCATGTATGCAAGATAGGTAAGCTTTTTATTTGCACTGTATCAATATGTATTTTCAATAAGGTTTTTCAGAATCATTATTTTTAAAAGAATTTTGAATATAAATTTATTTCTTAGAGCTGATACAGAATTATAAAACATTCAAATTGAATACAATGAATAATATTCTAGGGATTTACTTACAGAAACAGAATTATAGATAATCCGTTTCACAGGTAATCGTCATGAAAAAAATAAAAGCGTAAGAAGAAAACGCTCCATAAAATTTGCATTTTACAATAAAAATACCGCGTATGCAAGACAGGTAATTTTTTTTATTAACAAAGTTGCACTGTTTCAGTATGTATTTTAAATATAGTTTTTCGGAATTTGCTATATCATTATTTTTAAAAGAATTTTCAATGCAAATTTATAATATTTAATGTGCTATAATTATTTTCATGAAATTAACTACTATTATATTTTAACATACAACAAGTATTTTAACCATACTTATATTTAAATACAACATGAAAAATTCTTTATTTCGGACTTAATCGAATACTTGCTATATTTACTAAAAATTTTAGAGTTTATTATACAGGTTATTATTACAGTTATTTATAAAAAACAGAAAAATTCTAAAAATAAAGATTAATTTGTATTTTAAAAAAATAATGACAGTTTATTTTTAATATAATTTCACTAAAGTTAAAAAAATCTTGAAAAAGGAAAAAGAAAAGAAAAAAATTATGAAAATGTCAGATTTGTTTTGCTGTTTAATTATTTTTTTCAAATAGACTATAATTTTATATAATAAAATTTCCATTGCCTGAAAAAAATTGAATTTTCTTCATTCTTTCTTTTCTCCCGAAAAAATTATGTTTTCTCGCCAATATTTCTTAATTTTACTTTGATATTATCTCTATGCAGCAGAAGGAAATTTCTTAAACAGAAAAGTTTATTAAACTAATTCTAATTAATATTCATCTTGAAATAAAGAAAAAAAATTAATATTTATACATGTAACACATGAAAACTATAAATTATCTTTTTTTCCTCGAAGTCTCAGTTTTTCTTTTAGAATAATGATAATTACCACAAATTTATTATTATTTTAAAAGAATATTGGAAACAAGTTATGATTGGCAACTTCTAAGCTTTAAGAATTCTAAATCTCCACAAGTTGTTTAAGTATGGAATTCAAATTTTCAGTTGTTCGATGTAGTGAATGGTTTTTATAGTAGCAATACATTTTCTTTAACCATTCAAATTCCTTCATACGTGCATTCAACATTCGCATTTCTATAGTTTTATAAGTAAATTTGTACGTGCCAAATCCGTAATTCTTTATGTTATAGCACCTAACACAATTACGTTAACTATAAAGTTTTAAATGTTACCAGATTAAATATTCAAAAACAATGACCTTTTGTTTTCGTGCATCGAATCGAGTTTGCACCGCTAAATATGTTACTACATATTGAAAAGCGTTCCACTTCGTGCATCCCATCGAATTTTAATCGGGTAAAAAATGTCAACTTCAAGGCAAACATGTGAAGTAGCCCCCAACGAGGTGCAACACACGACAAAGACAGACCCAACGTCCTTGATCTAGATGTAGCACGTTTTCCTCCTTTAAGCGAACGACGCCTTAAATAACAGAAATTTAGCGGTTTTTATTCGAATTCAACGGTCGGATCACGAATGTCTATGCAAATCGTTTGGCAGC
Source organism: Argiope bruennichi (assembly GCF_947563725.1). Taxonomy (NCBI): domain Eukaryota; kingdom Metazoa; phylum Arthropoda; class Arachnida; order Araneae; family Araneidae; genus Argiope; species Argiope bruennichi. Next base: position 113,689,423 of record NC_079151.1, on the reverse strand, counting down.
GGAATTTTATTTCTTCCTCGAAAGTAAAATGTGAAAGTTTAAAAGAGAGAGAGATGGAAAAAAAAAAAAAAAAAATGCTAATCGAGCTCTGCGAGATAGTGAATTTTTTTTTTCTTTCGCTGACGCCAATGTATGCGGTCGTAAATTTTTTTCCTTTTTATAACTGTAGTTGAGACTTTCTTTTTTATTTTCTATCTCTTATATGAATCGTTTTAAATGATCTTTAATAATCGATAGTTAAAGATGGATCAAAATTATATGAATTCGTTACCTTGAAGTAAGGTGCGCTGTTTTACTTATTAATTTATTTTAAAAAGATTTATTGATTCTTCGAGGACATAGACATTGAAGATTGGAAGTTTTAAATATTTAAGTAAAATGATTAGAAAAAGTAAATAAAACTGGTGCAAATAAGCAATAAAAATATTTAATAAAAATTATTAATAACAGAAAAAAATTTACATGAATAAAAAAATTTTCAAATGATATGATGGTTCAGTTTTTTATTATAGATAATAAGAAATCCATAAACCTTACTTCAAAATTTAAAAAAAAAAAAAAAAAAAAAAAATACAATTTTTGAAAAAAAATTTGATGAGTATTTCCATCAAATACTTTTTCCTTTAAAAACTTGTTTTTTTAAATCGATAATTAACTTTAATTTACATTTGCTTTGATCAATAATATTTTTAAAAATGTTTTTATTGCATTTTAAATAATTAATTTTCTGTCATCTTCCATTTATCAATTTTGAATGGTAATGAAAGGAACTAAATTATGTTAATATTCCTTAATTACTTTAATACCATCTATTTTCCGAAATTACTATAAAATAAAAAGCAAATTTAAGTATCATGATGCAGAGCCAGGAAAAAAGCATTTTTTTATATATATAGAAACATGTAATTGACAAACAGATAACGCATTAAAATTAATATCTGCCCTTGGAAGTAACGAATTGATTCGATTATTAGTCTAGTGCTTTGCAGGCTGAATGATAATTTAAAATCAATGATAAGGCAATAAATAAATGGATTGATTATTTACAGATATAAAACTTGAATTTTTAATAGAGGACAGATATGCTTTAGAGCAGTTATTACAATGATAACAAAGTGATCAAGGAAACTTCACTAAGTTTATAATTAAAATAAATGTTCACTAAGTTCATAATGCAAACAAAAATATAAAGCTTACCAAATTAACATTTAAACAGATTATTTTTTAACCAGTAATTTGTTTCATTTGATTGTATATAAGTTCTTTTGCTGTTCTTTCACAATTATTTTTTAATGAAATTTATAGTTTTCTTTTAAAATGATCCCTCTTTTCTCTATCCAGATGGAATTTCAATTTCAGTAATACTTATTTGAATATCAGACAACAATTTATTATTTTATAGAGTATTTCTTGCTAAAGAGGAATCACACAATTACTTGCGTTTGCTGTTTAGCTTAGAATTATTTCTACATTTTTATGATTTGCACTTTGTGGCCATTTTGAACAGGCATTACAAGTAGGTAATAACAAATGTTTAAGAAAGTGTATATATTGTCGTTCTTTTTACAATGAATAGTATACATGATAATACAAAAAATGATATATATGTGATAGTATTTTAAATGAATACTACTTATAATGTTCATTCAAACATGATATTTTATGACATAAAAAATTTGTGTATGCATTCTCCAAGCATGTACTTAAGTGTATCAGTTAAATGCGGAATTTCTATTAACACTGGTTGAGCAAATGTACAGTTAAAGATTAATCTTATAATAAAAATAATGAGTTTAAAGTTTTGATTAAATTTTTCTACTCGCACGAAATTATTTTAATGCTTATATATTGCCAGAAATTCGATTGCTTATTGACACGTCTGACACATGAACTATAATATTTTTATTGTATTATAAGAACTTTTTTGAAACTGTTCTTGTAAGAAAGAAAATCTTTCAATATATCTTATTGGAAGATTCTTACAATGATTTTTTTTTATAACGATCCGGAATAGTATATTTTCTACTTGTTAAACTGTTAGTATGGAATGCATTTAATTACAGTTTCACCTCATTACTTGATAAGACTGAAAAATATCAATTGAATGGAATAAACTAACTATAAATTAATGTGCTTGTAAATTTAAATATATATATATATATACATGGTGTTTATAAAATCCCGGACCCATTTTGATGTTTAATAACTCATAAAATAATAAAGATATAAACAAACTTATGGCATTTATTGATGGAATAACTCATATATTTTCCTTTTCAGGTTTGAATATTTTTACTTTTGTAAATATCGTCTGCGCGTGTGGTTAATTTCAGATAATTTCATTTTCCAGTCTAAATATCTGTACTTTTCTAAATATTGTCTGCTTATTAATTGCATTTTTCTCTCTTTTGTTTTTGGCAACTATTGCAATGTTATGTTTACTTTTGATGTGTTTGTTCTATCTAGTACTTTTGTATGTGATGTTTTATTCGAGCGGATATTAAGGAAAATGCATACACCACAAGAGAAAGCACAGATTTTATGGTGGTTCATAGAAATGAAATCGATCGTGCAAGCACAGAGAAATTTCCGAAGAATTTACCAAAAAGATCCTCCATCCAAAAACAGCATCTTGCGGTGGAAAAAGAATTTTCTAGAAATTGGAAGTATCAAAGATAAGAAACGTTCCAGACGTCCTTGCACAAGTGATTTTGATGTTGAGCGTGTCAGAGAGACATTTTTACACAATCCTAGAATATCTGTGAGATCAGCGGCAACAGAATTGGATATGCCAATTTCGACGGAGTACAAGGTTATTAAGAAAAAATTAAGACTGCATGCATACAAAGTTCAAATTGTTCAAGTTTTGGAACCGAACGATAGGCCTAGGAGGATGGCCTTTGCAACAGATATGCTAAGAAGGATAGAAGATGCTGCTGATTTTCTGAAGAGCATAATGTTCTCCGATGAAGCATCCTTTCATGTTTCGGGCGTTGTTTATCGCCATAATGTGCGCAAATGGCTCTGTGGATGCCGACATGCTTGTCGCTACCTGGCGTGAAATTGACTATCGACTTGATATTCTCCGTGCGACGAAGTGGGCACACGTGGAAGTTCATTGACAAGGGTCATGAAACTTTTTGAGTCTATTTAACCATTTATGTTAATAATTTAAATCTATCTTTATTATTTTATGAGTTATTAAACATCAAAATGGGTCCAGGACTTTATAAACACCCTGTATATATATATATATATATATATATATATATATATATATATATATATATATATATATATATATATATATATATATGATGAAATGAATGCAGACGCATTTCAAAGTTTATCATCAAGAAATAATTTTTTTCAATCTTAATTTTAACATTAGCAAAAAATACGATAATAAAAGATTCGATGGAACAATAAAATTAGCTCGAATTTCATCAAAACAGTAAAAATATTTTTACAGGCTGTGCATTAAATTTAAATAAAAAATATTAAAAATTATAGAAATTTTTTAAAACATTCATAACATTAAGAAGGCAAGCTTCTGAATTTTAAGATAGAGTTAAAAGCCATTTTTGGGGATAATATTTACTGAAGATGTACTGAAAAACATTACAATCTTGCTTAATTTCAAGTTATTACTATAATTAACTAATTTTACTTCGAAAATCTGGCAGTAACTTTTCTCGTGTTTCGGCGACTGAATATAGAATGAATACCAATTTAGGCAAAAATGTGAAAAAAGCAAACAAATTCATGTTTATTTTTGTTAAAATCAATATGATTAATTGAATACTACCAATTAATAAAAAAATAAAAAATCTATAAATCAATATTACCGGTTAGTATTAATAATTATTGATTAATCATATTATTTCCAGGAAAAATGCATTCATTCAATTGAAAATATTTCAAATAGTGGAATACAAATTTTTCTTTAATAAAATGAGTTTACATGCAGTGAATAAGCAGGCGATTTGTTTGCTAAACGTATTGCAAAACATAAACAAGTCATCGAATAATTTATCGTTTTTGGAACAAAACATTCACTCTATAATTTTAAGCAAACAAAAGGAGGAGCATATTATTTCCACTACAAATCTTAATCATAGAAAAATACATCTAATATGCAAAAATCTCCGATGATGTCATTCGGGTTCGAGTGTTCCATTTCGCCGGCGAAAGGCAGGGATAAATCACTGAACCCGCTGCTCCACTTGCGCACGCACCAATTCTTCTAGAATGCATTTTCGCGTGCACTTTCCCGCTGCAAAGTGCTGTTTATACGCTCCGTAATGAGAAGGTACTCAAACCACCTGCGCTGATTTTAAATAATAATGCGAGGCTTAAAATTTATAATTCTATATTATTTTTGTTAGATATTTCGTTCATTGCATGGTTAAAGATTCGACATTTCAAAACGGATACGTTTATCGAAAAGATATCTAAAATAAAGAATTAAAATGATTTATGGAAGGACTCTTATCTAGGAAAGAAACTGAATTTATACATTTGCATCTGCTTTTCTTTTCTCTGATTTTTTTAAAAAATTGAAATGACAGAAAGAGAATCGTGGTGGTCACAAAGAACACAACCTGATAATATGCTATTTATTTATCTTGCCTTCGTCTGTCTTGATTGCATTAACCATTGTGTTCAGAAAAAAAAGTAGTTAAATAATTAAAATTGAACCTAAAATAAAATTGATAGAAACGGAAGTGAAATTTTCGCTTAGAAGTTAATTCCCCAAAAAATGTATTTTAGGGCATTAATATTAATAAAAGAAGTCGAAATAAATAAGTGATACCCTTTCCTCCTCGGAATATAGATTTATTTTCATTTCCAATATTATATATATATATATATATATATATATATATATATATATATATATATATATATATATATATATATATCATTTTATAAAAACTGATGGGAATAACTAAAATAAATAATATTTCGAATAATATCAAATGATATAATTCAAAATAAGCGCACCTAATTTAAAATGTAGTCAAAAATTCATTTTGAAATTTTTTTACAGTTAAAGAGGATGATCTGAAATATGAAGGCTTTTCTATTCGGATGACATAAAATAATTATATTAATTTTTAGGTATATTTTTCAGGAAAAGAAATGTATTTATCGTAATCCTTACAACAAGAAAGTTAAGTTAAAACATAGTAAGAAAGATAAAGCATTTCTTATTTCAGATGAAAAATACTAATTCCTTAGAGGATTATTAATGTTTTGAAAGTAAACATTCATAATATATAATTTCAGAAAATAAATTGTCCTGGTGCGATCGTCGGTACACAAAGTTCACACAGAGCATTTATAACTCGTTTATTCATATTTACGTATCATATTACGTGATTATATTACACAACGTTTATTTCATATTTAACTCTTATAACTCAACAAACACAAAACTATGCTGTTACTACCTGATTCAAAATAATATGATTAAACGATACTCATTGCTTGATGCAAATTTAAAGTAAATTTTTTCAAATTTTCATATCAATTTTTTGGTAAATTTGCCAGACAAAATACGCCCTTTCTCTTTTTCAAAGAAAATATTAAATGAAAGCAAATGATTTCCAACTTGTAAAGGGACTTGCTTGACGGGTAGGAACGGTATTTGGTGTAATTTGATGCTTAAATAAACACATAAGTCTTTAATACTTATTCTAATAGCAATAAATTGTCCTAGGATTGTTTTTACACTAATTATTCTTCTAATTTACTGTATATATTATTTATAACCAAAAAAATTTAATTTATAGAAATTAATGTTTCTTTTCCAAGTACATCTTTTTGCATTGAAACAAGATTTAAACTTTAAATGATTATTTGGAACATATAAAATTGAGAAAACCTGATATAAGCAATATAAAAAAATAAAGTTTCAAAAATGATAAAACATCAGCTTTCAAAAACAAATAATAAAGTACAATTTTTCAAATTCTATATTTCTTTTGTCTATTATCTATCCTTAGTCGATTTCTGAAAGTCATTTCATTCAAATTATACTGTTATAGCGTTAATTTTTTAATATAATTATAGCAATTAGTTCATTGAAAAGAATTTAAACATATTTATAAATTTTGCATTTAAATAAACATTAAAAAATAAATTACAATTCAGAAGCTTAAATACCAATTAAACAGACTAGAAATTAGTTACAAAAAGTGTGTTGCATTTGTTTCAAATTAAATACAACACAAGCCACTGATAATGTTATAGAATACATCAGGCTATTCAGCCAGAAAACAGATAATGATCCGAAACTAAGTTTTTAAAATTGAAACAATGATCGTAGAATTGATCTCATTAATCAGTCCAATATCGGATTTTGATCTTCGAAATGAAGGCAACGTATTCCAATGAACCTATCCTCTGCACACCTGGAAAACCTAATTAATTGAACTTCTTTTTTAAGGGCATTCTTTTCCACCACTTTCTCCTTATCAGTCACGTACAAGAACAAAGGAATTAAGAAGATTCGAACAGATTGGATGGAAAAGGGTAAAAAAAAAACTTTCTTGCCAGTAATCCTTATTTTCGTTAACGGGGTGAATGGTTTTCGTTCTTTTCAACTTTTTAATCGGATTGATTTTAAAGACCGAAATATTTTGTTGGCCAACTAGCCAGGGGCGATTGCCCGTTGCACTTTATCTTTTCTTTTCTCGGGAATTTTTCATTCATTGCTTGCGGATTGCTGTTTGGCAACAGCCACACTTGACCTTATTGCTGTGTAGTAAAGTATCCGCACGGAATTACTTCTGGTTCGCTTATTTTTTTGAAAAGCTTTTGTTCGATATTTTAAAGATCTAGATTCTGAGTTCTACTGCTCTTTTTTATTGTTCCTTGCAGTGTCAGGTCGTGCTAGTAAAGATATTTCTAGATAAGTAAACGAAATTATTTTTATAGATTTCGTGGATGTAATTGTTGGTTTCATCACTTTTTATTTTATTGTGGAAACAGAAAAGTCTGGGCTCTTTATCCCTTTATTTTGGCTTTATTTTCCGGATTTATTAACAATAAATCTGTAAATGAAATCTATTGCGAATTCGTATCAGCTTCAGTTATCATTTATTACCATTTAAAAATATCTAGGAATGCATTTAGTTTTCAAGAAATATTAAGAGCAGGAAAAATAGTACTTAACCATTTTTTTGAAAGATTTACCGATAAGATAAAAGATTTATTTTCAGTAAGTAAGATATCAAAAGCTTATCTTTAATTTTTTAAAAAAATCTTTGATAGTTATGTTTGGTGCATTTAAATAGTTTTTTAAAGGATGGATTGAATATCTTAAGTAGTTAAAAAACATCTAAAAGAGAACTTTTACTTCTCTGTACCTGTTTTAAAACATATAAAGTATTCCCAGAATAATGTAAGGAAATAGATTGTTAATGGTTAAATTTTTTTCTTTCTCTAGAATTTTTATTGATATTCCAACCATGATTTGTTATAAACAAAGTTTAATGGAATTCGATGCCATTTCAAAATAGCATTATTTCTGAAATTTATTTCAGTTTTTCTTATTTGCACAACAGTATTTCTGTTTCTAAATATAATAGTTAATAATCCTTTTAGAAATAATTCAGAGGTTGTGTGAAATATTTTCATTAAATGCCCAGCAAATTCTAATAAACTATTAGAAACGCGTAAAAAAAATCTCTATGAAGCTGTACCGACGAAAATAAATTTTGAATTCCATTGGTATATTTATGGAATCCTTTATATGCCAAATTATGATATAAAAATAGACTAGAAATATAATTTAAAAATAATTTCATTTTACTTTCTCTATCATTCATTTTATCTTAATTATATTATTCTGTTAAAAATTATTTGTGAAGTCTAAAAATGATTGTTTGTTTTATATTATCTCATAGAAAATTCATCGATAAATAAAAGTTAAAAGCTTTATCTAAAAAAAAAATATTTTTTTATAGTTTTGTTATATTATCATATGAAATTCAAATATTATTTGTACTATAAACCTTTTCTGAAAAAATACATACATAAAATCTTTATGAAAAGGACAAAAATTATATTAAAAAAGACCTTAATGTATGAGAAAATAATTAAAATTTCTAGAATATTTATTTATTTAGAATATACAAACTTTTAGAAAAATTTGAAATAAAAATTATCTTTAACTAAGAAAAATTCTAATTTCTTTTTTATAGATTCTTCACAAATATTGCAGATATTCTATATTTTTAAAAAAAATAATTCAAAAAAGAAATGATAATTTGGTTGACACGTGTTGCAAACACGATCCTAATTTTAAGGTATTGTTTTCCTAAACTAGATCGTATGTCGCGAAATGTCTGTGTATGTTAACGGTGATAGAGAAGGAACAGGTTTTTCCGTCATTTGTCGCCCATGACGTTAAATGAAGGTAATTATCGAAGCGAAAAAAAACCCCCGCTAATTACTTTTCCTGATTGTAAATATTTGTGTTCATGCATTATCTAACGGAAGGAGTAAAAAGGAGAATTCTTTTATTCTTTGTGTCATTGAATTTTCAGAAATGCTTCTTGTTTTTAGAATACGAAAAAAACTGGGATCCGAGCTGTTTGTAAAATTTAATAACGCAACATAGTTTCAATTTCTCAATATTTCAGGGAAAAAATTTTAAATAAGAAATTATTCTGAATCCTTGTTGAGAAAACATTTTAAGCAGAAGATCCCAAGGATCCAGAGAGATGCACTAGCGCCCCCTTACGTTTCGCGCTCACAGTCAGTCTTTGTTTTGAAAGGATATTTAAATCTCCCGCTATACTATGTACATTCTAAATGTTATGTTGATAGTTTCTTTTTCTTAAAAAAAGGATAGCTTTTAAATTTTTTTTTAATTGTTCAAGCAATAAAAAGAAAAGAACATATTCTTTCCAAGTTTTCTACATCGGAGTTTTAATGCAGTTTAGAGTTTGAGAGAATTTAATTCGTGAGTGAATTACATGTATGATATATAAGTGAAGTTTTTATGATAATTTAAAAAAACGTTTTGTTTACTAAATTCTTATCTTTTTTTGTATTTATGTAATTGAAGCTTTAATTTTATATTTATGCCTCTATTTTAAATATTAAGCGGTTTCATCAATAACAGTACTTTTTTTATTTGGAATTGAATTACTTTGATTTTATTTGTTTCTGAAAACAATAGAAAAATGCCTTATGTACAATGCAGAATGAATAAACTTACAAATAAAATGCAGTATCTATATTTATAGGAACTATATAATATAAAAAAATAACACCTATTTAAATTGAAATAATTGTTAATTGTAATTAAAGGAATCATTTTTCAATTCCCATTTTTTTCAATATTTGAAAACACAGTTAAAATTCCTTGTTTTGCTTTGTATTTAAAAAATACTAAATGAAAATATGCAAATAAAAATATTTACAAACCAGTTGTATAGTAAAAATTTTTAAAAAAGAGCATAAATGTTGCTTATTTAAAATTTAACTTTTCAAGAAGTCATCTCCTTTTTTTATAATAAAGATATAATAAAATTTAAATCAAGTGCTTACCCAAAAGAAAAACGACTGGAAATCCTAAAAGAAACAAAGTCCCGAGACTCGATTTCGTCCGGAAATTCTCCATGGCAAAGAAAGTGATCATTTCCAACACCGAAAAAAATTTCTTGTAACAGTCCAAAACTTGCTTTAGAAAAAAACTATGTAAACAAACCTACACCAACAGGCTCCTTATTACATCGCACAGCAGTGTGAACAGTCCGAAGCCAGTGGAACGGACTGAAATCAGAAGAAACCGAAACCCTTTGACATAACGGTACCGGTCGATGCCAGAGCCATCTATCGAAGGACAAGCAAACTACCGTGGGAACTATGCTTTGACGCTCCTCTTTTGTTATTTCATTGTTTTTTTCGAAGGTTCATCTTTTGAACAGAAGGTACAAAGAAAAAGTCCTTCAGTTTTTAAAACCTTCTGGGGTTTGTGATTAACAATAGGATGTTTTAACTCACTTGAGGTTTCATTGTTTTTTGCTTTCGCCTGCTTTTGTTAAAGAGTTATTACGAGTAGCCTAGCATTGGTATGTAATCCGGAAATATTACTCGGTTTCAGGAAGCTGGTCGCGTGTGTACGATTTTTGACAGATTTTTTTTCTGGTGTTTACTAATGGATGAAAAACTGAGGTGCTAGGATATTTAATTTTCTTTGTTAAATTTTGTCCTAATTCTGTATAATGATCTGTGAATAGGGTGTTGAAATTTTAGTTTTTTTGGATTACATTTGTTGTACGTTGTTTGAATATTCATTGATCTTCGTTACTGACGCATATAAAAAGGACATATTTAAAAGTTTCGCTCTTACAAAACTAAATCTTTCGAATGATAATTTTTAACGACGAATTTAAACAAAATAAAATCAAATAAAAATACATTTTAAGAATTTTTTTAAGCTCTATAAATGTTTGCTCGTGTTCTTGTAAAAGATGATTTTTTTTTTTTTTTGTATTCAACATAGAATTGGTTTCAGATTGAAAATAAAACAGTGGCAAATAACAGACAATTTTATTTATTTAAAGTCATCCAGTAAATAACCCTTATATTATATTATAATATTGCAATTTGCCAAAAGTTTTAAAATGTATTTAATAGTACATATTATTTTAATGTTTTTTAGTTTAGTTAGTTTAATATATAATATTTTAGAAATAAAAGAGTTTTCAACTACTTTCAATTTCCGTGTTTTTACTTTACATTTACTTAATAAATGTGGAGCAAAAACGCGGAAATGTTATTGAAAAAAGTTTTAAAATTTGTTTGTAAATATTTATATCTATTTATTTAAATTATGTATAAACATTTTTATTTACCACTGATTATTAAGATAATTTAAATAAATGACAATTTTTGCCTCTCGATTTTTTTATTTGAAATTTTAACAGTTAATAATGAAATGGTTTCTTTAAATGTTTTATAAATTCAGAAATCAAATTAGTAAATTGTGTCTGCTTAGTGAAATGTGACCCAAAAAATAATTATTTGTCCAATTTTGAACAATTTTGAAATATTTGAACTCAATTAAAAGGTATCTTGTTTGCCAATAAGAGAGATAAAAATTGAAACCAAGATTTTTTTTCTTTCGAAATCATTAAGTTTCCTAATAATGTCAGAATTCTTTTTCAAATTCCTTTTCATTTTTTCGTATGCAAAGTAATTTGCAAGATAATTTGTTTATAAATGCATTTTATTTAACAGAAAAAGACGGGGGGGGGAGTTAAAAAGGAAAGAATTCCAAATAAAAATTATCAAATAACTAATTATTTAGAAAGTCATTCTAATTTCATATAGTTAGGTTATTACACAATATTCATTTCATAAATACGAAAATCGATATCCATCTTATAAATTGTGTTAAATCCATACATTTTTTTAATTAACACAAATATTTAGATAATAACTATTTCTGATTCCTAAACGAAAAATAAATAGTTTTTGATAATACCTTTACCCTTTCTAGGGCCGTGGGAAGTATGCTTCCCGCCAAATTAATCAATCTTTGTATGAAATTATGTAGGTTGGCGTTAGTTCTGACAAATTTTTTTAGAAAGACAGAAACTTAGATGCTTCAGTTCTTTATCTCAGACAAAATGATGTGTCTTGATTTGTTACTTAATTATTAATTAACTATATTAATTAATTTGTCAAATTAAATTTATCTAATAAGCTAAATGAATCCCTTTTCTTATTCTAATTTCAAGCCTAAAAATATTTTAACATAATATGACTAGAAAAAAATGGCACTTTAAAGGGTTAATATACTATAAAATAGAAATATTTTTTATTTTAATTATTTAAAACTTTTTCCTTTTTAATTAATGATTAAAATATGTGGATTGGAGAAAATAATTTATTCTTAAATTTAATACCAAAAAGCATTATTAACAGAGAATCATAATTTAATGAATCGATTAGCTTCCAACATAGTTCTGAAACTTTTGATAATCTAACAAACTTAGATTACCAGAAAATATTTAATTTACTTCTTCTTAACTATTTTTCAGCCAATCTCTCTGAAGAATAAGGAAATACAAATAACACAAATTTTAGATTTTAATTATTTTTAATTACAAAAAAAAACATACTTTTATTAGCATATTTAAAAATATTTTTTTTTCATTTTAATTATTTGCTATTTTTTTAACCTTAAATTTATTATTAATTATTGAAAATTGTGGATTCTTAAGCTAATTTTTTTTTAAATTTAATTTCAAATAGCATTATAAATAGGGAATCATAAATGAATCGATTTACTGAAATTTTAGTTCTATAAAAAAAGTTAAAACAACATACTGTCATTGAAAGAATGTGAGTGTAAAGATTTTAAGAAGTATAGACGATAAATGGGTGAATAAAGTGTAAGGTGAGTGAAAAATAAGCTACAAAATTCCATCTTTACAAGCATAAAACAAATTTAGTTATATAAAAGTAGCAATCACTTCACTAAATGGTTGAGCATATCCTGGAGTCAAAGATAAAAATATGCTTAAATGTTTTTTTTTAATTTAGAAGTTTATATCAACATCAATCTCATTTTTATTGAAACTTAGATAAGAAATCGTTTTGAATAGAAGATTATTTTTTCTTCAATTATTTTAAAAACTCATATCTGTCGTTATTTAATTCTAAAGATAATCCAATGCTATCGTATAGCTTACCTTAAAAATGAACAGACACGAAATCTTTATTTATTTATAGTAAAAAGTACTGTTTTTTTTATTTAAAATGAATAAGAAATTTGAATTAAGTGAAATTTTTAATAGTATTTTTTTTTTTTTTAGTTTTTTCGAATTTGAAATAGTAACAGGAAAATCATCATCCGCTTTATTATTTGAAGAATTTGCATATTGAGGTTTAAAATGTTTTCCAAAACTATTTTGGTACTTTAAACAAAAAGAAAAGGAATAAGTAAGCTAATATTTAGAATTTGGCATGTTACGGCGAAGTTCAAAGAGAATATTTTATCCTTGGTATAAATTTCTAATCTAGAATAAAGTGATACAATTTATTTCAATTTTAATTATTAATCAATATTCTTTATTAACAATTATTTCTGATATTCCATGAATTCATTACGTAAATTATTATATAGTTAATAGAAGATGTGCTTCCTTTTATCCTGTTTACAGTATCTCAAATCCGATTATCAAAGATAAATTAAAGTTGTAGAATAAAATCTCATGCATTATGATATTGTGCTTAAGAAATTAAAAAAAATTGATTATCTGCAGTGCACTTTAGATGTAATTATTTAATATTAGAAATTTTGTTTCCGTGTAATAAGATCATCTCTAATGATAATGCTTACGAACGATCAAACCGAAACTAATAATTATCGGTTGAAATCGGATTGAAACAAAGTTATCCATAACATAAAGCTAAATGATCAACTAAGTGGAGAAAAGTAAATATGTTGTTTTTTTGTGTTAGTCATACTCTAATACAGAAAAAGGCAGAGGCAACTACAAGAATAAAAGAAGTGCTGAAAGACATTATTAGCTATAACTTTCAATTTCGTTTGTTAAGAGAGAATATCGTGGCTCAGTATGAATATTATTTACTCATTTAAGAGTACACCAATAAACCAGTCGATTGTAGCATAAAAAAAACTGCATCATTTTCTGGATGCCAAAATAGAAGTTGGAATTGGTGCAGATATATTTTTAATTCCGCTTAAAATTACAGAGAGCGGCGGACGATTATACATATTGATTATCTTACATATTGCGCTATATCTAGAGAGTATGTTAAATGTATAAAATAGTCACCAATTTTTAATATTAACATGATAATTCTTTTTAGCTGGCATACTTCCTTAAACTGAGTGATGCAAAAATCATTGAAGATGCTCTGCATGGAACATTATTGGACATAACGTTGCACAAGTTTGAACAAGTAGTTATTTCCTAGAGATCTGATGTTCATTAAAAAATGATTTTTCAAAATTATAACTAAATTTTTAAATAATTAAAAATAAATCGAATATTTAAATCTTTTTCTCGATAATTTCGGAGTATGCTTTCGCACAATACTTATTTTTTCTCTATATCTGTGATACCAGATTTTCTTTGATTTAAATATTTTTTTAAAAAAATTAGTTTTAATCACAGTGTTGTAGTAGCTCTTTGCATGTATATAAACACGTTTAATCAAATGGCTAGATTTTGAATAGAATCAATCTAAATATCTAGGCTTTGGCCAATGAATCACAAATAAATATTAGATTTTTTTCTGTTTATTATTAGTTAATGTCTTTAAAATATTTTTTAAATAATTGATGTTCATTAACATGATAATGTTTTCCGACTAGCATTCTTTCTATAAATTGCTTAGTATTTTTCGGCGAACATTCTTTCTAAAAAACGAATGTATAACTCGAGCCTCGCAGAATGCAACAATTGAGACAATAAAGTCAGATTAAGATGACACGAATGAATCAAATTTAAATCAATATCGTTGTCCGATGCTTCGGACTGGGCTTCCGAATTTCCCTTTTTTCGAATATGAATTGCTCGAAGAAAAAGAATTGTAGTCCCCAAACTGTTGACTTTGAGATTCTAATAAATTTGGCTTTTATGATATAAAAGAAAGGGAAAAAAACTTTTTATAATTATATCAGCTATTCAAGAGAAATAACAACCTAATAACAAAATAAAATCCTGCAAGAATCTAAATGGATGAAATTTGGAATATTATCCCAACATAAAGCGTTTTATATGTTTAATGTTTATATGTTTTTGGATATAATCCATCAAACGGTAATGTAAAATTTTTCTTGACTAAAGTTTATTTAATTACAGAGACGTTTACAAAAAAAAAAAAAAAAAAAAAAAAAGAAGAAAAGAGAAAAAAAAAAAGAAGAAGAAAAAAAAAGAACTATATTTGCAAACAATTTTAAAATATGAGGAATATCATAAATACTGAACATAAATATTTCATTAGTTTTTTTAATTATTTCATTTATTTACCTAGACCACTCAGACATATTTATTTATCTAGACTATTTATTTATTACTTGACCACTCAGTTTCTTCATTGTTGCGATGACTATCTCTGGACATTCCATGTAATGAATGCATTTTAAATACCTTTACGTTCAAGTTATAATGACAATTTCTAAAAAGAATTTTTAATCAAATATGGAAATTAGATTAAAAAACTAGCACGGCAATGAAATAGGATACAATTTTGTTAATAAAAATGCTCTTCCGAGATTTATACATTCCGATGTTATAAACGGAAGACATTAAAATGGCGACATCGAAAGTGACAAGATAATTTTAGACACTTCCAGAGAAATATGGGTTAATGTGTAGAGCGTTTCATTACTTAAGAAAGAAATGCAATCTTTTGCTCATATCTCTCATCTTTACGTGGAAATAAAAAAAAATCGCGAGTTTCATACTCTCGACTTTTCGTTTTCCTGCTATTATATTTAAACTGATACGGAACGTGATGTTTTAGACGAAACTTGATTCATTTTATGACTTAGTTCTTTCCTTGTACATAAATTCTTTCATGAATAAAAGTTATAACTATCTGATAGATTTTTGCTCTTTTTTTATTTTCTCACATACAGAGAGAAAGTATTGTAATTATCAGAAAAAAATTCGAACTATATTTTGGCATATGTATGAAAAGCACATTTTGGGAAATATGTCTGTCCGTCTGACTCAAAAGGATCGGTAGATCAAATTTGGTATGTAGCCTTTACATCAAATTTGTAGATTTGTGTCAAATTTTGAATGAAATCCACCCCTAGAAAGTCTTTTTGTTCGGCTGCCCACGAAGTAATAAACACGAAAACTACAAAACGATGAGCTATATCAGGGGTGAGCAGACTTTTCCGAGTTAAGGGCTACTTCTAATTTTTTCAAGGTTACCCGGTGGCGTAGGTGTGGTGAGCTAAAAAAGGTCTGCAATATTTATTATAACTTAACAATAAATACGTTATATTACATAACTATGCTTACTACTTACATTCCTACATAACTACAAACATAATAATAGTAATAAGATACAAACTTAATAATAATAGCCGTAAACATAATAATATCACAAGATGCATTTAATATCAAACAATTCAAAATTCATTAAAAATAAATCATTTTCATTTAAAATTAATTTTCATAGTTATAGTTAGACTCAGTTTTGTAGTAGACTTAGTCTGCATACTGTCCACCGTTGTTGAATATTCGATAAATAATTACTAACTGCTAATCTTGCACTGGATTCTATGTGGTCGTCTGTGAGAAGGGAATGATATGTTTGTCTTAACTATATTCATCGCTAAAAATGCGGATTCGCACAAATAGGTAGAGCTAAAGAACGACTTTAAGTGATATGCGACTTTTTTTTAAAATTAGGATACTTTACTTCGTCTATTAGATTCCAAAAGTTATTCTTAGATTCTGAACTACGTGCTTTTAAAATTATGCCATTTTGAAGGAGAAAGATTTATTTTTCCTCAAGAGATACAGAGAATATATAATTTAAAATAACTACATTTCTTTTAGTATGCGCGTCTTAGGTCTTAATAAAGGCGATCATCCCAAAAATGTCTTGGAGGTCCACCAATCGATCGCGATCGAGCTAGATAGTTAAACTATTGACTCTGAACTAAATAGTTAAATTTGGTAAACAAGTTCAGCATTTAAATTGCAGAACCATGTCGAATTAGGAACCGAATCTATAAAAGGGGTAGCTGGCTGTCTGTTTCGGCTTTTGCATGCTCATAAAGGTAATATTCAAAATTGTAGGAATTTAGATAAATGAAATTTGGTTGACAATTTAATATCTAAAGTGTAGATCATTATCGAATTTTGAGCTAAATCTGTCGAAGAGTTGACCGTCTATCAGTCTGTTATTTCTCATGCATGTAAAGGTGATAATTCAAAAATACAAGGACTTAAATCAATAAAGGTATGTGACTACAGTTATGTTGTTGTTTCTAATGGTACTTGTTATAGACAAGCCCACTGACTTTAGAAGTCGGTGATTTTAAGCCATGGGTGTGTCTCTTGTTTTTTCAGTAGCGCCATCTAGGGCCAAAAGTACGACTTAGCTAAACACACGTTCCACGTCCTTTTTACGGGGCGGACTTCATTCACGCATCTCATTCTCTCAACCAGCGATCGTAATTTAGACCTGAATCAGAGAACGGTCATCCATGATCCAGTACCCCCCAGTGGTATTACTCTTGATATGGAGGACTTTGTGACCATAACAGATTTATACGTGCGCCAGCCACCACACAGCACGGAGAGTCTTTGCCGGCGGGATTCGAATTCGTGACCCATGGGACGCGAATCTAACTCCCTACCGACCAGGCTATCCCGGGCCGATTACGGTCATAGTTCAGCATTAAATTTTGGTTTTAATCTTTTAGATGAAAAGCTTCAAAAATTCCCAATCGGTGTTTTCTCATTCTTGTGTAACCATGCCAGGAATTAAACTCAGAATTAAAAGTTACCAATGATCTTATTCTTAAGCTTCATTTATTACTACTGTCTGTATGAGATTACAAATTATTTTGAATAACCAAAAAATTTAAGCAAATTTCTCTGTACATGAATTCTAGCACTCCTGCATGAGAACGGGTATTTACTATTTATAACTTTGAGGTTTTGCGGGCTCTAATTTTGAACGAAATGAAAGTGAAGACAAAGAAGAGGAAGAAATCCACAATATTTCAAAGCAGATCCGTGACAAATATTTTACAATTGTTTCCCGATAACTGCGGTAATCTGTGCAGTGAAAAACCTGTTCGAATTTCTTCATCTGACAAAAATATTTCCTTATCAGTCGCGTGCGGTTTTTTTAAAAATTCTAAATATCAGTCCCGTCACACAGAAACCAAAAACAGTGAAACACTTCCAGATATAAATCGGATACATAAGCTGGATTATATAAAAGTAAGTTCTAAAATGCCTATTTAGAAATATTAGACTTATGCCATTATAAGATTAATAATAAGTCAGTCTTTTGTAACAGATATATAGCTACATATTAAAAGGAATCACACAATTCAGATGTAATATATGATTGTAATATACTCGTAGAATAATAAAATGAATGCATTTAAAGTAATGTAACTTTTTTATGAAAAGCAAACATATATGACTCCTAAAGCAAAAACTAGCATCTAAACAAAATCACGAGAGACTAGTAAATTTCTATTAATAATAAAAATAAATGCATTTGTGTTGGCGATTTACAAATCAGGTCGTTTGACCAAACTCGGCACATATATAATTTGGACGGTGGAACGTTAATTGAGGAGCATTTTTTTATATATGAATTATAATTTTAATTATTTAAAAATAAAGCTGTATTTTGGCATTTTTTTTTTGAGATAATGTCCAAACGCATAGTTGCACAAAAATGAATTCACACCATTTCAATATTTTAAAAAAAAATTCCTTTTTAATAATGCCGATTTAATAGTCTTAAAATTTTTTTCTGGATCCTGGTAAATTTTTAAAAATATATTTTAGCTTAGTTTTTGACAATAGGTTTCCTTGTTGCCCCCAAGTTCAAATTGTTTTCATTATTTCATTAAATATTTAATTGATTTGTTCTTCCATTGATTTTCTTCCATTATTGAAAGCAAAAGCAGAAGGATTCTGTTTAAAATTTGCGTGTTTACAAGACAAATAAAAAAAGTGATATTGTATATGGACAAATTTAGAAAACAGATTATCTGTTTTACTTTTTTAAAATTGTGTTATGATGTCATGGGACTGGTCTGCATGAAGAAGATTAGTGCACACAATGAACAGCATATATGTAATACAAGATTTAAATTGCATAACTTTAATATCTGACATTTCGATGAAATCATATGTATAAAGTTATATATAAATGATTTAACTAAAATGAAGTATAACCAATAATCCTCGTGGGCCAGCTGTCATCAAGTTGATTAAAAAAATAAAGAATATTCTGCAGTTTTGTCGAAAAATATTCGTACTTTGTCAATATAGCCTGAAACAAATAACCACGAATTCCATCTGCTTTTAAAAGCTGACATTCTCTGTAATATTCACAGCATTATTTTACCAATATTTAATCTTATGAATTGTAATACAATAAGAATTCTACGCAAAATATTAAGTTCCAAACAAACAGTCAAAAAATGAAGTACTATTATGGTTCTAGTAAATTAGTGCAGCCTAAAACCAATAATAATAATAATATGTTTAAAATGAATTTTTATTTTTAAAATTCATTTAAACTCCAAGGGCAACTAATTTAATTAATTGCTCTTGGATTACTTGTGAAATAATTTTAATTTTCTTCAAAAATATTGCAGCCGAAAATGATTACTAATCAGTTTAAAATTTAAAAATAGTATCTTTTCAACAACATTATTTTAATTAGCATACCATTTCCGCTGTGTTTTGACAATTTTTTAAAAATATCTTTTGCTTCACAAAGAAATCTTGCGTAGAAAAAATATCTAATTCTTTATTTTTCAAATGCATTTAAAGCACTTTTCTTTTGCTCGTGAAGAAAATGTATTATCTGAAAATAAATACCTACCCCGAGGGTCACAAAAGGCTTTTACAATTTTCATTTTCATACGAATCGTTCTTTCTTTCGAAGCACACTGTCTCCCTTCTTGCCTCTAAGCTGTTCCGACGTGAATTTGAATTCGTTCACATCATTTTTCAATAAAAAAAGAGAAAAAAAATAAGCTTCCTGCTAAGAAGGAAAGTTAAAATCTTTCTTGCTAAATATAGCGAACGTTTTAACAATTTGTATTTTATTTGAATCGTATTTTTTACATTATATCGATTGTTCTTACCTTTGAAAATTGATGTTATCGATTTTCTTAACGAGTTTTATTTATTTCTGTTTATTTAAAATGTAAGAAAGTTTTGAATAATATTTTATCCTTACACCTGCATATTACATGTTTTTTTTCTTTTTAGTTTAATAATTTTTTTACCCCTGTTTTTTTTTCAGAATTAATATCCATTCTGATTCTGCAAGAGGCCTATTTTCGAGTGGCAAGATGATGAAACTTACACAAATCCGGAGACTCACTTCAAATTATTGCACCACGCCAACGATCACCAAGTTTCAGATATCTCTGAGTTCCAAAAACACATTTTTGTTTTCATGTCCATCTGCCCGTCTGTCTCTATGTGAACAGGATAAATCAAAACCGCTTTCAGCTAAACTGGTGAAATTTACTATATAGTCCTTACACCAAGTTGATACATTTCAACAACAAAAAAAAAAAAAAAAAAAAAAAAAAATCAGCAATTGCCATTAAGAGGAAAACCGTCTGCCTCCGGGCAGACAGTTACAATATAAGTTAACTCGATGCATACAAAACAAAGAGAGCTTGATGCACAGATTTAAAATTCAAAGAGTAGATACTTGTCAAATTTAGAATCAAATCCGCCAAGGGATTGCCTGTCCATAGATCTGTACTTTCCCAAGAATGTAAACCCGACCATTCAAAATAATTTATCAAGTTTCAAACCATATATTAAAAATTTGATAAAATGTTTTGAATCTACAATTGTAGTTCTGTGTCAATTTTTTTAATCAGTTGGACAAAATGTTTCTCAAACAAAATTCGATATCAGGTATTATTAACCGAATGACAGGTATTGATCGCCAAAAAAATCGCCAAAGGTCATTTAGTAAATTCAGTAAAAATACTAAATTCACACCTAAAATCAAGAAAGCTTTCGTAACTTCTGTTCGCCAATGCTATCCAGGGCTTCCCCAAAGTCCAAAATTTAATGCGGGGTGGGGGTGGGTATAGATAGAAAATATGCGAGGAAATGTTAGAGAAACCATTTCTGAAATTGATAGAACAGTGACGATATTTATATGTTATATATGTGTTTCTTTAATGATAGTACTTTTTATAATTAGACAGTGCACAGTCGAGGGATTTTGAAATAAATAAAATATAAAAATAACTACAAGTTATTTTTTAATATGCCTATCAAAATTCATATTGCGAAATTATAATCTGAAGATTATCTCATTCAATTCAGTTTTTTAACATGTATAAATGACAAGATGCATTATGAAAAAATAGCACAATATATTATATAGATCAAATTTTTAGTCTTAGAACTACCAAGTTTGATACATTTAGCTACTTTTGTTCAAATATTAATTAGAGATTTTATATTTCTCGTTATTAATTCAGGATTATTGAGGGGATTCGTATTATGAAATAAGAAGTACTTTTACTCTATTTCAAAATGTAAGAAAGAGACAGAGAATTTTAGAGATATCAATTCTTGCGTTAAAGTATCAGATTAAAGTAAATTTCCAGATTCAGTAAGTATCAATCAGATTTGGTGCCAATCAGCCAAAGGATTAGACGTCTGTCTGTCTGTACTTTCACAAGAATGCAAATGAGATAACTCAAAAACCACCCAAGGATAGGAATATATGAAACTACCTTCCTTTGACGACTAGTTTGTTCGATCAGATTATTGGATTTTTAAGCTGTTAAACGATTTACCTAGACTGCATTTTTTAAAAATTTCAAATTATTGTTCAGTATTACTGAGAAACAATTGAATTGACTGAATTCAAACAAATCAATTTGCTACAAATTACTTTAGATGAAATTTAAATGAATATGTATACTTCAAAATAAATGCGGAAGTAAAAACCCTGTTTCAGAATTGATATCCAAAGAATGTAATTTTTTAAAATCTTAATTTAAACAATGCCAAAGTATACGATTGCATGTTTGGATGGAAGAGCTTGAATTTCAACGCAGCATTAAAAGCATTGACACTAATTGTATAATTTTTTTAAAAAAATATTAAAATAAAGAAAAAGAATTATACAGAAATAAAATTTATATCGTTCAAAATATTTTGTTGATCTTTAAGATAAGAAAAAAATATTTTTGTAAGATAAAATTTTTCAGAGATATGGTCATTAATTTTTCACAGTCAAGTCATTGCGATTACGTATTTGGCGACAGTTAATGCGATTAAACTTTCTATTTGATGCCTATTTTTTTTTAATTTCTTTTACACCTTGTTTTCTTTGAATGAATAGAATTTTGGGGAATACGGCGGGCACTCTCCAGATCATTTCTATTATATTTGAAAGTTCCATTATTTAGAGAAGCGCTGAATAAGTGCAATTGTTAACATATTCATTGAAGCTGACTGCAATGTTGGATTAATGATTTGTTTATATTTGACTCTTACCATTTGGCAATAAATAATAAGAAAGAATTCTGCGTAACGTAGTTGGCACTTTATTTATATAGATTTGATTTATGATTTTATGATTAGAATTGTAGTTATCTGTCAAAGTTTTGTTTCATTCGCTCTGAAAAACTGAAAGAAGCCGTCCAAAATACAATTACGTTTTCTGGTACTTGCATTAATCGCTCACAACGATTAATCTCCAAATGAAGCCATAAGTTACTACCATAAGTCACATAGTAATTGTCTATTTTGTAACTATTGTCCAATTTCAAAATACAGTGTTTCACAAATTCAATGTTTTTCGTAAATTTTACTCCATCTTGACAAAGTATAAGTTTTGCAACAACTATTTTTTACTAACCTTCAACGTTTCGAAGGTGAGCAAATTACCTCTCATGAACGCATCAGTCTTTGTGGTGTGACCTACAAATTTGACAGCATTAGAAATAAAAAATTAAGTATCAAATTTCGACCAAGCTTAGTAGTATTATTCAAATTACAACCTCCAAAGGTTGAAAATCAAAACTTTTCTACGAGACAATGTTTATAAACATTTTATAATCAGATGTCCTTATGCGTCGAGCATAATATAATGCAATTTTAAGAAGATCTGATACCAGACAACAGTGGAGGAAGACAAATAAAAACTTTCACATTCAAAACCTTTCATCCAACATCGACGTCAATCAACCTTGATCTTGTAAAAAAAAGTGTTATATATCTTGCTTTGCATAGTTCCGTGACGACGGTTACAGTTTGTTTTACAGCTTTCCATCTTTTTGGAAAGGTCGAAGCAGCATAGTTGAAAGCAAACGAAGCATTAAATCCACTGGATGTGGAACACGGTTTCCGGCGAAATAACAAAATTTATGCACATAACTTAGATGCAGGCACTATCTGGGTTAGATAATAGTTACATTACTAGGGTGGGAGTTGGATAGTCGTTATTTATTTATTTATTTTCATTGCAACCATAGCGAAAGTTTTATTCGATACTCGATTTTTCATGGGAATTCCTGAAGAATGCCGTTTCAGAACCATTCTGAGTGGAAAACTGGAATACTTGCAAGCCTGGGAAATTTTTTAACATTTGGTTTTTCTTGATTTGTATGGATGCTGGCATTCTTGCTATTTTGTTATTCTTCCGATGAATAAAATACTTTCTTCGCAAAATTGCATTAAAGTGTTACATCTACGGCATTTTAAATTGCAAATGTATCACATAAATTTCCAACGCCATTTTTTTTTCTTGACATTTTAGAATGACTTGGGAAATTTCTTCAGATCAGATTGACTGAATTTTTCGAGAAATAGATATTTATGTATTTTTAGGAAAAAGTTTTTATTTTTACAATTTATTAAAGTAAAATATGAATGCTTTATAAACAAATGGATGAGTTAGTGCCTTAATCATTGTTATTGCTTTTATATAATTAATGAAGATTTGAAATTAAAGTAAGTGATAATATTGATAAAATTACTTAAGTTGATAGGGCCGCATTTGCCTCTGGGATCAAAACTTAAAAATGTCCATGAGAAAAAAAAACTACATCAATTGTTTGACAATAAAAATTTAATTTTAAAATATAAAAAAATAAAGTTTGCAAAATGTTATTCATATTTTCATTTTTTCAAACCCAGATATTATTTATATTACTTAATCTCTATTCACCTATTTGTGAAATATATCTCTATAAGAACACCAATCTACTACTATCTATAAGGATATTAAGGAATCTATTCAGATACTAAATTATTTTCTAAGGATACTGAACACAAGAAGGAAGTTATCGAATATGATGTCTGATATTGTCGAAGATCCAGAGATCAAATGCAGAATTATAGAGGTCAGCCTAAAACAATCTGGTTGCTCTTTTCTGAGAGATGGCAAACAATAAAAACGATTTTTCTCAATATCTATTGCCATTTTACAATTTATGCTGAATTTAAACTAAATAAAAACTCATTCTACTACTCAAATATTTGATTGCGTTTATTATTTATTGTTTTGGTTGTTTTCTCACGAATAAAAAGCACATGGCTAGGACCCAAAATTTTAGCCACTGATCAGCAGTTTATTTTAGAATTCATAACTTCTACCGGGAGGCTGCTCAGATATGGGAGTAAGAAACTTCCTACATGGTAGTGGGTTCTCCATCCAGTTGGATATATAAATGTTGTCGGGTCGGCTACCTCCAACAGATGATTGGACGTGCCTTCGAATATAGGGATTGTACAATGGTTGGTGATAACTCTCAGGACTCATATTCAGTTCCCGTCAATACTGTCGAGGGGCGGTCCAGTCATTCAGTTTTTCCGTGTCCCTTAGTGGCGGGTTATAATATCAGATTTGTTGTTTAGAACGCATAAATCATTGAAGCTCTAATTTTGACTTAACAGGTTTAAACAGAAATAAAAAATAACATAAAACATTATCATCAACATAGCACTTATCGGAAAATGTTTCATTCAATTGAAGTGCAGAGGTGGTTTTCCGATAAGGCAGCTGACTAAAGCCACAAATTGGTAGTACTTTATCGAGTGTAACTGGTCAGGCCCCTGTATACCTCACTTAATTATTAGAATATTTTTAAACATCGAATCTTTGTTTCATTAATATTGTGAAGAAAAATGCATGGTGACAGTCTGGACTTTTAATAGTTAATAAAAAACGGATTAATCTAAAATAAATCCTTAAAATGTTAAAACATATAGAAATGCAAGATTAAACTGACAAACTAGTTAAAGGGATCTTTTAATGTGTATTAAATAGAGCCTTAAATACCTAATTTTACAATACATTTGTTGAAGACTTATTTAATTATTAGAAAAACTATTAATCATAACTAGAAAATTAACTAGTTAATGTCAGATAAAGCAATACAGGGCGCTAGTATAATAATGTGTTATGAATCTTTCACTATGGCCCTGTAAATCTATAAAAAAATTTAGGTTATCAGGTTCTGAAATATTTTTACAAAATGCATCAACAAATATAATGGGACAACTGACATGAAATGCAAAAGTTTGTAAGAGGGAAACGAACACACCGATTTTTGCATTATCGTTTAATCGATAGAGGTATTTATCAGATTACAGACTAACTTGTTCATCCTGCTTTGTTGTGAATAGTTGTTTATTATCAGTTTCTGAAATTCTACATCTTCTGGAAAGAAACTTGTCCCTCGCCTGTGCTCCTGAATATCTCGGAGTAATCGAATCATATTATTAAAAGTTTATATAAGAATAGAATGCAATGATCATATCTACGGAATATCAAATTACAATATTGATGTAGATAAACAGAAAATATATCCAAAGAAAAAAAAACATGATACCGCAAACAAAAGTCCATACAGAATTTAATTTTCTTAAAGGTTAAGAATTTAATTTTCCTAAAGGTTAATTGGTAAAGAATTCTACAATTATTTTTATATTGCTGATCCCAAATAAGAATACAATATTTGAGTAAACAATATCGAAATAAAAACTGTTATAATTTTTTTAATTAAAAAATCCATTTATTTTCCATGTTTTCATCCAGATTTTTTTGCGTTAAGAAACCCAAATATTTTTTTAATAAATTTTGAAATAAAATAAATTTATTATTTTTTTTATAAAATAAATTTTATATCAAAAATATATCAGTAATCACGTCAGAATGAGCTAAAGTGGAACCACTGATTTGGAAAAATTAATATTGTGTTGGTACAAAATTGGTTAAAACTGAGTTAGTAAAGTTTTTAATTATCTGAAGTGAATGTTATAGAAAAAGATTTATCCCAATTAATTTAATCAATCCAATTCTCGATTAGCCCAATCAATTCGGATAATCAAGATTTCGCTATAGAAATAAAATTGATTATCCGCATCTGAGCTAATTTATATCCCATTTAAAATTTCATTCTTGACTTAGTTATGATGATTTTAAAATAAGTGTTATTTTATTCTATTTAACCATGATATTCACTTTTATCATCAACTTTTCTTTAATCATCTGACATAGTTTTAGAAATAAATTTTGAACTTTTTAAAAATGAAATTTTGAACAAAGATTTGCCATTAGAAGAGTTGCGATTAATTTCATAGAACACGAAATCTTCACTCTAATTAAATAAATACTCAATACTAATTTTCTTCCAACGATGTAATATCTATTGTCCTCTATGTATACAGGATTCATGTTACTAAATGATATGAACCATAACTTCCATAAATCTTCTTATGCAAATAAAACCTTAAATCGTTTGCTAACATTTTCACTCAAATCATATTAAACTACTTTATTCCCTGCGTAATTTAAATCAAACTCCATTAAATTAATTCAAAAAAACTGCTTTCAGCATCCTATCAAAATATTTACTTTATTATCATAAAATTCCATAAAAGAAAGATTTTTTTACTAGGGCATTGTTGTTCTTTTCAATTACTATTTTAATGCAAATTTACATCTGAATGAATTATTTTCAGAAAAAAAAATGAAGGACACATTAAAGTATTCGAAACTAATTTACATTCTAAAACTACCTTCTAAGCAAACATTAGCTGCTTTGTCATTTGTTTTTCTATAGTTACTATTTTCAACTGAATAAACAATTTCAAATATTAATGGCGTGTTGAGAAATGAAAAATGCATTTGTAGTTTGCTCGGATAAATTAAAATAAACAGACGATTTTGAATTTATTCAGTTTATTTTTGAGTAGAAATAAATTCAATTTATTTTCGAATTAATTCAATATTCATAAATAGGGAATGGAATGTTTATAAGATTAAACAAAAAATATATATTAAATAAAAAGGAAAAAAATGCCATAATAAAGCGCGTTTTTAAGTGTGATTTCAGGAACACAATATCTCTTTCATTTAAATTCCTCGAATAGATTTTTTTTTACTATCAAAATCAAAATTTTTATAGAATAAAAAAGATATATTAATTAATTTATTTTTATAGAGGGATTTTACAGTTTCAAAAATTTGTTTTGCACACTGCAATCACAAAAACTTTTTTAATATAAAAAGTGTTTCAAATATCAGGCTTAGGTTGTTTTTCTTTCATCCAGTAAATGATTATTATTTTGCAAGTATTCCTATTTTTATCATAGACTGCCACTTTTTATAATTATATAGAGGGACGAGACTCTTTATAACTTCTTTATGAGGTAGTTCAAAATAATAGACGAGTTTCAGGGACAGTTATTTAATTATTTCCTCAATACACAAGACAAAACAAACACGAACACGAAAATACACGATACTCACTTAGAATACAATCTAATAATGACACCCCCCCCAAGAAGAATCATGGGAAATATACCTTGATATTAATAAAGTAACGCCATCTGCTGTATGAAAAGAAAAGATAGTAGTTATGTAACCGCTACAATTATCAATACTCGACATTCATTTATTTATTCTTGCATATCGTTTCTTTCAGGGACGTTAATTCTTCTACAATTTTCTTAAGTCCTTCATCTATATCATTATAAATAAATAAAAATAAATATTTAATTTTCAAATGCAATATGATTTTTTGTGTTTAGTTCCATATTTTTGTTTAAGTTAACAAACACAGTATATTTGCAATTTATTAATTAATTAAATTCAATAACTAATAACTAAGCTCTTTAACTTAAATGTTCTTTCTAATGAAACATTTCATTACTTTTAATAGAGTAATGTTTTTACACAAAACATTTAAACGAATCTTCAAAATTCATATAAATGGCACACATTTTGATGTGTTTTACTTTATTTTTTATTATATAAAGATATTTAGATTTAAAAAATTTTTTAGGAATGTAATCTGACATCTTTATTCAAATTTGTAGATTTTTATCAAATTTTATGCGGAATTCCTTCAGAGGAAGGCTGTCGGTATAGTTCAAAATTTTAGCATCTAAAGAGTATATCCTTATTAAATTTTGAATAATTTCCATCAAAGGGTTGACCGTCTGTGTCTGTACTTTCATATGCCTGGAAACGCAGTAACACAAGCATCCAAAAATTCAAACAAATGAAATTTAATATGCGATCTTGTGATTAAATTGTAATTCTATGTTAAATATTATTTTCAATCAACTGAAAGGAGGCAACCAAAATGCATATTCTGTTTTCTGTCACTTGTGTATTAACTGCATTCCAACGATTAAATGCTCCCTAAAACTGCTCGCACTTACAGGTTGTTTTGCAATTATTGCTCACAAGTAGCATGCGATTAATGCATAAGTACCTATTTTGGTTGTCATTCTACGCACATGTGTGGGACATTGAAAATAAAAAACTGAACTCTCGTGGTATTCACCATTTCACCACCAGCACCTTTATTAGAGAGTGTGCAAGAAAGTTCCGGGGAAACTACTCTTGCTTGTATTCTTTGTCGCAATAGTATTAATTTACGTTCACTTTATATATATCAAATGGGCGTTGTCAATTTCATTTCGGTATCCAATGAGGATCTTGTTAGAGGAAAAAGAATGTGACATCACACACACACAAAAAAAGATAATGACTAATTGTGACGCTGCATAAAATATTTTTTTTTTTTTTTTTTGAAATTTTACTACTGCATCGGTTGCTTGATCTGTAGTCGTATTTTATGCTAAAACATAAAAAAAAATGTAAAACATATCTAAAGTTTCCTTTCAAAAAGAATTTTAGACTTGATTCTTTCTACGAACAAAATGCCATCTAACATAGAATATTTAATATAAGCAAAAATAAGCATGCTTCACTTAAATGCTAAAGATCTGCAAGTTATATTTGCTAAACATAAGAATTTATCTCTGGCAGAATAATTAAATAGTGAAGGTCATAACTGCGAGAAAAGGGAGAGGATGGCCTTCAAATGTGGATTCTAAAGTGTTTTTGTTACATTTCAGAGGCAATTTTACATTGACGCGCCCAAATGTAGTTGATAAATTTAAGAATTGGGTTATGAAATTTTGAATATGCAGAAATGTTAAAATAAATAACATATTGGAGCGTGAATTCTTTATTTTTTTTCTTCAACTGATGTAATAGATCGAAATGCTGAGAATAGTTCAGGTTCTTAATTATTAAAGGTGGAGTTGATACATAGAAAATGATACTTAATATCATAATCGAAAGATTTATCGCCATAATAAACATATTTTGCATTGTTCGTGACTCTTAAAATTGAACATATAGCTTTAATATGGTAATGCTTATGCGTTAACATACTACTCGTATATAAATTGAATGATATGACAAGTATGATAAAAAATGATTCAAAAAACTCTCTATAAAAGAGATTGTTGGACCTAAAACTCCGAATTTGATGCATAATCAATTCTTGGGCAGTAGATGCTCTTTTATAAATTTTATTTATATTCTTTATTTAAAATTAATAAAAATTCTAACTTTTTCCTCAATAAATTCGAAACATTGTTGCAATTCCCATTTTTAAACCCCTTTATAGTTTATAAAAACCCTTCGGGTGATATTGGCTCACAGAGTTTTCTCTATTTTACATAATTTGAATAAATAATATTTTTAAGCACGTATTGTAATAAATCTTTTCAATGTTTTAGTAAATATATTTATATAAATGAGCATTGCACCGATATTAAAAATATTTTTTAGCTTGCATATTATTGATAAAATGTATAATTTAGAACAAGTTTTTGAAATTAACTACTAAAGTTGTAGTTCTGTTTTAAATGTCTGTCCCAATCGGCCAAAAGAAGAAAAAAAAAGGAGTCCAAAATGCATAATAGATTTACTGCACTAAACCATGTAACATAAAACATACATGTGGAGGATTCTGCAAAAAAAAAAAAAAAAATGTTTTTGCAACATGAGCAATTATAAATTTTAGTGTTGCTCAAGGACCATAATTTTCTTACACGTGGATATTTTCATAGGGCCATTTCCACCAAAGAACATATTTTTGTATGGTTTAAACCGTTAGGAAAAAAATTTATCTTAAAAAAAACTTCTTAATATGATTGAAATTCATTTACTGTGAATAAAAATTTACTGTCGACATATTTTACCTGCGATTAAAACTGATTATGGGACACTGTTAAAATTATTTTATTTATATGTTGAATTTACTTTTTGAATTAAGTTACTTTTAAAATTTCTTTAGATAATCTTTGAGTTTTTCCTGAAATTTTCTTTTGTATTTTACTCATTAGTTTATTTAGAGCTATTTACAATTCTTTGCATAATACTTTATTTTAAAGGATTCTCCGATTTTATATCTGTATTAACGGAATCTGCATGGAATTGCCTATTAAGTAATGAATATAAGTAAAATTGGAATCAAAATAATAAAAAATAAGGATTTTACGCGTTTATTATTTTTCTTTGTAATAATGGTATTACTTGGCCAAATATAAACAATAACAATCAAAAGAAATAATAAAAAATGAAGATGCTTAAAATGTAAGAATAAAATTAGAAAATTTTCTGCAATAGATACTATTAGAATCTAAATTATGTGGATATAATTTTCATGACTTTAATTTACCAATAAGCAACTTTCTTACCGAATCAGCAAAGAAGAAAAACGTCTTCTAAGGATCTTTCTTTTTGTCGCGGTTCAACAAAGAAAATTTTTGACTTTATTAATAAAACCATGAATTAAAAATTAATGAAAAAATGTATTATGAGAGTTCTTGTATCCGATTAGAGAAAAATGTTCAAATGTTCACTTCCAAACGTTATAAAGAGATTACGAAATTAAAACATTGTGAGTTGAAATTTTAGTTTTAAATCTGGAAATGATTTTGGGAAAATTGACTCATTTTTAAAGATTCATCAAAATACAGTAAATTATAATAGATATCCAAATAAATATTATCAGAACGACAACTAATCCCTCTTTTCGACGACGTATAAATTGATTTCTTCAAATCCTTAGAAACGATATTGTAGGCGCATATTAACAATTAATCATCAACAACAGTACAAAACTTTAATTTTTTACAATAAATTTTAAGATTTTGGCTTTAATTTATATGAAGTTATTATTACGGCTATCAGTATGCCAAATACTATGACTGAAAGTTCAACAGATTTGGATCTGGACATGCATTCAACTGGGGCATGCGCAAAACACGAACAACAAAATTTCCTTTTATAAATAGTACAGATATGAATGATAGAAACACTGGACAACTAAATGTAATAAAAATAGAAATATTAATCTAATATTTTGATAGTTTAAGAATTAGAGGAAAAATTTATCAAAAGTGCATTAAAGAAAGAAACCAAAATGAGAGAAAGCATAACTGAATTCTGTCATCAAAACTGAAAGTATCGGCACGTCTGAATTCACACATACACATTAAAAAAACACTATCCTTTCAAAATATGTTTTGAAATTCATTTTTTTTCTTTGCTGCCACTTTTGAAAGTAGAATTTATCAGACCACGAAACGAATTCCAAATTTCTTTTAAAAATACATATATTTAAATGCTTTGAAATTGGACCCATTTAGATCTCAAAACAAGTTTACTGTACAATGCTTTGAAACAAATTCGTACACTGTATAAACCTCAATTTTATTTCATTAATGTGCTTCATTTAATATCGGTCAATGTCTTTAACATCGCGACGAACGTCAAACGCATCGCATATTCACGGTCAAAGTTAATCAAGACAAAAAAAAAAACAGTTTTACATCAATTCAATGCTAATTAGCCTATTTGTATTTCTTTCCCGTTTTGTTATTATTACAGTAAGAATAATGTCTGTTATGCTTTGTGAATTTTAAAAAACATGCAATCCATGAGAATAGAATTCAAAAATTTGTTGCAAACGCTGACCAATTTCAGTAAGCATTGTTGACATGTGGGAAAATGGGCGAAATCTGCTGTTTCGTGTAATTTATACGCAAAGTAAAAAAAAATTCAACTAGGAAAGAAATTACAGAAAAAAAAATGAGTTCTGATATTTTAAAAAAAAAGAAAGAAAATTTTTAAAAATGTTTGTGAACTAAAAGAAATACCATCCAGTTATTTAAAGATCTCAAAATACTTTGGGACAGTTAATCCGTGAGTGAATTTGGAATTAAAAAACAATATTTGTGATATTTTCTTCCTGTTAATGTCAAAAATGTGACGGATATTATTATATGCTAATATCAAACTTGTTTTTGCTTCAGGAAAATATTTGACAAATTGACATGTGTGTCGCTTGAGTCGGTAAGCCCAAAATTGTGATGTCAACTGATATAGGAAAATATAGCTTGATCTTTGAAACGTATGGGAAGTGATTTATTTATTTTTCAAGGTAATTTTGAAATTCCAAAATAAAAAAAAAGATAATTCCCTTTTAAGCGAAAGGAAACTGTGAGATATTGAGAACTTTTAAATAGAAGTAATAGTAAAACGAAAGCATATCATTTATTACAATCTTTGCTATAATAATATGCCAAGGTAATAAAGATTTAAAATGATCTTAATAATAAAGTAATAATCACTTCAAAATCGATATTTGAAGTAATAAAATCATCAACAAAATAAAGAGAACTTTTAAGTAGAATTAATAACAAAACGAAAGCGTATCATTTATTACAATCTTTGCAAATAATAATATCCCAATGTAATATTTAAAACAATCTTAATAATAAAGTTATAATCTCTGCGAAATCAATAATTAAAGTGATTCTCAATGAAATCAAAATCAAAAGGAAAAGTTGAAAAAAGTTAATTTCTTGCTTTTGTGATATAAATATATGTACATTTTATTTAAATTATTTTCAACGATTCGATTCAATAAAAATAGATGGATGTAGGGCAGAAATAGAAAGTTCTTTGATTAATACTGTGAAATCCTATAGGGAATTAAAAATTAGCTGATTTCTTTCCGTTTGATACCAACCTTTTATTGCTTGCTTAACCTATTAACACTTGTGAAAGTTAGGCATTTTTCTTCATTTGGCAATTTCATGAATATTTAGCAAGATTCCAAATCGAACTATAATTAGAATCAGCAAATATGCTCATTAAAAGCATTTCCTCTAATGAATAAATGCAGTAGGTCAGCTGATCTGTGCTCTCACTGATATTGTGAAAGTGTGAGAATATGACGAAGCTGTTAAGTTTTAAATAACTGACTGAACGTATAAGTAACGCAAAATAATTTAGTAAGTAAATACCTCAGAAAGAAGCATACACTTACTATGCCAACGTTATGAATCTAATTAAAGTTATTGACAATTATTGCCAAAAAGAATAAAAGGACATTAATAACAAAAAACAAAACTGATAGCTTGTTTGAAAAGCTTGTCTATGAAGTAACCATAATATGATGGCAGATGATTCTATTTAGTTCAGAGATGTCAGAGATATCAATCCATTACACCATTGTTTCATTCCAATCAGTTCTCCATTTTGTTTCTTGTCCCTCTCAGGAACTACGCTCGGCTGTACCTTGCCGAAGGTCGTCGTCATCGTGTTGGATACTCTTCAACCATACTGTTAACATTCAAATGTTATTGTTTTCTTCTATCTTTCAGAAAATACGGTTTATAATAACGTATAGGTATTCAATATTAAAGCAGAAGTTAAATAGATATTTCCCCGAAAAATTTTCCTCAGACTTTAAATAAAAAGTTACAATTTTAACCCTCATAAGCAATAGCATTAATAATAATTAATTGTTATTAGAAAATGTGCATATTTATTGTACAATATGAATAAAATACATCTTTCATTAACATATTTAGCAATAGTAACGTATTCATAATAATAAACAAATTGATAAAATAGGCAATCGCCTAAAAGTCCCGTCACTTTTGGACAGTGCAATTATTTTTGCGTTATTTTAGAATTAATTTTGTGTATAATATATTTTACACAATATCAATCTCATTCTAAAATGCTCTTTTATTACCTGATCCATTTCCCACTTTTTTATTCATTTATTCTTTTCTTTCATTTTTTTTTTCAACATGCGCTCTGCAAAATTGCTGAATTCAGCATTTCCTCTCGCTCCGAGTGACGGGATAAAAATTCTTCATGTTTACGACATTTTTTAAAATTTCCTTTTCTTAAGTCAGCATGTATCAAAAAAATCCCTGTCAAAATCTCATTGCAAAATGCTGAAGAGAAAAATTTCGGTCTCTTTTGCTCTTAATCTCTTGTATCGCGATGTAGATTGACGTATCTTTTACCACTTCTCTGTACATAAGCTTTGCCTTTCGTGGTGAAATAAATCGAATTTTTAAAAGTTTCAAAAGTTTCTTTGTAAAATGTATTTATACAGGTGTTATTATCATAGATGTCTTTCCTGAAAAAGTAGATTTCACTCCAAAAACATTTTTTTTGTAATTTAAATATTAGAGCTTACTCTCACGCTCTCTCTGTCTATCTGCTCTCACGCTGACAATGTCATATAGCGCCATATCGGACCCGATTGCACCATGGAAAAACTGAGAATTACTTCAAAGATATAAGTAATGATAGATAAACTGTAAAAAGAGTACTGTAATATAGTTGCCATGTTAAACCGAGTGCATTGTTTTATTTAAATGATCAGTTAATATTTAGGTGAGATTGAAAAATATTGATAAGTAATCAGGATGTGATTCGTATCTAATTATTTTCTCCAAAAACGACGATTTTACGAAAAAAAAATATCCCTGACAAGCATAATTTAGTTAACTAGATATTTTAAATTAAAGTCTAGTATCATTCAAATTTTTAAAAAAAATATTTTTCGCATTTTTTTTTATGTTTATAGTCGCTTGTAGATTATTAAGATCTAATACTATTTGCAACTGACATAAGAGATATAAGTCTTATTGATAAAGAAATAGCTCGTTGAGAACTTTATTTTATAGTATTTAGATTGCATTAAAATGTTCTTATATCCATCGGGCCATTTAGTTTAAAATTAGTTTTTTATATTAAAATTACTTTACGATACCTGGTTTAATCTCTCTTTCTCTCTCTCTCTCTCTCTCTCTCTCTCTCTCTCTCTCTATATATATATATATATATATATATATATATATATATATATATATATCCCTTTTTTCGTTTCTGTTTGTCTTTTCTCATGGAAAATGAATGAAAGGTTTTCAGCTGGTCACCTCGTATCAGTTTTTGATGTACGTAAAGAAGGCTGTTTAATGATTCAAAATAATAAGTTTTATGATAAATTCCTTCTTTTTAAGTATTGAATATGTGACTTTAAAAAAAAACATTATTTTTTAACAAGTCGTGGCAATGTTTAATGAAGGAAAAAATAGCTGTTTTTCTGACGCATATCATTTGTCATATTTTTAATATATGACTGATAATATACTACTTAATAAATTAGTTATTTCTAACGAGTTTTGTCCAATTGGAATGGTTTTAATGTAATAAAAAAAAGATAGATGTTTTATGGGCCTTTTTATATTGAATCAGGTTTCAATTAAAAAAAATTAATACATTATCATCACAATGATATATTTCAATGGTCTTTTGATGTTGTTTGTTATATTGATTGCTGTAAATATATTGTGTTATTTGAATAATATTACGTCCCATCAATGACAGCCCAAAATTCTTGACATTATACAGATACAGAAAATTCCATGCGGAATGGAAGGAAAAAGGTAGATGTTTTCCAGACACCTTGTATTGAATCAGGTTTAAAAGAAATTAATACATCATTAACACAAAGATATATTTCAATGTTCTTACTATGTTGATTAATATAATGAATGCTCAACAATATATTGTGTTATTTGAATAATAGTACGTTCCATCAATGATTGTATAAAATTCTAGGTATTACACAGAACATTTCACAACACAGAATAAAATTATTTTTAAATAGCAATTATAAATATTTTGCAAACTTTCTTATAAAACAGTAATGCAAATCTCATTTTCCTCTGTAAGATTGAAAAAAAGTAGTAACTGTATGGATAGTATCTTTTCAGCAATAGATATAAAGCATCTGAAACTATATGAATGTATATTCCTGTATTTGATTCAGAAATTTTGTTAATTAAATGTACAATTAAGATTTTTATAGCCATAAGATTTCGTGAATTTGTACTTATTTATTTAAAAGGCAAGAACACAAAAGTATGTTATAAACAATATTTTATTCGGCATAAATGCTTGAAATTTACGAATCTATATAAACGCCTTCATGAATTGTCAAAAAATTGTAAAGATATTTGTGAGAATCCATAATTCTTTAAATACTGAATAATGTGACAAAGTGATTTGTATGATTTTTATAAGCAAATCATACGCGTGATTTTTATTTATTCATAAATTAAATATTTGAGAAATGATTCCACTTAGATATTTAAAAAAAGTAATTGGTGAAAAAATATAATTTTTGTTCTTGTATGATATAGAAGATATGATAAAGAAGTAAAAACTCTTTGAACATTATCCTTTTTAAATTAAAAATAAAACATCTATTTAACTGTAATAATGTGAACTTTTTAAACATTTAAAAAAAGAATGTCATTAGCTGTCATTTAAAGCTAGATTATTAAGGTTATTTCTAACATTTTGCTTAGTGTTAAATAAAATACATGGAAATATCAGACGATAATCGGAATAAAAAATTAAATAAAATTAAATGGTGCGTGAAAAAACTGCCTTCAATATATAAAAACTTTTTTCTTTTAAAACACCCCATATTATGCAGAAAGTACTCATTGCTTAATGTACTTAAAATTAATTATTATTTTTTAAATGATTTAATTTTAATTCCTGACGGGTATCTAAAATTGGGTCTAAACTCAAAATTCAGCAATGTATTATTTTTATATTTACATTGTGTATACTTATTGATGCAAAAATTATTATTCTAAAATTATATCTAAAAAACAGAAAAAAATTAAAAGAATAAAATTTAAAACACTGAATTTCTATTCCGAAAAGTTTTCGGTCATTTCATCATTTTACATTTGAGATCTAAAAAAAAAGAAAAAAAATCTGTGTTCTAAATGTTTGAATCTGGAATTCACACAAATTTTTAATGACATTTATTGCTTTTAATCAATCGACGGCATGATTCGAAGACCAGTTATGACTGTCCCCATTTAGTCGAATACAAAAGATCTGGAACAAGAACTGCGACATCAATGCAAATTCTCATGGAAGTATGTCCTTTCATATCCTTTATTAGCTTTAAGAAAAGTGTGGCGATAGATTAAATTTTTCTTTTGCTAAGACACTTTGTTTTAAAAAGAAAATGGAACAATAATTCTTTATTAAAAATATTCATTAAGATTAATTGATTTGTGGTAACTTTAGTTTCCCAAAATTTCACTGTTGTCTTTTCGTAATTTTCAGGTAATAAATAAATAAAAATAAAAAATAAAATGAAAATCATTGTCGAAAAATGTATAGGTATTGATAGTTTGAAATTATTGATGTTATTGCAATATATCTCTTTAAAAGTGAATAAATAGGTATAAAATGGTGAATATATAATGACATCAATTTAATAAATCGATTGATTGAAATAAAACAGTTCAGTTAAATTTCAAAAATGAAATCCGAGAAACCTCATCAGGAGCATAAACTGTGAAAAAACTTGACAAGAAGCCTAAGACTGTTATACAGTAGCAGTGATTTTGTCTATAAATTTTACATCTGTTCTTATAAATGTAATCATGTTTATTGCTTTCAAACATCAATTTATAATAATAATATTTTAATCATTTCCTCATTTATGATTGTTTTATTGTTTCCATTTTATCTTTTATTTTTTGACTTTATATTTTACCTCCTTTGCTCTTAAACATTAGACATGATCAAATCTGACACATATGAAATCGGACACTTATCGGATTATAGAGAATGATAGAGACGTCACTGAATTTTCCTATTTGCGGAAAACGTGCCAATAATATGTTATAAAGAAAATACTATGTTAAGATGTTGAGTAAAACCACGTTAAACAGACAAATCATATAACGACAGGAGGAAGGATTTCAAATTTTAACAGTAAGGAATGGTTCATCACCGAAAACCTTTGACGGATTATTAGGAATGTGGGAGCCTTGAGCTTCGTATTAGACCAAGTCTACTGTATTCTAATTCTTTAGTTATTGCAGAGTTATTTTGGCAATTTTTTTAAGCATTAAGATCTCATTTACACCCTTATTGCCTTATATAAATGAATCTGAATATCTTGGTCTTCCAAAAAACATAAGACTGAGTTACTCCATTGGAATGGAATGCTGCAATGCTTTATTTTACTGCAGTAATTCATCTGGTTGAAGAATTCTACGTCTAATAATTCCTTTTGAATTCCACGAACACAAGAAAAGTATCTTTATTAATATTATTTATGTCCATAGTTTTTACTGATCAACCAAATTCAATTCTGATTTTTTTTTTTTTAAACTTGAGCTTAAGGCTAGCATACCTTCTTTAAACAACATTACGGAAAAAAAACTAGTATAGCAAAAAACTGCAACTAGACTGACTGACAGAAAGGCTAGTACTCTATTTGTAAATTGCATGATATAAACGTCGTTTAACGCAAAATGCAACGACTAATCTAATGAAGATAAAGCAGAGGAATGAAGCTTGAAACTTAATCCTACTAAGATGTTTCAGAAGATATACTCTAATTTTTTTATTTTATCTGTTTATTTTGACATTTGCAGTGCATAAATTTTCCACCATTTGTTAAAATACTAAAATATGCCATTAATGCCATTTTAAAAGATATTTAGCAAGAGTTTTTACTGAAAGCTGGAGAGGAATTCAGCGAAAGATTTTTTTAAAATATTTTCCATTTATTCATCGATATTCGATCTTTACGTAAAATCTTTAGTTTTACTCTTATCTTTAGAGACTGAAAATTACTAACAGCGATTTTCTTTAATCTTCCATTTCAAGGCTTATTTTTCATCACATCTGGACTTCGAAACCGTCTGCATTCTCAAAAGAACGATAAAAGCATTAGTTGTTCAGTAATGTGTATTTGCCACTTTATTTTGCCATTTTTTAAGCATAGCTAGCCATGCAAAATGCCTATTGTATCTTACGAAATTCAGATATATAAAAATGTAATTTCACTCTTTTAGTTTAAAGTTTCACTTTCTCTTTTAATTCTCTGTATCTTTTTATCGAAGGACTAAGCAAAAACTCTTTGTGCTTATAATTGTTGCGTAAACACTAAAATTATGAAAGATTAGCAAAATAGCACATTATTGCAACAAATATTATGGTAATTACAATGGCGCAGTAAGTGGCATTATGGTAATTATGGCCTAGTATGGTAATTACAAAAAAAATGTAAATTAAAAATACACATCTTTATGAAAGTAGGAAGCATTCTTGTAACTTTTAAGTATATCTTATAACTTTAAACGTGCAATTCTTACATATATATAAATTTATTTTGTTTATCTAGGAGGCGATTCTAACGATTTGGATTAAATTTCATATTTGATAAGGGTTTGCTTTTTAAGTTTATCTATATAGGTGTCTTACCAGAAAAAACGAAATTTAACACTATACACACACACACACACAAAAAAAAACATTTTTTTATAACTAACTATTACAGCCTTTTTATATTTGCTCTCATGCTGACAACAGCGCCATCTCGTAAATTTTTGTGATATTGCCGCATTGAAAACAAGACAGTCGTATCTCCATGGCCGAATGATCATAGCACTGGTCTCATAATCAAGAGACCTTAAGTTCGAATCCCGATAGAGACAATGCGATTCATAGTATGTGTAAATATTTAATCTCTTGATTTTATGTTTTCCTTTATTTTATGTTCCAGAAGATTCTGGACCTTTCTTTAGTTTACCAGACAAGTGTTCTGGACTTTTCTTACTGCCTCCAGAAAAGTATTCTGGAACTTTCTCTGCTAGTATAAAAGCAGAAGATTTGTCAGTCACTGTGTTCTGAGTTCAGAATTGAGTTAATAAATTGGTTTGGCTCTACTTCTTGTGTGTGTCATTGCGTTCTACTCTAAAGTATCTACGTGACAATATTTACATTGTTGCCATAGGATGATAACCTACTGGTTCCTTAAAATTTTGTGAAAGGACGCTATATGATATTATCCGAATACAAATACTTTCGCCTGACATCCAATATCAACAATGCAATTATTGTGTGTTGTCCAATAACATTTAAGTACATTCATGACTATTTTAAATTTAAATGACTAGTTCATATGTAGGTAAGATTTGAAAAATATTCATATGTAATCAGTATGTAATTCGTATCTAAATATTTTTTCAAAAAAAAAAAAAAATACCGTCGAACGAACTAGATCTCCCATGTGCTTTCTCTGATACAAGCAAGTTTTGTTTCGATTCAACAACTGAACTATTAGATTAATTCCCTTAATCATTTTCCGTTTACAATTAACTTCAAATATTAGATGGAGTGACAGAAAATTAGGTAGGTTTCTAGCACAATGAACAGAAATGCATAAAGTATTTTAAATAGTTTTAGTTAATTGTCTACTAAAAACTGAATTTAAAAAAATTGCTTTGCTAAAATTGTCATTACGAT
Source organism: Argiope bruennichi (assembly GCF_947563725.1). Classification (NCBI taxonomy): domain Eukaryota; kingdom Metazoa; phylum Arthropoda; class Arachnida; order Araneae; family Araneidae; genus Argiope; species Argiope bruennichi. The sequence goes on along the minus strand of NC_079151.1, from coordinate 113,648,662 downwards.
TAAGTTATATGTAATAAATTTAATAAAAAATTTTACGCAGTCAATAATTTTGATGATCTAGATGGTCGCTAAAGGCGGCTAATTATATATAAACTCGAACGAAACAGTAAAATGTTGCGCTTGAAATAAATGAAAATGTCTGATATTATGAAATAAATGAAAATAGCTTATACTGCAAGACTTTTTATCCAATAGCTTCAATTTCTCATTAGAGTGCTCTTGGAAGAATTTTACTTCAACTTGCATCATTTTGAAAAAATTTATGAGATTTTTACCCTCTCACGGTCACCGCAGGGTGCGCTTAATGCTTCCCCTTCAGCGTGAAACTTTTGGTAATTAATTTTGCAGTTTGGAGGAAACGCGAATCTTCTAGTCGCATAGAATAAATTGCCGAAGGAATTCCAATCACTTTTACAAGTAGGTGTCAAAAGCTTTCATCATTATAAAGTCTGATATCCGAAACTGATATTAATTTCCCTGCTCTAAAAATATCCTGTTTCGCTGACATTTCCCAGAAGCTTTCTTTCGTGTAATTTCTTCTTGAATCTTTGACAGATGTCTAGAATGTCAAATTTATGTTTGAATATCATCAGTGCTGTATTTTTATTTTTAGAATTTTTTTTTTCATTTCGCATTATTCATTAGCTTTATTTGACGCTTTCTTAAATTTTCCTTTATCCTAAACTTACATTAGTATTGCTTGAAATTTCTTTCAGTTTCAAATGAATTTTGTCTCACACAGCTACTTAGCATAAGGAGTAATTAATTTATTTTTTCATAAATTGAATGCATTTCTTTAGCTAGGTTTATGTAAATTGTAAAAAGATGAACCGAAATTTCGAATTAAAAATTAATTATTAATAATGAAATTAATAAAAAAGGTTTTTAAAAACACCAGTTGATTAATGTAGAACTCTATGATAAAATAAATATTGTTACGAATCTGTAATGCTGCTTCCCAGCATAGTTGGTTCCACCATCGGAAAGAATGTTTTACAGTCATCTGTACTGGACGGAGTCCGGTGTCGCGTCGGAGGTTCCGGAGCTTGGCGACAAACTTGGCACCCATTTGGCGACTTGGCAACGAATTTGGCGACTTTGGCACCAAAATAGATTATACCCGAAACATCAAGACTTTTCCCGATCCGTCCAGTAGGAACCGAGGTACGCCTCGAACGTTCCTGATTGGTTGAGAGGCTTCTAGCCCCGCCTCCTGAGACCTATAAAAGGAGGCGCCTGCAGCTGCTAGGGCAGAGTAGTCGGAATCGAGGGTAAAACACTGGCCTTCCAAAGATAAGCGGAGCAGCGACGGAGTGAAGCTAGTGCTGAACTAAGCTGTGCGCTACTGTCTGTCTGTCTTGTTATATACTGCTGTTGTTGCTGCACGTCTCGGCTGAAGATAATCGTCTTCTGTGCTGTATATAGTTGTCGTCTTTGTGCTGTCCTGTGTGTCTTCGTGTAAATAAACGTCGTTGTTTTATTTTCTACTGCCGCCTGGTGACTGAGCGTTCTTCACACCATATAACATCCACTATCCAAACGAACCCCGGAAATTTCGCAACAATATATTTTCTGTTTTTTTTTTTTTTTTTTTTTTTTTTGTAATTACTTTTTACTCACCAATTTTCGATCAAGTATGTCTACTAATAATAAAAGACAATGTGTGTGTATCTGTATATTGTTCTACATGATATGCACATATTTTCTTATTCTACCACATAAGATATACATAGGACATATTTTAAAAGATGGAATGAAACCCTTGGGACGATTTGTTTTGAACATTTGATTAAAGTTCTAATTAATTAAAAATTAATCGAAATTTTAATTTTTTTCCATCTTGAATGTTTGAAATTTTTTTCTCGCTGAAAATGTATAGCATAATTTTTTTTAGAATAAATAAAATTTCAAAAATTATCTTTTGAAAGATACCAATTCAGTTGGCATGAATGTTTTTGTTTGATTCTAATTAATTTAATCATTTTTTAAAAATGCTTTAAATTATTTTTTACAATAACATTTTGTTTTTTGTAATGAAATGCAAACGTTTTCATTGTTGCTACAAGCATCTCATCCTGGATTTTTTTTCCATATTTCATGATCAAGGTATAGAAATACTGCTTATGTTTTTATATTGATAAGATAATACCAATCCTATTTACCTTAAAATGACCAAATCTTCAATCTGTTTAAAACATGCTTTAAATGAAACCTCTGAATTGAGTTTTAATTCTGTAGCACTTAAGTTAAAGTTTTCCAAAAGTAAGAAATGATGAAAAATTATTAAATTAATTATTAAGAATTTTTAATAATAATTAAAAATTTACCAATAGTATTTCATTTAGAATTAACCAATAGTATTTTATTTTCAAATACTATTGGTTTTACATTGCAATATAGCTTGATATATAAAAATATACTATGACCTTTTAAATAAAAGTATTGCTTTTTTATTTTAATGGACTGAATTTTCTTTACGAATGAGCGAAATTATTACTGAATAATCTTCGGAAACATTAAATGAAAAATATCCTGTTAAGCATCCAGAACTTGCTAAATGTTTTTATTTTGTATTCTTATGTCTTAAATGGAAACATTGCGAATTAGCAAACTTGTAATTAGATGTGTTGAAATTCACACACTTCACATTTTAACTAATAGATCAAAACATTATATGAGCACACATAGTATAATTCACAATAATGTGTTACATAACATAATTCACATTATGTGTAAAATAATACTAATTACATATTTATTCAAGTAATTTAATTAAATTACTTGAATTGCAGATAACTAAATTTTGAATATATTGAAATAATAAGTTATAGTCAAAACTCATAAGTGTACACAATTTTAAGTCACCAGAACATTAGGAAATAAATCAAACATCGATTATGAAACTCTGTTTTTACAAATATGAAACGTCAGATTAAATAAATGTGTTTAAGGAGTAACCATCACGAAACCAATAGATAAAAAGACATAAAATTTCTTTAGAAATGTACCGGAATTCATTCACTAGACATCGAAGCCCGGAAATAACGTAACTGCGCATGTCATAAAATTTCTAACTGCTCATTGTCTTACGTTTTTTTAATGTGATATAGTAGTGGACTGCAAGGCTAAAATTGCCCGGAGTATTTGAGTAGTGAATGAAATAACGTAACTGCGGATATCATTAAATATCTAACTGCATATTGTCTTACTTTTTCTTCTTCTTCTTAATGTGAGATGCATAATAGATTACAAGATTAATATGACCCGTACATTTGATGTATGTCACGCGCATATGAATTGATTCCACCATTCATTTATTATGTTACTGATATTATTTCTGTATTCCTTAATAAATGTTTTTATCTTCAAATTAATATACAGACAAAATTTTGTGTATGTAGGGGAAGAAGTAAAATATTTTATTGTTCTATTTTTTCTAGTAAATTTTATTAAGATATTAAAAAATATAAACATATAAATAAAGCATAAGTATTCAAGTTAAAAATAAACAAATAAAAAATGTCAGTTTTTGCTCTCTTTCCTCGTCCCTGTAACTAAATTTACAATATTCTATTTAACCCTTTATTTACCGAATTATTTTACCATCGATTTTTCAGTTAGTTAACTTTTGGTACAGAATAAATCCAAGAGTAAGAAAAAAACTTTTTATTTAATTAAATTAATAATTAAAAAATTTAATGTCATTATTAGTTGATATATACTGCTTTCTGTCGGAAATACGTTTTTCATGTTCTTTCAAATACTGTTAGGAAAAATAGCGATATTGTGAAGATATCATCCGGATTTAAAAAGTACTTTAAAGTACCATTTGTAAATAAAGGGTTAATGAATTTTTTAAATACGAAATTTTAAAGTGAAGTGATGAGATTTTTTTAAATAGAGACTCAACTGAATTAATTTTCTATAAAATAATGCTTATAAAAATAATTAAAAGCAATTTTAAATATATAAAAAATCGCTAGAAAACCTATATCTTTGGCCGCATATCACTGCTGACATTATCGTTATTATCTTAAAGATGTTTAGTAAAATTAATGCAGAACGGGTCGTCCATCGATATTATCATAAACCTCGTGTGTTCGATAAAACTCACAAAGAGAAACTAATCAATGCATCATAAAAATAACTTCAGAATACATAAATGAGTAAGCAAAGTTTACAAATCATTTCCTTCCGACCTACATTCATTGCTATGTTTCAATATTTATTTGACAACTCTGAATGGCAACAGTTTGTATTGTGTTTCTTCTTTGTTTGTTTATCGATAGGCACGCACAATCATTGTTGCTGCATTCGAGAAGGTTCCTAATTTTATCCTTTATTTTCGGAAGTTGCAACTTAAATATCCGCAATGCCAGTTGAATATAAGCGTTTAATTATGCTCTTTGATCTGACCTCGACAGCTCCTAACATTTAATTTATTTATTTTCAGCAATTAAAAAAAACCTTTCGACGTATAATTAAGCAATGGCCTTAATTAATATTTATTCAATTCCTTCTATGTTAAAAGCTTTTATCAAATCTATTTCACAAACAGGCGTGTGTAAACTCTTGACTTTTTCAAATTCTTAATGGAATAAAAGTATATCATGTTATTTAGAAATCTTGCGAAGTTATTTTGAGATAGGTTTTTTTTTCATAGATGTCACTCCCAAATATTTTTGAATGAGTTAGACTAATTTACATAATATTTAAAAAGAATTTTATTCAAATATATTGGGCTCTATTTTAGGAAAATTTCGTTAAATAAGGTCAGGCTGTTGCGTATATCATGGTTTAGCTTTTTTCACGTTCGCTTACATGCAAATATAAGGACCGGCAGTTTGTTAACAAATTGATTCATTTGGCCCAAAATTCGAAACAGATTATCATTTCTTTAATTAAACTCGTACATCAGATTCTATCCATGCTGGTGGTGGTGTTTATTGTATTATTTACGCCGATACAAAGAAAGGTGAAAAATGAGTCCTTTAAATGATTTTATATTAAAAGGAAAAGAATTCATAATAGTGTTATTAATATCCTATAAAATCTATCTTGTTAATATTGTTACGAATCTGTGATGCGGCTTCCCAGCATAGTTGGTTCCATAGGAGGTTCCAGAGCTTGGCGACAAACTTGTCGACCATTTGGCGACTTGGCGACGAATTTGGTGACTTTAGCGCCAAAATAGATTATACCCGAAACATCGAGAATTTTCCCGAGCCGTCCAGTAGGAACAGAGTTACGCCTCGAACGTTCCTGATTGGTTGAGAGCCCTCCTCCTGAGACCTATAAAAGGAAGCAGCCGCAGCTGCCGATCAGTGGTGGACCAGTGGAGTCGAAGAGTAGTCGGAATCGACGGTAAAGAACTGGCCTCCCAGAGATAAGCGGAGCAGCGACGGAGTGAAGCTAGTGCTGAACTAAGCTGTGCGCTACTGTCTGCAGTAGAGTCTGGTTGTATGCTGCTGTGTATGCTGTTGTATGCTGCACGTCCCGGCTGAAGATAATCGTCTTCTATGCTGTATATAGTTGTCGTCTTTGTGCTGTCCTATGTGTTTTCGTGTAAATAAACGTCGTTGTTTTATTTTCTACTGCCGCCTGCTGATTGAGCGTTCTCCACACCATATAACTCCCAATATCCAAACGAACCCGGAAATTTCGTAACAATGTATTTATCGTTTAATTTTGGAGCTATCGTTAACACAAACACATAATTTCAAAATTTACTTTTTTAATTTATAGGGTTTCAAAACATGAGTTTTTTAAGTTCTCCATTGAATATTTTGATAGTGAAAATACCATTTCTTTATATACTGCTTAGGAGAGAAAGAAAAAAAATACAAATGTTTTAAATAAATTTCTTCAAGTATTATTATTTACGAATCTAAAGAGATGGAAATTTGAATTTCGATATATATCGCCACAACGTTTGTGCTATATCGTGAAGTTATATGTATTATTTAAATTTTAATAGAAAAATAGAGTGAATAACTTGAAAGTTTCTTGCAAGTTAAATTTATAAATTGCTTTTAAAAATCTAAAGTCTACTTTATTTCAGAAGGTCTGTACGTAATTCATAGCCTGTATGCAATCGAATAACTAATGAATTTAAATAGAAAAAAAATCTGTTTGGTTATTTTAGACATTCCGATTTGGGGGAAACAATCAGATAAAATTTTAAACGGAATTTTTTTTTCAAAGGCTCTGAAAATGAAATTTTAAAAAAGTGTTCCATTTTATTATAACGCATTAGTATGCTAAAAAATATATAATAGTTAAGGCTTGGTAAACCATAATATAATACGTAATACAGTGCAATTTCAATTAGAATTATGTATGAGTTAAGGTGAGAGAGATATATATTTGAAATGGACCTCGTAATTCGATATCGTTGTCACAAATTAGCGATAAAACCTGAGGTAATATCCGCTCTGAAAATGTCTGCCCATTAATCCCAATGAATTTAACATGCACTAAGCATTCGTACAGGGTTGATATGCAATAGAGTCAAATCACGAACATGACAACAGCCGAAATATGATTCGAAATAAAAATTCAAAATGGTAGAAGCAATATTTAAATTCACAGTAAAAAGTAAGAGCAAAGACTTTTTCATATCAGTACTAGATACATGATTCACTTTCATTGTGTATCAGCTCATGGATCATTACAGCAATTAAAAATATATTGTAAGTTTTTAGATATCGTTATGCTAATGTTCTGAATTAATTTAAAACTAAAAATAATATTTCGTTTAAATGTTTATGAATTACTAAAAACTTCATCTGAGCTCAATATGCAGCAACTTTTTTTATTTAGTATGACTAGCAAGAATCAAATTTTTAAATGTTTGATGCATTTTGCCTACTCGATTGACTAAGATTTGATACTATTCGAATGGCAAAATATTTTTATAAGCATTTTATTATTCCAAACACACAAAAAACACTGACAGTCAGAAAATAGTTTTTCCTACAGCAGAAACATCGATCTTGCAATTGATTTTGAAAAGACGCGAAATGAAAGCTGCACAGGGAGAGAAAAAAAAAAGATGAAATAAAAAAAAATGAAACGAATTCATAGTGAAAATAAATGTGTTATCAAAACGTTAACCAGGGAAATGATGAATTTGTGTTCTACTCATGAAGCTAACATAAAGAGAAAAAAATGAAAATGTAGGCAATATGGATAAAAATGCTATTAGTCTGTGCTGGCTATATATTCCCTCTTTTTATTGTTCTTCTTTTGTTTAATTTATTAAAAGAGGCAGGGAAATTTAATTTCAGATTTCAACGCATTTTTAACTTAACTAAAATGTTAATGATTTATTTTTGATTAGATTTTTTTTACCTTACTGACTTTGTGAAAATACGCATGTTTCTAAAGGGATGGTTAGGATTAAAGTCCAAGTATTTGAAGGAGAAAAATAATTTGGACTATGTTGAAGTAACTTGGTATTTGTAATAACTGTAGCATGTAGAAATGAATTAATAAAAAAAAATTAGTTACATTTTTTTGGTAGGTGGTGTTGTAGCTGGTTAAATACTTTTGTCTTTCTTAATTATATCAAAATGCTTCCCACTTCATTGTTGTTGTTTTTTTTCATTTTGTTTATAGAAGTGATAAGAATATCTTTAAAATGTTGCCATAATTTTGTCGAAGATAGAACATGCTCTGTTAGCAAAATACTTTTACCAAAAGAATGTCAGTTACATTGTTGCTTTGAAAGAATACTATCATCTTAAATATTTGAGGCAAAGATCAATGTCATAGAATGGCTTGTAGAAAATGATTAACAAATTTAAACCTATTGGAGGTGATTTCTAGAAGTGGAGGATGAAGCATTGTGAATCAGGCACTTGAAAAAGAAATTAAAGAAGCAACTGATTCAAGGTCTGTGGATCATCGACATGTAAGTGTTAGAAATGGAGCAAGCACTTTATCAAACCATGGGCAAGAGCACGCAAAATCTTGCACCACATTTTACGATAGTATTCATATAAACCTTGCAACCCGGAATGTTCATAGCAAAGAACTGTTTTTCCAACCTCATTCTTTCCAAAACTGATGACGATGAATAATGAATTTTTAAATTTTGTGGACTGCAAAAGCGCATTTTATTTTATTAGGATAAGTGTTGTTGTTGTTACTGATCCCTAGTTGGTATGACAATGTCAAACCAACTCCATAAGTCCAAACACTTCCAGAAAATCTAAAAACAATAGAGGTTTGGAAAGCACCTCTTCCAATTTAAAATCGATGTAAATTAAAATATGCTCAGGCGAAGCTTGGGCAGACTTACACTTGGTGCAAGTCTTAAAAACTTTCTGTCCCTGCTCAAAGGAGAGAGCTCAAATGCCCACTGGCAAAACGGGAGAGACGTCTGCTGATATTTGTAACCCCTGAAAAGAAGAGCATCCCCAAGGCTCTTCCTAGAATACCAATGGTGATCCAGAGAGAGTTTTCACAAGTCCCTATTCAATTTCTTTTGTATCAGGACAAGTTAATACAGAAAGTTGTAAGATATCAGGTTTATCCAGTCTGAGTATCCTTTTTGGAAAACCTTTGCATTCATCGTTTATTCTAGTTTGTGGTATGACTACTGACTTTATTATTGTTCCATGTTTTTTTCTCGGAAATGTTACACCAGCATGGTTAGTTCACTACACCATAACGAACACTAGTTACAGTAAATTAGTAGAAAATAATGTGATCCTTGCTTTCTAACTCCTAAATTCAATAATATTTAAAGAAAATGGAGTCCAGCTTCATATTGCTTAGTCTATTAAACAATTGTTTTACCAAATTTTAGTGAGGATTAAAATCATGAATCGAACCCCCTTCTTTGTCGTTGGCGATGATGTGACAAAGTTGGCAACCCCCGTTTTCTCAAGTCTAGGACTCCTCCGAAAAACACGGCGCAAGCTCGTGGTTGGTGAGTTGGCGATTTTTGAAAAGTGTGCCAAGCAGGAGGTTAAACTACGATCGCACCATAGATGTTTCCGAAATGTTCATCTGATTTGAATCCTTGCGATTTTTGGTTATAAGAAATTATTATAAAATCTGATAATAAATTATGGTTTATTATCAGATTAGAAAACTGAATCTATAAAGATAAACAGCAGTTGATGTAAAAAAAAAAAAAAGCATCACTATATTTGTCCTAGAAATTCAAGATGAAACGTTAGATGCCACTACGGATCATGCTATCTTATGTATGCAGCGTTTTATTGGGCTTAGGCTCAATATATTAAGTACTTATTGCAAAATTAAGTTTATATCTTTTAACAAAGAAAAATACTTTAAAATTTTATAGCTACGAAGTTATATCATTATGAAAACGCCAGCTATCTAAGAAAAATCGAACTAAATTTTTGATTGTGTAATTTATTTTTCAATTCGGATTTTTTTTACAAATACCAAGTTTCTTCAAACAATTTTTCTTGTAGATTCCTTCTAACACTTATACTTTAATTGAAACCAATCTGCATTTATTTATAATGATTCATGATTGCGTGACATCCATAATTGTATGTAATATTATTTAAAAAATACCTAAAAAGTCAAACTTCGCGCAGCCGTTTTTTTTTCTTTTTTTTTTTTTTTTTTTTTTCGTAAAATTGTAAATAATAACCTATCCTATGGCTCGTTTACAGTTGTAAGGGAAAACTAACTGAATTGCAATCGCGGGATCGAACATGAGAAAAATGCATGGGAATATAAACCCTGACCATTACTCTATTTCTGATTCTCGTATGTTGGTCATAATGTAAATATCTATATATAACCAAAACATATCTATATATAACAATATATAACCAAATGTAAATATCTAGATATAAAAAAAATTGTGTAAAATAGCGTTTTTTCAGGAAAGAAATCTATATAGATAAACCTTATTTAAATAGATATACCTTATTTAAATACAAAACTTGATCCAAAACGTTAGACCGTTTCCTAGATACACGAAATATATGTACAAGAATTACTCGTTTAAAGTTATAAGATACGTTCTTTATTCATAAATATAGTAATAATTAAGTGGACATTAGAAACAAATTCGAGCCTGATGAATTTTACTTGCCAAAATGTTATTGATACCTAACCTACATTTCAGAGAATTCTGTTTTTAATCGTTATTCTTTCAGCAGTTAGATTGTAGTGAAAAGCTTATAAGCCAGTTAACAGCTACGCTACCCGAGTCATTGCATTTGTATCGTAGTCATGTTACTGGACTGCGAACTGCAAGGTCCCAGGTTCTATCCACTTTCATATCAATCCGCCACAAGATTAATCATGAATTTTATTCGACTTGACCTACTCCTTCTAACTCTCTAGTCCGCCCAGTGGAAAATATGTCACTGAGAAAAAGAACAATACTAAATCGATCGCGAGAATCGTATTGTGACTTATAGAGTAGCAATTATGCTGAATATTAGTCATGTTATGTCGTAATATCCCTTGGTAATTACTAGGGATGTTAACTACCTTACATGGGAACTCCCTTGAACCATGCGCACGCTAGCTAGACAAAACAGTAGATATTTAAATAGGTGCTTTAAGGCATCTATATGGACACAGCCATACTAATTCATTAGACGATGGATATAACTAGAAATCCTCCAAATTGTTTAGACATATGAAAAATAGTCTCCTCAAAACTTTCTCGCATACTATCTAATAAACTTATCCTGCCAGAGAACGCCTTATACAGCATTGGGGTACAATAGTTATAAAATATTAATCTTTGGTGTGAGTTTAGCATTTTTACTGAATCTATCGTTCCTAGCGAGTTTTTTGGCGATTTATCCATAGCAAGCAGTTAATAGTATTCAAAAATTGAATTTGTGTTTTCTTATCACGTTTTTCACAATCGACTGGAAAGAAGAACTACACTTTAGTCACAAAATCCCGTACGAAATATACACATATCGCATTTTCATGTTTTTGAAAATGCGATAGTCAGTTCCAATTAAGTCAACCCTTAATTGGAACTGACTCAAAATTTGACAGGTGTCTACACTATAGATGTTAAGTCTGTGAGCCAAATTGTATCCATCTAGCTCTCTTCGTTTTGTAGTTATCGTGTTAAATTATATTCGGACAGACGAACTTCTCCTGAACAGATTTTACTTAAAATTTGATAGAAATCTGCAAATTCGGTGTAAAGACCGTATACGAAATTTCATCCGTCTAGCTCAAAGCGTTTCTGAGTTATCTTTGTAACAGACAAACGGACAGACATTTTCTAAAAACGTGTTTTTGAACTCAGGTAAGTCTAAAACGTCCAAAATCACGACTTCGAATATTTTGACGATTGCTATACTTTCTCTATACTACGCATGCGAGAAAGCAAAAATCCAGATGAGAGAATTGCCGCTTGTTCCTTGTAGAGAAGAATTTTCGACATTCGAATTTTAGTGGCACATCTGCTAAGTTAGCGGAAGTGTTTGTTCCCTGTTATGGTAGATTTTAGAATCTTAATCAAGTAAGCATCGTGACTGAATGGAGAAGTCTGCCGAAGATCACGATTTATGTATATCCGATGCATCTTCTCCTCATTGTGAAAGCGGAACGAAAAGATTTTAAGCCAAGATAATGAGAAGTTGATGATTTTATGCTAATTAAAGCGAAAAGTTAACATATCATCCTGTTGATTATAAATATTTAATACAGGCTGGTACATAAATGCATAAACTGGAGTTCCAGGAAACAATATTTAGGAGGATGTCGATGCGCTAGTTTTTCTTTTTCTGTTTGGTAAATGATACAGTAGATTTTCCGAGTTCGAGATAACAACGCGTTTAGATCTAGTTAGAAAAATCGAAGAATAAGCAAAATAATTCAATTTTAGGTTTCATGATACCAATGAAATATATATTTCAATATTTTATGAGAATTTTCATATCTTTCGAAAATTTATCACCTTTGTATGTTATGAATCGAATCATTCCATGAAATTTTTATTCCTTTTTATTTCATTTCTTTTCACGTTCATAAAGAATAGAATTTTCAAATTCATTTTTCATTCGATGTCTGATCTCTAGATGTCTGAAATCGTGGAAGGTTATTTTTTTCTTTTATAATATAGGCTTGCAGTTCATTGTGAACTTATATTTAAGCTTATAAGTATTTTAACAACAGATAAGAGAGTTAATTTACTGCTAATTTTGATATCATGTGAAAGAGAGAATTATTTAGAATGAATTTGAAAAAAAATTATTGCAAAATTCTATAATAATTATAATTTATTTATGATACAAAATCAACTATTCATCGCGCACTGCAAATGTATTATAAGAGGCTTACAAAATTAATCATAACAAATATTTCAAATCTAATGCAAAAATATTATTAACTTTAAAGGTAATGATCAGCAAAACAAAAAGAAGTAAATAATAATGTAAAAAAATTAAACAAAACATATATACAGAGATACACAAACAGAAATGAAAATATATTTCCACAAACACTAAACAATTTGACACAGAGGATAAAATTCCCCTTAGAACTGAAAGTCAAAATTTTAATTTCATTAATAATATTTTTGGAAAAAAAAACATAGATATAAAGAAAAAAATCTTCAAAGAAAAAAAAATACAAATATACAAAAAAAATTTAAAGTAATAAATAAAGTTAATAACAAAAGAAGAAAAATTCAGTAATAAAAAGCAAATGCAATGATTAATACATTAGATGCATATTAATATATTAGATGATTAATATATTGCAATGATTAATATATTAGATGCATAAACATTTTAAACAATAATACAGAATGAATCATATAATATATTTTAAAAAGTAGAAAATAATTATTAAAAAATATATAAAAGTTAAGGATGATTTTCTTTGTATATTAATACAATACTACAAATCTAATTAAGCTATAATGAGTATCATGATTAAGAATTAAATAAAATTCCTCAACATTAAATAAAATTAAAATATATAACATGATAAAAATTCCAATTTGTAGAGAGTATTTCAGGCCACGTGATATACTTTACGAATTTTTTAATCTTTAGCTAGATTTATAATATGTTATTATTAAAAAATATTTTTCTATTTTTTTAAAAGACTAATAATGATGTATTTTAAATTTTCTCTTTATAGCAATCAAAAATTTTCGAGGAAGAATTATTTCTTTCTCCGATATTTCTTTATTTTTATAAAGAAAAAAGAAATGAAAATAATTTCATGAAATAATTTCATAAATCATGAAAATAATTTCTTTGCTTTTTCCTCCATAAAATCTTTTGGAAGTTTTTATGAAGAAAATGAATTCAGTACATGAAACCTAAATTCTACAGGTTTTGTTTACTGAAGTTAGATATAAACATATAATGTATTATTTTTAAAATAAAAGTAAACCATGTTCTACAGGTTTTTTGAAATTAAAAAAAGAAACTTTTCCTTGACATTAACTGTGAAATAAAGTCTATGGAACGAATAAAAAGAAAATATAAATTGAAACTAAAAAAATGGGATATTGAGAATATAATAATATTTATATTTTTAGGGGTTAAACAAAGTATTTTGCAAATTTTTTTCTACTCTTTCAGAAAGTTTTTCCTTACTCCAAGTTCAAATATCTTCAGAAAGTAAATTGTATGGGAATAATTTAAACAATAAAGCAGAAAATAAATTAATTCAATTATTCGAAAATTTTAATTTAACTATGTGACACCAATCGTTTTTTTTAAATGATTAAAAATTTAAAATAAGAGTTTTTTTGTTAATAACGGCAACATCAACAACAAAAAAATAACGAATACGAAAAATTTAATAACAAGAAAAAAACTTTAACCTTCGTAATTTAATCTGAATCAAATCCATTACAGTTTAGTTTTAAAAACTTGAAGAAGTCACTACAAATAAACTTCAAGAAAAAGAAGTTTATTTGCAGCGATTTATTTAGAACCCAGTTATAGCATCATTTCAGCAATTTATATTTATTACAGCAGCCAGTGCTGATAGCCAGTTACGGTAAGTGTATTAGGGCTATATAAATTGTACTAAACTTTATTGCCTCAAGCGACTAAGTTTCATTATTTAGGTTTTCTTTTTTTTTAGGTGTAATTAAGAAGTTATATAAAGGATTTGGGTTTATATAATTTATTCGTCTCTTTCTTCTTCAATTAATAGATGTTAAATGATTCAATTATCCATATTAATGGGAATCACGAATGAAAATGTGGTTTCAAATCTTTAATGACACTACTATCTGATATAAGATTTTAAACGCTACTAAATCTGAGGGATGATGTCAGAGCTTACATGAAAAAAAAAATAGAGAGAAAATAACAGAGAATTTATTTTTTACATAAGTTTTATGCCATATTTTCTAATAAAAGTGTGATCATTTGAATTAAAATATTGCCCCACCCCCATCTCTTGAAGTTAATATAAAAACAATTTAAATCGAGTTTTTAATAAACTTTAAGTGCTACTAGATGGCGACACAAGACTTCACAGTCGAAGCACATTTATCTAGAGTTTGACATGTAAAATGCCAGATACAAAAGATGTAGCTTTTCAAATACCATAAAATGGCCAACTATCTGTTTACGACTGTCCAGTTTTCTTCAAATTACATCGGATAAAAATCTTATGCAAATATAAATTGCTAATATAAAATTTATATTATGCTTATATAAAAATATATAAATTACTTACTTATAAGAAATTTATCCATAAAAATATAAATTACATTAAACTTTCTTCTAAAAGACATTTTTTTTTGTGGTGAGCACAGAATATATTACCATTATAACCAATAAGAATACAAAAATAGTAAAAAATTATAATTAAACATAATATTTATGCTTCTTTATTGCTTATCGTAGTTTCATTATTTCTTTAATATTATTTGTAAATAATTGCTGATAATAAATTATTTCACTGGTTCTGGATTTTTAAAATACCTATTTTATATTTTCTAATTGCATTTTATCGAGTCCTCCTTATAAACCTACCGTCGAGCTAACTTCTATATTGAAGTTTAGAGAACTACTTCAGATAGAAATAAAATAACGGAATCTGAAATATAAGGAAATAGTTGTGTAAAATTAAATTTTTCCAACTTTTTTTTCATTGAAACTTATCACATTTAAAAAAAAACGCGATTAACGTTATACATTGTTTTTTGATTCCTTATATATTTTAATGACCACAAAATGGCTTTCTTCTCATTCTATAAATTTATTGCCTTTGCTGCTTCAATTTTTAATTAGCTTTGTTGTTTATTTTTTCCTGTTGTTTTTATCCTTATTTTTATAAGTACATATTTTTATTCTTGTGGTGCACAAGGATTGACTTACTATATATATATATATATATATATATATATATATATATATAAATATATTTCCAAGATTTTATCTTAATTTAGCCCTTGGTAACTTCATTCTAAAATATTCTCTTATTTCGTGATCCAATTCTACTTTCTCTACTTAATTAATTAAAGAGAAGCTTCATAAAATTACTTAATCAGCTAAACGCCGATACTTTCACACGCTCGGAGTGAAGGGGTAAAAAATGTCCAGTAAGCACATTCTTTCTTAAAAGATCCCTGTGTTTCCCTTACATATGATTGGCATGCGTCAGAAATCCCTATCAGAATCTTATTAATATATTAGCACAATGAAGAAATATTTTCCCTATCAAAATCTAAGGTTATATAAGGAGAGGGATAATTCATTTCGCCCTTCTTCCCCACTTCGGCTTTTGTTTGCGCTGTGGCGGACGTCTTGTCCGCGTCTCAGTATTATATATATATATATATATATATATATATATATATATATATATATATTAATGTATATTTTAATGTTTTGTGAAACGCATTAGAAGGCACTGCTAGAAAAAAACGGCGTTTTTTTCCAGCAAAATAATGTTTATTCTTTTATATTAAACCAGAAGCCTATGACGACCAGCTGCTCGGAATTAATAGTTGCATTTAATAACAGTCAGAAGATACAGAGAATTACTTGCATAAGAGTTATAAATATCTAATATCTATGTGTTTAAAACAATGCACCTAGAACTTATATGTGATTAATCGCCTTTTGCAACCATTTAGGCCATTGGAATATTGGTTGTGTTTCCTTTCAATTAAATCTCTTATGCATGACATTAATTCTCAAAAAGATAACTCATAAGTAAAAATTTTTAATAGCTCATAAGTTTAAATTTTTATTATGCACAACTGGAATTCTCTCAGACAAAGTGCATTCCTCAACAAATTTTTTTTAAGAATAAAATTCTAACAGACATTAAACCCATGTTATTTATTAGCTTTATATCAACTGTATTTATTATATACATGACACTACCTAATGGATTCAAAATCTATCGCATCACATTACTTTTAAAAATATAACTGCTCGAGGAATCTATTATCCGATTGCATGTTATTTTCCATGGTACATTGTTTTCTTCTTTCTCCTGTCTACTCGTGTTAACTAACAGAATTTTCCTTATTTAGCCTTCAATAAAGAAAAAAATCAAATTATTTAATATTTAACACATTTAATAAAATGCTTTGAATTTCATTAAAAAGTAAGAGTACCGTTAAAAATTATGTAAAAAATTATTTTTACAAAAGAAGTTGCCAAAATTTGGAGAAAAATTGCATGATTAAAACTCACGATATCTTCAGAAAAAAATTTTTAATTTTAAAATGGAGTAAAAACATTTTTTCTCTCCATTATGAATCCTCCTTTAATATGCTTGGAAGCTACTGTAAAACAAAATCTCGCTTATTTTTAATTGACTAAAATATTAATAAAATTTCCAAAATCCTCTCCTAAAGTATATTTGCGCCACGTTTGGTAACTCTAAGCCTAACGGTTTATCCGGTAGAGCACTAATATATACACATATAGAGAAGGACAAATAAACATCCACATATACTTAGAGATTGCAATACCGGACCAAAAGTTCAATACCGGTATTCGGTATTTTTTAAATCTTAATACCGGGATACCGGTTTTAATACCGGTATTAGAAATTTTAGAAAAAGAAAGAAAATACAGGTGTTTCTTTGTTTTATTTGCCAGTTTTGTTAGAGAGTGTAAATATCACAAAAAATTATTTGTAACTTATAAATTATAACAATATATAATCACAAAAAAGTAAAGGAACATCTTATTTATTTAAATCACAAAAAAGTGTAAATATCATTATTCAGTTTGTGGCACTATTACAAATTTTTGAAATGTGATCTTAAAAAACATAATGCATCCATTGTACTGTCACTAAGCCTGAAAAGTAATTTTGTGTAAAAATTACTAGCTGTCGAAAACGCTCTTTCGGCATCTACGGTAGTTGGTGGTACTGTTAGCAATGCGCGATATACTTTTTCCAAGTATTTACCTCTAAATCCCTCATCTTCAAATAAATCGATTTCTCGTCGGATGGTTTTGGATATAGATGATTCCTGTATTGCATTTTGGTTCGTTGAAATTTTTTTATTTATCGCTAATTCTAATTTTTGTTCAAGAGAAAATTCTTTATCACTATCGACAGTAGTGACATCATAATCTTCGATAACTGTACCGAATTCTTTTGAATGTGGATAGGTTTGTGGGTAAAAAATTTTAAGAAAATTTACTCTAAACGTTATCAGATTTGAATTGGTTATTTTCTTTTCTTCTTTTTCATTTTCATTTTTATAATCATTATAATTATGTAAATACCATAAGACATTTTCTATTTTGGTATGCCTTTCTTCTGTGCGATTTTCCGAAGTAATATATAATTCTTCAGATAGTGATGTGTGCTGTTCTTTCAGTGACTGAAACATAAAATTTATTGTTGCATTATCCCTTAATAAGATAGATAAGAGCTGATATAGTTCTGGATATTAAGTCGAATTCACTATCTGAAAAATTAATTTACAGGTTTAAGTCGATTATTGCCTTTTGGATTGGATTTCTCAGTTTCAAAAATCGTTCCATCATTGGGAGTAAACTGTTCCAACGTGTTTTAGAATCTAATATTAACATATATTCTGTTTTATTTTCAGTTAGTATATATTTTAGTAATATATCCTTTTTATAGGGGAACGTTTAAATATCTTAACAATTTTTCGAACTTTATAAATTATAGGAAGCAATTCTTGATAGGTTAATATTTCATCCTCATTAGCAATATCTTCTTCAGCAATTACATTGTCATTATCTTCATTGTCAATATCACTCTCACTCTTACTCTTTTCAAAGTTGGAATCCGAAGTTTCTATAACCACAGTATTTGGATTCTTCTGTTCTTTATTTTTTTGGAATAATACATCTATTATTCCTAATTGAATTCCATGTGCATAGCACAACTGCTGATTTGCACCAATCCACTTTCCAACTTTTTTCATAATTGTTGCTCCATCAGCCGTTATGGATACAATATTTTCTTTCAGGGATAATCCATGTTTCGCTAATTTAGATTTAAGCAATTAATTAAGCCATTAATTAGCTAATTAATTTCGCTCGTTAGGGAGACATAAAAACAAAAATGTATACTATTTTGCTATGTTCGCGATACCTGAACATGTAGTGGAGACAATTTTAAAAATTTCTGGTAAATACCGAAAAACCGGTATTTAAACTTGTGAATACCGGTATTACAAAATTGTACAAATGGCTCAAAATACCGGTATTCGGTATCCCGGTATACCGGTATTGCAATCCCTACATATACTCCTTTATAATTAGAGAAGATTAACTTTTGCTATTTAAAAACAATCTATCATATAAACTACATGCATTTAATCTTTGATACATGAAAGCTAGATGTTAATGATTATTTGAAGCCGCTTGACATTAATTATGAAAGAAAACAAAAAAAATTGATGAATGAGAACATGAAAATATGATGTTGATAGGAATCTGAAGATGATTATTACTTATCTCCTCAATTAAAAATGTCTTAGAGATGAAAGCCGTATCATCTTCGTTTGATTTTTTTTAAACTGTAAAATACAGAATTAATTTCTGCCAATTACATGAAGATAATGATAATGAATTGAAAATGATAGATTTGTAAATCATCAATTTGACAAAATCAAATATACACACACACACACACACATACATATATATATTTCTGAGAATGCATATAAAGCTATAGTTCTAAATCTTATTATTTAATTAGATGCTAGAATAGAAGTTCTAGCATTTTTTAAATAGCTTCAATATATATATATATATACTTTCTACTTTTTACTATTAAACTTAATTAATATTTTTTAATAATTTCAATCTGAGTTTCTAAATTTTAAATATTTAATTTTCATATATCTTTTATTAAATCATATCTATTTTTATAAAATATCATTCTCCCACTTTCCCAGGCAAAATTAGTAGATGGCAAGACTGTTATAAATAATTCCGAATTGAAGGTGATAAATTATTATGGTAATTTATATATGATATTCAATGAGATGGCAGACAATTATGCTAAAAAATAGCATTTTGTAGTAACGAAGAGAAGGCAATAAAATACATTGAAGGATAAAATTCAGTAGTTTATCATCATTTCAGATATTGTTTGCTTGTTTCTTATGGCACTTGCCACTGACAAGCCCGCTGTTACGAAGACAGCGATTTAAGCCTGAGGGGAACGTCTCTTATTTTTTATAGCAGCGCCAACTAGGGCGAAGAGTACGACTTTGCCACTCACGCATCATTCATTCGCTTGCAAAACCCCTTTTTACAGGAGGGCACATTCACACATCTCACAGATGGAACTACAGAAGAACAACCATGCCCAAACCGGGACTCGAACCCGGGACGCCCAGATCACGGGGAAGACGCGCTACCCCTATGCCAGGAAGCCGGCTCATTTCAGATATATTCTCCTCAAATAACTTTGTTGCTTCCATCAGAAGCCGAAACACGTGCTCCCTATTATCGTTTAATCCCTGAGGTAATTAGGAACATTGGGGTAATTAGAAACAATCGTGTAAGTAAATCTGGTTAATTAATAAAATATTAAGAAACAAATTGCGTTATGTAATGATCCTTACAGAACATGATTATGCTCTCACATTAATTGTTGTCTTATTTTTCATCTTATAAGAATAAGAACATTTCAGATTTAAAAAAATGACAATTTCTGTAAAATCCTCTCCCAATTACTTTAACTGAGACTATATGTGAATATGACAATTCAAAAATGCAGTGAATGAATGGGTGGATGAATTTTCGTATACAGTTTTATCATTAGAATTCTTTTATTTAATATTTGGTCAAATTCATTATCAAATTGGTTATCTAATGGCATGTCAGTTTATGCGTTTGAGAGGTACAGATTCTTTATCCATCTCATGGGTTCGCTTGAAATTTTTTTAAAAATAGCATTTGTAAAATGTATTCCCAATTACTTCAATCGCTCTTTTTAAAATGTTTGTGACATAAATGTGACATAGATTTTTTTTTTCATTAAATAAAATGTGATATATAATATTTTCACTTCATTAAAATTGATATTTTCATTATAAAATTACTTATAATGCACTTCCATATTGTGGATTTTAATGGGAATTAATTATAAAATAATAACTAGTAAAAATTAGTTTTAAAACTGAAATGAAAATAAATGGCTGTCTTAAAACATAAGCTATCTTTTTTTATTCCCTCTCTTTATTTATCATCAATCAATTTTGGTGACCAATCGGTTCTCCAGTAATGCTGCTTGTATTTGAAATCATTTATTGTAATTCAGTAGCAATGAAACAGTTTGTATTTTTACTTCGCAATTTTATTTTTTCAAAATTCTTCACCCTCCGTTTCCACCACTCCACCCGTTCACAACCTTGCAACCTTATGTGTAAGCTGTGTTAATGCCAACAAGTAAATTCCATCAACTAAGAAGTTTTAAGCATTTAATTATGATTAATATAAAGCCATGCACTTTTATTAGCCTTACAAGCATTCTCAATAAATTTTATTTTTAGAGCCAAGACGAATGTCATCGTATTTGCTGAAAAAAATATAATTGTCCTTAAGACATAAGCCGCGAAACATCTGGTCGCTAGAGGCGGCAAGAAATATGATATAACATTTGAAAATAAAATTCAAAAACTTCAACTATTTTGCTAAAATCCTTTCTTTTTGCAAACTAACTTGCGTGATTTGCTGAATTTCAAAATACTTAAGCGATTTTCTTACAAACATTTTTGAGATTGCAGTTATTACTCTCTAGTTCATCTTCTTTATTCTATCTGACATTTCCGTTGGGGTATAAGATCATTCAGACATCAATTTGATCTACCGCCGGAATTCCTAACATCATTTCCGACTGCTTGCTTTTTCATGATTTACTATACGTGTCTTATATTAAGTGTGCTAAAGCAGTTGATTTCTCCTGAAGTCGAGGGCAAAGTGCTCCCAAGCAATAGATGATTTATTGCATGTGTCAGGCTTTGGATCTAAAAGGCCAAACAGAGGCAATGGTAAGATTAATTAATCAGTATCAGATGCTATAGATGGAGGATCGGAAGAAGGAGAAAAAGAATAAATCGTGGCCATATGACCTATCCTTGGCGATGATGCATTAGAAAAAAGAAGCATTTGGCGAATTTCTAACACTGATGAAGCATTTGGAGAATTTCTTCTATATGGCGAATTTAGATTGGCTTACTATCAATATATTACAGTATGCAAAAATCGTTCAAAACGCTGTGTAAACTACACCTAAGTATTAAAAGTACCATATTTGAGACATAGTTATTTCTTGGGTAGTAAAATCTCAATATGAAAAAACTGATTAAAATTTTAATTACATTTTAAATTTAAAATAATGAAAATTTTAACGTGTTTCGTCAATAAGTTCAGAAGATATTACTCTGAAAAGAATTTTGCAGCAATTGAAAGTTGAAACAGATAAGCTTTACAACAATACCAATTATATATATATATATATATATATATAGAAGTAGAAGAATCGAACCTTAAACATCATTATGCTGCGTTGTTCCAGACTAGAAGCTCGAATCTTCTTAAAACTGTTTCAAGCATTAGATCAATGCTGGTAAGTTAATATTTCATAAAGAGTGGCGTTAAAAATGGAAGGAAATTATCAAGGAAAAATCAAGGAAAGATCAGAATCCTGTCAGAAACATAAAAGATCGATTTGAAGTCAATGTCATAAATTCAAATTTATGACGTTTACCAGACGTATATTCGATTCATCATATTTATTAACAAATTTAATGAATCGAATCGAAACATTAAAAATTTCCCTTTTTCACTAGTAAAAATATTACAGGTAACATATTAATATTTAATATATTCTTTAATATATTATTACTATTATATGATAATAAATTAATATTTTATCATTTGATTAAATATGTGTATTTATTAGAAGTAAATAGATTGTTACATTCTGCTTTATAAATATATTTAGTTATTTGCATAATAAGATTCGTTTATTTATCGCAAGAAAAATGACGCATGAAACTAAAATTTATTGAATACCATGGAAAACAGAATTTTATACATAGATTTTTAAGTAGTTATGTGTTGAAATAAATAATTAATCAGAATTTGCATATTATTTAAAGCAATAGCAACAATAGCAAATAATATGAATTTGTAAATTCTTCTAAATAAAATGAAAAAAAAAGTACGGTTATAAATAAATTTAACATGAATCATATTATTCTTCAGTTATCAACTAATTGCTTATTTTATTCACATTTATCCTATTCTTAAGCAATATTATAGTAGGAACAAAAGTATATAATTCTCATATACTTCAGTATACCACATTATTTTACTTTTCTTTACCAAAGTTTAATTGTTAACGAAAGCATTCATAAGAATAATTACTGCAAACGATTTTTCAGAGAATGTTAAAAAAAATCGATTTTTTAAAATTAAAATTTTATTTTAATTAAATTTTTAAACTTTCAAATTTATTTAAAAATTTTTTAAATCAAAACAGTTAGATTTTTTTTAACAAATTAATTACTTAATTCTTTTATTAATTTAATTGAAATAATAATAATTCATTAATTAATTGAATTGAAAATCAGCATTTTTTGTTAAATAATATTTTTGCAGAATAAAATTATGCAGTGTTAAATCCGCCTGATACATTGTTTCGTTCTTTTCTTCTCTTGTATAAATCTCAGAATTTTCGTAGGTGAATGACCGACATTTTTGTCTGTGATGCCTATGGCATAGAAGATGTTCTTAACTGGCCGTATGGATACTATGGGACCGATAACGATACAACAGGCAGCCGCCGGCAGAGCGCATGCGCCCGCATATCCGGCTAGCGCTCCGTATCTCTCCTGATCACTCCCGTTCCATAAGCATCCAGGTACTCCGACAAAGCGCATCGCGGAAGAAAAAAGTGCCGGTCGCGGAAGGTAGACGTACCGCCAAAATCGATTGCACACTCTTTCCCATCGCTTTGTTTTCTTCGACTATACATAGATAAACACTCGGCCATCGCAACATGCCGCATTTGTTTTGATTCTCTGCTGCTTAAAGATTTGTTGCAATATTGTTACTAAAAGGGTTCGACCGGACAAAGAGGTGAGTAACATTTGTTTCAATTTTTGATTGTCTTCATAGTTTTTTTAAGATGTGTTTATTTTAGTTAAAAATAAACACATTTTAACACATTTAAGTAGAATTTTAAAAATATTTTTAAAAAATGTTTAAAAAAATATATCAAATATTTTATTTCAGAATGTTTGGAATATATTGAAAAGAAAAAAAAAGTATGCTTCATTTTACTGTCTTTCAAAATTTGTAGCTCTAATTGACAAATAATGAACAATCAAAAATATGTTAATGGTTACATTAATGGATATTTGAAATTTC
Source organism: Argiope bruennichi (assembly GCF_947563725.1). Classification (NCBI taxonomy): domain Eukaryota; kingdom Metazoa; phylum Arthropoda; class Arachnida; order Araneae; family Araneidae; genus Argiope; species Argiope bruennichi. Next base: position 113,624,819 of record NC_079151.1, on the reverse strand, counting down.
TGTTTCTATACAATCTATTTTAGAATGCATTTCTTAAATTATAAAATGGCACTTCGACTTTTTTTGAATAAATATTGATTCTGTTGCTAAATTAATAATTTTAAAATAGCGGAATTTAAACATATAAAAGATATATTTTCAAATAATTATTGCATTCTTTCTGCTTTTTTTAATCAGTACTCAAAAAATGTAAAAATTTATTATGTAAAGAATTTTAATAGAATATTACCGCGCATTTTGTTGTAGAGGAATAAGAATTTATTCAATTTTTTTCAAAACAATAATAGGAAAAGAAATTACTATATGTATACTTCTGAGTTCAAACCCCGAATTTCTTTATAAAATCTGAAGCGCCAAACGGAGCAACAGGTTGTTACAAAGCCGAAACTGATTTGAATTTTATGGATATAGCCACAATATGGCCATATGTTACACACTAAAGAAGTATTTTTGGAATGATAGATTAAGTTTGGTTCATAAATAGGAAAATGGTAAATATATATCTTAGAAACCCCAATCAATAGACATGTATTTTAAGAATGAATAGCATATTTATTAAAATAACAGCGATTATATTCATTTTAATTTTAGATCAAATAAATGGTAATTTTTTTTTAAAAAGAAAATAGCAGAAACGAATAATAAAATCTTTTTTTAAAAAAATTCTACTTTTCTAATAGCTTTTTTTTAGAAAAAATTTAGAAAGTTGCTGCTTTTATTCATTATAAAGAGAAAAATATTGAACGTTTTATTTTTGCAGGTACGGTTAAGAATATTTTTTTTTTCATTTGAAAACTTTTTCTTTCACTTTACTTCGATATTTATTTTTAATTTTCTACGACAATCATATAAATTAACTGAGAGGTTATTTTTTTATTACTTTCTTGGATTTTATTTTTCATTGAAAATAATCCGAATCCTCTTTAACACATTTCGAATATATTTACTGATAAGAAAACAATAAAGAAAATAAAAATAAAATGAAATTCCATTAAAGAATACTTAATTGTTTTTGAGAAAAAACTTTCAAGCAAAGAAAATAAAACTTTCCAATAACCATTAGATCAAAGTAAAAATAAGCATATTGAATATATATAAGCAAGATTATCAGGATTATAACAATATATTAAAAGAATTGGCAGTAGTAGCTAAATATAATATTTTTTTTTTCATTTTAATCTTGAATAATGTCCTTAAATCTTCGAACTAGTAGTTTAGAAAATATTTTCGGTACTTTCGTGCATGCTCAATGTGGAAGTATAACCCTCAAAGGGGGTATATGCGATCGCAAATCTCAAATAGTAGATAGGAAGTTCTAAAATCTGAAACATGGCTTTTTAACTCTTGAAATAGAGAATCTTTGAAAAAAAGTTATTCGATATGTAAAACGGTTGGAGCAAAATTAAAGATTCGCTTAATTGAACTTAAAGTAGAAGTAATTTTATCATTTAGTATTAAATTGCTTAAAAAAGCATTATCGCATACATTTATCATTGATTTTACATAAAGCTGAAACCAGTTTGCAACGAAATGCAGTACGTAATTAAATTTGAATTAGGTTGTAAATTTGAATTTGTAGGATTGAAAAAATGATTTAATTAATCTTATTTCCCTTTAAAATAGTATTTTATGTTGAATTTAAATATGGAAAATTATTATTCGATCTATGCTAATGATAAAGATGAATGTATGTGTTGTTCTCTCAGTGTGTGTGTGTGTCAATGTTGGTTCTCTATAGACTAGAACATTTGATTTACAGCTACCACACTGCACATACATACTTTGGTGAATGGAAATATGCACTTGAATTAATTAAAAATTAAATTGAATTTTCAGCAATATTTTCCGAAAATATTATTGCACAAGGATATATTTCACACCATTTCAAAATTTAAAGTTTTCTTTTTAATGATCCCAATTTAACTGCCGTACAAATTGTTCTTGAATTGCAAAATAAAAAATAAAATTTTTGCTTTACTTTCAAAAATAGATTATATTTTTGGCTTGAAATTCACTGTTCCTTTTCACTGTTTCATCCAAATATTTAATTGCGTGATTTTCTTTTATTGTGTAAAGCTAAAGAAAAAGGACCTTGCTTAACCCTTTCGGCCCTAATGGCATTTAAGTCGGGAAATCTGATTTTATTCTCTGATGGATAAATAAATCTTACTTTTACATGGGATATCGTAGCAGAACATTTTTACGTGGGATTTAAAATTTTAATCATGCAAAAGTCGAATCGAAAGAGTTAAATCTGAGTAATTTATAAGGCAAATAGAAAAATGGAATTACAAAATCACAAAATTTCAAAAATAGATGAATTGCACCTTTTTGTTTTTGATAAGGTTATATGATGGGACTGATTTCCATTGGAAATGTTCATATACGGAATAAGCAGAATTTATGAAATAGAATAAAAAACATGACTTTATTTTCTGACTTTTTGAGAGAATCTTGATTATGAAGTTTTATTTAATTAACCTACTACGTTCGAAGCAATATTTTTGAAAAATTGGATTTTTTAAAAACTATTAATGGTTTTTAGATGTATTGTCAATTATAAACACTATATATACAAAAAAATTATTTGGAAATATAATATATTTTGAGAAATAGGAAAATGTGTAGCAAGTTTTAATGAAATTTAACCTAAACGGCTAACACTCTACACAAAATTGTAATGCAGCAATCCTATTTTTCTTTGTACACAAATTATAGAATATACTGATGAATGAAATGAACCAAAATCTAAGAAAAATTTTGAGATGCAAAGAAATTATGGGTAAAAATATACGTATATATACATTTTTTTCATAAATTTACAACTTAATTTTTCTAAAACCACCTATAAATGAAAAAGTATTTCACCAACAATAAAACTTTTGGTTCATTTCATTGCCCACAGTATTTAAAACACACGCTGAAATTTTTATGTAAATACCTCGATTAGTTTTTGATATATCATGTTAACGGTGGATAATTTTTATAAAAATTAAAGTTTGAGAAAATTGAAGTTAAAGAAACATTTTAGTTAAAAAATTGTTTAAAATTATCCTGGATGACACATCAGACCTTCCTTTTCCTAGAAAATACTATTTTGGAAAGAGGAAAGTCTGAAGTACGAGAAAAAAAATAATAAAAAAAGAATTCACCAATGTAATAGATAACCAGTGTTTTCAACGTAGTCGGATACCTTACTGAAATTAAATATAAAATAAATATTCTTGGAAAACCAGCCTAAAGTCAAAAGCAGATAGTGATGAATAAAGTTTTGTTGAAATTAAAATGCATTTTAGTTATACAGACTTAGTAAAGATATCAAAACTAGTAAATTAATACTGACATTGTTTGAATATTAGTAAGGGCACATATGAATTATAATGCTTTCTGCAGATATCGCTATTTTCATTTAAAAACTTTGCCATTTCTAAGATTATCGATGATTTTTAAAGATAAAATGTTCACAATATGTGTGTAAATAAAAGATATTTGGAACAATATATATTTCGGAGCTGATGGTTTAAACATCTGTCCAAACTCATTACATTTGACTCTTACAGATATTAGACATACAAATTGCTGTAAATTCTACACTATACAATGGATCATTTATGGAATATAGTCATCTTGGCCCTTTTTTCAATCAATTATGAATTATTTAATTATTTATCAGTTCTTCCATGCTTGACTTTAAAAGAGGGATATTTAACAAATAAATATTAACAAAACAGGTTATGTCTTTAATTGTTTTAACAGAACAAATTCAATTGAAAATTAATTTTTCTGATGTTACATATTTGCTTATAAGTCATCCACCATATGGCATATTAATTTCGAAAGATTTAAAAATTATAAAATTGTGAAAAGTCCTATACTCATCTAAAACAATTGTATTCAAAATATTTAAATACCAAATCTTTTAAAATATAATAAATATGTATCTGCTTAAAATATGCATTCCAGCCTCAAAATGGGTCACACGAGCTTGCCTTGCGTGCGTCCGTCAGATTATTCAATGTAATTCGTGATAATTCTGAAACAAGCAAAAAAATTCAGGGACGCCGTCAAAGATTTAAAGCTACTAAACGTTTCTAAATGTTTATATTTAGTTAAATTATTTTTCCCTTTTTAAAACTAATATACATTTATCATTTCTTGCATAATTGTAAAATTTGATTTTAATATTTTTTTCTGTAAAAGATTGCTTATTTATAATTCATTTGAAAAAAAATCCTCACATAAAAGTATTTTTCGAAGCTGTGTTTTAGCAAAGAACTGATTTTTTTAAAAAAATAAAGTTTTAGTAAAGGAATTAATAAAAGATTAATATCTACCAAAATTAATAAAAATCAATACCCATTTTAATACTTATCGTCAAATTGGCTCTCAGTTATCTTTCGGATCAAATTAAATAATCTTTTTATTATTATTAATCTAAGATTTGTCATTTTATCATAATAATGGACTTTAAAAAAATTCCAAGGCTATTTAGACACTTTATCTCTATTAATAAAAAAAAAGAATGCGTATGGCACAATGCAGGACGAATCAATTGACTTAAAGTTGCTAAATTTGGTGAATATATTCTTTGGCAGTTAAAAATGTTCACTTTTGGGAATTTTTTGGAATTTTGATTAGAAATTAATTTAATTAAAAATAAAGTAAAATCTTAAATTTTTTTTTACTGTAAGTATCGAGAACATTATGGCACAAAAATAACTTTCGCATCACCTTTAAGTTATCCAAAATTTGTTTCTTAAAATTACTGAAAAAAGAATGAATCATGAATGTTAAATTATGTATAAAGAGATTGCATTGATATTAAGACAATAAATATGTCCACAAACCAACAGGTCGCCAAAGGCGACTAATCATTAAAAAAATCCATTGTAGTTCAAATATTGTTTGATTTCATTATTCAGGCAACGTCCGAATAATTAATTATTTATTCTTTCTCTTAAAGTAGAAAGAACTTTTAATTCTCTCTTTTTTTCAGACAGTGTATAAAATTTCTAATTTAAAATTCTTAAAATGTTTCTAGCTTCGAAATAATTCCACAATAAAATTCTTGCAAATGAGTTTCTTTTCAGTCGCTGCTCAAATCATATTCTTTAGGATTCTTTTAACAAAAAGGATTTATTTACGAATTCATTTCATTCCAGAAATTTGAAATAGTCTGATTTTCAATGTTTTTATTAGAGATGCCCATGGGAAATATAGTTTTCGGCACTGCCGAGCTTTCTCAATTTCGATTTCTCATTTGGAAAAATAAGTTAGACTAAGACTGCCCTTTTCATTAGCAAATGTAAACTAGAATAATTAGTATGGCACCAAATTTAATTTTTAACAACATTTAATTGACATTCACTTAGGACGACGCATAACATACAAGAAGAATATATAAAACTTTATTACAAGAACATCATCGAGCTCCAAACATCAATCCCTCTTTTTGCACCGTCTCCCCCGCCGTTCAACTCCTTCCCTCTCTTCCCTTCAGTTCGTTTTCTATCCTCATCATCAGCAGCGCCCTCACAATAGTCTTTTTCAAATCATTTTTCCTTCATGTTATTTATTTATTTATCGCATCAATTCAACTGCATTTGATAAGACCTGCTAAAAAGTTAGATATATTTCCATGCTAAGTCTTAATAGAAATGGCTCACAAAACTGTGCGCCACGTATAAAATTGGTAATTTTACATTTTGTACTGGTAATCTGTATGAATGTTTTATATGTTATGTGTTTGATTCCCCGAGTATCATGTAGATAGAACTTTGATCATACAATGACTATGATGTCGGCATACATTAGATTGTGTGCAATTGGTAATTAGTCAGTGGATACTGAAATACATAGAATCGTCATGTGATTATTGGCATTTGAAAATCTCAGCAAAATTAAATTTGTGATGCAATTGCAGTTTCCTGAGATTGTAGTTGGATAAATTATATAGGAATGGCATCCAACGACTGGTGGGCTTACTAATTAATAAATGGTGGCGATTTTAGAGTAAACAATATATATTACAAACGATTTTGTAATAAAGAAATATAAAATATTTTGTAGCAAGTTGCTGAATGGATGCAGTGTCCATGATTCCCTACCTTTACAGCAAACTTGGCAACTTTAGTGACAAAAATGAAGAATACCGAATATATTCGAGAATCTTTGCAATATCTCCGTTAGGTCTCGAGGTCCAGCGTTTGTTCTAGAACATTCGATAGCCTATTACGGGAGTGAGTTGAGAGTCAGTAATTAAGCGAATTCTTTCTTTGAAATGGTGATTTTCAAAGGCTACTCTTTCAAAGCTTTTTGCTTTTGAGGACGTTGAATAATGATTTGCTGCTTATGCATTGTTGTTTATTGCGGAAGCTGTTTTTGTGTACGCTTCAACTGTGTTTTGCTGTTGTGTTTTTGTACTTTCTTGTAGAATAAAGTCCATTATCCGTTATCAATACTGTTGGACCTCTTGCACTGTTCGCTCACTGGAAGGAATTGTCCGTAACATAGCTTATACTCTCCCGTCTTTAAAACCTCGGTTCCGGACCACTAATACCTTTGAAAATGGCAAAATTATAAATGCGAAGTGACTACAGAAAGCTCTGGAGGGACTCTGATCCAATGTGCTACAGTTTTAAAGATATTTTGATACTTCTATTTTATTACCTTTCATTTAGTAAATTAAAATCATACATTCAAGAGATTTCGATGATCAATTACAGTCATTGTCTTCAATGTTAGAAGATAGTGAATTCGTTTTTGGTGTTTGTTAAATCTTTTGCTGTTCATGCGTAGGTAAGGTTGGAAATTTTAAAAATGAAGCACCATCTATGGCATCATTAGCATACTCTGGTCGCTGTTTAAAATTTAAAAAATCATTCTAAAATATTGCACTTGTTTCGCAGTAAAACACAATGTCAATTTAACTATATTATTCAAAGACCAAAGACCATTGCAAAACCTTGCAGAAATTTTGTGCAAGTTTTTTTTTTTTTTTTTTTGCAGACTTTCTTTTAATATGAATATCTTTTTGTTAGTTTGCCTGCTAGGTCATATCTTATTTTATATTTATGGTTTTTGCTTCTTTACCTTAAATAATTTAGCCTGATATATAAAGTAAAAAATGAGTGTCTCTTTAACTTACGAAATAAATACCTTAACTCTCTCAATACGTTTGGTTATTTTAAAATAAAAATACGGTATCAGTATCTGATTGAACTAAGGAATGAGACAGGAAAACCTTGCTTGTGCATTGAAATGCAGACTATAAAATGAAAAAAGAAGAGATCTTAACCTTCTTTTTACTAATATACTTATGAATAATTGTGCAAAAGAAATAGTAAAATGAAAACTATGCGTTTCTTAACATAATATTAAAATGAACTACAGAATAGATTTTGTAGCTCATAACAACAAATAAAATGAATAACATATGACAACTTTCTGTATAGTACAAGCTATTAAAAATAAATCATTATGAAGATTATAGGATTAGAATATTTCATTTATAATCAAGGTCTTCCTATTTCTAAACATAGTTAATGCATTTCTGTGGGTGCGATTTATTTTGCGAAATTTCTAATACCCACAACAATTATATCTTATATCAGGTTTATTACAAAAAGTGAAAAGAACTCATTCTTAATCCTTTATCGTTTCATTTATCAGCTCTGCATTTGAATTTTGTGGTAATTGCATGCGCCTTAATTGTATTCAATCCCTAATATTATTGTGAAACATTGAGCGATCTAGATGGTAAATCAGTTACAATTACTAGATAATGAGCAGTTTAGGAGCATTGTTCTGAAAGAGGAGCATTTAATCGAGGAGTAGTTTTCTTCTCCTGGAAGAGCATTATTCTGAATAATTCCTCTCATTTACGAGCTCATTAACAACCCTCTTAGGGAATGAGGAATTTAGAAGTGGTTTAAGCAACAATGAAAGGTTTCACACAAAAACTCTTTTAGTATCCACTTATGGGTTTACATTCGAATTAAGAAGATTTCATCGTCATTTATAAGAGAAATATAATAATTTTATTTCAGCTGTATAATAAGCTAATATAGTTGGAATAAAAATCATGGTGCCTGCAAAAATCTTGTGTATGGTATTTTATTTAGGGTATGCAAATATATCTATTTGAATAGAGGTGTTTTTCATATTAGATTCTAAAATTGGAAAAAAATGTATTCTTGAAATAAATTAATTCTTCTAGTTTATTTTTTTTTTGAGGGGGGGAGGGGTGGTAAAACAAATGTTTTTAAGGGCTAGTAGGAACTGAAGGAGTTACAAGGGAAAATGTTACAGAACGCATGCACACTCAGATGAGCAATATCTTTAGAGACGAGCTAATTTGGTGAGAATATTACATGCATGATGCATCTTTTAATGTTGGCTTCATAAACAATTAAGGTATTCCAATAAAAGAATGCTTCTACCATAAAACTCATAAAATCAAAGGAATGTAATCTTTGAAAGCATTTTTGTTAAGTATTTGAAAGAATCAAAATCGTTTTAGAAACGCTTTACTTTGGTGTGAAAATTTGGAAAAATCTGGCCAAATGGCATGAAATAAAAATATTAAAATCTATCGAGTTAATTGAATGAAAAACGAATTACGCAAATGAAAAAGATTGAATTGCTGAATAGATTTTCTTCTGTGAATTCAGTAATAGAAAATTATTTACGGTCATTGTGCTTTTGTTTTCAAAACACAAAATATTCTAATTTTTGATGTTAAGTTTACATTTGTTATCGCGATTGTACTTTATTTTGGTAAATATAAGGGATTTCATATGAATTTCTGCTTTCTTTTTCACGCAGTACAAAAAGTTGAAATCGTTAGATAGGTAAGAGTAAAAGTAATAGTTAAAAAATTAGAGATTTTGTTAAATCTTTATATTTTAGACCACTAATAGACCATATGTATTGCTCATATTGTATGCTCCGTTATTGGACGAGATGATTTTGACAAGCTTGATAAAATTTGAATATATTTTTGATGATTTTAGATGACAATCTAAATAAAAGTTGAATATATTTTTATTCATAGTAGGTGTAAGTATAGTATATATTTTTATTCATAGTAGGTATAAGTATAGCATATATTTTTATTCATAGTAGGTTCAATATAAGTACAGTATATTTTTTTATTCATAGTAGGTACAAGTATAGTACATATTTTTATTCATAGTAGGTATAAGTACAGTTTATATTTTTATTCATAGTAGATATTAGTATATTTTTTTATTCATAGTAGTTACATTTAAGTATGCTTCAGGAATAGTATTTAATGTAAGAGTTATTACACTTAAAATTCCCGCTTAAAATAAATTAATATAACGTAAAACAGATATTTTTATATTACCAAAAATGGAGCACAAATTTCCTTCCTACCTTTGAGTATTTCTTGCGCCATCATGTGTGCCTTCTGCAACATTCTATGCCTATTTCCAGGTGGATGGTCAAATTAGATCTCACAATATGCAGGAACTTACCTTCTAAAGAAACTTCAGCTCATAGCATGAGTGTCAGAAAAACAATACTTATAGCTCTATTTATTTAATTTTATTTTTTATTCATTGCTTTCCAAACTTACTGCCTTTTTTTTTAAAAAAAAACTATGCTTATTGTACCTTATGTGTTTCCTCTGAAACTAGCATTGCTTCTAAGAGTGAGAATGTTAAAATATTGCCTGTACAACTTATAGTACAGTATGAAATAATTTACTGATCAAGAAACTCTTAAACAATAATTTTCATTGTTTTAGTTATTGGATTCATACTCAATCGCTTTACCATAGTAAGAAATGATTTCTTTTTTGTATTCACGTTATCGTTGCTACACAATCAAAAATAAATTTGAAATATAAAATAAAGACAAATGAAACAAGACAAAAACATCATCGTGTTACGACGTTTCAGGTTAGAACTCGGATTATCTTTAAAATTCTATTTCATACTAAATAATCTAACAACAAATCTTTTTAGTTGGTGAGTTATACATTTAATTTTTGCATGTTTCTCAACTTTAAACTTTTCTATAATACGTATTTTATGCAATAACAGCAGTATGTGGGTGGTCACATTTCTTGTTAAACAAATTTTCTTCAACTGAAAGTTTCTATCTGATCTATCACTAGAAAAAAAAATAGGTTTTGGAATAATATCTTAATTCGTTTTACACAGTCACGCAATATCTTAGAAAAAGAATAAAAATCCTTTGTTATCTTGTTTTAACATTGATATATGTTTTTTTTCTCACAACTTCTCTAGGAATTATGATGATGGATGAATAAATTGGTTATATCTCATGTCGATGACACATATGCATGTAGCCTTCATATTTATCGCAAAAAATTAATTCGAGGGTCGATTTTTATATCTTATAAATTTGATTCGATTATTTATGATTTCTAATAATAAAAGAGAGAGAGATACGTGCTTATGCTCTATTGTGCAGATCGTTTGATTTAATGTAACAAATTTGACAATGATTGGATAATCTAGCTCATAGAAATGAACCTCTTGCTCAATTCTTCAAAACTTCTAATTAGAATTATGAATTTCGTAAAAATTATGCGAGATTTTTGCAAACTTCCTCTATAATTAACGAAAATCTAATTTAACAAGTTGAATTTTTTTGTCATTTTAAAGTTTTATAAAAACTGCTTTATTAAGGATACCAATATATTTGTCGTGCATACTTTTCATGAATTTTAACGATTTTTAAAAGTAGCTTTCTTGCCTAGTCTTACTTTCTTTCAATCAAAAATTTATTTCATTGTTTCTTGCCTAGCTTACTTTCGTTCAGTCATAAATTTATTTCATTTTTGCAATGAAATTCAAATATTTTCATGGTGTTTTTTTTTAGTTATATTGACTACACGATGCTCTTCCATTCCTGAATGTTAAGGAAAAAAGATTCTGGATAATTTTCTTGTGGAATCACAAAGTGATTATTATATTATAATAAGATATTTCAAATGACGCTATTATATCAAGGGGCATGACTGCATTAAGAATTTTCCAGTACACAAATAACAGAAGACTATTATATGTATAAAAATATTAAAATAACACGATTGAATGGTTCTTACTATTTCATGCCGAAAATACTTTTTTGGGGAAATTATGAATATCAAGTTAGGCTTATCAAATTTAACTGAAATTAAACAGACCCAACATTCCAGATGAAGCAGTTGGTTGCTATAGGTAGTTTGTTTTGAATAAAATACAAAAAAAAAATATTATTTCCTAAGTTATATAATAAAAAGAATCTTATCGACCAGCAAAAAAAAAGTGGTTTTTTTTCCAGATGCGCTTTTTGGTAAAATGTGCTTGAAGTATTAATTTGGAACCTTGATTTGCAGTTTTCAGTTATTTAATTAAAATTTTTGTGAATATCGTTTATAGAAATATTTATTTTTATGTTTTGAAGTTAAATCCATTGCGTCAATATTTGATGATTCTTATTTGTAAAAGAATTAGAAAAATAATAGGCTAAAAGGCTGCTGAAATTATGCTTGTGTAATCAATTGCAAATTTGTTGTGGCAATTTAATTAGGAATTCCATCATGCAGTAGAAAAGAAAATATGAGATATTAATGTTTAGGATGAATGAATGCATGATTAAGGATTATGCGTGTTTGTGTTTGTCATGTATTGTAATAGCCCGCGAAATGATTCCATTGTCATCAATCCGAAAATTAAACATTAAACATAAATACAATATATATAATTAACAAAATATTTTAAAGTTTATGTTAGCAACTTCGGAATTTTTTTTCTGCAATATCTATTGTTACTTTTTATTTTCTCGTATTCGAAATCCGTACATAGAAAATATTAGAGTAGTAAAAACATTCGACATCTAATTTTTGAAGAATCTCCTAGTTTTAGATATCCTAGAGTAAAAAATATGCATATTTGAATTTTTAATCATTTGTTTGTAGTTGATCCATATAGAAATCTTATACTATTATATAATTTATATTATAGTATAATATATAAATTATATAATATTATCAATGAATAGATAGGAGGCTGGCATATGATTTTATCTTACCTCTTGCAAAATACAAAAATGTTTTGGTTCAAATCCGTCGAATTGTCGACTGTCTATCGTTTATGACAGTTCGTGTTTCGTATCATTAGGAACTCGTGTACTGTGTATGATTAACTCTTTCACTATTCACCCGGTCCAACCACGAGTTATTAGCAAGAACGTACTCCTTTTACATGCTGCGCCCCTTATTTAAAACACAAACCTGTCTTACAGAATGGAATATGAACAGCTGGTTGAGTCGGTTCAGTAGTGAAAAGGTTAAGAAAAGCAACAAGATGAATAAATGAAATTTGATATGTCATCTAGATTTCCAAGATGTTATTCAAAAAGAAAATGACCCAAATGAATATTCATTTCTCTATATATAGATAATAATATAGATATAACTATAATAGATAGAAAATTTTGATATTGTGGAAATTTACAAAAATTGAAAGGATATTATCGTCGGTTCTTCTCCGTATTGCTTTTTATTTTCGAAATAAGATACCGGCAATCTCTTTCCGAAGCGAAAGGCCGCAGTGGCCTGGTGGCCAGTCTCGGCTTCGGAACCACAGGGTTTCAGTTAGAAACCCGATTTCGCCGATAAACCGTCGTGTAAGCGGATCTGGTGCATGTTTAATCCATTGGGGCCAAATGTCCTTCTGCTGGTGGGGAAGTTGGAGAGGGGGACGCTAACTCAGGTGTTGTCCTCGTCATTTGACCGCGTTTCAGAATTACGAGGTTCGTCCCAAAACAGCCCTAGTGTTTCTTTAAAACAGGCCATTAATATAACTAAACTAACTTCTGAATCGAAAGATGAACTCAGAAATTGTATTGTTTATCATGGATTTAATGATTTTTAGAAAATAACTTATATTATTTTTGACAAACAAAAAATTTGCTTAGTTAAATTTTGTATGATAAAAAATACATTTTAGTCTTTTATTAAGTATGTTAGTTACCTACTTCTATTTATACTAAATTACTTAATAACTAGTTAATCAAATAAATAAACATTTTTTTCTATATTCATATATCAGTAACATCTGTTCCAACTGCGGAATCTCAGACGATTCACTTATAATACCATTTCGAATAATTCAACTTATTCCACACTACAGTATTTACACAATCGAAACTTAACTTTCCTCTCAACTGTCAGTCGTTTAGTGATGTATGTTCAGCAAATATTGAAATTCGTGGTTTAAACTTTTCACCCGCTAACATTTAACGCGAAAGCACGTTACACTATAATTCATAAACTTTCCAAATCCCATCTCATGAATTAATGTCTGTTAAATAACAGAGATGCTTACTGTTACGTGATGAACAACAAATTGCTTCCATTCACAGCTAAATGTCAGCATTTGACTCCCGCTGCAAATGAATTAGAAATTTGTAAAAGCTTTTCCAGGGTGAATAATTATAAACTTTATTCTTGGTAGTTATGTTTCATAATGAATAAAAGTTTATTTTTACGTATTAAATTTCAATTAAAACAAATGATAATGGACGATTGTGCTGCTCTAGAAAATGTCTTAATAAACTGTATTACTTAATTTATTGAAAATAATTGAACATATAGCATGACTCTGACGATTTTGCAACTAATTAGCAATCAGACAGATGAATGCATTTCCTGAGAGGAAACAAATGCCTGAAATGGAGGAGAAACAACATGATTGTAATAAATATAATTGCTTGTTAATAAATATAATTGTGTTTGTAATAAATATAATTATATATAGTTGTTTAAGCGCGGCACATTTTGTCTTATATTTAATTTATGATTGAAACCAAAAAAAAAATATCAAATTGCTGCAAAATTAGCAACAAAATTATATTTCTAATTATTCGAAAAAATTAGTTTAAAACTACCTTTAATTAGGTGTAAAGTGTTTTATATATATTGAAAATAAATGATTTTTTAAAAAATGTATTACTCAAACCAATATTTATGATGATATTTAATGGTGAAAATTTAGATCTGACTGGATTTATTTGGCGATGAAAAAAAAAAGTCCAGAAATGTAAAAACCCTTTTTGATCTACTCAAAGGACAGTTTTAGGAAATATCTTGGCTATGATATCATGATATAATGTTAAGATATCTTATTTGCAATTTGTATGAAATTAAGATCTAACGAAATTAATATGAATCATTTAAATATTATATCTGCTCAAACAAATTTTTCAAGTAACTTTTGTACAAATTGTTCCTTTTACACGAAATGCTATATTCTTCCATTTTTAGTTGATCTCATGTTCTTTCAAAATCAGACACGCCACAAATCCTTAAAGGCTTACCCCTAAGTTACAAAAGATTTGTGGAATTAGACGATTATTATTACTAGGCATTTCTTCGAAATTCTTTTTATTTGTCTCTGGAACAAAAATTATTGCTGGGATTTGTCGTCCCAATACTCCCTCCTTTTCAACAAAAGAATTTTTCTTGCTCTCTTCTCTAGCTTTTTTCGTCATTCTTTATCTCCACAAACATGCTGTCATTTTAGACGAAGAAAGGAACATAAACCACTGACATCTGAGAAAATATTTCGAATCCATCGCTTTTATGTCAGTTCTTTTCTGTCATTCTAAGATGCTCGAGACATTGAAGGTTCAAGTTTTCAAATTGGAAATCTCTCATTTTCAGACCTTTCATCCAGATTTTTTTCGAATAAATCGTGAAATCTCTAGGTTTTTTTTTACATTCAATGCTTTTATACGTTCTGGTGTACAAAATATACAAAGTAAAGTTTTTGAAAACGTCAAGAAAATGTCTAAATTTTGATTGATTTTTTTTGTTTTTGTTTTTATATCTACTTTTGTCTGATAACAACATTTTTAATACCACGTGTGTTTGTTTTATTTTTAAAAATGTAACAAGTAACGCATGCAGCAAGTGGGAAGTATGAAATATACTATACATTCTTTACGCTAAAATTTAGATTTCTATCAAATTTTGAGTAAAATCTGTTAGCGAATTGTCTATATGTTTGCTTGTTCTGCGCTCATTTTTGTATGCAAGTTATGTGCTTTGTAATAGAGTAAAAAAAAACTGGTACATATGTGCTAAATGACTGGCATTGTTGAATAGTAATTACAGAGTATCGATCTACGTCGTAAATACAGTGTGATGGGGATGGGAAGCCTCTTTTATCACTTTTATTACTCAAAATAGAATTGAGAAAAAGAAAATTATGTGAAAAAATTATATGTATTTTCCTGAAAAACGAAGCATGACAAAGCTCAAAAAATATTACGTTGATGAGCGGAAGAAAATACAAAACATTGCTATCATACTGTATTAGTATCATAATTGGTTAAGACAGATATATAGTGATTCTTATTGGTTGCTGTTAATGCCCGGACCTTGACAATAAACTTGATTATGAATTAAACGATTCTGGTAACAAAGATGAATGCTCTGGAAAATACAAAACTTTTGGTCCTATCTTTATTAGCACTCGAAATCTAGAAATTCCTTTAGAAAATTCCATATTCTGCTGGAAAACTGTAATAAGCAAAGCACTGATTCTTGATTCTTTCTTTGAAGTGTTGGCCATCGAGCAAGAGATCTAGTTTTACGCTAGCGGTATAACTGTTGTCCTCTATTTAACTATTTATGTCTGCTATTATTGCGTGGTGTCCTGTCCTGTATACTCTCAGTCGTATGCCGCTGTGGCCTGGTGGTAAGGTCTCGGCTTCAGAACCGAAGGTTTTCAGGTTCGAGACCCGATTCTACCGAAGAACCGTCGTGTAAGCGGGTCTGTTGCACGTTATATCCGTCCTGACCAAACGTCCTCCCGCTGGTGTGGAAAGGGGGGTGTCAGCTCAGGTGTCGTCCTCGTCATCTGACCGCGGTTCAAAATGACGAGGTCCGTCCCAAAATAGCCCTAGAGTTGCTTCAAACGGGACGTTAATATATAACTAAACTAAACTCAGTCGTATCTTTGCTACCTGTACTTCGCGATTTTTTTTAGGAATTATATGTGATTTTCCATTTTCAATATGTCAATCAGCTTTTCCCCCCATCTCTAGATGACAAAGAAGTCATTTTCCCCATTTCATATGGTTTAAGGTAATATTTCGTTAACATCAGAGTTCGGATTCCGAAGGAACGAGTTCTGGGGAGAAAAAAATGTCAAATGGTTTTAAAAGATTTTTATTAATGCCAAGGAAGAAAAGGGAGAAAATGTGGTTGAATAACATCTCGGCAAAATTATTTTTAGAGGAATCATTTTATATTGGGTGACAAAATAACGGATATATCATTTCCGATTAGACAATAAAATCATAATGCTCTAATGATAAAGCAATGTAATGTCTCAACATAAAGGACCAGAGAGTGGTCTTTGAAAATTTTCACTCATACTCTCCAATATAATAATTATTTTTTTCCACTCTCAAAATTGAACCTTGAATCATCACAAGTGCATAGACTTTTATTTTCAGAATTTTGCACATGCAAAATTTGTACTCTGTGTATAGTAATTACAATCGAACATGCATTTTGGTCAACTTATTTTGAAAAACTAAAACTTTGGACAAATAACATCGGAAATTGACCAAGAACAACAATTCTATTGGTTCAGCATTTTTTTATCAAACGTGAGGGGAAGTTTTAGTATAAATCTTAAGCTTTCATGTAAAAAAATATTAGAGCAGTTAAAATTTTAATAAATTATGCTACACATCGAATAAATTAGACACAAAAATGGAATTTTGACTTTGAGTTTAAAGAAAATGAAGATCCAATGAAAACTCTATTCTATTATTCATTTTTTTTCGGGAAGTCCTCTAAAATAATTTATATATAACATTAACTTGAGAATGGCGAAAGCTATTGCTACATACTAGGTGTCTATGTTTAATAAAATGACCATACGCTAAAGGTTTAGATCAGTTATACAACAGATGTCTAAGCATAATAAAATAACTATACGCTAAACGATTAGATCAGTTATAGCACAGGTGTATAAGTATAATAAAATGACCATACGCTAAACGCTTAGATCAGTTATTGCACAGGTGTCTAAGCATAATAAAATAACCATACGCTAAACGCTTAGATCAGTTATTGCACGGGTGTCTAAGCATAATAAAATAACCATACGCTAAACGCTTAGATCAGTTATTGCACGGGTGTCTAAGTATAATAAAATGACCATACGCTAAACGCTTAGATCAGTTACAGCACACGTGTCTAAGCATAATAAAATAACCATGCTTAGATCAGTTATTGCACAGGTGTCTAAGTATAATAAAATGACCATACGCTAAACGCTTCTATCAGTTATTGCACAGGTGTCTAAGAATAATAAAATGACCATGCTTAGATCAGTTATTGCACAGGTGTCTAAGTATAATAAAATAACCATACGCTAAACGCTTAGATCAGTTATTGCACGGGTGTCTAAGTATAATAAAATGACCATACGCTAAACGCTTAGATCAGTTACAGCAAACGTGTCTAAGCATAATAAAATAACCATGCTTAGATCAGTTATTGCACAGGTGTCTAAGTATAATAAAATGACCATACGCTAAACGCTTCTATCAGTTATTGCACAGGTGTCTAAGAATAATAAAATGACCATACGCTAAACTCTTAGATCAGTTATTGTACAGGTGTCTAAGTATAATAAAATGACCATACTCTAAACGCTTAGATCAGTTATTGCACGGGTGTCTAAGCATAATAAAATAACCATACGCTAAACGCTTAGATCAGTTATTGCACGGGTGTCTAAGCATAATAAAATAACCATACGCTAAACGCTTAGATCAGTTATTGCACGGGTGTCTAAGCATAATAAAATGACCATACTCTAAACGCTTAGATCAGTTATTGCACGGGTGTCTAAGCATAATAAAATGACCATACGCTAAACGCTTAGATCAGTTATTGCACGGGTGTCTAAGCATAATAAAATAACCATACGCTAAACGCTTAGATCAGTTATTGCACGGGTGTCTAAGCATAATAAAATAACCATACGCTAAACGCTTAGATCAGTTATTGCACGGGTGTCTAAGTATAATAAAATGACCATACGCTAAACGCTTAGATCAGTTACAGCACACGTGTCTAAGCATAATAAAATAACCATGCTTAGATCAGTTATTGCACAGGTGTCTAAGTATAATAAAATGACCATACGCTAAACGCTTCTATCAGTTATTGCACAGGTGTCTAAGAATAATAAAATGACCATACGCTAAACGCTTAGATCAGTTATTGCACAGATGTCTAAGCATAATAAAATAACCATACGCTAAACGCTTAGATCAGTTATTGCACGGGTGTCTAAGCATAATAAAATAACCATACGCTAAACGCTTAGATCAGTTATTGCACGGGTGTCTAAGTATAATAAAATGACCATACGCTAAACGCTTAGATCAGTTACAGCACACGTGTCTAAGCATAATAAAATAACCATGCTTAGATCAGTTATTGCACAGGTGTCTAAGTATAATAAAATGACCATACGCTAAACGCTTCTATCAGTTATTGCACAGGTGTCTAAGAATAATAAAATGACCATACGCTAAAATCTTAGATCAGTTATTGTACAGGTGTCTAAGTATAATAAAATGACCATACTCTAAACGCTTAGATCAGTTATTGCACGGGTGTCTAAGCATAATAAAATGACCATACGCTAAACGCTTAGATCAGTTACAGCACACGTGTCTAAGCATAATAAAATAACCACGCTTAGATCAGTTATTGCACAGGTGTCTAAGTATAATAAAATGACCATACGCTAAACGCTTAGATCAATTATTGCACAGGTGTCTAAGTATAATAAATTGAGCATACGCTAAACGCTTAGATCAGTTATTGCACAGGTGTCTAAGTATAATAAAATGACCATACTCTAAACGCTTAGATCAGTTACAGCACACGTGTCTAAGCATAGTAAAATAACCACGCTTAGATCAGTTATAGCACAGGTGTATAAGTGTAATAAAATAACCATACTCTAAACGCTTAGATCAGTTACAGCACACGTGTCTAAGCATAATAAAATAACCACGCTTAGATCAGTTATAGCACAGGTGTATAAGTGTAATAAAATAACCATACTCTAAACGCTTAGATCAGTTAGAGCACACGTGTCTAAGTATAATAAAATGACCATAAGCTAAACGCTTATATCAGTTATTGCACAGGTATCGTCTAAGTATAATAAAATGACCATACGCTAAAGGCTTAGATCAGTTATAGCACACGTGTCTAAGCATAATAAAATAACCATACGCTAAACGCTTCTATCAGTTATTGGACAGGTGTCTAAGTATAATAAAATGACCATACGCTAAACGCTTAGATCAGTTATTGCACAGGTGTCTAAGCATAATAAAATAACCATACGCTAAACGCTTAGATCAGTTATTGCACAGGTGTCTAAGAATAATAAAATGACCATACGCTAAACGCTTAGATCAGTTATTGCACAGGTGTCTAAGTATAATAAAATGACCATACTCTAAACGCTTAGATCAGTTATAGCACACGTGTCTAAGCATAATAAAATAACCATACGCCAAACGCTTCTATCAGTTATTGCACAGGTGTCTAAGAATAATAAAATGACCATACGCTAAACGCTTAGATCAGTTATTGCACGGGTGTCTAAGTATAATAAAATGACCATACGCTAAACGCTTAGATCAGTTACAGCACACGTGGCTAAGCATAATAAAATAACCATGCTTAGATCAGTTATTGCACAGGTGTCTAAGTATAATAAAATGACCATACGCTAAACGCTTCTATCAGTTATTGCACAGGTGTCTAAGAATAATAAAATGACCATACGCTAAACTCTTAGATCAGTTATTGCACGGGTGTCTAAGCATAATAAAATAACCATACGCTAAACGCTTAGATCAGTTATTGCACGGGTGTCTAAGTATAATAAAATGACCATACGCTAAACGCTTAGATCAGTTACAGCACACGTGTCTAAGCATAATAAAATAACCACGCTTAGATCAGTTATTGCACAGGTGTCTAAGTATAATAAAATGACCATACGCTAAAAGCTTAGATCAGTTATTGCACAGACATTTTATTATCTAAGTATAATAAAATGACCATACGCTAAACTCGGCACAGTTGCACAGTTTATTGCACAGTTCGATGGTAAACAACACAGTTAGTTGCGGGGGAAATAATATTAAAAGACACCTTGAATACAATAATGCTATAAAAAACGTGTAAAACGCACATTTGCTTAGTCCTGATATCCAACACTCTTTAGTCAGAAAAGAGTTAGAAATTAAATAAAACTATAAATTTCCTGCAGACACTTTTATTTTAGTTATTCGAAGTCATTCACTCCCAACGTTTATTATTCAAAAGATGTTTTTTTCCTTTTGCACCACAATTTGTTACTTTACGGGTTTGGAAAATTGCGACCACTTAAGTGCGTTTTGTTCGTTTACACGTTTTGTTCTTTCTTTTTATACTAAATGAAAGACATTCTACAGTTTCGTAAATGAATTTTTTTAATACTTTTTTTCGTGATAGGAATGCTAACTCAGTTGTTCGTCGCCATATGGATCAACAACACCGTGTATCTTTTGTTCAATTTTCTATAACTGGACACCAAGTTTGTGGCTATAGTTGTCGATGCTCTTAAGTTAATATGGGATTATAAGATTTTATTGGACATTCTGTATACGACAAATATTGCATTTAAGATTTCATAAGATTCATTAACAACTGAATTTTATGTATAATTGAAAGAGCTAGTTTAAAATATCCTTTATAAGCTTCAGACAATTTAAAACCCATTTAAATAATTCCATTCAAATGTAGATCGTCAGTCAGGCTTGAATATTCCGACAGAGATAATCCTTAAAATTTCGCATCGGCGCTTCCAAATGCATCGATTGACATTCCAAATTCTCTGGAGGATTATGAAGTTAAGCAATCGGAATTGCGGATTTATTTCAGTAAAATGTGATTGTTCAAAATCGTTGGCATTTTAAAATCATCTCCTATATATTTTTTGTTGTGGTGGTACGTTCTTAATTTATATAATGTATACATATTCACAACTAAGACTGTATGCTGCCTTATTCTTTTATATAAATCTACGTTTTTTTTTTGTCTGATTTTAATAAAATTTGGAATGCCTTTGTTCAAGAAAAGAACGTGTCTGCCAAATTTTGAAAATCTAAAAGTTAATATAATTAAATGTTCAATAAGAGCTTTTGGAAATTTGCAGGCATATCAATTGAATATATAATCCTATAAAAATGATTTTTATATATACGTTATCTCATAGCACAAAAATTTGTCTTTTTCACTTTCTTCTATGCGTAGTATAGAAAAAGTATAATAATCGTCAAAAAATTCGAATTCGAAGTTTTCACAAATCTCCACATTTTAGACCTTCCTGAATTCGAAAAATTTATTTTTAGAAAATGTCCGTCTGTCTTTTTGTTTGTGACAAAGATAACTCAACAACGATTTGAGCTGGATGGTTGAAATTTTGTATAAGGCCTCTACACCAAATTTACAGATTTCTATCAAATTTTGAGTAAACTCTGTTCAGATGAAGTCCGTCTGTCTAACTATTTGAATATAAGCTGAAAAGATAATTACAAAACAAAGAGAGTTGAATAGATAAAATTCGGGACACAGATTTAACATCTGTAATGTGGACAGAAATCAAATTTTGATCCAATCCAACAAGGGGTTGACCGTCTGTCGGTCTGTAATTTCATAAACCTATAAACGCGGTTAACTCAAAGAAGCAATCACTTAAATATATCAAAATTGGTCTGGGATTTTTTTTTTTGACTACAAGTGTAGTTATGCGTCAAATTGTTGTTGCAATCGGTTAGGAAAAACGTAACTGAACGTATCAATTGTAACATTATAAATAATGATATGTGATTTAAATTAATTTTTACTTCATACATAGTATACAGTAAGTATAATAATCGTCAAAAAATTCGAACTCGAGATTTTAACGAATTTCCATCGAATTTTGACGAATCTTTTAGACAATCCTCAGTTTGAAAAGTACGTTTTTGTAAATTTCTGTAAAGGAAAATCCGTTCAGAATCCCATCTGTTCAAATATAAGTTTACACGATAACCACAAAACTAGGAGAGCTAGTTAGATAAGATTCGGTACAGATATTTAACATTTATAATATAGACACCTGTCAAATTTGTGCCAAATTCAATTATGGGTTGATATCTGTTGGTATGTACATTCAGAAACATGTAAGAAAAGAAAAAGAAACTTCTTCTTTTTAACAATAACTCCGCAGTAGGAACTCCATTTCCTCTATGAAGTCTTAGTGCTTACATCATCTAATTGGCATACGCAGTAATTTGATTTATTCTATTAAACTCATGATTTTGATTTATCATCGAAGTGAAATTTAAAAAAGCATTTGCTAGTAATAGTTTAATAATCAAAAAAATCAATATTCCAGACAATTAATAAATATTAACCGTATATTAAACTAGTGTCAAAAGTTTGATGAATAAAAATTAAATACTAGTTTAAAATTCTCCTTTTATGCATCTGAAAAGTTTCCGAATCCTCAGACAGAATTCTATATTCTGTCTGAAGTATTCTATTAAAATTTCACGTCGTTGTCTCCGAATGCATTAGTTGACACACTCGAATTCTCAGGAGAATAAAGTTAACTCAGAAGAGCAGATTTATTTCAGTAAAATGGCATTATTCAAAATCGTTTGCATTTTCGGAAAATCTTTTTTTTTTGTTTTAATTGTCATGGTACAATTTTAGAATTACATAATACAACAAGGAAATAAAAAGTAGTAAATGTTTTTAAGTAATTGCCAACCTAAAATCACCAATTTAAAATGAAAATAAAAAGTAATAAATATTTCAAATTAATTGCCACGCTGAAATTGAGAATTTAAAAATAATTTATCATTATTTTTAAATTAAATTTTATAAATTTTATTTTAAATAAGAAAGTATTATTTCATGAATATGATACGTATGTCTCTGCTACATAATAAATGCATCTTTGCGGCATTGTTGTTTTTTCAATGTGCTTATAATTGTGCTATTATTCTCGAAGAAAATGATTTCTTTTAATAACAGGATGTCATTTTATATTATACAATATAATCGAATAATATAAGACCAACTAAACTTTATTGCATAATATGTCTAGACAACAAATGTGGTGGAATATAGATTATTCTGATTCGTGCAGAAAGCAAAAGGACGAATGTTTTTAGGAACATTTCTATTAATAATCACATTCACACACTAAACAAGCACAAACACAAAGACAAGACATTCACTCGCGCAGCTTAACAGTACGGCATCACATCTCATTCTAATTACAATCGCAATGCAGTATGGGATGTCATATGGGATGGCCTAATCAGGCATCGCCATCTAGTATCCGAAAGAGAATATAAGAATAATGTAACTGCAACACAAATATTTTTACTCAAAATTGTATTGAATGTTACTTTAATGAGTATCTATTCCGTTACTTTAATGGAATAGGTTCTCAATTAACTGTACATCAAAACTAAGATCTAATTGAACGCTGTTGTATGTGACGCTGATGATCAATCTTTTTTCTCCTGCGAAGCACACAACGGATCTCAAAATCTAAATGCCACAGTGTATAAAGAAATAAATGAATAAAATAATAATGAAATAAGTAAATAATAAATAAATAAATAAAATAATAAATTTCGGACTCACTTTCTTTATTCTGATACTTCTTTTTTTATTATAATGAAAAAGATATTATTTAAACTTATCAGATATTCCTGATTAAAAAAAAACAACCCTTCATCACTTTTTAAAAAAGGAATTACGCTTGCAAAAATTGTTTTCACTTAAAAAAAAGTAATAAATTTTTAAAATACAGTTACAGGGAATCAAACATAATTTGAAGAATATCAGATTCATTAGGCCCGGTGGGTAGAAAAATAATTATTATTTAAATGTATAAATAATGATTAAATTTCCTCTATAAGAAAAAAATTGTTCCAATAGTTTTCTTGAATTCAAATATTTTTCGCATATTGACTTCAAATTTACTCGCAACTTCAATTTTGTTATCAGGATGACGCAATCTATATTGAGCCTTGCCTTATATTTATATTGATTTTAATGAGAATCTCCTTTCTGATTTACGACGGGACAAATGTATTTAAAAGGTATTTTACTCCAATTAATGTTAATATTATGTCACATTATATACCATATCGATAATAGAAATATTTTTGGAAATTCGTCTTAATAGTCATTACAATTCATCACTCAAATCTGCTCCATTAATACCTGAAGAATCATTTTTTAATAGACATGTTTGAAGTTGATCTTCAAAAAGCATTAATTCTCATAGAATGCATTCAAGTTAATAAAAAATTGCGATATTTAAAGCATGCTCCATATAAAGAATTTTTTTAAATTTCGATAAAAATTAAAATTAGTTAAATATATTTCAAAATATTTTTTTAAAAATATAATATTTGTGAGACTGATGATTCACTTTTAAACTTTCAAGTTTCATAGAAATAATTTTCGTGCAATTATATTTTCTGAAGTTATTGCTGAAAAACGTTAAACTCCAATTGACTCTTAATTTAAAATGTAATTAAAATTTTGAAACAATCTTTCTTAGTGAACCTTTATATGTCTAAGAAGTTACAACATGCCAAATTTTGTAATTCCAAGTACAACAATTTGCTCTGTTTGAAGATTTTGAACGATTTTTTTTATACATAGAATGCACCCGTTATGCAAGTATGGCAGTTTATAATTATCAAGTTAAAAATAACTAAATCTCATAACCAATTCTAATTTGTCGTTTATGATTGGCTGCCTTTTGCAGAATTGCATCTAACATCGATTTAAAACACAATTTAATTCCATAAACCTCACTGAAAATATTTCTAAACAATTCAAAATCACTTTGGAAATTTTTCACAATATAAACGATCCGTTTAAAAATTACATCTTGCATTTGAAAAAACCCCATAAAATGTTACTCAACAAGTAACTACTTAACGAGCAGAATGAATACGACATCAAAATTAATCTGATAAACGAATCCCCCAGGGTTCTGTAGAAACAAAATATGAAATTCGCTTTTTGTGCTCTAGAATATCTTGCGAGGCCATTAGTCGAGAACAATGCAGTGGGCGGACAAATGTAACGTAATGTTATTTTCCCTCCGTTTTTCGGATTCCTTTTACCATTAGGTGAGTGGTAACCTAGGCAACAGAGTAATGTGCCAATGCCTGAAGTAGCAGTAAGTAGCTTGTTATTGAATTGGAATTAATTGATAAGGCGGCGGTTTTTGCACCCGCGGGTGCTTGTATTTAATAGAGATAATATTATGCATGGCGATTTTTACTTATTTCGTTCAAGGAGTGTTTTTATTATATGTTTTTGCTACCTGATACATCCAGTGTTGTTGCTGATAAAAAAAAATTTTTTTTGGTCTAATTTTAGTTTGTTTATATGCTACATCACGAAACTAACTGGAGTGGTCTCCATAAAGCTTTCTTGCATACTTTCGAATAATGATCTTATCCACCTTCTTCCATATAAAAGTGCAGACTTTGGATAAGACTGCCAATAACTTGTTAGGCATTCGTGAAAGATAGTTGCAAAATTTGGATCTTTAATGTGAATCTATCATTTTTACTTAATCTGCCATGGGTGACATTTTATCGTCCGAAAGACACCAAAATTCGACTCGAAATTACAGCTATAGACATAAATAACATACTGAATTTCTTTGATTTAAGTCATTGCGATTATGAATTGACACATATGTATGTGATAGGGCAGATCGACAGAATGGTCAGCCTCCAACGGGATCTGGGTCACCCATTGATAAGCGTTTGCATTAAAAATGTTAAATCTGTGTATTGAATTCTTTTTTACCTAGCTCTCTTCATTTTGTAGTTATTGTGTTAACATGTATTCGAACAGCCGGGAAGGCGGATTTCCTCTGAATAGAATTTACTCAAAATTTGACAGAAACTTACAAATTTGGTGTAACGCACCATATACCAAATTTCATCTGTCTAGCTGATAACATTTCTGAATTATCGTGATCACAAACAGACATAATGTTCAGACTGAAACGTGGAGATTCGTCGATGTCTCAAGTTTCAAACTATTGACGATTACAATATTTCCTCTATACTTCGGAACCGAGAAAATAAATATTAAAAAAGATTTGAAGTCTCTAGTTTGAGACATGGTAGCATATATTTCTTTAAACTTGATATGTCTCACTCGATTGCATAAGTTGAAGTTAATGCATACTTATTTTTGCATCACTAAATGCACAGAAAAATGTCACGCTAAAAACATCTAATACTTTGAAAAATAATTTCATTAGAATTACATTGAATGTCATAATATTCATTTTAAATTAATCTTAAGAAACATAATCATTTTTTTGATTAATTCCTCCCAATCTTGTTATCTTATTGCACGAGATATATTTACACGAAATACTCGTTATAAAATAGTGTTTAAAATTAATTCGAAAATTTATTAAAAATTAAAAACAAGGAAATATAGTTTGTATTATAGAAAAGCTATTTTAAAAAACTTTAATATTTTTTAAAGTTGTTTTTGAACAATAATATACTCCGAAGTTAATGATGAGAAATATTAATATTGAGGTTAAATTTTAATTTATTAAAATTCTCTTTCAATTAAAAAAAAGCTCTTCCTTGGTTATTCCTTTTACCATCAAACAAATAACTAAGTGCCAAATTTGGTACCTATAGGCTTGGTGTGTAAAGCATTTTTAATGATTTTTCGACTACTTAAGACTGCAGATCTCAAAGCAGAAATAACTCATTCAATATAAGAAGAAATTCTTATATATGATCAAGAAGAAGAATTAATTTGTATTTAAAACTGGAAAATATATTTAATATTTTTATAAAAATAAATCCAAAATTATCAGTAAACACAAAACGAAATGATTCCACATTTGTTTAAATTCTTTAAAGAAAATGCCATAAAAATATCAAAACAAATTTCTCAATCAAAAGTTTATTATTGTTTTTTTTTTCGACTTTTATTAAGAAACTGGAAAGAAAACAATAATTTTAAAAATGAAACTAAATATTTTCTTTGTCTTTTTTTTAAATCAAATGTTTCAAAACTGATATTTTTATTTATTCGAAAGAAAGTGGTAAAGACTGCCTCTTTCGTATCTGTAATCGCATTTTCTTGTAAAAGGAAATTGGTTTATATTGAAGTTTTTAACAACATTGTTAAATATTTCAACACATTTAAATAGCATTGTTTGTAAGATTTATTTTTTATCTGATAGCAAATAACTTAAAATGCTAAATAGCATAATTAAATTAAAGCGTTTTATAAATTGCTTCTGACATTTTCTTCAGAAAATAACCTTTTCATATGCCAATATACGTAAAAAATTGTTAATCTTATTAAAATTCTCTTTTAAAGACAATTACAGCGAACTAAAGATCTGAAATACCTAGTCTTCTATATTTAATTACAATCTTAAATTAAGATAGTGTCCCCGGTTTTATCATCACCTGAAGCTCCTTTCTAAAGCTGTTTTTCCACTTTCCCCCGTCTTTTCAGATTTAGTTGTTTCTGTGTACATTTGTGGAACATAAAATTAAGAGCTTCTTGGAGATATTTCAGGGAGCTGAAATAAAGAAAATTAAATGGAATTTGTTCTGGTCTTTCTCTCTCGCTCACGCTCCCACTCTTGTTTTCTCATAAAAATGAAATGCTTTGAAGCTACCTAACAAGACGTGATGTAATAGAGTCCCTGTTGTTTAATTTTTGAAAGAACATGTTTTTCCAGACAAGACGCCAATCCTTATTTTCCAATGTTTAACTGTTTATCATTTTTTCTTTTGTATATGGTTATATAATCTTTTTATGTTCCTATTTTTTGCTCATAAAGTTCAACTCCTCAGTTTTCCCAAATTTAGTAAGCATCATTTTCAAACCATATTCAGTTTTATCCTTTTACGTAAGCCTTTCAAATATCAATATTATCAAAGTGCAAGACTTTTGCTCCATTTCTTATAAAAGTAGTTTGTAAATTTCTATCCTTTTTCTCTTTGACTATAGTAAAGAATGCTTCTTCCTCAACTTTTGCTGCACTTTAAAGATTTACTAATATGC
Source organism: Argiope bruennichi (assembly GCF_947563725.1). Lineage (NCBI taxonomy): Eukaryota > Metazoa > Arthropoda > Arachnida > Araneae > Araneidae > Argiope > Argiope bruennichi. Next base: position 113,596,582 of record NC_079151.1, on the reverse strand, counting down.
ATAACATCTTTTCTAATTTGAATGAAAATTGCTATAAATACCGTAAATAAATTAAAAGAAGCTCGACCAATACAAAGTGGATTTAAAAGGAAAGAATTAAAATTTTCTATAACGGGGAAGTAGAATAAAGAAACTATCATAATACATTAAAAAAATTACATATTTAATAATAATAAATCTGTTTAATGTTTATTTTTGAATTAAAGATTGAATATTACATACTTAGCGCTATGCTATTAAGTATATAAATTACAGCTGAAACAGCATTTGTTTAAACATATTTTTAGCATACCTTCATTGGAAAAAAATAGATGCTAAATTAATTCTTGTAAACTCTCCAATGTTTCATAAATGTTTAAAATAATATAATTTTTACAAATTTAAATTATTTTGTTCTTTATTTTCGGCGCAAACTTTTAAAATCTGTAGTTTATGAAAAATATATATATTTTTATAACGCATAATTTCTAGGAGTTAATGCAGCTGTGACAAAATATTGCATCACATTTAAGGAGACAGTAAAAATGCGGTTACTTTGGATAAGCAATTATTAAGTTAAAGGAGAAAAAATCTTCAGTTGATTAACTAGCATTTCGCTAAAGGCGTCTTTTAAAGATTTCCCATCCAAAAGTTTGTTCTCTTTAAAATGACGTTCGGAAAAACATTTGCATTATAAAAGAGAATTTTTACTTAGAATTAATATTCACTGAAAATAAGCCAAACTAAATATAAATGGAAGAGAAGAAATTAGCAAAGATACAAATTTATTCTTCACATGTAGCTTATGATTAAAGAATATCTTCTTGTGTTTTCATTCAAAAACGATAAAGACGTCAAAGAATTACGTCATTTTATTTCGTTTAATCAATCAAATTTTGTTTATTTAGGAATTTTCTGATTGTAGTATAAATTCTTTTACAAGATATACCATGAAGTCTTAGAATTGTATTGATGAAATTGCAAAATTAGTAGAATTGTTTAGAAACGTATTATTGAACGTGAAATTGTTTAGAAACGTAAGTTTATCAAAAATTTTAGAATCTCAGCATCAATTTTACGCTTGCAGCTCTTGTTTCTTACAATGTTGATGGCGTAGTGTACCAAATTGTATATTCTACCAATAAAATAATATTTAATAGAAGGAATCTTGGTGTTAAAAAAACGTTAAACTGAATAAATCCCGATATTGGTACGGTTTTATTTTAGATTTTGGTTTACTCTCAGGGCAACCACTAACACTATGCTGTTAATTGCTGCTATTTTTTTCTGTCTCTACAAAACTAGTTTGAGTACTTTTTTACACATCTTGCAATTTGAATATAGTGTAAGATATTTTAATGTGCTCCAAAATAACATGTCATTCTTTTAATATTTCTTACAATAGTTATTTCTCTGCAACGGTGAATAAAAAAATAAGAATTATACTAAGACTCCAAAAAATCAAAGATTCCATTGACTGATTTATGAATGGATAACCAATAACTTGTAGCTTTATCACCCTAGCAAGTCTCTGTGGCTGATTTCTGGCAATTAGTTCTAAATTAGTTCGTAAAATTCACTCTTCTCTACGTATTCTTTTTTCTTTTTCTTTTTATATTTTTGCTAAGCATTAATTAACTTATTTCTACTTAATATACATTATTAAATTTTAAAAAGCATAATTATCTTCCTATGCAATGCCATTGCTATGCACTTTTTCTCCCATCCAATTGCCATGTCTGGAGATTAAGAACCTTGAGTTTAAGCACTCCGTACATCCATCCGTAAACAGGAAAATATTTCTCTATATCTAGATGAAGAAAAGAGTAACTACTGTTTAAACTTTCCGAACTTTTCACCTCATTAGTAGGAATTAAAAATGTGCACACCATTAAAAACTGATTTATTGAAATATACAAGTGTGTTTATAATCAAAGAATACAATATTTCGAATTTATATTGTTCACCTATATTCTAAAATGAAAATTTTAAATTATAACAAGAATTCTATAAATATATTACATACTTATTGCCTTTGACCCTCAGTTGGTTCTTCAGAGATATTGGTTACATTTAATTCCATTTGAATCGTTTAGATATATGTTATCATATCCAGAGTTTAGCCAGATTATCAGGCATCAAAACCGTATTATTTTAATTGTCTTACATATGTTCTCTTTATTGTGTTTTGTAATGTTCCATAACGTCATAATACTATTAAAAACGCAAATGTGCTCATCTGTCTTCTAAATTTCGAGGTATTATAACTTAAATTAGTTATTCGCCTCGTAAACTGCTCATACGTTAAACATAATACTTCTTCCTTAGCTTTCAGCAGCAGAAAAAAATCATGAAGTTATATGTTTTATGAAACGATGAAAAAAGATTGGATTTCAGAGCAACAATGTAATCTTTTGTTGGAAAGGATTTAGAAAACATTTGTACAATTACTAAATTAGTATAATTAAAGACAATCTTTTAAAAATTTTGGAATGGTGTAAAATTTATTTTTGTGCAATAATATTTTCGGAAGTTTTGGTGGAAAAACGGAAAAATTCTATTTAATTTTTAATTAATTCTAATTTCAAAAAAATTACTCCGAGCTGCACATTTCCGTCTACATGGTATGTGTGCGCCAAATTTGGTAATTCTAAATCAAATGATCTTAAATGTAGAGATTTATCCTACACTCGCACGTAGGCCCATACGCATACACAAAGAGAGAGAGAAAGAGAGAGCGACAGACACAGACACTTACATATACATGCATCTTTATTCTTAGTAAAGATTATAGCAAATAGTGAGTAATGATGCATAGTATCTGATTGCAAGAATTATTATTGTTGAAGATAAATGTGACAAATGATCTGTTTCAGTGTAACTATTTTCGATATATCGTGTTTTATCTTCATTCATTTCAAATATCCAATTGCAGTTGTGTCATACATTTATTTATTCGTAATTTATAGCATGCCTGAAAATTCTCGAAGATATGATACATAGAAAGACGTTAAAAAAGTGATCGATTTGTTTGAAATGTCTTTCTATTTAATTTCTTCTTTTTAACCAAAAATTGCGTACCTTATCTTTTACGAATTCATGAGAAATATCGAATTAAAAATTATCCAAACGATTTCTTTATTCTTCATTTGTTCCTTAAGTTTTGTTTATATTTAGGATGATATTTCTCTCTATTAAATGCAATGCATTTTAGTGGATGATTGTATTTCTTGCGCATAAATTATTTCGTATATAATACTAAATGACAGTTATAATAAAATATATAAGTTCTTTTTTTATCAAATAAGTGTTTTCACTGATTTTGTTTTCGTAACTGATTTAAATTTAATTTTCAGAAACATTTAAAATTGAAGTTTTTTTAATAAGTTGTATTCTTGATACATTACTCAATGAACCTTTTCCATACATCAAACTGGCAACAATGCATTTTTCACGAAAACAATTGTCAAAACCTTTTAGTTTCTACATTGTTCTTTGCGTTTAAGCCTATTAGTTTCCATACAATATGATCTTTGGATGCTTTAAAAAAATCCAAAACATAAAGATAAATTGTAAATGCCATTATAAATAAAATCTCAATCTACAGAATAAAAATTTTTACACTAATTTTTATCGTTTCTAAAACACATTCATTATTAACTATTTCATCAATACATTCTAAAACACATTCGTTATTAACTATTTCATCAATACGTTAAGAAATGGGCCACCGTTAAAAAATTTTTTAATAATGGATTAAATCACCATGCTCATAATTTTCCTGTATTTTTTTTTCTAATAAGGTTTTTAGGAATCCGCTGAGTATATAAAGTAGCTTAACTATTTCACACTCTAATGCCTTAAAACGCAACCAATAGATATAAAATATCCACTTAATGTTTATGGCTGCTATAAAAGTCAATTTATACCTATCAAGTCTGGGTACTGAGTACAGAAAGTGAGAAGTGTACCAAAACATTAGTTCCGTTTAATATTAATTTATTCATTGCATTTGCTTTTATAGCAGATAAATGTATTATATGAACTTAACATTGCCTTTTCAAAACCTTTAAAACCCTTGCATTAAACCTTTACCTTAAACGTTTTCAAAACAAATAATAATATTACTGCTGGAAACAAATGTTTTTCCTCTGAAAAGAATTGCACCTTTCAATTTTGTTTTTCTTAAAAGAATAGAATGAGGCGTTTAATATTTCATTAAAAAAATTATTTTTGGTATTTTGGCACCTTTTTGAGAATTTTTAAAACTTTTCAGACATTTTAAAAATTTATTCAAAATTATTCATATAATGAAAATATTTTGAATGCATTTTCAAATAAAATAGAACATAATATTGTATATAATGACGTTTGCGCATGTTAAAATGTTATATTTGTGCAGCCATCCATAAAACATTTGTTATTAACTTGTAATTCCTTAACCAATTATTCAAATTTGTTTTTTTAAAAAGAAAATGCATACAAAGCTAAAACTCCAAGAAAAAAAAACATCACAGAATGAACATCAAACACACATAAAAATAAAGGCTATAAGCGGTCAGCCATAAAAGCAGCAAAAAAAAAATTTAACAAGTACATACAATCAAACTAAAAATATTATAAAAAATATATTAAAAATTAAGAAGTTGTGAACTATTGATCTTAAAAATATTAAAAACATATAAGAGATTTAAAAGCTAAATATAAAAGTCCTTTAGAAATTTAAAGATTTAAAATGCACTCTATTACATAAGTTTAAAAATACATATTATAAATTATAAAACTGCATATATTTATGATTTTGAAAACATAAAAGACCTCGGAAAACTTGATGAGTTTTTTTTTTACATCAGGCAAATTTATTCACATAATAGAATTTCACAATCATACTCCCAAATAAGCTATTAACTCGAAACATTCTGACTAGTATTCAGTTTACACACCATATAAATATTCCTGCACAATTATAGATATCTTGCGAATTTCTGTCCGTCTCTCCAGCTGCTTATTGCTATACATGTAATTTTGATAATTCCAATGAAATACGATGGAACAAAAAATGTCATTAAAAAGTTAAAAAAAAGTAATATAGAGTTTCTTCGGAAACACAATAGAACAGTTCTAATTTCCTATATGTTTTCGAACTTTGATATATCTAATTTTTTTGGAAGAAAAAAAATGAATCATTTTATAATGATTTATTAAAGATGTTTTCTCTAAAATTGAATTGCTGAATTTCTTGTCTTTCTGCCGTCAGAAATTTCCTGAATTCTTATTTTTCTTAAAACTATTCACTTCTTTTGCGGATGGAAAATGAGTAGAAAATTTTTATGCAATTTCTCCAATAACTTGCAATGCTTTTATTAAAATGTTCTAGGAAACCCAAGAATTTATTTTCCAAAGCACTTTTTTTTTCCTGAATTATAAATTCTAATCTAAAACTATTCAATACTATTTTATAAAACCCAGATAGCAATGGTCTTTTGTAAGCGCATCGAAAGCTAAATTGGCTGACATTTCTCCATTATTCTTCGAATATTCCCGAATGTATTTAAACCAAAAAGATTTCTGACTTATTATAAAATAGTTTTTATTATTTTGTGGAAAGGAACTGACAGTAAAACTTCAATTATAAAGGGTTTCTATGCCTAAAATAGATGATTTTTTAAAATAATGTTTCTAGAATAAGAGAGTAAAAATGGTTGACGGCAAAATGTAAATGAATTGATTAAAATCCGCTGTTTAAGAAATACTGTAGTGATAATCCCTTCAAGATACGTCCATTCAACTAATAAGTCCATTAAATAGGTTGAAATAGAGTAGTAACAGCTCCGAATACACAAAGAAAATATTCCATCAAAAACTGGTTTAGTGTATAATAATATTGCTTTTTTTAAAAAGGAAGGTTGAATTTTTCTGATTGAAAAATTTAATTTCAAAATGATAATTTATTAAATTAGAATCACTTAAGAATAAGCTCCAAGGCTACTTAAACATTCTGAAACACTAATTGTCAGATAGCCTAAGAGAGTAAGTAATACGGCTGCTGAGATCCACTCTATCATAGCATCCGTATATTTGAATAACCGGCTGCCGCGAAGAATAAATTAGGATTCTATAGTGGATACATAAAAGCCTTAAGATTGCCCAACAGACAGAGGTGCAATCAGTCACTAGCGGTAGGTTCGTTAACCAGGCAGTACCACATCTGCAACACCTTCTGAAGAAGCGAGAACAAGATTACTTATCACCTATTTTCTTTTTCCATATATAAGGCGCTCTCGGAAGGGAATATTCTAATTGCGCATTAAAGAAATATTATATTCTTTATCAGTACAATACAAAAATTAAAGATGTTTTTGATTCAAACGTCAAAATATTGGCGTCACAAGAAATGCTTAGAAACTTCGTCTAATTGGACAAATCCTGCCAATATTTCTATATTTCGGGCTTTTTTATAGATTAATTTATTAAAATTAATTATGTACATTATTCAGTGGTTAATAAACATTATAGATTATAGCTATTTCTTTGCTAAACTTCCTTAAAAAAATCCTGAAAACAATCAGTCATAGACAAAAAAATTAATAATTTTGATTTTATACTTTATTTTATCAGGTGTAATGGCAAATCTGCGCTTTTGATACATAAAGAAAGATATTAAACACAATTTAAGTTGCTAAAATTAAGTAGCACAAATTAAGTTGCTACAATCGGGGTCATGTGACTTTGGCCATTAGAAAAGGCCATTATGCTGAAACTAACTAGACTAGCATTCGAATCAAACGCCTCTGAAATATATGTCTCAAAATTCAATAGCGTTTTTTTGTTTCAATTTTTAAAAAAAATTCTTCGGCTTTCTCTCACTAACATACTATGGAACGTGTGTATTTCTAAGTATAATGAAAAAAATTTAATATGTACTTTGGATATTTTTTTTTCAGTCATTGGGTTCAAAATTTGATAAATACGTACTACAATAATATGGATACCACACATATAGAATCTCATTCATTTAAGTCATTCAACGATCACATATTCGCCAATACCGAGATCAATAGACAATTAACCTTTTGATTGATTAGGTCTAAATATTGATTTGAACCAACAATATAGATGGCAAATCTATATATTTATTATTCTTTCATCTGACTACTCGGGTTTGAGGTTATTTAATCACAAGTGCATGGGCGAGAGAACAGTCGGGCGTTCCATAGATGGATTTCGTTTGATAAACATTAACAACTTTGGACGCAACTGGTGGGAACCAAATGGACATACACCAAATTTCATGCTTGTCTGTCTTTACTGTTTTGAGTTATTGTAATCATTGACCAACAGACAAAATTTCAAAAATTTGCTTCAAAAATTCATCAAACGCTCGATTTTTGTTAGTAATTATATTTTCTCTCTGCATGTTTCGTGCATAAAAAAAGCTGAACATAAGTTGGAAAATCGCTCTGCAATTGATTTCCACAAATACTGTTTTTACTTGAATTTTCATGAAGTAATCACTTTTAAAGCTTCATTTTCTTAGTCACTTTTTCTATATCGGTTATGTGCAATGTCTTTTTTTTAATTCTGAATTCTGCTCTTAATTTAAAGTAGAATGAAGATTTTCCTGATGTTATTTCAAAGCATTGCTTAAATTAAATGTATTCTCCAATCGCCAAACAATTCTTACACCATTGAGATGTACATATCTAGGAAACACTAGTCAAATGAACAAAGAGAAATCACATTCAATTACTTCAAGAAAAAATTTGATTAAATCCAACCTAACCCTAAATCTGCTTACGTCTGGTAAGATTATGTGCAGGTGGGTCAAATTATCTCAATTAACTTAATTGGTGGAAGGGGACGATCGATAAAGGGCTTCTGATTTAGAATTCGCCCGCAGCAGTCAACTATTGGATTAAATATTGCTTTTGTAAGGATAAGGACTTTCGTCTTGGGGATTATTGATGGTTCAGGAAATTCTCTCTGAGGGCCAATTAATAATATTCTTAGCAATCTAAAATCTATTCTAAATTCATAGGCAATTGTATTTGAGCTGATGATGAATGTAGAAGTTAATTTATAAAAAATTATCTTACAAATAATAATGAGCTTTTGATAAGCATTGACTGATTGTTTATCGGAATAACATCGATATAATTTCATAAAAAATTTTGATTCCTAATAGAAAATTTTATTTTTAACTTTATTTTCAATTTACAATCGATAAAAATTTCAAATCCCGAGAAGAATTAATTTCAAAGCTGCGAATAAAACATAATTTCAGTTCGAATGTTTTGACTGCATATGTTAAGTATTTTGATATTACGTACAATAATTTTATATGAATAGATAAAAATTTTTAAGCTTTATGCGCGATCATTTTAAAAACAAATATGGATTTTTTTTTATTCCTGAGGAATAAGTATAAATACAAACACTGAGTTTTCACACTGAATGCATACATATACTGAAATATTGTATTTTGTGTTCAATAATTATATACACAAATACAGAATGTTTTTGTTTTTTGCACATAGTTGAATAAAAATAGTTTTGTAAAATATAAATACGAATTATATATTGCAAATCAGAAAAATTAAAAAGATTTATACTAAATTCTATTTTTCAAAATAATTTCCATTAAGTACATTGAAATTTTATCATAATAACGATAACACTTAAAATATTTTTCATTTTTCTTTTCGTTACCATTATTCAAATTCGAAGTGAATGCGTCATTTAATGATAAGAGTATTCTTTTCAGAAATAAAATACTGAAATTTCATTCCACATATGGGTATGACGTTTTCATTACTCGTTTCAATCTGAGTGACCATAAGATTGACATAACACATCACCGGCCAGCAATATTCTATCTTGTTTTCGTTTTGTAGTTATTAAATTAAATTTCAGTGTGCCAATACTCATTGTATATGTGCAAAAGAGCAAACTTTTGAATAATTCTCATTATTCTACACTGAGACAGAATAAGATGGTGTTTAAAATCTTTAAAGGAAAAAGAGAGTAGAAAAGGGAGATTTACAGGATTATTAAAGGATGCCAAATTGGTGACACTTAACCCCGATGACAAACTTAATGATCATTCGCTGATATAGGGATATATTTGAAGACAAAAAAAAATTGAAAATTTTCTGAAAAAAAGAAAAAATTATGACCCCGTAAGAATCGAGATCTAAAGATTTCTCTGGAGAATTCCATGTGGTGTCAAGCGCTGTCCTATGACTATAACTGATCAAATAAGCAAATTAATACAATTAATAAATATATTCATGGTTAAAAATATATTCTTTTCTTTTGTTTCATAGAGGAAAAATGGGCGGATACATCTAGAGCACAGTCTATACTAGCAATGAATCATAGACGATTTTGGTGACAATTCCTTTTTATGAAAAGCTCACTACTCTCAAGTTAAATTAAGATGCAAATCATTTTATTTAAACAAAAACTGTTAAAGATTATGTCTGCAGATAACTATTGTCTTTATTAAAATTGAATAAGAACGAAAAAACTCTCATTGTAATACTTTTTATGTATTCCCTATTCCTCATCGAAAAAGTAAGAAACTGAAAGCTCCAGTAATGATTTTAAATCTAATTATATTATATTCCCAAAGCGCAATAATCTTATTAACAAAGAACTCTCTCACAAATGCTTGTTTCTAATTAACTCTTTCGATTTCACGCGATTCTTTTCATAATTTATAAAAGCTATAAATATGAGTCATATGCAAATGACTTCTTCAAAATTCGCTAAAGCAGACTTTCAGTAAATATAAATACTAATCTAAATTAATTTTAACTTGTTTGTAAAGGACGATTTTCTGAATAAAAATCCTAAAAAATATGTTATTTCTTTATTAACTTTTGTAAGGTCCAGACTCCCTATAAGCATTTTTTGAGATTATTTTCTAATGTAATTGAATCTCCTGACATCATAGAGTGTTTACAGAATACTTGGAAAATCTATTTCGAAATGCAATATTGCTTTACTGATAATGTAATTTTTTTTCTGATTCTTCATCCAAACTACTCAAATAGTTAGAATAATGCGTTTTTCCTTCACTTTCAACAATTGATGACATTCATTTGATGAAATATTTAATTAAACAATGAATACGATTTGAATTTACTAGAATAATGACGTCTATTGTTGAAAATTATGGGGGGGGGGAATGTAATTGTTAAAATGTAGGAGAAATTGCATGACTATTCGGCTAATAATTGAAAAGGAATTTTTTTAAGTTTTGAAATGGTATAAAAATTAACTTTGTCCAATGATATTTTTGGAACTCATTGCGAAAAAAAACCAAAATGTCACTAAATTTTTAGTTAATTAAATTTTATATGCTAAATTTGTTAGCTCAAGCTTAAATTATATTTCTAATAACATGCATCAGCACATACATATTCTCTGTTACTATTTACCACTTTTCTCCATCAGCTGCTTAACGATGTTTAATGATTATTGAAAGTTTCATTTAAATATTTTTGAATCTTACTTTTAATAGCCCTTTCATTAAAGAATTTTTAAGTTTCAAATGTTGATATATATATGTAACTTATGCTGTCTTAGGAGCCCCCATACAGTTCTATTCATTGTTTTGAGAAATTCAAATTTTTTGTCAGCTCATCTAAAATTTGTACGTTAATTGAAAACGGAAGACTAATTTAACGTATCGACTAATAAAATAATTTTCGTCCTGAAACTAATTTTTTTTTATTAAAAATCATTCCACATTGAACTTTTGTGTATGCTGCAGAATATGTTTCATAATTCACTTAAAATGTCAATGTTCAACTAAAATTTCGTTGATTCAAAAAATTATTAGTTTACTCCAAATATTTTCAGGCTAAAAAAAACAATAATTATATTTTTTCCTATTCTCACTGATTGCAGAAGTTTGCAGAGTTTTCAAAAATTGAGGCAATTAAAAATTTTCATCATTATTTACTTGTTTTGTTAAAATTTAAATGCAAATGCAACAAAGTTTTTAAAAAATTTAAATACATACTTTAAATATAATTTACTTATCATTATAAAATAAGCCTAACTTCAGCCTTTCATCGTCAAGAATGCAAGAAAAACCTAAGATGATTTTTTTAATATTAATAATGAAAAAAATTGAGTTTAGTTATAAAAATAAAATATATTGTTGCAAAATAAACTTGGAAAATTAATTGAAATCAAACAAAAATATTTAAACTGCACCAAATTGAGATCACTGAAAAGTTGTTTTTTTTTATAACAGTTAAAGAGAGTTAAAAATCGCTTAAAATTTTAAGACAGTTAAAAATCGCTTCTCTACAGTAATATTACCGGAAGCTCTAACAAAAAAGAGCATTCGATAATATTGCTCAGAAGTGAGCTTAATTTAAAATTTTAATTGAATTTAAACTAAGAAAAATTATTAAAATTTATTAATTTTATATTTAATTTTAATAAATTTTAAATTCTAATTCGCTTATTCAATAAAATTCTGATTGAAACTTTTAAAAAATTCCCCTTAGGTGCACATTTCCTACCTCCAAAAATATCTATATCAAATTTGGAAAGTCTAGATTTAATAGTGTGTTTTATTAAACTATCGACATATACACTCTCCTTTAATATTAGTAAAGATTATCATTTTTAACAAATATTTTTAATAATACTTTCTTCAGAAAGGCCATTTCCCTGTTAATATTATCTCAGGAGAAAATTTTCTCGCATTATCTCATCTATTCAGAAATATCTTAATTTAGAAACATCTTAATATAGCTCAGTAAAAACAACATATAAAATAAAAATCAAACACTTGCGAATATCCTTTGAGTGCTTGATAATCTCCAAAGACCAATTAAGGAATATTTCTTGTAAGTATTTTGGCAACATCCTGATGGATTCTCATATCTCTTAGGTGCCATTAAGCACTGCTAAATGCATTTTTACTTTGGATATTTTCACGTAATTCAAAACTCATTAGCAACGTTAAGAACTCCAAAACATAATTAAAATAATTTTTAATTATTGCCCTTCTATCTTCTGAAGTATCTTTTAAATGTCAAACTATGAATTCCCTAGGACATAATACTTCTTTATTCGGATGAAATTATAAAACTTGCTCTTGTGTAACTATGAAATTACAGCGAACCTTTTAAAAGTTCTTAGTTCCCTTTAAGCGTAAATAGCAGGATTATCTTTAAAAGTCAAGAGATGATATACTCCTAATTATTTCTTTTGTTTTTACATTACTGTTAAAACATGCATTTCTAACTTTCTAATGTGCGCTATTTTAATTAATTAATGAAAAAGAATAAAAATCATAAATAGCTATTTTTAAACAGCTGTAAAATAGAGAATAAAATGGCCTTAATTGAAATCGACAGTGGAGTCATTTTTTATTCTCGTAATAAACATTTAATCATTCGCATAAAGTTTACAATCCAGGATGTCATGGTTTTCAAATTTCTCTTGAGTCATTTTACGTTTATTCATTCTAAAGTTTAAATAGTTCTCTTCATATTAATAAAAAAAATGCCATTTGATATAATTGTTTATTTTTTATTAGTAATTTCCTCAGCAATGTTATTCTAATTCTTACATTAGATATTTAAATAATTTTTGCTTCATTAATTAATTCTTAATTTTTTTCTAAATTATTTAATATCGTTTCCTGTTTCTTTCAAAGATAATCCTAATCTTTCGTTTGGATTTTTTAGCCTAATTTATGTTTTCACATTAATTTCTTTTGGATTAAATTTATTTCAAATTTATGATGTATTTATATAATTTTATTTTGAATATTTTATGCTACATTTTTATTTAAATTAGACACTTAAACGAATATAGAGCGTAGTTCATGATTTGATCTAGATCTTCTTTTCGAATTATCACAGTTTAATAGCAACAGTTTTTAATAATTCCGAATTATTGAATGTAGATTCATTCAGAATTATTGAGTATTTAGAAATGTAATAACTATGAACAATTCTCATTGCTGTTATATTTTGGAATTAAATTTCATTTTAGGTTATTGAAGGTTTTTAATTATGAAAAAATTATTCCAAATCTTCATATTATAGTTATCAACAGATGCAAACTATCCAGGATAAAATATGTATAGTAACAATGACAGTACTTAAAAATATTTTTGAATTCGTTAAAAATTTTTAAAAATTGTACCGTAATCAAATTAGAATTAATAAAAAGATAAATTTTTAAATTTGGACATAGTGCGAAAATTATTTTTGTGGTATAATATATAGTTGTGTGATCATTAATGGATTCAGTAAAAAGTTCGAATTAGTGTAAAGTTATTTATTTACAGTTACGTTACACACAGGCAATTTACTACAAAATTTATGATTATTTTAAGATATATATACAAGAACATGCATTGAAGCATGCAGAACATACCATCGCTAGATCTGAACTGAGTCATTGCGCTACAAGGCATTGGAGGGCGCTGTCTCTCCCGTCATCATAGTCAGTGATAATTTGTGTTACGAGAGTGGCTACATAGTTGAAAAATATCAATGTTTCGTTCAACTTTATTTCGCTTGGTATAAAAATTTCAAAAAGAAAAAAATATTTCCAGGTGCACCTTTTTACTATAAAGGCTATTTTTCTGTCAAAGTATAGCTTTATGCCCCATGAGTTTTTTTTTGTTGTTAGTAGATATATTTTGAAACAGAAAAACTGTAGTTTACCACTAGTTAAAACTGTTCTTCTTCCGTTTTTATGCTGTGGTATTATTTGGCAAATATTTTAGTATTTTTTTTCTGTACATGCAACGTTACTTTCTGAATTATATATGCATTTATTAACTTAACTACAATGATGAAGTTTGGTAAAAAACGATGTAATTCTTTCAAAAAAGCAACAATCGTGAAATAAAACATGTAGATATCTTTTTTTATTTTTTTCTTCTGTACTTGTTTCACTAAGATGGAAATAACTCCCAGTAATATAAAGCGCCTGAAAAATACTCCCAGTAATATAAGCCACACATTTTTCTTTCACATATATATATATTTTTACTTCATTTCTTAGTTCTCTCTTTTGTATCACAAGTTTCGTAAAATTAAAAAAATGGCTGCTGAAAAACATGAAAGCACTTTTTTACCTTGATCTAATTTCAGGAAAACCAAATAAATAAATTTAATCTCTTCGACCACTTTGAAAAAAAAAGTTATGCATCAAATTTATTTTTATGCCATTTCAATCAATAAGACGACATAAAGGAAGCTATTAGAAACAAAAAAAATCATCTAACCTCTTTGAAGTTCTTAAAGCTGCTTTAAACATAGGCTTTTGTTTCTTCAAAAATTGCTTCTAAAGGCAAATATTTCTTTTTTTAAATTTGCATAATGACCTTTGAAAAATAAATGCGTATATTTACTTTCTTTTTTGTGTGCATCGGATTATATTCATAAACATGAGCTTTATTTTTTGCAAAAAAGAGGTTTCTTGCATAAAATCAAATGCGCTTATTCTCAAGGACTGAATGCGAGATGTGTCATTTTTATAATTGCGTGACACTTATTATTTGAAGTTAATGTTATAGCCAACTTTCAATATTCATTATGGCGTTTTTGCTAACATGAAAGATATGTGAGAGGCATAAGGTGTGTTACTGGATATGCATACATAAAATTTTTTAATACATTAACCATTTATAGTGTCAATCGAATATAACTTTATTATGTTCAAACATTTATTTTTCTACATACCGCAATGAAAAGTTAAACTCAGGGGCATACAATTAGCTTCGAATAATAGTTTGCTTAAAGTTTCAAAAAATTTAACAAACTTCTCTGATTTTGAGGTTTTTATGTATTGACTTGCCAGACAATAGCTTAGTGTTATCAGAAGCATCTAATGATTGAGAAATACGAATAGGAAGAAGGGGGTTATGGATTCTGTTGATTTCTTTTAGCTAGTGTTATATCATAAAAATTGGTAGATCGATGTGTGCATTAGCGACAAATTACTTGGCATTGTCTGTTTGGTTGCTGAAGGTTTTTATGATTTTTCATGCAGACGAAACACAAATGTGCGTCATCTGAAAATGTTCTCCAAGAAGACACTTTCTATGAGTTTTCAAGATAATCCAAGGTTAGTGCTGTCAAGGAAAAAACCTTTCTTTATCATGATATCCTGAACTCTTGGGCTTGACAAATAAAGTTGGTCCACATAGAATTAGAACCACTACCGTTATGTCCATCATTAATCTTGATATGTATACATTAGGGTTGTGCAGTTTGCTATCTTAGTATACACACTTGTCTGATTATTTTAAAAAGGCGCCATATTATAAAATGCTCAATACAATAATGGCCATCTGGTTCTTCCGTACTATCTCAACCATCTGCCAAATTGTGAATAAATCCCGATATTCCATTGTGTTTCCTAACACATTCCAAATCTTAATAAATATCCTCGCCAAAATAACTGCAATAGTACTAAAATAGTGATCATTCAATCTTTCGAAGAAAACTAATCTCGAAGAGTTGTATCTAAGCTTAGATACAACTCTTTTGATAACAAAAAAACATCGAAAAGACGGCTTGTAAAATACAAAAAATGTCTTTAATTTTAATTTTTTTGTATAAATGAGCACGACTAATAAAATTATATTCTAAATATAAAATTTTTTTTAATTTTATGTTTCTAATGTTAAATCTTTGCATGAAATGTCGGCTAAAAATAAACTGAAACCGGATGCAAGACATCTAAAGAAAAGTAAAAATTGATGTACAGTAGACTCCCGATTATCCGCGTAGCGGATTATCCGCGCCTGCCGCACTAAGTTTTTTTTTTTTTTTCCAAGCAAAGAGAAAATGATTCCAAAGCAAGAAGCAAATTCCAAAGCAAAGCAAAAATGATTCCAAACACAAATGACTGATTTCTTCAAAAAGGTGTAGTTTTACAGCTATGCTTTTGTAATTACATAATACATTACAGTATTTAAACAGTACATATGTATTAATATTTCTGTGTATCTTTGACGCCTCTCGTAAGTACAAAGCACTTTTCTGTTTTCATTAACAAAATGCGTTTTAGGTTAGTTTTGAGTGATGTATTAAAATATTAAGCGTTAGTTAAACATTTCCTGCTGTTTATTTTGCGTTTTCTTGTGCATAAAACGATTTTTCAAAGTTGGAATGATTGTTTTCTCTTTTGCTATACCCGGTTTTAGCTTTTTTCGGATTATCCGCGATTTTTGTTATCCGCGGCGGCCGCGCCACCCAATTCCGCGGATAATCGGGAGTGTACTGTATCTACATATTCATAAAAGTATAAAATATAAAAAAATGCATAAAGCATAGACATTTTAATATATTATTTGTTCAATTGTGATTCCATATTAAATCATTTAGTAATAAAAATGACTCTTCTGTCGGTTTCTTCAGAATCATAGAGGTAGCAAGGAAACGTAAAGATATTTACAAATGAAGTAATCATAAATACAAGACTTTTCTCCGGTTCCCAGCATTAATTTCCAAAAAAAAAAAAGTCAGAAAATCAAAGATCATTAAACAATGCTTAAGAAATATTTCTTGATATTAAATGAACAAAGCATTTTTAAATCTATTTCAAAGAAGAAAAACATTTATTCAAAATAAAACTCTTTTAAAAGAAATGCAACAGGAATGATCTCCCAGATATTTTCTCGCATACTCTCTAATATGTGTAGTGTATTATTAAACATTAACTTCTTTGGCGAACAGTATTTACGAATTTTACGAATTACGAATTTTTTTTTTTTTTTTTTTTTTTTTCTTTTGCCATTTAATTGCTTAGATACTGTTAATACACAAGTGTTGAAAACTCAAATGAGTATTTTGAATACCTGTTTTCCAATCGCTTAAAACCAAATTTAATAAAAAATCACAAATGTAGTTATAAAATCACATACTGAATTTTATATATTTAAATTTTTGCCTTTTTGAGTTATAGAATTTACATGAATGTGGAATTACACATCATCAACCTTGACAGATACAATTCCAAATTTGGCACATATCTTTCTTTAGAAGTTAAATCTGTGTACCAAATTTTATTCATCTAGATTTGTCTATCTTTAGTTATCGTATTAACTAACATTCAGATTGGTCGACCGACTGGTTTCCTCTGAATAGAGTTTACTCAAAATTTCATAGAAATCTACTAATTTGAAGTAGAGATCATATCCAAACTTCATGCTTTCAGCTCGAATTGTTTTTAACTTATCGAGTTCGCAAATAGACAGACAATTCCAAAGATGTGTTTTTCGAACTCAGAGAGGTCTGAAATGCGGAGATTCGCCAGAATCTTGAGTTCGAATTATTGACTACTACAATACTTTCTCCTTGTATACTTTGTATAAAAGAAAGTAACAATAGACGCAGTGCTATGATATACATTGAAATGAAAATCCTCATTGTCACTTAAATTTTAATGAATATGAGTAGCGATTTTTTTCTACTTAAGAATAATTTTTGTTATGAATTAATATTTCGTCTAAAACTGTCTGCAGTTCTAATAATTATGTTCCAAACCATTATTATTGACTCCGAAAATTTTCCAATGTAACTATTGTTACAAGCCTGTAAAATTGCTTCTCAGAAAGGTTGGTTCTATAACCGGAAAGACGGATTTACAGTCATCTGTATTAGATGCCGCTCGGTGATCCCAGAACTTGGCGACCATTTGGCGACTTTCGCGATAAATTAGATAATGCTGGGAACTTCGAGAATTTTAACGATCCTTCCATTAGGAACCGAGATACGCCTGATTGGCCTAGAAAGTTCTGGGCCCGCCTCCCGGGAACTATAAAAGGACGGTCGGAGACAGTCTATAGTCGGAGTCGTAGACAAGTAACGAGTCTTCGAGAGGATAGCGAAGCAACGGCGGAGTGCCAGCTTTGTGTAGAGCATCAAGCTAGTGCTGAACCGAGCTGTGTGCCGAGTTCTATGTTGTCCATTGTGGAAGCAGCATCAAGTTGTGTGTGGAGTAGCCAGTCTTGTTGTAGTGAGTCGGCAGTTGGATACAACTAAAGCGAAGAGACGGATAAGTGTTTCAGCCGTCTGGATTGACCGTAAAGGGAAGCTCCGAGGATTCCCTCTCCTGCTGAATTCTGTCTGGCCGCTTTGTGTGCGGTGGTCGAATACTACTTGTGGGCTACTGTGTGTTTCAGTGTGCTGCTGTGTGTTCGTATCGGCTGGTTATAATTGTCGTCTTTGTATTTAACTCGTCTGTGTACTCGTGTTCTTCGTGTAAATAAACGTCGTCGTTGTTTTCTACTGAGGCCTGCTGACTATGTTTTCACACCATACACCCACTACAAGCGAACCCGGTAATCCGTAACATTATTTAACGTCCTCTATTTACAAAATACCATACTAAATTTAATATAATTTATTGCGTTTTTAGTTATCTCATTTACATGCATCTGAAAGTACAGATCGACAGACGGTCAACCACTTGTTGGATTTGGTTCGAAATTTGACAGGTGTTTCCAATGTAAATGTTAAATATGTGTAACGAATTTTATCTATCGAGCTCTCTTCGTTCTGTAGTTATCACGTTGAAGTTATGAAGTTACCTTGTTAACTTTTATTCGAACAGCCGGACAGATAGACTTCCACTGAACAGATTTTGCTCAAAATTTGATTTAAGTCTACAAATTTGGTGATAAAACCGTGTAAATTTCATTCATCTAGTTCAAAGCGATTTTGATTTATTGTTGTCATAGACAGACGAACACTTTCCAAAAATGTGTTTTTCGAACTCAGGGGAGTCTAAAACGTGGAGAATCGTCAAAATCCCGACTTCGAATTTCTTGAAGATTTTAAAAAAAAGCAATCTTGTTATTTTATGAAACAATAAAATTAATAATATCAGCTCAGTAATAGTTTAGTAATAATCGTAGCAGGCAACACTAAACTAAATGCATTTTCGAGTTTGATCATTTTCAAAAACCATATATCGAACTACAAGACACGTTTTCTCACCGAGTACGATAGCAACCCTTATAACCGACAGTAAAATCGTCATATTTTAAGGCCCCAAAACACACCGTTCTAACACTTCGTCGATAATTGAATCGTTTCTAACCCTTTCGTGCACCTCTGCTCATAGGGGCAACAAGAGAGATTGAAATACGGTAGTGGAAAGGTCCTGTGCGTGCGAGAACCCACTTGCGAAATCTTCGTCACGGAAGAGTATTGATTTATCTTTTTACCTGTAGCTCTGTTGCAGACGAGAATTCATAGCATCTAGTTTGCACCGAATTCTTCTCACTTTCTTCTAACCTTGGCATGAGAAATATTGGACTGTAAAATCTTTCGTTTGTCTGCGTAGGAAAAAAGGACACGTGGGAATTTTATTCGAGAATTTGCATTTCGCACTGAGAATAAATGGAGCGAAAACTTAGATTTGCTAAAAGTAAACTCTGAATAGATATTATTAGAAATAATAAAGTGGTTTGTTTTTCTTGCTTCTATTTAAATAAGGCTTAGAATGAATATTGTCAGCATTCATGCTATCGTAGTGATTGTATAGGAAATTGGACTAAGAATTCAAGTGATAAATTGTTAATTTTAGTCAAGATTTTATTACATGGAAATATACAGGGTGGTCAGGAAATAACTTTCCATATTTTTAAACAATGGAATGTAAAACTAATATCGAAATGAAGCCAAATTTCATATACAGATTGTGAATGTTAAAAAATTAATGAAAAAATAAAATTATGAAAGACTGCGCAGAAAAATATAAGTCAAAATTAGCGCAAATAAGTGCAAATATAGAAAAAAAATCAGCCATTTTCCAGGAATTAGATTAAATGGAAAGAGAATACCATACACTAAAAACTTAAAGTACTTAGGAATCAATTTTGATCCTAATTTGTTGTTCATACCAAACTTAAATGAAATGTTAAAACAAGAAAAACTAAATAAAAGAAACAAGAAAACTGAATACTTGGGGACATACTCGCTTTACAACTAAAGAAATATATATATATATATATATATATATATATATATATATTCTCGAAAAATTAAAACATATGGATCTTTTATTTGGTTTACTGGAAAAATTAGGCAAATAAATAAATTTCAACCGTTTCAACTTATTCCGTTGCTTGTTATAACTAAAACCTATAGCACGGCATGTACAAACGCACTTCAAATTTTCAGCGGTTGCCCTCGTTGATATAATTATCAAAAAAAAACTGAGGCGGCAAAGTTAATAGAATGTAGAATATGCAGACAATAGGGCGCAGCATTGATTTTGACTATCCACCATGGAAAGTCAAAAAAATTACATGGAACTATTATGTGGATATTATGGCTAAAGGTAATTGTATTTATACAGATGGATCAAAAAGGGGAGGAAAGCGGGTTATACTTTTGTATGGTACGAAAATGAACAAAAAAAAAGAATCTGAAAAATTTAGATTAAATAATAATGCAACTATTTTTATGGCAGAAGTGATAGCAATCAGAAATGATTAGAGCATGTTTGTCTTCCAACATATTATAAAAGGGCTAAAGATAATTTCTGATTCAAGTTCGGCTTTAATGGCCCTTGATTCCGTTGGTGAAAGAAAAAAAATAATAATGGATATAAAAGAAAAAGCTGTTGAACTTGATGTTGAAATTATCTGGATCACAGCCTATCAGGGGTAAACTGGAAATGAAAGGCAAGGAAGCTTTAAACTTAGAAAGCCAAGAAATATCTTTCCATGAGTTCAAAATTCAACTCCGAAAGACTGAAAAAAGACTGAGACTGAATCATTAAGGATTGGCTGGAGAGATGGAATAATTCCATCGAGGGACGAACAACCTATCAACATTTTAGAAACGTTTCTGTTTTCTGAATTGATAGTGACTTTTATCTTAACCAGGTATATACTGAACATGGTGTATTTTCTGAACGTCAAAACAGTTTCTTTGACAAAAATTCAACTTGTCAGTGTTGCACCGAAGAAGTCTCTATAAATCACGTGATCAAAGTTTGTGCATTATGATGAGAACACAGATTCAGATGGCCAAGAAATTGAGTATCTCTTGACGTAGAAGAACTCTGAAGAATTCTAGTCATTAAATCTTCGATCAAGTACAATTTGTCAAAACTCATGTCTTTAGTTCACTGCAAATGTAAAAAGACCAATATGCGATCTCTCTAGATGTTCCTTTGTTATTTGCAAATGTCTATTATCATCAAGTGTCGTTTGTTCCTTCATGCTGAGTGGGGTTACTCTTCGGCGGCTCCATTAAGTTTCCTGCAAGGCATCTGACTAGGTGGGAGGGGGGGGGGTAATGTCACCAATAGAAGAAATCTGCGTGCTACTGACACGCAGGTAACTTGCGCAGTCTCGCTTATTAAGCAAATTTCCTAGTGCATGCATGAATGTGATGTCACTGACTTCTTTTTAAAAGAGGAGAGTTAATGTTCAGTCAGCAGTTCTTAGGGCAACTATTGATTTATGCATAATATATATCCTATCTTATCAGAATATGAACTGTTTTATACTAAAGAGTGTAATATTGCAACATCTCTTAGAGAATTCAGAACTCACGTAAAGGTCCAATGTCTATTGATGTACTAATTAAAAATCTTGAAGAAACATTATTGTTAAATTGGAACTAGCAAACAACGAAAACCAGTAACAGGTGAAACTAAAATAGAAGTTTCCATAGCAATGTTCGATGATACACAGACTAGTTGATGCAGAAGTTGTCAAACCAATATACTTCATATTGCCGTCAAGAAAATCTTTTTAAAAACATTCTAGATTTCTATCTGTATGTTCAATCTTGTTCGAGAACTAAGAACAATAGATTATGAGAAGCCCCTGGCTTTTAGGCTAACGTTCTATATATAACTATGTATTTATTGACGGGCGGATTCCTAATAGGATCACAATTTTTGGAAAATACCTTTTTCTGCATAATCATGTTATCTGCTCTGTTATTGGTAATATCGGCAAATGTTGTAAACTTTCATTTTTTCTACACTGCAACGAGTACAATGCTCGGACTCGACAATTATTATACAAGATGGACCACAGCTATATATTCTAAGTTCAGCATAAACCTTTTTACTGCATCATTTCGGTAATGGGAGAGTTAACAGCCAATATTTTCCAACAGAATGACCGTCCCGTTCTCCTCCCCCCCCCCAGATATTTACTAATACATCTTTTGGCTATGAGGGTATTTTAAATTTTTTGTGTATGATGATGGCGTTACAAACCAGCATTCTTTAAAAGAGAACTTAAGATTGACTTTTACGTACATTAAAAGTATTAGTAGTAGTAGGAAAGACCCGAATAGTTATTCGCAGTAGCAGGAAACGCCATAGATTGGATGCAACATTTCGTAAGCAGAGAAAATCAGAACAATGAAAGTGTTTTATGCTCGTCGACACTGAAATATTGATTAATAGAAAGTTCTTTCCTGTGAGTTTCATCATGAATGCTTTTTTTTCTGTACTTGAGTTTTTTTAAATTGAAATTTTAAATAACTTATTTTCGTTCCGTTCATATCTTTTCAACATTGCCAAAAATCTCTCCTATCGGCGATACTGGTACAGTTTTGGAGTTGAATTCATGTCCTCGTACCTTCCAGAGACTGCTTGTATAATTTGGTTGGTTTCATTCTGTTCATTAGTTTTAGCTTTAGATGCCTTCCAAACAGAGAGGGTTATTTTAAGCACATTCTCATTCTCCTAAGTACATTTATACTAAATTGATTCGTTTTAATTCAAAAGTTCCATGTCCTAAGATTTCAAACAAAAGCACGTATTCTCTATTCTCTAGACGTCTTCACGTCATCTCTATTAGAGATAATAAAACCTAAAAAAATGGCAATTGATGTTTTGAAAATTGTTCATATTTATTTTCAAAACATTCTTACTAATAGAAGTATTTATAATTTTTACTTTACTTGAAACAAAAATGTTGAAATCACCAAAGAAAGAAATAAGATTTGTAAATCTAATTATTTTAGTTCTACGTATACAAATACTTCCTGTAAATTTAATTTTGAATTCTTTTTTGACATCATTAAATATTTATTACTTTCTAAAAGCACTACTATAAGAAATTTTATACTTCTCTAAGTTAGTTTCTGCATTATTGAATGAGTCTTTTCTTCATTTCATTGAAAAAGCATTACAGCTTTATATCATGTATGCACTGAAAATAATATAAGAGGATTTAAAAATAATTGTACCATTTTGCAAGATTAATTTTTGCTGTACTATGTTTGGACAATGGAATTTCAGTCCTAATATAAAATGAAATCATTCGCAAATAATTAACCAGAGGGAGCGGTTTCCTAAATAATTTCTCACGTGATCTCTAATAAAGGTGTTATCCCAAAAAATGCCTTCCACGGAAGTAGCATACAATTGTTACGAGGTATTAATCATTTCAGTGAATTTAGAATTTTTACTGAATTTGGCGATTATTTGGCGATTATTCTCTGGCATGCGCTAATATTATCCGAAAATAAACCTTGTGCTATAGACTCGTTTTCCCGAATTGACTGAAAGCAAAACTTTGATACAAAACTGCACTTGTAGTCACAAAGTCTCATGCCAAATTTGATATATTTAAGTCATTGCTATTCTGAGTTATCACATTACATGTTTCTAAAAGTACAGATCGACAGATGGTCAATCCTTTGTTGTATTTTGTTGAAACTTTGATAGGCGTCTGCACTATAGATGTTAAATACGTATACCGAATTTTATCCATCTAGCGTTCTTATTTTTGTAATTATCGTGTTAACTTATATTTAAATTGTTGGGCAGACAGACTTCCTCTAAACGGATTTTCCTGAGAATTGACAGAAATCTACATGTTTGATGTAAAGATCGCATACCAAATTTCGTCCGTCTAGCTCAAAGCGATTTTGAGTCATTTTTGTCAAGCCCAGACTGACAGACAGATGGCAATTTTCAAAAATGCGGGGGGGGGGGATTAATTTAGGGAGGTTTGAAATGTGGAAATTCGTCAAAATCTCCAGTTCGAATTTATTGAAAATTACTATACTTTCTCAATGTATTAGTTATACTAGAAAGTAAAAATTAAAACTGACAGAAGCAAATTCCAGGATGCACTGTTTATATATGAATTTTGGATTCACTTGATATGAGCTTGAGTGAGCAATAGTTTATTTGCAACAATCGAATTGAACGTCGCTCTAAAGAGTTCGCAGCTGGACTTCGATGTCAAACATGAATATATTTAGTGAGAGGGGAAAAATATGAACGAAGCGCAATACGCGGGGAAATACAGGACTGAATAAATGCGACTAAGAGTAGAATTTGGTTCCTTCTTTTTTATTTTATTTATCTTTTTTTACTTCTCATTATTAATTTTATTATAAAAAATGAGAAAAATTAAGACAAATCTTACAGGTTTTGATATACGCCCGCTTCCTAATACATCAAAATCAACTCATCTGATAACATACAATGCTTACGTCATCCCCGTCACCTCATCAGAGTCGGCTGCGCATTTTACAAAAGGACATAGTCTTATCATTTAGCATTTTTTTTTCTTTCATCTCTTTGATGCGTCATTTTATTTTTATGGTGGTGAAGAAATTGTTAACCATTATTTCACAATATTCATGTAAAAAATCTAATTTAACAATTTTCTTTTCAGACGATAAAGCAACATTGTTTTTAAATTTTAAATGAAGAAAGCAATTACAACAGATACATATCAAAAGTTAACCCTGATATATTGTTCATTTCGGTATCCCGAGATTGCCACTTTTCGACGATTCTTTATAAAAAGAGAGACGTGGAAACAAGAGAACATTTCCGGAATTCTTCGTCATTCTTTGACTTTAATTTTTGCCTCATTAAATACTTTTTGTTCATCTTTATTCCTCCCATGTACATATGATAATTGTGTTGTTTCTGACTGTGCTATTTTATTCTAACTCCAATTTGCGTATTGATTGCTTATATGGCTAAATCAAGAGGAGACAAAAAAAATTGTTCTGGAATGGCAAGAAGAATATATAATATCATTAAATATGACCGAGACTATCTACCTTTGTTAATCTCAAAATGCTATCAAAAAGTCAATAACAAATAAAAACGGTTTTAACGTAAAAAATTATTATTTTGTAAAAAACAGTGAATTAACAAATTTTAAGAATAGAAATCTTAAATCTTCTATTTGTTCGCCACAATTTAATGTGTAAGACCCTTATAGTAAACAAAAATTGGTCTAAATTATTTTATTGCTTATTAGTATCATTTTCTGACAATATTATAAGTTATCCGTAGTTTTTATGCCTCCTATGTTCACGCACAATACGAATTCACCTTATTGGAGGAGTTAAATATAAGTACTTTTTCCTTTTCATTTTTCCTCTCACCACCATTTTGACTAAATAAACGCATTCTAATTCATGTACAAAAGCATGGAGGATTTCAGAATTTGTGAATGAACAGTTATCACATCATTCTAGGCTTAATAAATTGGGTTAGTTACAAAACTACATTTGATTTAATAAAAATTTAATTGTTATTATTATTATTTATAGCCATTCATCTGGGAAACTTTTTACACATTCTTATTGTTATTCTTATTTTTAAGTTATAAGTTAAATAAATAAGAAATTACATCGTAAAAATAGATATTTTAAAAAAACGATAACAAATTTAATTAAATATAATAATTAGAAATATAAAATTAGCATTAAAAGAATTCCCTGCGTCACCGATTTCATTTCATAAATCCTAACTATTGTATATGCATTTTATGTTAAATATGATCTATATGTAATGAAAATCACAACAAGCTACGGCTGTTGTTGCGGTGAACAAAATAACAGAATATTTCTTTGCATTATTATCATCGGAAACTATCGCAAATTTCCAGACTTTGCTGCATTGTGTTCAAATCAGAAATGTCCCTTTACAGAATAATAGATGAGTAATTTCAAAGCACGTTCAATATGTAAAGTCCACTGCCAGAATTAATGTGTAAGAGCGGCGCATTTATCGGATACTTTGACACGCCAGTTTCTGTTAATAGGATTGCGGCAAACATGTTGAAATTCCAGATGTTGAAGATGTATTGGAAACATCATTTCTCGGAAAGCTGGATTTTGCTATCAGTCTTGTAAAGTATTAAATAATTACCGAAGAATGGAATCATTGAGTTTTATCCATAATAATTTATTAAAGTTTTTTTTAACTTCTTGAGCAATAATAATAATAATAATAATTAATAAAGTTATAGAGGAGACATTTATAATATTTTTTGCAATATTTGTTTTGTGGTAAATTTCTTATATTGTTCAGATAACACTTTCTGTATTCGATTATCTATATCTATACTTATAATAAAGCTCAATGTGTGTGTGTGTGTGTTGGCGCTCTACAGGCCAGGTCATTTGACATACAGCTATCAAATTTGGTACATGTATACCATAGAGGTCGGGAATGTGCACCTGGGGTCCCTTTTTTTGAAATTTTAATTAGAATTTTAATTATTAATTAAAAATTAACTTTCCCGCCAAAAAAATCTTCCATTTTCCCCACCGCCAACTTTTTCGCCCAAAAAAATCTTCCATTTTCCCCACCGCCAAATGAGTAAGGCTTTAGTTGTTTTTTTCTCCCAACAGTAATAAGGCTAGGGTTAACATTTTTCGGCGGATTATTTCAAACGATTCTGTTTATTTTCTTAATGTTTTATGCATTTAAAATTAAACATTGTTAATTAATCCATGTTTCAGATTCATTCTGAAGTACTTTTGAATTAAAATAACACAGAATAAAGGAAATTAAAAATGTATAATCTGCATAGCGTTACCCCAACTGGCGTAGAAAAATTCACGCATTTGCGTTATCGTAACTGGCGTTGAAAATTCACGCATGCGCATTGTATTCTGATTGTTTACATTTCAACGACTAGCGTCTCAATCGCAACGTCTATCCCTATGGGATGGGCGAATCCATCCCAAACCATACTTTCGACAGGTAGGGACGTTTGACCGAGATGGGCAGCAGGGATAAACGTTGTCTTTTAAATGTTGAGTTGTAGCTCAACGCTTATCCCGCTTCAATTGAATCGTTTTCCGCTGGAGTGGAAGGATGCGTTTTCCAAGCAAGGTGTTGACATATTAGCTTAAAACATATTTTTCAGTGACCTTCATCTTATTCAATGGATATTTAATACAAATACCATTTATTTTACCAAAAGCAATATTTCAGACAATTCATTTTCAGGTGGCTTTTACTTGTTTTCTACTGTTTTTATTATTATTATTACTAATTCTGTTTTTATAGGGTTCTGAATTTCCTGATATTAATGAATCTTGAAATCATTTAAAAGTACATTTGACCCGACGAATGTTTCCATTAATACATCATCTTCAAAACTGGTAATTTACTGATTTTGAAAAAAATTTAATTGTAATATAACATTCCTTTACAGAAAAATTTCTGAATAATATGGAAACATATTTTTCATTTACATCTAACATGTACTATTTCTGCAGTAAATAAAAAAGATATGCCTATTATATGATTGTATGGATATAATATCTTTATAGTCTGAGAAAAAAAATATTCTGCCAATGGTTATATTTGCCTTTACATTCCCAGAACAGTGTATATCTATTTTTTTTATAATTCCTAAACTTCACATTTCTATTTGTCTTAATATGTTACCATGAACTGAAAAAAAAAAAATGTATACTGCTATTTTTAAATTTAAAATATGACGTGAGAACATTTCAATTTTGTAATATAAACTAAAATTTGGATTTTTAAACCGTAGATAGTCACAAAAGGCATTGACAAATTGAAGCATCTGAAATATATATACTTTAAATAGAATACGCTTCCTGATATAATCTTTCTGTAGAAGTATTTTCTATAATATGATTAGAATGTTGTTAATTCAGAATATAAACTCAAAAAGAATAAATTTGGAATGGATTTAGAATGTTTTCTGATATTTTGCATTTTCTGTAGTCCCAATTTAAAGATATAGCTGGCCAATTTTTTTTCTGAAATAAAAATTTCATTCCCAAAACTGTATCGTGTTCTCATATAATAAAAACACAATTTAAGACATTATTTGGGAACTTCATAAGTTTTACATTTATTTTCCATTAGCCAGTTGCAGTTATATAGTTTCTAAAAATAATTATGCTTTGATAAATTCTTTTTAAAAAGAAAAAATCCAAGTAAAATATTGCACACATAGATTCATAGTGTCTCTTTTAGAATGTACTAAGTATTCAAAATCAATTGTAGTATTGGCAATTTGAATCTTGGAACGTTTTTTAACGATAAAATGCGACACATCACATGATTTGTGAGAAGATATACTAGTGTTTGAAATACTTAGGTAAATTTTTATTTCTTGTCGCTTTCTTTACTTTATTGATCCTGAAACTGTAATTATGGTATCTATGTTTTTCAGTTGTAATATTTTTTTTATATTATGCGTTGTTCTCATTCTTAATAAAGTTTACACATTTTGCTTAGCATTTTATATGTAGTTTGTGCATTTAATATGTGTCTATTCATTGCAAAGCCCTCTTGATAATGTTAATTCCTTTCATTAAAATTTTACATTGTAAATTAGAGCCAAATATATCAATTCAATAGACAAAAAAAAATTTTCATATTAGTATTTCAATTTAGTTACAGGCTAAATAATTTGCTGTTTTTATTATTTGATTTTTGAAAGTTATATAGTAAAATATTCTACATCCAAAGCATCTCCTATTATGCAATATCAATGTTTGTTGGACTAACTCGGTCAAATATTCATGTATAAATGTTTTTCATTGTTAGTCTTATAAATTATGAGAATTACCTATATAATTCAGTAAATAAATAACCAATTATAGTTATCTTTTGTAATCACTAACCACTTACCAAAGACATTTTTGGCAGGCATTCAGCTAAGTGTAGCCTTCTGTAACCAATCTGTAAATATTTTTACTATATTCTTTAACACTGTAACATTTCTATATTTTAAGTGAATAAATATTTTTCCTATATCTATAGCACAATTATGAAAATTACATATATAATGCACAATGGTTCCAATGCTAATTGAGAGTATATTATCTATGTTTATCAGCCATTCAAATTTTGGTTTCCTTAATGATTTTGAAGCAAACCTAATGAAAACAAATATATTATTTTCTTAACTGCCTCACAAAAATGAGCTGTTATGTAAATATTTAAAACAAGTTTTAATCAAATTACTTTCATTCTGTTTACTTTGTTTCTAGTGTCCATCCAACTTTATTTTGTGTTTATTATTTTTTTTATTGTAAAACAATAAAATAAATAATATAAAATTATAGAAATATAATATTTCTTCTCATAGAAAATAACATATTTTTATATAAATAATAAAAAAATGGAAATAACTATTTTCATTATATTATTTTAATTTGTGTTAAGTTTTTTTTCTGCCACTTAAAGTCAAATAGCACAATAAGTTCTTCAAATGATGAAATATATTTTATGCTTTTGAAAAATTCTTTGTTTCTAATAAAACTACAATGCTATATTTTTTTAATAATTAGATACAATATACCAATGGAGAAACTAAATTGCATTTGAAATTTTTAAAAAATCTGCCTTGAAAAATTTAGATTCATTTGTATATTAAGTAAAAAAAGTATTTCATTTCTTATTCTATATTCAATAAAGATAATAAAAAAAAAGTTGTTCGCTATAGAAAGTTTATAAAATATTATTATTTAAATTTATTAAATTAAAAGTTTCTATAAAATATCTATTAACTATCATCAAATTTATTCAATTCTTGAGAGCTGAAGTTCTACAGATTCACTAGTTTTTAGCATAATTATAATATATAAACCAAAATACAGTTTGTAACATTTAACCAAATAACAGAATTGCAAGTCATCGTGCACAGAATTGTTGTCTGTAGTATTTATGTAAATATCTTTTTTTTTTATTGGTTAGATAATGCAGACAAACTCATTTATTGTATCACTTGCATATATATATATATTTAGTATTATTATATTTATCTATTTTATTTTAATACATTATAAAGATAAAAACGGAATCATTTTTTAATCCACCCCATACATAACTTGCTTCAACGAACGAATAATGAAACATTTAATTATAAAAAAAGTGGAACAAATATATTTATATACTAATAATAAAGTTGAATGTGTGTGTTTTGGTGCTCTACAAGCCAAATATTTGACCTACATGTATCAAATGTGACACATATGTAGAATGGTGGATGTGTGCACTTTGGATTGATTTTTTAGAAATTTTAAATAATATTTTAAGCTGAAATTCGCCGTTTTTCCATGATAATTTCTGAAAATATCACTGCACAAACATAAATTTTACATTGTTTGAAATTTTTTTAATTATATCAATTGGATTGTAGAACGAATATTTGCTTTTTTTAAAAATATGCCCCTCCCCACATTTAATGTTACATTATTACCCTGAAATCCAAATCGTTTTCATTTTTTCATCATGTAATTAATCGCATGGTTTTTGCCCATTATTGAAAGTCAAGTAAAGAAGTATTATATTTAATATCTGAGCAATTTATAAAACAAATAGAAAAAGTGAAGTTACAATACCTCAAATTTAGAAGATAGATGAAAGGGTTATTTACATTTTCAACAGTGCCATGATGTCAAGTAACAGTCTCAATCAGAAAAGTTTATGATCACAATACACATAGTAAATAAGAATATTTAAGTAAGTCAGTTAAAATCACAATTTTAATGCTAAACTATTTGATAAGACTCATTGATATGAAGTTATATCTAAACAATTTATCTAAAAACAAATACAACCAATGTTCCTGATGAACAAACTGGTCACCTGATGTGACAAGTATGAATATATATACTATGAAATGCATAACAGAATGATGGAACAGACTATAACAAATATAAAAACAATGTCATGTTTCAATATTGCATAGTATTCCCTTTCATAGTAATATTAATCCATTTTCTGTTTGTTTCATTACACAATGTTTTCGTAATAAATATATATTGCGTTTTTATTATATTTAACTTTATTACATACTAAACATTTTACCATTTGTGAGCAATGTCAGTTAGATTACATCTCAAAAAACAGTTTACTTCTGTAGGCTCTTCTAAATTTAGCTTTTAGTTTTCCTTGTTGTGATTCAAGTGAACTTGCTAATTATTATTTAATTCTTTTTATCATGATTTCATATTTGGTAAGGATATCTTTGTATTTTATTTGATAAACAGTAAGATGAGAATCTCATTTTGTCATTGTTTTGTTATTAAAATAGTAGAAACTTTAGTAATGTGTAAACTTGCACTATCATTTCAATAAGATAAGCATTAAGATTTAGATGAGAAAAATTTTGACAAATCAAATAAAACCTTTCTCATCATAAGGATTATATATATTATAGCTATTTCTTTTTATGACTCTTATAATGAAACCAACCAAGATTTTTCAAATAAATTAATAAGTATTGCAATTATTCACAAAAGGAAGATAACACAATTACTTCATTCCCAAACACTGTAAATATGATTTTATGTCACAGAACAACAATCTGAAAAAAATTACCATGAACACATTTATTTACATTTTATAGCTGTATAAAGCTAACAATCGATACATTATATTTTTCCTCACTCTAAAAACTGCCTAGTTATGACATTAACTTATTAAAGTTTAGTCAAAAAATTGTGTAATACAGTGCTATATATTATTTATTTTCTTTAGTTTTTATTTCATATGTTAATTTGTTTATATTATACTGTTAAACCAATAAGAATTTGATATTTGACTATATTTCTATTTTTCCAAATGTTATTGCTTAATTCAAAATTAGCTTGTTATTTAATTGTAGAATTTTCAGGATATTATATTCATACTCCTAAACATGAAAAAAATAACTGCTGCATGATTTAGCAGGTAAAATTAATTCTTTCCTAACTATAATTTTTTTGCTCCAATTTTTACTTTTTTTAAATGAATTTTTAAAACTTCATTTTGTCATATTTCAAAAATTTTGTGTAATTAAACTACAGGGTGACCATAAAATAACTTTCCCCATTTGGAGGCATCTACGACTAAATAGAATGAAGCCGAATTCCACTAACCCTCTTTAAAAAAGTTTTCACATGGAGACATATTGGTGCTACTAGAAATAGAACATGTGACATGCTGAACATTCAGGCTTTCTATATTTGTATAATATATTAGTTCAATATCACTTCTTTTTCAGTTATTAACAGGAAAATTTAGTAGTTTCATTTTTTAAAAATAGAGATTTGTTCCTTTCCTATGTTCAGAATGTCAGTAACAGGCTGCAATATTGTGAATATTCTGAACATCTTTTAAAAGACCATTATATTAATCTTTCAAGAATATTTATATTTTGAAATATACTGAGGAAGCTGCAAGTATGAACATGAAACTCTATATAACATGATTTCTTAATAACTAGAAAAACAAACCTTAATTTAAAGAAAACCAGTATTAAAAAAAAAAAAAAAAATTATATCCTCCGAAATATTCGCAGGGAGTTACATTTTAATACTTTTATGTAATTGAATATAATCTTATACTTGTCATAAGAAAATTGAATTTAAATAGTCCTATGTTTAAAAAAAAATCACTATAAAATACAATTCTTTGCAACTTTAAATTGCTAACAGACATTATTAAAATGTTATTTTTCAAATAATACTAATTGAACTAATAAAATAACTTCATCAAATGAAAATATTTTAAATATATTTACAATTGTGTCATTTATGTAGGACTAATTTGTTACAAAAGAACTTAAATTATCAACAAAACATGAATTGAAAATAGTTTTATTTCATGCATTAAAAAGGTTCATATTTTTATAGCTCATTTAATGAGATTTATCTGTTAAGTAATAAAACTCAATTTGTTTTATTTATTGAGAAGAGGAAAACAACTTGTGATAATAAAAATTTTAGAAATTTATAATATAGTAAAATAAATCTCAATCAAACATTAATAAAATCAGAATCCTTTTAAGAAAACTGTTTCTTGAATAAAGGCTTGACTTGATATACAATAAATATTACAATATATACCTACTCAACATGCTATGTCTTTTATTACACTATGAACACCGAGTAGGAAATAAACTTTGTGCTAAAGTTGTTTTTACAGTAAGCACTTTATAAAATTATTTTTCTAAATTTGTGTAAAAGTTATTTTACTTATTTTTTTAAAAATAAAGATGACCTAGATCATTAAGTTTTGGTTATATGTCTTCTACTCACAAAACGTGTTATTTAAATTCAATAAGTTATTTCATTCCTGTTAGTTTATTACCTTTACAAGAATTTAACATGCATTTACTTAAAACTACAAAGCACAAGAGTAATATAATGGCAAAAAAAAAAAAAAAAAAATCAAGTATGAAAATGAAATGGTTAATGATTTGCTTTATTTCCATATTACATACTGAAACTTAAATATCAATATCACATTACCTCTTCATTCACAATGTAATTTTATACATTTCTAAAAATTATATACGATCCGTTTATGAAATGCAACACAAGAACAAATTTGTAAATATTTTCAAGGATAAGAAATAGTGATTTAAAAATAGACATTAATAGAGAGGAAAACTATATCCACATTCACATGCTAAAGTAATGACAACGTATTCCCTGGGCAACGTGATCAACGAAAAACGATTCAATCAAATGAACCGGGATAAGCGTTGAGCTACAACTCAACATTTAAAAGCCAACGTTTATCCCTGCTGCCCCTCTCGGGCAAACGTACCTACCTGTCAAAAGTACGGTTCATGATGGATTCGCCCATCCCATAGGGATTACGTTGCGATTGAGACGCTAGTATTTCAACGGAAGCGGACTCGATTTAAATTATTTTTAGGTTAGTTGCATGCTTTTGTAAGTAAATTGTTTTTATGTTAGTTATATATTTTTTGTATATGCTTATAGTTTTAAATACATCATTTTTTAATTAGTTCTTTTTAACCTGTTTTCAATGATTTAAATTATTTTTAGGTTAATTGCATGCTTTTGTAATTAAATTGTATTTATGTTAGTTATATATTTTTTTGTATATGCTTATAGTTTTAAGTA
Source organism: Argiope bruennichi (assembly GCF_947563725.1). Lineage (NCBI taxonomy): Eukaryota > Metazoa > Arthropoda > Arachnida > Araneae > Araneidae > Argiope > Argiope bruennichi. The sequence goes on along the minus strand of NC_079151.1, from coordinate 113,562,449 downwards.
CATCGTTTTTTAAGTAGTTTTTTTAAACCTGTTTTCGACCGATTATTTTAAACGATTCATTTTATTTTCTTAGTGTTTGATGCATTTAAAATTAAACATTGTTAATGAATCGATCTGTTCCTGATGAATCTGAGAAATTTTTGTGGACAAATTCTTGAGATATTACATAAATTAAGAAAGATATTCTTTAGTGCCCATAAAGTTTAAACGCTCAGTGACTCTATTATCAGTAATCATATTATTAAAAAAAATGCTTTGTTTCAGTAAAAAATATTATTATATTAATTGCAGATTAATCATTTACACTTTATTTTAAAGCATAATTTCTACGAGGGGTAACAGAAAATTAGAGAGATACATATCACGCTATGACTGAAGGCCTTTATAATATTATGAGTGAATTATATGACTATCAAAATTTGAAGTTTTAAAATATTTAGCTGAAGAATCTATTAAAGTTGGAATTGCGTAAAATATTTAATGGTACGACCGGAGTCTAACACCCTGCTTGGCAAAATTTTTAAAAATCGCCAACAACACCCTTGCGAAATGTTCAAAAGCAAAGGAGCAGATGTTCAATTATAGTGCATAATAAAGATTGCCAGCTTTAGCGCGTTATCGAACTTGGCGAAAAAGGGCTTTAAACTCCGGTTCAACCTATTTAATTATTAAAATTTAAACGAACATTAAGATTGGCGAACCGGCTGGTCGCCAAAGGCGGCTAGTTTGTAATAAAAGCTAAAGAAGCAAATTATATGATTAAAAGGGACAAATATTAATTCATTGGCAAAACCATTGTGTGTGTGTGTGTGTGTGTGTGTGTGTGTGTGTGTGTGTGTGTGTGTGTGTGTGTGTGTGTGTGTGTGTGTGTGTGTGTGTGTGTGTGTGTGTGTGTGTGTGTGTGTGTGTGTGTGTGTGTGTGTGTGTGTGTGTGTGTGTGTGGTGATTGAACATTTACAGTATCCGAAACATTGTTTGTAGTTTTTAAAGCGTTTTCATCGTATGTTGAGATAGCAAAAATTACATAAACAAGAAACAATTTTTTGTTTCTTGCAATTTTGCACTGAATTGAAGTTTTCTGTAAAAATTACAGGACTCTAGTGACTTTTTTTCCTCATCACTTTTCTAGCTTGGTGGTCTCTGATAATTAATCTAAACTCTGGTAAAAATGTAATCTCACCAAAAGTTCTAACCGTCTATCTCATATAAATGACTCACATTTTGAATTAACATCGATATGTATGTAGTACCTGTTCAGATCCTGTGTAACATCTGTCTTATGATTGTTGTGCCGTGTTTACTATTTATTAGGATTTTAATAAATGTATCTAGTTATAAAATGGAGCTAAGTTTTAGTATTAGCTTCCAATAGCTGCAGGATCTTCAAAGAAATCTTTAAAATATATATAGGAAAAATTTGGACAATTTGTGTCCAAAATAGATATCCATGATTGCATTAGCAAAGGTTATTACGAATATTCTTCTTCTGTAATTTATTCCTTCTTGCGAATACTATGTAATATATTTCTTGAACTAAAATTGTGGAAGTCGATTCTCGTCTTCGAAAACCTTCTCTTCTCCCCCTCCCGGAAACTATAAAAGACCACAGTCTCAAGCCAAAATTAATTGGAATTGAAACCGGTATCGGAATTGAAGTCGTAAACAAGTAACGAGGATAACGAAGCAACAACGGTATAGTTCGGCGAAGTGACCGTTGTGTGGAGCTCAAGCGAGTGCTGAACTGAGCTGTGTGCCGAGTCCTTGTGTTTATTGTGGAAGCAGCGTCGTGTTGTCTGAGGAGTAGCCAGTCGTGTAGTAGTGTGTCGGCAGCTGGATACAGCTAAAACGATGAGACAGTGGAGAATTTCAGCCATTTGGAGAGACCTACGTGAGTATAGAGTGAATCTGCGCTCTCCTGCTGAGTTCTATCTGGCCGCTTTGTGTGCTGGGGTTGTTATTACTACCGTTTACGACTTATAAGCTACTGTTTGCTGTAGTGTGCGGCTGTGTGCTGTGCTGTGTTCTTCTCAGCTGTATATATTTGTCGCCTGCTTATTCGTCTCTTCGTGTGTAATAAAAGTCATCGTCTTTTGTTACTAAAGGACTGTTTATTTCAGCATCGACCATCAATCTCGACGGAAGTAGGTAAATCCGTAGTCAATTCACTTTATGTAACGATTACATTACTATTGAGCAACTGTTTTATGTCATAATATCTTTTTATCTTTTTTCTGCAAGAGTAGTATAAAATCAACATTCAACTTGACGGTACACGTTTGATATCATTAATAAGTTGTAGAAAACTAAAAAGTGGATCAATACATCTTGATATTTTATGATACCTTATAAAAAAATGATGCAATACAGGAAAAAATAATTTTGAACCGAACAAATGCTCAAGAATAATTCAAAATAAAAAGCAGAGATTTTAAATTTAAAACACATTTCATAATTAAATAATCCCTAACATTTTATTAAACAATTTTTTAAGATCAAAATAAAGAATGTAATTTTTAGAATAAAATATCGTTGTTTTTTTTTGTTTTTTTTTTCCTAAATTCTAATGAAAATTCTTTTCAAATTGTTAAAATTTGCTGTTATTTTCCTATTTCAGAAAAACACTAACATAAAATGATTAAAATAATTCAGTAATATTAGAAATAGGGAAACTACCTAATTTAATTACAATAAATATTTGTAAAATAATCTTCAGTCTTACGCATTTAAAAAGAAGCCGCCATCTTTTTTTAGAAAAAAAACCTGAAAATAATCTTTAAGGAAACAGTCAATTTCTTTCACGGATCTTTCCTTCGCTCTGAATTTATTATAATGGTTGCCATTTTTTATTAGAAACCATGTTGCTGTGGAAAAATTCACAGGTGATAAATAAACAAAATGCCGCGTGAAATTCTTCTATAATCACTTTATACAGAATTATTGAGATAGAAAGAATATATTTCTCTGAAGAAAATTTTCTAAAAGAAGTAATTTAATCTTAAAAACGTTTCTTGTATCAATTGCTTTCTGAAGAACGAAAAATGAGATACTTGTACTTTCTTTGCTGTATTAAAATAGAGGAAAAAAGGAAGAAGGTTTGAAATGAACGATATATTTCAAATCAGCTTGTTATCTAGAACACCTTAACTTCAAAGAGAGAAATCTCATTTTAGAAAAATTGATTGGTGAAAAAACGCTTGCACGCAAGATGAGATATGATAGTAATCGATAAAGTAAACGAAAATTAATTAAAGTTACGAAAAGAAACGCTTGTTTTTCTTTGAGAAAGCGAAAGAAAATGGCAACTGTTTATGAAGCTTCCCGCAATTATTTCATTTTCTTTTCGGGTAATTGTTAGATATGTTTTGAAAAAAAAAAACATTTAAGAGGTAGATATAATTTATAAAGTGGAGTACTTTTTGATCGATATAAATTTGTTACTCCAACTGTCAAGTACATTTCAGCATGATAAATATGATAATTGCATCCTTGTATTTATATATGTTCTCTAGCTTTTTTTCTGTTCTGAATTTTGCTGTTTTTGAAAAAGAAGGTTTAGTTTTCAAGGTTTAATAAATATATTCATTTACCCAGAGTTTCAGGACTGTTAAAAGATAAGAAAATAAAATATAACCTTATTGTTCATTGGAAATAACAAATAAGAGTAAAAAATTTAAATTCAACACAGTTATTAGTGTTCAGTGTGATCTTCTTTAGAAAAACGAAAGATATAGAGGAGGTACGGTAACTTATCTCTTACTTTTTTTTGCATGTTTAGTATGAAACTTTGAAAATCTGGAGATACGAATATATGGGATAATCGATTTTTTTTCTGTATCTGCATTAAACAGCAAATATTTTTCTCTATCACTGGCGCTTCTCAGTTATTTGGTAAAGTAAGGTAGCATACTTATTTCATTTTAATTTCAAGGATACGTTTAAAGTATTTGAAAGATGAATCATTTCAATGGTAAATTGGAAACCATCAGTGTCACCACGTCTTTGAATGCAAGCATGCCAACACTTATGCGATTGATTCGTGCAGCTATTGTATGCCATTTTGAGGGATGGATATTCATGCCTGCTGAACTTGGCCATTAAGTTAGTAATGGTCTGAGCTTGTCGTGGATGACACTGAATTTTCCGTCCAATAATATCACCTACGTGTTCGATGAAAGAAAGATCCGGTGATCTCGCAGACCAGATCAACATGTAACACATTGAAGAGAATGGTTATAACAGCGAAAAACTCGCTCTGAAACAGTCATTAAAAATGAAAGCAGAATCGATTGAATTACCATTTTGAAGTACCACTTGCAATCAAGGTGCGTAAGATAATGGGGAGTTGTTATTAGAAATTGTTCCCCAGATCCTAACTCATAGTATAGGTTCAATGTGTTCATGCTGCCTACAGCTTGATTCCAAATGATCATCTGGCTTCCTTTTAACCAATATACGGCTATCATTGTCATTAGGACAGAAACAGTTCTCTGCTTTCTAGAGAGCTCTAACTCCCTGAAATCTCTGATGGAGGTAATTTAGAGTAAGTAATATGAAAAGTCATCGGGAGCCTAACTGGGATCAGTTGCTGATCCATCAAGCAACTGTTATGTTTATCATTCACTGTGCCATTCTAATTCCAACAGAATCTTGAATATCCACGCGAAGAAAACGGAGTTCTTCCTTCTCAGCAGCAGCCCATGTGCGGCCAGATACTTGTCTTCAAAAGGCGTTAATTTCTCTTGGCCACAGCTGTTATAAATCATGCATCAAGATATATCCTTACCATGTCCTTCGGCAATATAATGAGAAAAAAAATGCACTTCTCATAACCTTTTTACATAGCCTAGTTCAAAATCATTAAGCGGTTGAATTGTTGTCTTCATTTCTTTAAAGGCCTTCTGGACTCGAGTTTAGTTTAGTTATATTAACGTCCCGTTGTAACACTAGGGATATTTTGGGACAGACTTCGTAATTTTGAACCGCGGTCAGATGACGAGGACAACACCTGAACTGGCACCCCCCTCTCCACACCACACCACACCACACCAGCTGGAGAACGTTTGGCATGACGGATTTAACGTGCAACAGACTCCCTTACACGACGGTTCTTCGGTGGAATCGGGTCTCGAACATGAAACCCTACGGCTCACTCGCCGAGACCTTACCACCAGGCCACCGTGGCCATTCTGGACTCAAATTTAGTTCCCAACGCTTAATTCGGGAGCTAAATAATGCTCACGCAATTTATATTGAAGTTTTCATTGAAAGTAAATTTGTGAGGGATATTCATTGTGCTCGAGTACTATAGCGATATTTCTATTCGACTTGCACGAAATTTCAGTACACTTCGTTTGCCAGGTGTCCAAACACGTTTTCTAAATTTCGTGTATCCATCACAGCTCTTCCTGGGTGTTGGGATTTTATTTTCCATTATTGTTTAAAGAATCCTTTAGTAAAGAAGTTTAAAACAGACCTACGCTTCCTATAATTTCAACTTCAAAGTTGATATGCCATCTTAATTTTAATCGAATAAACGTAAGAGAAGAAAAATTAATCTTAAGATTAATGTATATTTTTTCTGAGAAGTAATGAAGTGTTCGAGAAAAAGTGCATTACAAAAAAAAACTCGATACTTTTAACCAAATCTCAGGAAACTTGCAGAATTTTAATTCTAAATCAGGCATGTTTAAAAATTCGCTAATAACATCATGTGAATCAGGTCATTAAAACAAATTAGACGAATATCAACCAAACAGGGATCTCTTAATTTTTTTTATAATTAAAAAAAACTTATTCTTCTTTATTTGGCTTAAAGAGTTGAGAATTCAGAAATTATAGTTATTACATTTCGATCATAAACCTATAAAATTCTGGTTTCACTTTAAAACTTCGCATAAATATCAAATTTAAGATTGTAAAAGTTATGCCATGCTTGAGATGTTCTTCAGGTATCACTGAAAGCATTTTTGTAATTTATCTGACATTCAAGATCAAAAAGTCTTTGCAGTAGAATAATTATATTTTCCCAACTATTTTATTAATATCATTGTAGAATAATTAAAGTGAAAAACAATTCAAAAAAATTAGTTGAATCAATAAAACATAGCAGTGGAGATGTTCTTCTTAGAGGATATACGGCAACATCAAGACTAGGTAATTTCGTATTTATTGATGAAATACTGAATCATGTTTTTTTTTAAATATTTTAAAAGATAATTAGTGTTATCAGTCCAAAATTTAGGTATTGGAAACGGCTTTTTTTAATCAATTATCATAAGCATAGTGCTCTCGACATTCGCCTCTGGTGTTTATATAATTCACGATATCGGAAAATACCATCTTAATCACCAGATTTGAATCTGATAAAACAATTTGGTGAAAACTGGCAATTAAAGTGTGAAGAAGCAACATTAAAACGGAAACCGAACTAAAAACAATAATGAGAAAAAATAAACAAACATTGGTAAATAAATTAGTGTACTCTATGCCCAGACGTTTAAACGTTGTTATAAATGTTTCAAGCTATCTTACTATACAGCAATTGACTAAAATATCGCAATATTTATTAATATGTGTAGATATATTTAAAGTTAATACGTAAGATATGTTTACGAAAACTTTTTTTGAGATGACTTTTTAGTTTCGCTTCGTTTCGTTTATAGATTTTTCAAAAAAAAAAAAAAATATGTATATCCCTAAAATACTTAATGAAGATTTGTCCAGAAATATTTATAGACAGTATTAAAAAATTCTTATTCTAAAATGTTTGTTTTTAATAATGGACAGAAAAGTATGCATTTAAATCCATAAGTGTGCGAGCACTTTTAAGAACCATTGTATATATACTAGTTGGATATATGATTACCAATATTTTCGACAGCGATATTTCAAATTTTACTCATAAATATTATAATATAATAAAGATCTCAATTAAAATTTGGGATTATTAATGAAATATTTAAATTTTTATTAGACACACAATGAAATAATTTTGTCCCGGTCAATGCTGGTATGAGAACAAATAATTAAATAAATGAATCCAAAAAAGCTACCATTTGCATGAGTGAATTAGCTTTATAACATATTATAATAATATTCATTTTAATAAATTTCCATTTTCTTTTCCATTATAAAGCATTCTTTTTCTAATATTAGATGTTAGAAAATGTTATTCTATGAAATAATTTAAATTAATCACCGCGAAAAAAACTATTTTTTTAGAAATACTGTTTTTGTATAATACAAAATACCGTCCAGATAATATCGAATTCTTACTTGTTTTTATAAATTTAAAAGAAGATTATAGAAAATAAGTCTAGATTGTACAAAGGAACTAATAATCCTTTTTTGATTTTCTGTTTCGGTATTTTATAAACAGTTAATCAGAATGTGAAATTTGTTAATTAAAATTGAATTCAAGTCGTACAATATATTGTTTATATACAATAAATTATTTGTTTTTTTTTATTATGTTTTACGAAAATTGTTATATTTCAAAATGTGCGCATGGGAATTACTTCTAATTTTCATAATTGTGTACTGCTATTTTTGCTAAACTGACTCTGAATTTTTCACTTTTCGTTTAACAAAAATGAAAAAACATATTAATATGAAATATGTATTTAAAACATATCTGTTTAATAACTGAATTATTTCAAATCTGAGATAAATACTTGTTTCAGCTAGACGCGTGTGGAAAAGAATTTAGAACACAACATCTGACATGCCTTAAAATCAATAGTTAATTTCCTTTTGATATAAAGGCAAATAATAAAAAAAGATATTTTAAGTAAAGTAAAAACTTATTTTTAAACTTACTTAAGAAAATAATTAATAAAAAAATACTAATCGTCTGCTAAACAATTAACATTATTAAAGAATAATTATCGTTCTGTTGTCAATTAAATTTCAGAACTTTTTTCATTCTCTTTCAAAAGCTTCTGTGAATAGCTTTTTTTTCTGTGAATTAATAAATTATAAAATTCATTTAAAGTTCAAGACTTATCTATAATTTCGAGAATAAAAAATGAATAGCGCATTAATAATGGAAATAAGCTAAAAGTGTTTCTGAAATGCAGACGATATTTTTTTCTTTGTCTCGATTTAATTTATAAGAATTCAAATTTATGTCTCAGTTTTTGATAAAAACGTTAATTCTAGCATTGTGAATTCTTAACAGAAAAAATATCGTTTGCGTCATATTAAAGAAAAAAAAACTTTCATTCGAAAAAGGCAATATGCCGTGTAAAATACTTCCGGATCAAGTTTATGGCTAGCTAATTAAACTTCAGACAGATTGTAGAGCTTTATTTTCTTTTCATTTTTCTAGCTCCATCAGAACTTAAGTTGGAGAATGCATTTTCAGCATCGCATCTTTTCTGCTTAAACTACTGTTTTAGCGAACAAAAGATGAGATTTTTATTGCTATATTTTTAGCATAAGGAAAAGTAATTTTGTTCTAAAGAGACCGGAAATTAAATGGAAAGATTTTCCTTGGAAGAGATTATATTTCGAAAGAGCTTCTTTGTATTGCAAAGAGTAAAGGAAATTTCACTTTAATAAGAACGTAAAAAGCAAATAAAATTTTACATTTTCATTTTACTGAAAGAATATATATGACTATTGATAAAATAAACAGAACTAATGCAGGGAAAAGTGATCTTACATTTTATAATTAAAGTTCTGAAAAAATTTTCATTTATCTGTTTTCAAAATATTATTCTTTTTTGTACAATTTACATAAATTCTTCGTTGCTTCTATAATTAAAAGAGCATTTTATGTTTGATTCTTTCATCTATAGCTGGTATGATTTCCGCCAAAATTTTTATATGTTCGTTGAGTTATTCATATTTTGATTTCTAAAGAAATACAATGGCTCAAACAATTAAGAGTACATCTTACTTTTACTTGATAAATCCGACTTCCATCCTAAATAATACATTACCGAGAAGTGCAAATATGTTTTTATTTTTACACATAACAAATGGTTTAATTTAAAGTTTAAAAAAAACAATCAGTCAAAAACTTTTAAATTGAAAAGTTCCAGAAGCTTTTTAAATAAACATATGCAGATTTTTGCCTCAAAAAATTAAGAATATACCAATGAAATTTTTGTAAAAAGAAAGTGTAAATATTTAGTTGCATGTCCTTTGATTTTTATAATGGCTTCTAAATATCGTGGTACCGATTCGGCTAATTTTTTTATGGTATCTGAAGCTATTTTACCCTATTCGTCTTGCAACACTCGTTTTAAATGAGCTTTATTTATAATTTTTTGTTTCTGGACAGCTGTTTCGAGTGTGGCCTGCAGATTTCCGATGACATTGATGGCGGGAGACTATGGTGGCGTATGTAACCGCTGTTTGCAATGAAAAAGACACAGCATTTTGTCATTATGTGCCTTGTGTTTGGGGTCGTTGTCCAACTGGAAAATGAAATTCTCATCTAAATCCAAATTTTTAGCATTTTTCCTTTAGATTGTTGCGAAGTTTATCCAAATAAACCATATGTTTCATAATGCTATTTATAAAAACTAAATTTCCGACGCTGGATGAAGCCATACAACCCCGACCCATGATGGAGTCACTACCATGTTTAACTATTGAACGCAAATTTTTTGGATCCAAAGTGATACTGGGATTTCTCCACAAGGTGCGACGACCGTCACTGCCAAAATGTTTAATTTACCTTTATCACTAAATATAACTTTCTTCTAAAAGTTACTGGTCATTAATTGGTGGGTTTTTGCAAACTCCAAATGCTATTTCTGATTTTGCAAACTGATGAATGGTTTCTTTCTAATAACTCGACTTTTATATGCAGTTTGTCTAATTACATTTTGCACAGTTTCGAAGCTTACATTTCTGCTTATGATTTGAGAAGTTTCTGCAGCAAGTTTAACTGCGCTTACTTTAAGATCAATCTTGATTTCTTTCAAAATTTTCGTTTTTGAAAAATTATTTAGAATACCTTTCCTTCCTCTTCCACATTCATTTTCAATCAACTCTTCATTCTTAAATTTTATAGTGATTTTCTGGACGCAAGTGTGGCTTCTATCAACAATTCAGCTCAATTTCTCTTTTTCAAATAATCTTAATGCAAATTCATTTACGTCAATACTGGTTTCTCCTCACGGAGCCATTTTTCAATTATTCAGTAATTCAAAAATGCTCTCTAATGATGGAGTAGCATATCATAAAAATTACGATGCTTAATGATAGTTAATAACAAGACCTATCAAACTGAAAATTTAAAATACAAAATAAGAAATGTAATTTTTTCTGCACACTTCATCAAAATCGTCTAAAAAATGTGCGAACACTCTCTGTATTCTCAATTTTTTTTTAGGCAAAAATCTGCAGATGTTTATTTAAAATGCTTCTGAAACTTTTCAATTTAGAAGTTTTTCGTTGATTGTTCTTTATTTTTACTTTAAATCAAACCATTTGTTATGTGTAAAAATAAAAACATGTTTGCTCTTCTCGGTAATGTGTTATTTGTACTCAAAGTCAGATTTATCAAGTAAAAGTAAGGTGTACTCTCAATTGTTTGAGCCACTGTAAGTGAAAAAGTTGGAAAATGATAATGCTGAAAGAAAATTAATGATTTTACTATTAGTATTCGTTTTTTTTTTTTGTAAAGAAATAATACATCTCCAAAAGATGTATAAAAATACGGTAGATTTTGTGATATTCCTTTCTTATAACTCTGAAATAAGACTATTATAATTTAACGATTTTCTTTCTCACTTTCAATTATACAATTTAATATATTAAAAGGAATGGTAATTATAATGAAATGAATTTTATACATAATAATCATTATAAGAATCCTACTTCATTATATTTTTTATATTACGAACTAGTTTACAATTTTATTACTGCCATTGATTTGATTCGCAATAGATTCAAAATTATTTTATACTTCATATTTTAGATTTTCTGAACTGTAAAATTGGACAAAAATCTCAATGTTTGAGTAGACGATTAAAAATATTTTTAAGTCGAGTTGTAAATACTTATACAAATCCTATACATTCTCTCTGTCAATATTTTAAAAGGTTTTCTTTTCAATTATATTCAAACTTTTATTTCAGTTTAATAATTTGTACTTTGATACACTTTGCAACGTACTTACATAATATTGTGTATTAGAATTAAAAATTAATTTACTTTATAAAGGGGTTATTCGTATTACAAGAAAACAATATCGATGAAATACGATATCAATATACATTATATACCAAACGAACACGGTATATAAGATATATTGATATAGTATTTTGATAAGGTACGATTAATAAGGTATTGATATCGTAAAACATTTATATATATATTGAAATTTGACTATTTTTGCTTTATCTTTCTAATAAACATTATTTAGTAGAAGATTGTTGTTTTCTTAGACTTTTCATTAATATTTAGGGTAAGAATTAATTTTCAACTGCCGTCATTTGAAAGCAAATTATTTCACGATACCTACTGATGCGGATTTTTTTATACGTTGTTACAGTAAAAAATGAATTTCTTGCATTCGAAAAATCTAATTATTTCAATTTTTCATAACCATGCATTTATCGATAGAGCATGTTTTACATTTAAAAAATATTGCAAAGTATTTTCTCCTTTCAAGGTATAATTGTAATTGTCAATGGAATTCCATGAAGTCGTAATCATATCATGCCTATAATGCTCATGTTACGAATGCCATAATTCTCACTCTATCTTTCCTTTCTTTTTTTTTTGTCGTAATACATCTTCATGTTATTAATTTAATATTTGACACTCTAAATTTGTGCTCATAAAAAAATTTAATGCCAGCTTTGAATACAATTTGCTTTTATTTAATCAAGTTTTTTTATAAGAAGATACAGAAGCATTAAATTTTGTTTGTCACAATTAAAATAAGTTCCCTTGAGTTTAAAAAGCAATGTGTAAGGAATCCTTTTATTGAATTTAATCTCAATGAATTGCATGCGATTTTTTCTTCAATGTATTTTGCTAGTTAGGAAATTCATAAATTACACAGTTTTGTTTTATTTTTGTGTATATAATAATTATGAAATTGTTTTTTTAACATTACTATGCAAGACTCTTTTCTCTAGCTAATTCGGATATTTTTATTAACATTTTTTTAAAACTGAAAAATGTTTGCTTACACTTCTGAACAATTATTCAATAAAACTTAGTGAATTTCTGAAAACTTGTGAGAAAATACATTTCAGTATGGTTTAAAATTAAAACTACTTTTTATTACATTGCAGAATTTTTTAATAAGTTAATGTTGCAGTATTCATACATAAAGTTTAGATTCTTTTTTTAAGGGTATATAATTTCATGTTTTCATCACAAATAAAAATTAATTTCATTGAGGTTAAGATTACAAAACAAAATACTCATAAAATTGTTTTTGGTTAGTGAACATCTAACTGGTTGCAATAACTGCAATAAAAAAATTTATTTCAAATTTTTTTAATGAAATTTAATGATTAAAATGCTAATTTAAAAGATGAAATTTAATGATTAAAATGCTAATTTAAAAAATGAAATTTAATGATTAAAATGCTAATTTACAAAATGAAATTTAATGATTAAAATGCTAATTTAAAAAAAGAAATTTAATGATTTTACATAAATCTAATTGAATTTCAAAAGTTTTAATAAAATGATAACAAGATATAACTCCTTCAACATTATTTTTTTAAATTATTTCATTTTCGAGTCAAATTTTGCTTTATAATCGCGAGTAAAACGTTTCATATTTATAAAAATGGCAATAATCAGAAACATAAAAAAGTCAGCTTTTTTATATTGTTATTTCTTTATGCATTATTTCTTTTGTCGTTATTGTTTTTTTTTTGGTATAATTTCATTACTACACGTGAATGTCCATAATAAACATGACGTTTTTGCTCAAAAAAGGTTCGAAGATATATTTTAATCTAGTAAAGGTCAAAGGATTATCAGATATTCCCCATCTTCCTTATCATGTATTCAATATTCCTTCTAAAATTCCAATAAAAATGATTTTCGATGATATTCAGTTACCAAGATGATACTGTTTAGAAGTATCTCTTCAGAAAAAAAAAGAATTTTTTGATATTAAAAAAAAAATTGTGTTCAGTATTGCCAAATTCATCTTCTGAAACTTCACCAGAAATATCTTTTCGGCAGTTGCCAAAGTCAGTCTGTGAAAGAAGAAAATCTTTCTATGAATAGATTCAATCTTACGCGGAATATTTAGCTTCTCAGAATCTTCAGAAAATGATATCTGGCGAAAATCAAAGCACGCCTCAGGAAATACGGGCACGAATGCTTTTATAAATAAGATTTGCTCTCTAAGGAGTAGATATGGCATAGATGAAAACGTTGATCCTGAATAGTCCAGAAGTATTTGATATATAAAATTACATAAGATGATGAAACAGTACAAAACACTTCTATATTGGTAATATAAGTAATATAATTTTACTACATTTCAAAGAAGGCAGTAAACATGGAACGAAAAATAGCTCCACGTGTGCTTGTTTTATATTTTGTCCCTTCAGTTTGCAAAAAATCGCCATACCCCTAATTGCCATCGTACTACTGTCCAATATGATTTTATTTGTCTTTATCTTTAAAGGATACATTTAAGTGAACAAATATCAAGCTTCTTGATTAAAAATAGCAAATTAGGTCGCAATATTTGTTTACTCTTTAGTTCTAAAGTTAAAAAACATTTATTATTCTGGCCTTCTATTTTCGTTGGGTGAACTTATATATCTCTTATATTCAAACAAATTTACAAAATACATCTTATCTAAAAATGGAAGTAAAAATTATTTTAAGTAATAAATAATTCGAAATTACATTACATATTAATTATGGAAGACATATTTAAATTTTGAGATTTGTATTACATCCATACAAAATACAGTAGAATTTTGTAAAAGGATACGGCCTTTGTTTAGAATCTTATTTCAAAACTTTCCTATTCTAGCATTTAACGACTATAAATAATCATTTTTAAACAATCGTTCATCTTCCATTACTTTGTCATTAGATTCCAAAGGCAAGGAACGTAGACGTTTGAGAACGTGAAGTTTCATCTAACTTTAATAAACTTATTTTTTCTTTTGAATGGTTTCTGTTTACATATTCAATGAAAATATTTCGCAGCCTTATCTTTCCCATCTATTAATTTATTTAAGAAAACGTACGTCATAAGTCTAGAACAAATATTATTCACTTATATTTTTGCCATTTGATTCGATCTAAAATTAATTCTCCACAAAACAAAGCAATGATATTAAAATGAAATCCGAAATGGAATTAATTTGTTTGAATGTAAATTAATTTTGAAGCATGCTTTCTTTTAATCAATCGCTAACTCATGCTTTCTTTTAAATCAAAAAGCCAGGCGCTATTGTCAGAAATAAAATTTGCAAAGAAAAATTAATTGTTATTAGGGATTTTGAGATTTAGGGATTTGTTATTAACAAATCCCTAAATCTTTTAGTGGAGGGAATATTGTTACAAAATTTTGTAAATAGTTATTAATTTTTATTTGTAATTATTCTAAGAGTTTGCTTTCTTAAAATATTTCGTTAATTTTAAGTAATTTGATTTTTTTTTCTGCTATTAGTATTTTCTAAAGACGAATTAGCTACAAGGTGAAAAATGGATTATACAGAAGCTTTTAGAAATTTATCACCTAATTTGGTAACAAAAAATTCAACTGTTTTATTATTGCGGTAAAAGGAACAATCATTCGATTTTTTGAAATTTCTAGTAGTTAATGACTTTTCAATTTAAAAAATTTATATTCTAAAGAATTGTGACTAATTATATTAGTTGTCAATTACGAGTAAATATTTTTTTTCTTTTGGGTTATTAGCTATAATGTTTTATATACTATGAGTTTTCCTTTTAGTGCTAATTATATGCATGCCACATTTTTTTTTAAATAAATTGAATTTCGTACTTTTTAATTTATGCTTTCTTTAAAGAAATAATTAACTTGTAAGTTGTTGACTCCTAAAGTATTTGCTCAAAGCTCTTTAATATTTTGTTTTAATACTAGGTTTAAAAATGAAACTATATTAAATATTTTATAAAGTATACGGAGCATCTCTTCTAATCGTACCCTATTAACTAATTTTCAAATCGTCAAAGATAGGCAAATATTTTTAGTTGGAAAAATGCTCTAAATGGCATAAAAAATTGTATTTTGTGTTAATAGAATCAGTAAATGTGCGGCTGCAAAAATTCAAGTCTAACATTTTTTCAGTTTTATCAGTCATATTTAGTAAGATATCCCGGGAACATTAACATTTTAAACAAAAAGAAAGATCCATTCTTCTACGATCAAACTTGATCGAATTATGGAGCTTTGAATTTCATTATTTTAAGTCAATTAATGGTCACTTTCAACAAACGCTGCTCTTTGATTGGACGATCTACGGCTATTATGCCATTGAAATGTTCTCAAATATTAATATTCAAAGCTCCATAATTAGGGTAGTCACTTAATTGGGATCCTTTTTTAAATTAATCCTTTTGGCTTAAACATTTTTTCTTAATTAAAATGTAACTATTAAAATTATAATTATTTTATTAAATATGACTTGGTTGAAGCAGAATGCAGGTTCGAAGACGCCGAAGAGGCATGTTATATTTTAAAATTAATTTTAATATCCATTTTGTGAAACCATGATTATTTACAAACAGAGACGCAGACAAGGCACATCCGCCACAAAAACAGAAGTAAAGAAGCGCAAAAGGGGGCGAAACAAATGATCACTAGTCTTGTTTAACATAGGATTTCCGGCCACGTGCCAATGGAATACATATGTTGACCTCTGACAAAGGCAACTGAAGTATCACTTTCATTTGATACGTAGATTAATGGCGCATTATTTTAACAAAGGGGTTAATTAAACCGAAAATGGAATTAGATCACGAAATAAGATAATATTTTTAGAATGAAGTTACTATGGGCTAATTTAAGATAAAATCTTGTAAATTAATTAAATTGAAATTAGAATTAAAATATTATTGCATGCATATATATATATATATATAAGATAAATATCATTTTCAAAAACATATTGTTCCACTTTGCTTCAAATTTCTTGTTCCGTCTTAGTGTTTCTACATTACAGGATTGTTATCTCAATAGAAAGAATAAGTCTTTATAATGCAGGTGCTAGTAAGAATTTGATTATTATAAGAGCCTTATTTAAATCACTAATGCTAATACTTCAAACCATATGATTAAATATAAATTACAACAAGGTTATAATATAAAATGCAAAGATTGTTTTATTAAAATACTGTTACCATTGATTGCAATATCTAGTATCTATTATTGGATAATCTTGGAATTTATCAAATAAATAAAAAAAGATTTTATTGTAGAATACGACTTCCTTCCTCCAACTTTTGGAATTAAAATATAGTTTCAAGCGTAATTTATAGTATAGTGTATACAAGTTTATATACATCATATTAATATCTCCTATTAATTCAGTTAAATTTATATTAATGGCATTATTTAAACTGCCATATTTAATTTTATTTCAAAGATCGGTTATTATATTCAAATAGTAACCACATTAAGCCTACTTGCGTTTGAATTTAATCATCAATGATAAATAAGCAATTACCCAAACAGTGGTAAACTGAAGTAGCATAACTGTAATTTAGTTAAAATCAAGATGAATAGCAGATATGCATATCAAAGCGAGGAAAATGGTTATGAGTTATAGCAGCATAGTAATCAAATAAATTGGAGATCTTTGGCCAATTATGTATCGGAGTCTAAATCTACTACGCAATAATTCAATTACAGATGGATACGAAATGAACAAATTATACAAAATTCTTATTAAATTACCGGTGCATTGTAACTTGGACTCCATTTCTACATTATGTATTACTCGAAATAAACATTTTATGCGTAATAATGCAGGAAATCTTCCATAAATATTTAGAAAGTTTGCTGTTTTTTATCAAATGGTACAGGCTCTATGTTAATAGATTGTTTATCTTTGTGTAAAATCTAATACATGTACAGAGCTATTAGGATTTTATTTTACTGAATGCACTAGACTATTTGTAAATCAATCACCTTGTAGAGAATATCACTTACTTATCTTATTTTATCATCTCGATTCTATTGGATAAATTGTTTGCTGATAAGAATATTCAAGAATATATTACTCAACAGATATACATTCACAGATCTTATCTATCAGTTTATTTTAATTATATTAATGCCCCGATTGATGTTGCTCGAAAAGTATTTTTTGGGTAAACTTCGCAATTTTGAGTCATCGATAGGTGACGAGGGCAACATTTGAGTTGGCATCCTTTCTTTCCTGAACTTCAGAGCAACACTAACGGTTATTTGACAACCAAAGGATTTCTCGGTCCTAAGCCCGAATATAAGGTGTATCCTTCATCGAATCTTGTCTACGACCCTCCAGTCTTATAGTCAAAATTCTATCATGAAGATATGCAAACTCATTACCTTCTTGTGATTTGTAAAGAAATATAATAATTTTCAGTTTGTCCATCAAAATTACTATTAAAAATTAACTATCAAACGTCGAAAATTTGTCCGATCAACGAAGAATTATGGTGCATTATTTTTAATGCCAATAAAATTATGTATTTAATTACTAATAAGTACTGTTATGAAGAATGTCATAATTTAATCATTTCAAGGCAAAACTTCCAGAATTACATATCTTGAGTAAATAATTAAGATTTTTAAGAATAATTTTTTATTAATTCATGCATCTTCTGGCAATCAAGTATTGCTAAACCCAAAACAAAGAAAGTATTAATATACCAGAGCCAAGCACTTTTACTTTGTCTTAACTGCCACTTTAAACACAAAAGAAATACGCATCAGAAGAAAAAAAAGATTGCAAATAAAAGAAAAATTAAAGACACCAGACTAATACACGAATGATCATGTGGAAAATACAATTATTGTGAAGGACTTGAATCTTACTGAAATTTTAATGGCCCTTAAAGGAAATCTGTCTGGAGACATGAAAGGAGTTTATTACGGCGGTCTGAGAAGAAAGGATCATTTTGCAGCTTTGAGTGGAAAATTATACTTAGCATTTTAGTGGCAAATAAAGGCGAAGAACGAATGAATAGTTTCGGATGAATGAAAAGTCTCTGAAAAGATTACGAATTAGTTTCTAGAATATGGTTTTCTACTCTCTCTTTCTTCTCATAAAAGAGTGGATAATCGAGTTCTTGATGTACCAAAATTACTGTCCTTTTAAGTATTTGAATAATATTAACAGCATTTAAACAAATTAAAAAATGGTCTCAGAATTAAATTTCAACAAATATCACTTAGCTTTCCCCATTTAGAAAGGCATGCATTTTCATTTAACTCAATGGTACGTGTCGGTTATAACGGCGACCAAAAAACGCCAAGAAAAAATTTCGCCAATTTGGTGATTTCCATCGTCAAACTATAATCACGTGATTATATAAATTGATGATACTTGAATTTATTTTTTTATAATTTGGCGAAATCTTTTCTTGGCGCTTTTTAATCGCCGTTATAACCCAATTGTACCAGCCCAATTATAATCCATTTATTACAAAAAATAGTGTCCTCAAAAATTCTCATAAATCTCATGTTTTTTGTATTCAAAAGTATTTTTTTATGAATTAAAAATATTATTATTATTATTTTGCAAGATATCCAAATGACTTTCTTGAAAAGCTTAATATAAAATATTCTGTAATTTATTTCTTCTCTAAAAAGTAATTCCATCAAAATTCTTTATAAAAATTATTATATAATAAAATAATTTTATGCAAATACTTTTATTTTAAATAAGCTCTTTTTCACCTTTATTAGCTACTATTCCATATTTTAGTAACTGTAGACAGCATCCCTCTAGAAAATGAAAGGATTAAGAAAAGCTTATTTAGATAGTTTTAAAAAAGTAATTTTTACAGACAACTGCGTCTTAACTGTGTAAAATAGAAAAATTCATAGGGATTTATTAATTCTTTTTTTTAAAGATTTTAGCCTGCACACGAGGTGTATTAACTGATGTATTACATTTTTAATTTTTTTTAAAATAACATCTGGAGATTTCTATGATAAATTAAATTAGAGAAATAACTGAGCTTTCCTTTTTTCCAAGAATTAATCGCTTTTCTAGGTAAAAGAAAAACATTTTGTATTCATTTTGTTTCCTACAAAGTGGTCTCAGGTGTTGGGATTTCATAAATGGTAATTGGTTATGTTCCTGTTGATTTTTTTTATGAAATGTAATTCATACTACTTTTTTTTTGTCTTCTGCAAATATTATTGAATTGTAGCTGGAACTGTCTAAAGAGGCAATAATGATTTTATTGAAAACCCGAGCTAGCTCACTGATTTAATTAACTTCCCCTAGCAAAATGTTATTTTGTCTAGATGATCAAGGACATTTATAAAAACTTTAGCGACAAATAAAGAATTTTAACATCTCTTAAAGCTAATGGCGCATCAGAGTTCATTCGGGGTCATTGTTTGTGGTATAAATGGAATGAACTACTTTATTTCTAAATATTTTGATTTAACGTGTTAAGATACTGAATAGATTGATTAGGAAAAGATGAGAAATAAGAAATTCCCCAAAATAAGGAATAGTTTGTTGGAGATCAAAATTACGCTAAATCGCTAACGCTAGAACGCTTACGCTAAGTGCTAAATCGCTCTCATTAATTATTGCTTCCCAGCGCGTTAGTTCCATTGTAAGAAAGATAGTTTTTACAGGCCGCTATGTTGGATACTGATCGGATACCGAATCAATAACTCTGGGTTTGGCGAATTTGGAACTTTTCTGTAACGAATGTGGAAACTTTGGCGACAAAATAGAGGATTCTAGAATGTCCAGAAATTTTGTCGATAGGACTAAGAGGAGGCAAATTATGCCGATCTGAGAGCTATCTGTGTCCTGCTATAAATGGCCGGCAGACCAAGATTGAGCTAGTTGGCTGAATCAGTTAGTGTTGAGTCATTTGGATCAGTACATCAAAGAGCAAGCGTTGAGTAAAGTTCAAGCGATGAGTGAACTGAAGATTGAACCGCATGCCGAGTCTTGCAGTCAAGTATTGAAGCAGCAATAATACGAACTATATATTTATCAAAATTTAAAATCATTAAATTTATCATAAAAGGCATAAAATCATAATTAAATCATTTAGAGCAAGATTCATAAACTGTTATATGAATCTTGCTCTAAATGAGGATTCTAATCTTGCTCTAAATGAGGATTCTTTTTAAAAATTAGCAAATGTCAATCTTGGCTATCAGCTGATAGTTAAAAACAGCTAGTACATAATAGAAGTATAAAACTTTATTATTGAGAGGCTGTTTCATTGTAACTAATTTTGATATGTCTAAATTAATATTCATTCATTTCAGGGGTAAATCAAATTCAATTTTATATTTATTTGTAGTTAAAACCGTAACTGGACTTTCGATTTTTGCAAAGATATACTCACACTGGGTTATACCTCAGAGACCAGGATGAGAAGCTTACGGTATGGTGGTTAGTTCTCGACACTCGGGTGGGTACAGAAATGGTGAGAGTCGGCTACGTCTTATCGATGACGGGACATGCTTCCCACGGGAAGGGTTGTGCCGTGGCCGATGAAGGTCCTTAAGCCTCAACCATATTTCTCGCGAATGTTGCTGCTTCGGCCAATTAGATCAATCAGTGTGCCTTAATAGTGGGTAAGAGTAGCAAGTAAAGATTCGCAAAGATATAATGTGTGGCCGACCTTAAATTTTTTTTTCTCTTTGTCTGCAAAATATTTACTTTCTGAAAAATTAGCAAGCATAAAAAATTGTTTGATTTCATTCTTGAAATTTCTATCCTACGAAATATTTGAAAACTCATCTTAAATTGGAAGCATTATCTAGAATAGTGTTCTATCATTTGGTCAGAGCAGGACCAAGAAAAGAAAAAAAAATGAAGAAGCCTCAATCATGAACTCTTATATAAGATAATTAAAAATATGCTTTTTATATTCATACAGAAGATACATTTTTTATATGTATAAAACGTGTTATCAAATGTAATGTAATGTACTAGGTACATATCCTAGGTTGAAATTCCTGCTCTGGAATTTTAATATATGATCATTATATCTAAAAGTATATATATTTAAGTAGATTTGTCTGCAGAGCGAGGTAAAAATATTCATTCCCTTCGCACCATTATAAGGCGAAATCAGAAGCATAGTGCACAATTGTACATAAGTATTCAAAAGATAAAAAACTCTAGCTACTTTTCTTTATTGCATTCGAAAGTTTTACTTTAGAAAATGTTTATGATTCAATACACTGTTTTGAAAGTTCACACTCTCTGAGGTTACCAAAGTCGGCGCTTTTCTCACTTGAGTACGTATAACCACTTATTTTTGGATGGAACTTTTTTCGCTTCATATCACATTTCATCTATGAAAGTTTTTCTCGGAAACACGCACAAATGTGGTGTTAACTAAAAGAAACCCTCTGAACGAAAGTAAAAATAAATCTGTTTTCGGCAATTAAATTATATCATTAATGTAAAAACCCTGCTTTTTACTTTAATGATGTTATTAATGTTTTAAATAAAAATTAATTTCTTGCGAATATTAAAATAACTCTTGCACATTTTCTATCTATTTTTCAACAAAAGTTTTGTAAATCTGTGCAAATGGGTGCAAGATGTTCAGGAAAACGATAATTTATTCTGAATTTAAATTTAATTTAAAACTTCCGTTGTAAATAATCTTCAATTCTTCAAACTGAAAGTAAAGTAAGTATTTAATTGTATTAAAATATTTAAATTTTATTGATAAAGGTCGAAATGGTAGTGAAACAAGTAGAAAATCATTAGTGGGTTGAATATACCTTCTCTTTTTTTTCAATGATAGAAATTAGAGATGAGAGAAATTAGCAGATTCAGGGGTCAGTAAAAGAGATATAACTTTATAATAGAATATGGCTAATGTTATCCAAAATTGATGGTTTATATTGAAAAATCCAAATATGATTAATAGTGAAATTTCTCTGTCAGTAAAAGTGAATTTCTTCCTTTTTCTGCATATTTTATTTAAAATTTCTACTAAGGAGTCACTGATTAAGATACACTGTCGACAACCACTATAGGCATTTTACAGCAGCTGCAACTTAATGTGAAGTAATGATGGCTCGTCCATCAGAGCTGCAAAGTTGTAATTTCCTCTTTTTTCACTGTATAGAAGAAAATTATAAAAAATAAATATTTGGAACAATATACTGATTTACAAATTACAATGGATAGAAACCTCCAAGTTGTATCCATAAACTATTCACAAACTATATTCATAATAAAAATTCCGAACTAAATTTTTTAATGTTTTTTTTCAAAGTATTGCCATATGCCAATGTTCAACATATAAAAGGGTGAGAATCCTGTAGATCAGTGGAAGGTGCACATGGTATTTTGCTCGGAGATATAAAGAAAAAGAAATTTCACTTTTCCGTCATTTTCGCTCTTATTTCATTAGATTTGGAGTTATGAGGAGATGAAAGAAAGTGGAGACGAATACAAATGAATAGAGCTCCTCTTCAATTGTCTCGCGTATAGGTTAAAAGGCGGTCGAAGTTAGAAATCAAAAAATCATTTTTACTTCAAAACTTCTAAAGAATTCAAAGGTCGAAAATATTCAGTAGAATGTTTTCACGCTAGAGTGAACCATCACTCGCTTAATTGGAACTATCCTTCAGCCAACTGTCCTAAGGGAGTTACGTGGAAAAGAATATTTCAGCTTTAACCGTTTCTACCCCTTTTGAGAGGAATAATTTGTCTGGAAAACTGGATCGAGATTTTCATTCTCCTAATAGCATATCACGTGTCAGTTTATATAAACTTTTAAACGAGGAGTGTTTGGGATTCCAATGCCCATGATGACAAAAAAAAGCGGAAGTGGTCTTTCTAAAACTTTCTGACTGTCTTTCTGATAACCTTGCTAAGCCAAAGAACGCCTTACATGGCCGAATAATAGTTAGGAAATATTAACTTATAAAGTGAATTTAGCATTTTTACTGAATCTTTTGTGTCATCTTTAGTGTGTTGATTGGGCGTTAATTCCTTCTCACTGGGAGTAATATCGAAAAATCTAATCTGTTTTTTAGATATGTTTCTCACAACCAACAGAAATAAAGTTTTGACACAAAGTTGCACTTATAATCACAAAACTCCATACCAAATTCGATATATTTAAGTCATTCCATTTTTGAATTATGGCGTTTACATTAGAAAGTACTGACCGACAGACAGTCAGCCTGCGCTTGAATTTGGCTCAAACTTTGACAGGTGTCTACACAATGAGTTTTAAATCTGTATACCAAATTTTATCTATCTAGCTCTTTTCGTTTTGTAATTATTATGTTAATGTATATTTGAACAACCGGACAAACGTATTTCCTCTAAGCAGAATTTACGCAAAATTTGATAGAAATCTAAAGATTTGGTGTAAATACCATAAACTAAATTTCAGATTTCTAGCTCAAAGCGTCTTTGATTTATCTTTTGTCACAGTCAGAGAGACAGATGAACAATTTCTAAAAATGTGTTCTTTGAACTCGAGGAAGTCTAAAATGTGGAGAATCGTCAAAATCTCGATTTCGAATTTTTACTAAACTTTCTGTTTATTACGAATGGGCGAAAGTAAAAATCTATAGGAATTTCCCCGAAAGCATTGTAATATCCTTTAAGGAATTCGCCTTAAAAATTAAACTTTTTAGTGTATGGACATTAAATTGTAAAAAAAATATTCATTTATAGTAAAACGAAATATTGTTTTGATTCAAGCTACATTTTCTTTTTCTGCAGTGGGAAAACAACGTCTGAGAATTTTCCAGAGAATAAAAGCATCGAAATAACAAACAAACAAATATGTTTTTTATGACTATAAAAAGAAAGAATGCAATTATGTGTGGCAACAGAAATTTTTTGTGCTCAGTTCGAATAGAATACAGGGCTTCAAAGGATGCGATTACAGAAAAGAACTTTATAGGATACTTGGTATTATTTTGTCTCATGTATCCGTGCAGCCTCGTAGTTATTCCTGATGATTCTCGAAAACAATGACAAAATGTTTTGAATGCTTTATGAAAAAAATGTTTTGTTTTGTGGATCTTTTATTTGAATTGGAAATAATACATTACTCCCAGATACATTTTTAAAAAAATGATGAGCAATAAGAAATTATTATTTAATTTCGATCGTGATACAGCAAAAAATACGTAGTAATATTACATAATGTAGCTATGAAACAAAACAAACGATAATATTCAACCTCGATTTAACAAGAACTTAAAACTAAAGTTATGAAACAAAAAAAAATGTAACCAATATTTCATTTTCCAAATGAAGCATTCTTTATTTTTTTTATATAATTATTCTTTTTTTTTTCATTTTCTAAATAAAGCAATTTTCTAAACAAAAAACAAATCGTAATCAATATTTTATTTCCAAAATCGTATTAGAACAAATGATTCGAATAAGTAATCGTTTTTGTAGAAAATCTGTTTTAATGTATCATATTTTTAAGTAAAATATTCAAATGTTTAAGTATTTTTAGCATTTCTTGAGATGCTTCTTTCTGAAGAATAGTTCTTAAAAATAAAACTTCAAATATAAGAGGCCTGAAATATTATTCCATAATACGCAGCTTGAAGAAATATTCATGTCTCAAATAACAACGCTTTGTATCGGATATATGTATGCTTTTATTCACAAGGGATTTTTTTTCCTTTATTTCTAAAATATTTAGCAGACAACACTTATTCTTTTTGCAATAAAAGCTGAAAGATAATAGTCGTTACGAATATTTACCATGGCTAAACATGTATTCTAAAATCCTTTATAACACAGAGGGATGAATGAATAATTGAAATAGAAGTGAGGAATCCTTTATACAAAGAATAATAATAATAAAGTATTCAATCAAAATATTATTGATATTTTAACTATATTTTCATGTGTTCCCGCAGAATTTTTAGACATATTTGACTATATTCTAATTTTCCTGTTTCCTGCTAATAGACACATGGCACGACGCGTTTGATTTTGTTTACTTTTCTTATATTGTTACGAAATTATTTTTTTAGCTATATTATATTATAGAATATTATATATGAAATCCAAACAGATCGGTAATGGATAACAATACTTTATATCACAAGAAATCATGAAACACGGGTAGTAGAAAGCAAGTAAACAACAATATAATGCTCGGAGCTAAGGCACTCCAGACCTAGAATTGACACTGCTTGTGAACACTTTGCTACTTATAAATTAAGGTATAAAATTTTCTAGAAAGATTTTCTAGAATCTCGGCTCCTAATAGAGATAACACCATAAAATTAGTATTTTCCAAAACATTTATATCTGTCTCTAAATTCGTCACTTTCGTAAAAAGTAGCCAAATGATTGTCAATGGGAGGGTCTTTTACTTGGCATTCATTAAGAATATCTATAAATCTCTTTTTTTTCAAAGATTATACTAATATTACAGGAAAACAATATCACAGATTCATAATAATTTTTTTGGGAGCAGCCTCGTAATTTTGAAGCTCGGTCAGATGACAGAGGGTGATAGCTAAATTGGCAAACCCCTCTCCAAGCTTCTACACCATATCTACTGAAAGATGCTAAGATCCTCCTGTCAGTTGAGTAGTGTTTCGAGCATGAAGTCTCATGGTATAACCTAAAAAATATCCTTATTTTCCGATAATAATTCTTAAATTATTATTCTGAAATATTGCAGCGTGGCATAATTCGTCCTCTTTTAATTATCTTTTTGAATTTTTTCTCAATTATAGTAGCGATAGCGTGTACAGAAAATGTATTTAATACCTCCCGATAGGTGTGATTTTAAATTCATCAACTAAAGAAATGTTTTGTATATTTGTAAAATATACTTAAAAATTAACTACAATTAGAGAAAATATTGAGTAAAAAGAAAATTATATATAGTATATTTAACTTTGTATGTGTATAGCATATTTAACTTTTATTTGAGATTTTTTGATTAACTAACTAATTATTAGAAATACAGGCTGTTTTTTTTTAACTGACGGTACTCAGAGACCGCTGTAGCTTGAATTATCAGCCTCAAAGTCACAAAATTTTGTATGGGGAATATTGACGACATGGGAATAAGGAATCCGCTCAAAAAAAATATTAGTTCCAAAAGTTGCCAATAGGGGAAATTTGGCACTTTACACTGTAAGACAGCTAAAAAAGTTTCATAAAACACGGGAAAAAATTGCAAAATGCAAAATCCCGATTACGTAGTCGACACAAGAGCCAGTATTTTGAGTTATAAAAAAGAAGCGGGGCATTGAAAATCATTTCTAGTATCAGTTGATTTGTAAAATGCGTCTCACATTAGCACAGCGTGCATTACTTGTGAAGCTCTTTTATCTTAATCCATCAAATGCAGCGGCCGCTCTTCGCGAATTTAGAAGTTGAAACAATTTGCGTAAAGAACCTCTATCAATTAATGCAGAGAAAGCAATGATTAAAAAAGTTGAGAAAAAAAATAGGTTCTCTCGCAACTCGGCCTGGTAGAAGACGGAAACTGGTATCGGAGGATACGATCACAGATGTTGCAACTGCAATCGTTAAAAGAAATCAGACGGGCTCTGCTGGTAATAGCAGCACACGTTGCCCGACAACTGGATGTTAGTGCTTCAACAGTAGTACCGAGTACGGTGTACAGAATGTAATGCTTAGTCCAAGAAAATGGAGGTCATATTGAAAATTACCGATGTCTTCCCTGGGAAAGCGATTCTACTGAATAAAAACAAAAGAATAAAGAATGAATAGTCCCCATACTAAATTTGGTGGCTTTGCTGATGATAGTTAACGCTACAGAGGTCTTTTAGTACCGTCAGTTTTTAAAAAAAACCCTGTATATTAATAAATTTATTTTAATTATTATGTACATATCAACGTACGAAAACATGCTTTCAATACCCATGTAAAGCATCTGAAACTGTAGATTCTTACAAGAGTCAATGAATTTCCATTGTCTCTAAACAACTGTGCCGAATAAAGGGTTAAAAAAGTACTTCGCTAAGGGACTCGTGAGCATCAAACCAAGTATTAGGAATCTATTAGACTCAATCAGTATTCCTGGAGAATCAGCTGGTCGCCCAAAGTGGCTAGAAAATAATATTTTGTTTCGTTTTTTTTTTTTTTTTTTTTTTTTTGAACATTTTATTAAAGGAGGCTACTGAAAATAAAAGCAGACGGAAGTCACCATCCTTTCGTGACATTTCTTCGGTCCTTATTATCCTAAAACAAGATTTTCGTATCTTGGCTTAATAATTTTTTTTCTCTTTACATACAACATCAACTAGCTAACTCTAAATCTATTTGTCGAGTTTGAACACTCTAAGCAGGAATAGCAGAGCGGTCTTGTATTTTGTTTTCAGGCTGTTTTACCCATTCTCATATTGTAAGTAAACAAAAAGGAAGCGAAACGAAATTTCCCAGCGGAACTAGAGATGTATTTTTAGCGACACGCACGACAAAAGCTCCCGGAAAATTAAATGAAAACCAGGAGAACGAAGACAATGCAATAACGTGACTTGTTTTGACAACGCACAACTTTGCTTCCTTACAAAGTGAATACGTTAGTTCAAAGATTTTTTTTTTTTAATCTTTTCGTCTAGTATAGATACAGCTTGTCTATTGATTCGGGATAAGTCAATTTTATAAAAGAAGAAATGTTATTCAATTCAATCAATTTTAACTTTCTTTTAGATGGCAGAGTAATTCTGGTAGAAATTTTGAATTGGTTTAAAATTACAAAAACAAATGTTACAAGATTTCCATTTTATATTGCATCAATAAATTTTGCAACGTTTCAAAATTCAAAAAATTGTCTTTTTAATGATTGCAATTTCTCAGTCAAGTGATTTTTTTTTCCTAAATTCGACAATTTTTTTTAAAACTTTACCTTTGCCTTTCAACAATAGGTTACACTGTTTATTTTTAATTCAACCTTTTTTCATTGTTTCATGAAATATAGAATCGCGTGCTTTTCTTCCATTGTTGAAAGCTGAGGAAGAAGGATTCTGTTTAATATCTGAGTAGTTAATAAAACGAATAAAAAAAATTAAGTTAAATATAAAAATTAAAATACAGATAAATCATACATTTATAATTTTAAAAGCCCTGTAATATGAAGGCATTGATCCCCATTACGAAGCTTTATACAGTGAACAGAACATATGTAAGTCCAGCAAAATAACCGGACTTTAATGGCTGACAATTTAATGGAATCACGGACATGATGTTATATCTAAAACATTTAATTAAAATTAAATATAATCACTATCTCAGGCGACTCAACCGGTCACCAAGGGCGGCTAGTATGTTATAAAGTTGAAAAATCAGAAAACTTTTAATGCTGTTCATTAGTGATTCTTTTGCTTTAGTTTCGTTTTGTTTATGACACTCAAAATCATATTTTATCATTTATGACTAAAAGAGACCAGCAATTAAGATAGATGTTTCTCATAAATTAAAATTATCAATTTATGTGAAAGGAAAATGGCGTCTTTTTCTCAGCGTCCACAAAATCGCTCACTCCTTTCTTCGAGAGAAAAAAAGTTAAATTATAGAGATATAGGGGAAAACATAAAATTTAAAAGAATAAACTGCATGAACAATCATATTCAATTATGTTATGATAAAGCGTGCTCAAAAACCCATGATAGCAATCAGTTTGAAAGGGGATTTATGCAGACTGAATATTCTGAAGTCGAATAAGCAAAAATGATAATAATAAATCAATTACACTGTCTCCACGAAACTTTCTCGTAAATATGTATTTTGAACGCCTTTTTCCCAACCTTTTGAAGCCAAAATTTGACAGAAACTGCAGTTGGAGTAGTAATAAGATCGCATGCCAAATATTAGGGCCGAGATAGCCTGGTTGGTAGAGCGTTGGATTCACGTCTCTTAGGTTACGAGTTCAAACTCCGCCGACCGAAGATTCCCCGCGTGCTTGGTAGCTGACACGTGTATAAATCTGTCGTGGTCACAAAGTCCTCCATGTCGAGAGTAATACCACTGGGGGTACTGGGTCAGGGGTGATCTTTCTCTGATTCAGGTCTAAATTACGACTTGTGGGTGAGTGAATGAAGTCCGCCCAGTAAAAAGGGTTGTGGCGTGTGTGTTGCTAAGTCGTTCTCTTGGCCCTAGATGGCGCTACTATAAAAACAACAGACGCTCCCCTGCCGGCCTAAAATCACTGTCACGTATCAGCGGGCTTGTCCATGACAAGTGCCATGAGAAACAACACGACAACCAAATTTTAGGTATCTTCACTTTTAAGTCATTCATTTATGAGTTATTACCTTATATATATATAAAGCAGTACAGACGACCAACCCTATGACATATTTGGCTCAAATTTGAAAAGAATCTAATCTACGTTTTACGATAAATCCATTTGTAAATTTTGATTTATTTATAGCGTTATTGAGTGCACTTGTACTTGAACAGTAAGATAAGTAGATTTCCTATCGTAAATTTTGTCCGAACTCTACAAATTTGGGCTATGTACCAAATTACATTTGTCTGACTTAAAGCATTTTTGAGTTACCTTATTCACAGATGGAGAGACAGAAAGATATAATTCCGTAAATGTATTTACATAAAATGCGACATTATGAATATTTTTCTGTACTCGTATACGTGAAAGAAAAAATGAAATTAAGAAAGTAAAAGTAAATCTTAAATAAAAATTGGAATCAATAAATAAACGTACATCAGAATAAATAATTAAGATGAATTATTTTGAAAGATTTTTTCTTAAATTTTTATTTGAAAGAGAATGATAATTCAGAATAACAATAAACAATATCATTATCCATAAAATTTACTAATGCATTATTATCTTTTAAGAGAAAAGAGTATTTCTTTTAAATTCTCTTACGTTACATGCTCTCATATTTTTAATCGCAATTGTTCAATTCGGAGTTAAAAGCATCATATATTTTTTCTTTAATTTTACATTTGAAGAAAAATGAATAATATTGTATTTTATTAGTTTATAAAATTTATCTTATTTATTCAAAAAAAAAATTATGTTTGCGTTAGAATCAATTCTCCATTGTCGTTATTAGAATCGCCTCATCAAAATTCTTTTAGAAGTGTTTTTCTTGTAGCATATTTTCTTAGATTTATTTAAATTTATGATTAAAGTACCTATCTGCACATTTGATAATATGTTTTTAGAAAGATATAAGCTGCAAAATTTGATTTATAGAAAAAGGTTGCCATGGTTTCGTAACAAGATATTTTCAATTTTACCTGGTATATATGGGGGTTTTATGAGAGGTTTTTATTCTTAAGACGATTTTATAGAAAGAGAAAACGTTTTCTTCAATAAACGGCATAAACATAGGTCGAAACCTATCCTTCCAATTTTCACTCTATTTAAGCATTTAATATTTCAGGGCTGCTAACAAAAAATAAATGTTTTTTGCTACAAACATCTTACTCTTTAGATAAACAGCCGAATAATAACTTATTTTGACGCTTGCTGAATGGTACAAACAATCCCACACGATTCACCTTTCCAACTTAGTTATTTGTCATTAAAGAATGGTACCCCTAACAAAACCAATGCAATCAATCATCAAAAGTCTTGACAGATAATCGAGTCTCCACATAACGCACACACTCGTCACAAAAAGTAATCCGCTTTTCCAAGACATCCAAAAGAGCTTTATTAACTCCCAAACACCCAATTAAGTTGGATTAAAGCTCGCGTGGCACACTCAGGTAACAGAATATATTTGTCATGCTGAAAGTGTGGTGTTTGATTCGACACTCACATAATCAGAAGATGCAAGATAATAATTAAAATATTTATTTACAAACAGGAAGAATTAATTAAAATATTATAATATCTATTTTACGTTATCTTCAATATACTGAATTCATACGGACTATTATGCATGTACATATATAAAGACTGTTGAAAATACTGCAGACCACTGTTACCCATTAAAGACAACCTGAAGCCCAGAGAGATCGAATGCTGCCAGCAAGAAAGGAGAGAGTTCTTCTTCAATCTTCACAATAAATGTATCCCACTGAAATCTGATGGAGTTATTCACAGATGATTCCAGATTATTCCGACAGAATAGTTGGTTTCATAAATTAGCGCATGTTTGCGAAAAATGACGGAATGTCTGGCGACGCAAACTGGTAGATTGGCTGGAGACGTAAATTAGCACAATGACTGCCAACACAAACTAGCAAAATAGTTGGCGGCCTAAACTGGCGGAATAGCTGATAGCATTCAGATAATAATTCTCTGTTTCTGAACCGTTACATCTTTGACAAAAAGAAGACATAATGGAAGAGATCCCCATGCATTATACTGCTCCAGTCAATTTTCTTGAAAAGGAACTTTATCAATCGAACTTCGATAAATTGATGGAACAACAAAGACATAGGAGGGAACGGATATATCATCCTTCAAAAGGCTATTATTCCCAGCATTATAACGTCATGTTTGTAAAAAGGTAATGATTCTTTCCAAACTTATTTTTAAAAAATTTAGCAACAGAACAAATAAATGATCAGTGTAATTGTGGTGCATTGGAAAGCCTTCTGAATTTCGCAGCCAATTGCAGTCAAACGAGTTTATTCGACTTATTTAAGTCTTCAAACATCATAGAACTACTAAATGGGAAAGAAGAAACCCTCTATCAAGTCTAAAGTTAAAAAATAAATAAAATATGCCTCTTTGAAAACGAAAATATTCTCTTCTCATCCAACTAGCATGATATATTGGGCTTTTGCTCCACTAAACCCCAACATTCCTCACTTATTCAGACTAATATAAAAGATACATTTTACTCAACCAGGTACTTTGCTCCCTGACTATCATTTCCAGCAATTTTCTTAAATCTATTTTTTTTAATTATTACACGATGTATTTTTTCTTTTCAAATGTCTGTACTTTTATTTTTTTTTTCTTTATTTTGGTTCATATCTATTCTCAATGTTAAGATACGGTTCGTCTTCTTTTCGAGTATTTTCTTTGGCATTGTTTCCCTTCTATGTTGCCAATCATATCCCTATTTCTTTATAAAAATGCCAATCCTGCATCAGACTCTGTGAATTCAAAATGTCTCTTTTATGTTCATCTGTAATCAAACGAGAAAGCTCTTAAAGCATCAATTCAATTGTTCGCGATTGTCTTGATCATTGCTGTTCCGACGAATCGATCGGGGAGCATCAGAACTACATATAACTACCAGCTGACAAAGAATATTTCAAGTTTCCAACTGGAAGGCGGGGGTGGGGGTATACAATCGCAATAATATTAATGTAAAATTTTTCTGAAATGTAAGTATTGTGTCAAATGCTGTTAGTATTTCTTATTGCGAAGGAGTTTTGTTACTTATTTTCTGTCATCCTCAACATGATGATGTTTTGCAGCGTATCATGTATTATATGATAGTCAATAATCATAGTGCCTTTATCATCATGGTGAAAATTAGATAGATACCCTTCAAAAGCTGTTTGTCTTTCAGAAATTGTCACTTTTCATAGCAATCAGCTGATTGATACTTATTAAAGCTTCGAATGATGGAAATTCCCAAAATATGAAACAAAACAATGGAAAAACTTTATTATATAGAAATTATTTTCATAATATGGTGAGAAAATAATGTATGAGGTGTCATTGAAATTCAGGGTTCTCTATAAAATTTCGTTAAATAGAAATCTTTGTTAAATGGTAAAGATATATAGTATATTTAGAAATTCCTGTATTCTTCTTTAAGTGTGTTTGCAATCAAGAGTGAAGTAAATAGTTGCCTAGAAATTCTTGCACAAAAAAAATTAAAATACAGGTAATTTTGATAAGTATATTAAAGCACAACATAATAATGTTAAATATGAAAAGTGTAAAATTTGAAATTACCATTTATAATGCAAACACATTTATCACAATGCTTACAAAAGAATTCTTTTTAAGAATATTTATTCGTTATAATGAAAGTCCTTATTCCAGATTTACAGAAGGACATTTTTTATTCAGTATGGCAAACAAGGATTACATTTTCTTTCTTTTTGATGAAGCAAAAGTCAAGGAAAAGAATATTTTCTTGTATTTCATTTTAAAACATTCATCTTTCGTTATTTTATATTCGAGCTAAAAATAACATAAGACGAAAGCTTTTTCTGATTTAAAACCTCAAGGGAAATTCAGCTTTCCCCCTTTTTTGGAAAAATGCTGAGTTTTGTCAGGAAGAATTCAAATATTTAATGTAAAGCTGCAGCACGTTCTCATCCGTTTGGCTTTTGAAATTTAAATTTTCTCCAGCATAACTAAGTTGTTTGTAACTTTTTGCAACAAAATGAACATCTGGAGTCTAAATATAAAGTTATGATAGATTATTACAATTTTTTTAAATCTTTTTAACAATTCATTCGTATAATAATGATGACCACTATCCACAAACTTCATATAAAAAAATGGGTTATATTTGGAAAACAGGAGAACAATTTTAGAATTTTAGGAATCGACTTTAAATTTACACGAGTAAATAAAAGTTAAAATCTACTTTAATGTGTTCTTTCATATAATCAATCATGCCTGGCCGCAAATGTTTAAAAAACGAGAGAGAAAAAAACCGACACATCTGCTAAGGCAAACAATCCGCGAACCTAAGGCATAAGTCACCAATGGGTTGCTAGGGGCATTAATCCATTGATTGTTTGGTTACCATATTGGCGAAAATCTCAAGGAATACAATAAAACAGATTTCAAACTAAATCAATTATATCAAGGTCTTTTACTAACAGAAATTGAGTTTAATTATGTTGCTATGAAGATCATGAAGCTTAAAATTTAAATAATCATTTGGCATCGCATTATACCACAAATATTATTTGTTTATTAACACGATGAGTAAATTAACATGCAAAAATGAAGTTGTTCAACGAATAATCTTAAAATCTTTCATGATTTAAATTGTCAACCTATTGAAATTTAATAATCTTCAAATGCACATTTAGATAAAGTATGGAAAGTCGAGTATGGAAAAGAACTTAAAAAGTGGAAATGCCTCAGCTAAAAGAAAAAATCCGATTAATTGAATTCTTTTCCAACGTTCTGAAAATTCTCCCAAGATGTGAAACCATTTCAATATTGAATGCTAAGTGAAAAAATGACTTTCTGAAGGTATTTGTTCAATTTATCAATGAGTTTTGAGTTACTAAAAGCAATTTTTATATTTACCTCTATAAATATTTTTAATATGAATTATTTGTTATTTAATATATCTTTCTCTTATCCAATGCGTTATGTATTTCAATGTACTAATATCCTCTATTCTGTCTGATTTTTCGAATATTTTTTTTTTCTCTTTAACCTTTTAACTGTTTTGCCCTAGTGCCATACGTACATCGATTTATCGAATTTTGATTGTTGTAAGCAAAATAATAAACCAACGATTATAATTCAATAGTAAAATTACTTCGAATGCATAGATAAGTCAAGCATTCAATGGATTTCCAT
The DNA here is from genome assembly GCF_947563725.1 of Argiope bruennichi. Lineage (NCBI taxonomy): Eukaryota > Metazoa > Arthropoda > Arachnida > Araneae > Araneidae > Argiope > Argiope bruennichi. The sequence goes on along the minus strand of NC_079151.1, from coordinate 113,527,835 downwards.
TTGAATCAAAATAAGAAAATATTTCCAAAATGGAAGGCGTCATCTTATTAGACAGTAAAGAAAATAAAACAGTTAAGGGGTTAATCAGTCTAAGTGATTTTCTTATAGCAAATCCAGAAGTCTTAAGAAGATTTTCTTTTAAATGAATATTACAAAAAGAGGCTTATAATTAGCCGTGAAATAAAGTCGAATTCTGTTAACTTCTAATGACAAAAACTGAAGTATTAAACCGCAAACTTCAGTTCCTTTTCTATTTTAAGCACAAAGAGATCACCTTTAATCTCTTTCAAGAGTACCAAAGTCAAATATAAAGCCTGGTTTAAAACCAGCCCAGGGAATAATTTAATTAAACGCTCGCGGATGACTCTCCTCCAATGGCCTGCGAGGACCTAAGAAGGTTTAAATAAATGGTGCTGCCGTCACAATGACGTCACAGGGCCCGATAGCAAACATTGCTATGACGTCAGACTCCTATCGAATCACAAATCTTCGTTTTTCTCATCAGAAACCGAAAGAAGCGAAAATAACCCGGGGCTGATCCCTAGGGGTTCCGCTCTCTCTTTCTCGTTTCCTTGATTTGTTGCAGCGCGTGAAGATTTTTGGTAAAGACGATAGTCTTCCTGAAATCCTATTTTTGAACTGTCGTCTAAAGAAATAAAAGACGAAATGGCGTCGTTTAGTGTTTCGTTCCGAGAAAAATTACTGTAATTCGAAGGTACAGAATAAAAGAACGGAAAAAAAGGTTCCTTTGGCTTTCTTAGCGGTTGTCTTTTGGACAGAAACTTTGTATCTGATGCTTCGCTGTCAGTGGCGTAATTTTTTTATTTGGCCTCTAGAGAACTCACGACTTTCACCTTTAGAGAAAATTTTATCATAGGTAATAACTTTTCCCTTGAGTTTTCGTAGTATGTCTGAAATGATATTATTTCCGAAGTTTTTCAGGAGCCTTCAAGTGTATTGTAAGAATAAAGAATAAATAGTTACTACAATATACATCTTGGTTGTTAAGAAAGAGACATTCGATTACCAGTATGAATGTTTTTTAATGTTATTTTCTTCCATTCCATTTGGCAGAGAGATTGTCAACAAGATATTTTTTTTATCAGTGATTTATTCATAAATTATTGCAACCATAACTGCAATCACCAGTCTTCCCAAATAGCAGAAGATATTCTACATTATTGCAGTAAAATCTTCAACATATTTTAAAATATTTAAAACGATGCAGCAATAATGTAGAGCTGCAATTGATATTTCTGATAAGTTTACTTTGATATGTGAATATTTGCCATTTCTAAAATAATAATCAACTAAGGTTTTCTAAATTTTTAAAATATTGCAATAAAATATGAATATACTTTTGTCAATCATCATGCATTGCCCAATGAGAAATTGTAACCCTACAGTGTATCGTGTGGTAGTTTGGCTACACATTTTTATTTCCATTTATAAGCTTCACGTGATTGTTCCAAAGGAAACAATGAATATTTGTAAATCCTTTTTAAATGCTTTTTGATGAACATTTATAGAAAAGACCGATATATTTCAATAGCGGTACTAGAATTAAATGCAAACTGGGAACTTGGTAAAATACCTGGATGGTTGTTGCTTGAATAACTTCTACCATTGAAAAAACTTTCAAAATATAATTTTTGCATTCAAAAAATGGTAAGTCAACCATCTAACTCTCCGACCCGCCACGAAGGCACACGGATTTAAACCATAAAACTGAATGACCAGACCGCCGCAACAGCAACATTGGCTGGAACTGCGGTTGAATCCTAAGAGCCCTCACCGGCCACGGTATAACCCTCCCCGAAGGAAGGAAGTCCCATCATCGATGGGAGGAGTCAGATCCCCCACCTATTAGTGTACCCTCCAGGGTGGCGAGATCCAACCACCATGCCGGAAGCATCTTATCCTCATTTCGAAGTGCGTCCCGGAGGTCTTCAAAAAATGGTAGAAAGGGTCTTATTTTTGTTACAGAATTGTTATAATATAATTTCTGTCGCTGAGATATTGTTTAATTCATAATGTAGCCATTTGGTACATCTTTATTTTCTTAATTTCATGGGGGAGGGGGGGGAGTAACTAAAAACTTTTTCAAACTGTTTTCCAAAATTATGGGCAGCTACTCAAAACGTTTATATTTTTGTAAAAAAATAAAATAAATAAAAAGTTGTGCATTCTAGGGTTAAAGTCTCAATATCATTACAAGGATAAAAAATATTGATGATTGAATTATTAGACTCTTTACAACCGCCTTTTCCTTTCTGTTCATTCTTTAATTAATGAATTTAATTGGACAACCCTGCTGTAATCCATATTCTGTTGTAAAATCTTACACAGTTTGGAATAATTTGTTAAGCTCCAATATGATTAATTAAACAGCATATCTAAATATAGCACATCGCCGATCAACCTGACAATGGTTTTAAGCTGGCATACTTTCTGCAAATTGCGACAAGCAAATTCAAAAATAGTTCAAAACACTTTTCATGAAAAGCCGTTGCATTTACAGCGGCCAAATTCGGCTCATAATTGATTTTTGGATGGCAAGTGCTAATTAGGAAACGTTTTTCAAATTTTACTTAGAATTTTAATTGAAGATTTATTGTTTTTCTTCAGTAATTATTGATTCAATTTTAATATATTATTGATAAATTAAAAACTATTTTTACATTACTTTAAAATTTAAAAATATAACTTTTTTAGGGATAGCATTTTCCTTCCACTCAATTTTCTGCTTAACTTTTTATATTAAAAATATTTAAATGTATTTTGCTACAATACTTTTTGATGTTTTAATTATTGAATTTCTATTCGCGCGGATTGTGCTGTCACTTAACATATTTTTTTTTCACTACTATATAAGAATGAATAATTTTTTTAAAAAATAAATAAAGGAAAATAAATTCAAACCTAAAATATTATTATACTAAAAGTTATCATTGGATGTTCTAAGCCCACATTTTATTTTTTATTCTTATTTTATTTTCATTTTTATTTTTGTTGCATTTTTGATTAATTCTTAAATAAACAGTATCAAAATTATATGAACTTATTTTTAAATAAAAAGAAATCAGGAAATTGTTATTGTTTTTTATAGTTAAAGATTGAATAAATAAAATAACAGCAAAGCATATTAACATACATAAAAATTCACTTCTATCGAAAACTGCTTAGCTCAATATATTCTGGAAAACAAACCACCATGAATATTAAATATAAATAGTAAAATAACACAAAAAAGATTTTTCAAAATCAGACTTTAATTTCCAATTTTAAGTTTTGTTCAATAGAATAAAAATAGATTTCGAATAAAATAGATTTTAAATTTAGTCGAATAAAATAGAATAAAATAGATTTAAAATTTTGGAATAAAATAGATTTAAAATTAGAATAAATAGATTTTTAAAAATAGATTTCGAATTAAATTGCCCTCATTTTCTCATAAAAAAACAAAATTTTCGATTTAGTTATTTGATTTTATGAGGAATAATTAATCGTTTGCTTCTAGTTCTCGTGTGTACTCTAAAAATATATTTATTCTTTTCGCCAACGTTTATTCATTCGCTTTTGCTTTCACTCATATGACTCAACAAACGTAGCTTCATTTTTTCCTCCTTTATGCTTTTGACTTCATTTAGTTTAATATGCACTCCGTTAAGCAGAAAATCTTATTTCTATTTCGAAACATGACTTAATTAATAATTAGTTAAGTCTTCCGAGTCCTGAAATCTTAGTTTTGCAAGTTAATTGCTGAATTTTTCATTATTTCATGTTACGCCAACAATGAATTATTAGATAACTCTTACATAAAAGGTCTAGGAAAAGCCGTTCTAGCCTAATAAGATAAAAATCTGCAGTTGATTATTTTTAAGATGCATGAATTTGCTCAGAGAATCTTGGCATTATAACGTAAATTATTAAATGTGAAGTTTGAAATCATAATAATCGTTTATTGTAATTCTCTGGAATATTTATTATTTTAACAACAAAAATTATTATTATTATTATTATTATTGCAGTTTAAATAAAGAAATGTCGGCAAACCTGTGCGAAAATTTAGAATTATTGGAACAAGATTTTTAGGATGCGAAAGCTTATAAAATGTTGTTAAAGGGAGATGATCTTTTATAATACCATAATTTATTTAGAAGTGGTAGGGGAGGAAATAAGTACTAAAATCTATTCTTAAGCATTTCAATAATGACGTGAGCAAACTCGATCATTTCCATGAAAAGGCGATATTGAAAATATGTTTGAAAATTTCGAGTTGTTCGGAGAGTATATATTTTTAGAATTTGAATGTTTTGTCTATGCAGTAGCCTTTTCCACTGTTTATTACTTTCTCGTAAACAAAGTGTAGAAGAAATATTGCAATCTCCAAAAAAATTCGATCTCGAAATTTTGATGTATTTCTAAATTTTAGGCCTTCGCTAAAAAGACATTTTTGGCACTATCCCAGTCTGTCTGTCAATCTCTCTATCTCTGAACAAATAACTCAAAAACGCCTTGAGTAAGACAAAAGAAATTTCGTTTATAGACTTACGACCAAATTTTGAACGAAATCCATTCATGAAATGGTTCCCTGACTGGCTGTTCGATTAAAACTGAACTCGATAACTCCAAAAACGCAAAAAGCTGAATAGATAAAATTTGGTTCATAGATTTAGTATTTAAAATGAAGATTATCATCAAATTTTGAACCAAATTTGTCAAAGGATGACCGTCTCTCCGTCTGTACATGTAAGCACAATAGCTCATTAATGATATGACTTAACCCTTTAAAGGGCCATTTTTTTCTAGTCATATTATGTTAAAATATTTTTAGGCTTGAAATTAGAATAAGAAAAAGGATTCATTTAGCTTATTAGATCAATTTAATTTGATTAATTAATTGATTTGGTTCATTAATAATTAAGTAACAAATCAAGACACATCATTTTGTGTGAGATAAAGAACTGAAGTATTTAAATTTCTGCCTTTCTAAAAAAAGTTGTCAGAACTTGTGCCAACCTACGTAATTTCATACAAATATTGATAAATTTGGTGGGAAGCATACTTCCCACGGCCATAGAAAGGATTAAATCAATGAAATTAGATATGACATCTTGTGACTACAAATGTAATTCCGTGTCAAATTTTCGGTTTCGTTTAGTAGGCAAGAAAGCTTTCAAAATACATATTCGCACGATAGAGTCAGTAAAAGTGTTAGATCCATGCCAAAGATCAATATTTCGTAAATATTGCTTGCTAATGCCACGCAAGGCAGTTTCTGTTTTACCCAAGTTCATTATTTTATGCCAGAAGACAGGGTTAAGATTTTAATTCGAGAGTAAAGAAGAAAATTTCAGTGAGACCATTTTCTATAGTTAATTTATGATTTATGTAAGTTGAGATCGTAATTTCACCTATCAATATATGTCAATGCACAATAATTCAGAATTTATAAAACGATCATATTAGTCTCGTGACCAGAATAAGTTTGGATTTCAATTTCCCATAATCTCTTCCTAATGCAAGGCACACGAAAATAACTTGTGCAAAAGAAACCACCCTGAGATTTAATTTCTCCTCAAAATAAGCCAAGTGCTCGAAACCAGTTGTCTCTATTGTTAAATCAAAATTACTTGAGCTCCTGGAGCCGCCTCGCTCGATGCCAGAGGCGGCTCCAAAATCCTTCGACTGCCAAACTGTGCATTTGTCCTCTGGTGAACTTTCGAAAGAAATTCTCATAAGTGTCATCATCATCTGACTAAGATTTAGAACTACGAGATCCATCCCAGAATAATATTTGTACAGCTTCTAAAAAAGGACTTCTGGATAATTATTCATTATAAATCTTCACAACCCATTTGAATTTACACTACTTGCGGATTAATATTTTGTTGCTTTATGTATGTATAGATGAATTATTGACCAGAGATTCCTACATACCATTTGCCTTCATAATACTCATGGATTAATATTTGGTTGTTTATATGTTTATACTGAGGATTTATTGACAAAGTTTTCACACACCATTTCAGTTCGCAATATTCGTGGATTCATTTCTGATAATTTTTACTGTTTATTTGCATAAACAGAAGAAGTATTAGAAAATCCATTTAGAAATTTCTCTGTGAATCGTTCTGAATTTTCTGCTATCATGCGGTTAAAGAAACATTTTCTTTCTCCCGTTCTCCTAACTAGGCAGTATCTCGTATCGGAAAAATTCAGAGGTGAACGCAGAAAGAATATGATAAAGTACGAAAGGAAAAAAAAAGGGTGGTTGTAAGGAAAGGAAATTGATTAAAAGCTCTTGGAATGTCGCTTCCGTTTCCCAGAGAATAGCCTTCAGCCGAAACCCGAAGCAGGAATTAATTACTATTCACGTGTGCGTGGAATGACTTAGAATCGGTCGTTTCGGCACAAGGTAATGTGACTTTTCTTTCAGATTATTTACGAAAATACGGTACTCCATTTATTTATTTTTTTTGTTTCAACATCGAAATGTGCAGCAAATGCGCATTTCTTAAATAATGCAATGGTTGCTTTTCCATTAATCTTTATCATAAAGCATTTCTCTTATTATATTTAAGTAATCTTGTCATAAAAGATGAGAAAACGCTTTGCATTCCACTGTAGTTTTATATTTATTTCTTCAAAAATAATTAATGAAAATAAAACACGCGTCCTTGTTTCCGAAAAAAATTTTATTGAAAAATCTCGAATGAACATTTTTTTTTAATATTGTCGTTTCTTTTATAACTATATATTAATTATAATTTAGTTGCAGTAGATATGTCAGAAAAAAATACGCTCCAAAATTACATTTCTATAATCATTTTTTGTAGAGGTTACAATCACTATAAACAAGAAACACTGGAAGTATATTAATCCTCCAAGGGATTATTCCACGATTGTCGCGGGCTAATTTGTTAGTCTCTTAATGTTTCAGAATTTCTTTATATTATATTATTAAAGGTTAGTATATGAATGACAGTTCTCTTCGTTTTTATGATATTTGAGCTAGTTTGCAAACGTTGAATGCTCAAAATAGTTATTTTTAGGAAACTGCTAGTTGATATTGTCTTCTTAAATTTTCTTGATACCATCCAAAAAAAAAAATCTTTTTGCTATTCCTAACTGCATATATAAATAACAAAAATATTACAATAAATAATCATTTTATAATAAACAAAAAAAATTAATTTATCTTATTTGTGAAATTTAAATCAATTGTTCCAAATCAAGATACCATTTTGAAACCTTTTTATCTTATATAATGATATCAAACTATTAATCTTTTTAATAAAAATTACTATTGCCTGTATTTTTGAGTCCCTAATAACGATAAGCTATTTCATTTAGAGGAACCTATCTTAATTTAAGAAACTATAATTGTAATGATACAGGTTATAGAAATCTACATAATTTCTGAAATGCAGTATTAATTGCATAAGATATTTTGTTGTTAATTGAATAATGTTGTTTTCTCAAGAAAAAAGATATTGACTATTTTTATGTCTTTGAAGAAAATTATATTGAGCCATAATCAGTTAAATAATTCGGTATTATTATTTTGTAGATTTTGGGTACATTTTTTGAAAGCTTATGGCTTGTAATTTGTTATGCAAATTTACACTACTCCCAACCGAACAACCTTTTTTAAATGCAATTTTATAACAAGCTTCGAAAAACGTAAAATTATAAACTTTTTGTGTATTGTGTATATTTTCTGTTTTCCTTAAAATGTGTATTTTTGCAAATGGTTCCTCATGCACCTCAGTATTCAGGTGCAAAATATTTTCTTAATTTTTTTTAATGTTTCATTTAAATTTTCAATTTATTATAAATTTTGAAAAAAGAATTTTGATAGGAAAATTAAAAAATAGTGCATATGTGCGTATACTTATTATATCTTATTTATATTTAAGGTATTCGACTACGTTGAAAACACTGGTTATAGACCACATTGGCGAATTCCTTTTTTATTATTATTTCTTGTAGTTCAGGCTTTCCTCTTTCCAAAATAGTATTTTCTAGGAGAAGGAAGGTCTGATCTATCATCCAGGATAATTTTAAACACTTTTTAGCTAAAATTTTTCTTCAATTTTCTCAAACTTTAATTTTTATAAAAATTATAAACCGTTAACATGATATCTCAAAAACTAACAGAGGTATTTACATAAAAATTTCAGCGTGTGTTTTAAATACTGTGGGCAATGAAATGAACCAAAAGTTTTATTGTTGGTGAAATACTTTTTCATTTATAGGTGTTTTTAGAAAAATTAAGTTGTAAATTTATGGAAAAAATGTATATATACGTACATTTTTACACATAATTTCTTTGCATCTCAAAATGTTTCTTAGATTTTGGTTCATTTCATTCATCATTATATTCCATAACTTGTGTACAAAGAAAAATAGGATTGCTGCATTACAATTTTGTGTAGAGTATTAGCCGTTTTGGTTAAATTTCATTAAAATTTACTACAAATTTTTCTATTTCTCAAAATATATTATATTTCCAAATAATTTTTTTTGTATTTATAGTGTTTATAATTGACAATATATCTAAGAACCATAAATAGTTTTTAAAAAATCCAATTGTTTAAAAATATTCCTTCGAATGTAGTCGGTTACCTTAATAAAGTTCCGTTGCTTTTATCGGAAACATAACTTTACAGTTTTCTTTAAAATTCCATTTGTGCCCCCGCTTTAATCAAGAGAAAATTATTTAAGTTGCATTCAAAGATAAATTAATAGTTTTTCTCGACTAATTTATCTTTGAATTCGTACAACTGACATTCTAATTCCGTTATCGTTTAAAAAAGTTTTGAAGTCTTTCTTCGAACGTTTCTCTTATAATATAACGTTTCTCTTTAGTCTTTTAATTCGAACGTTTCTCTTAGAATGGTCGAGTTATTATTTCACTATAGGAAACAAAGATCCATAGGAAGAACTTTTTCTTCTTGAATCACTTAGCACTGAGTCAAATTAGGAAATAAAGTTTCATTTTAGTTATTTTTCTATAATTCAAATTCTAATAGCATCACTTGCAGCAAACTTTCTAATTTTAACATTTCTTTCTCTGTTTTAAACGTTTTCATTTTCAGTTATTTGTTCCGATTTTTCTCAATTAAAAGTCACCGGATAATATAATTATCATTTGAAAAGTAACTGAACAAAATCAGCCTTATTTTTTTACTACGTTATCCTGATTTCATTTTATGTTATTGTATTTGAACTTCGCTGACATTCATCTTATCACGGCATCACTATGCGGGTTCTAATACTTGAGCAATACAGTTACAGTGAAGATGTCAACGGGAAAAAATATTAAGCAACTATTGCCTCTAAATCTGCCTGCATGTAATCATTTATCAATTTCTAATAAGCTTTTACTTTTTTTCTACAAATTTTAATGTACTAATTTGCATATTACGAAATTAATGAAACGTGATTTTTAATTTGTTTCGCTTTGAAGGATTTTCTCAAAATTTCTCGGATATTTCTCGGAAGCACTTCAGATAGAAAAAAATAAGAAAAAAACTGATGATTTATAAGTAAAAAAAAAAAAAAAAGATCCAGAGAATCGCAAGAATTAATGACTTACTGCTGAAAGCATGCTGTAAAATATATACAAGACTTACTACACAGTTAAGTTCTCTTTAAATTGAATGAAGGCAACTTAATAGCGATACCATGTTTATTTAGTAATTTAAGTGGAAATGAAAGTGAATGAATAAACATGGATGGAATAAATAAATAATTCTGAGAGTACATATGAGAGTTAGAGGTAAATGATTAATGGACGTAATAGTAATAGTAATGCACTATAGAATCAAATCCAAATTATCATTTTAAGAATTAACGAGGAACAGAAATAGAATATAGAGGTGATTAGAATCCTTAATAGGAAATATTGTAATTTAAAAATAATTTATGCTTGATTTGTTTAATTTTATTTGATTTTTAGAATTTGTTCTTAGTTATATATTAGCAGTGATAATGTGTACGGAAAAAAAGTATTTAATATAATCAATAAATTTCGTGAAGTGTAAAGCCTGTAAGAAAAATTAAGGAAAAACATTGTGTAAAATGTATCCTTAAAAATGTTTTAAATATCACTAAGAAATAAATATTTTCGATTTATGTCGTCTATAGTCATAATCATTTTCATCTTTATTATAAGTATTAGATAGATATAAATTCAGTTCTGCTACATTTATAACCAATTTTTATATTTTTTCCTGTGCAGTTATAATAATTAATCTTAATAAAAATTAAATTTTATGTTTTTCAAAAACAAGAATTTTTTTTTTTATGTTAAGCAAAAAAAATGTCAAGTTTTTTATTTACAGATTGTAATATGCTAAAATTATTGAACAGATGCAGATTGTTCACTCTTCTTTTAAGCCGAACATTTACGATCACTCTACGTCATCCCAAAAATCTGTTGTCAAAGCAGTAAACTTAGTCTGAATTGGCATTACGAGGATGAAAAATTTGATAACCCCATTCTAATATTTCTCATTTTTATCATACTATTGACTGAGGGTAAGTGGGAAAACAGATATGTGGGATGCATGGAGAGGGGACTTGGGTTGTAGCAAAACGATCAAGAGACGGAGAAACACTCTTACGTGGAGTGATCGTAAATAATTGGCTCAAATGGATGAGTAAACCAGCGGGAGTGGTCTCTCAAAAACTTTCTCGCATACTCTCTTATAAAATGTTATCCCAGAGAACGCCTTGCATGGAATTGGCGTACAATTGTTACGAAACATTAACCTTTGGCGTGAATTTAGCATTTTTGCTCAATCTATGGTGTTATCCTTGGCGAATTATTTGGCGATTAATCCCTAGCATGCGCTAATAGTATACATAAATCGGATTTGTGTTTCAGCCACGTTTTTCCCAACCGATTGAAACAGAAATTTGATTCAAAATACACTTGCAGTTACAAAATTATATGTCAAAATTGATATATTTAAGTCATTGTGTTTTCGAGTTATCGCCTTTTCAAGTTTCTGGAAGTGCAGAGGGACAACCGTAGTCGGATTTTGCTCGAAATTTGATAGATGTCTGCACTACAGATGCTTATTCTGGGTACCGAGTTTTATCGTTCTAGCTCTCTTCGTTTTATATTTATCATGTTAACTTACATTCGAACAGCCTGACAGACGTACTTTCTCTGAATATATTTTATTCAAAATTTATTAAAGATCTGCAGATTAAGTTTAAAGCCCGTATACCAAAATTTAACCATCGAGCTCAAATAGTTTTTGAATTATCTTTGTTGAGACCGACGGACATTTTCCAAAAATGTGTTTTTTGAACTCAGGAAAGTCTAAAACGTGGAGATTAATCAAAAATTAGAGTTTGAATTTTTGACTTTCTCTGTACTGGGTATACCAGAAAGTAATGGAATGACGTAGAATTCTAATACTGCTGTTGCTGTTTCTTATGGCGCTTGCCATGGACAAACCCACTGTTACGAAGACAGAAATTTTAAGCCGATGGGGGAACGTCTCTTGTTTTTTTAGTAGCGCCAACTAAGGCCAAGAGTACGAATTTGCCACTCACGCATCACTCATTCGCTTGCACAACCCCTTTTTACAGGAGGGCACATTCACACTTCTCACAGATAGAACAACGGAAGAACAACCACGCCCAAACCGGGACGCCCAGATCACGGGGAAGACGCGCTACCCCTATGCCAGGACGCCGGCATACTAATACTCCATTGGCATGGCGTGAAGTGAACGTGAATGATTGGTTTAAGTGGATAGGCAAGAAAATTGAATGGCATGGAGTGCCACCATTCCATTGGTATGATATGAAGTAATTGTGAATGCTCACCTTTTGATATTGTGACTATAGGATGATTAAAGTAAATATTTTGTTAATTTTAATCAAGAGAATTCATTCCTAATGACTTATATTTATTTTATTCTAAATAAAAATGCCAAAAGCTTTTTTTCCCTGGCGTTAAAATCGTTCATTATAAAATAACAAAGCTTCTTTTTCTCACAAATCCGGGATCCCTGACTTAAAAATGCTTTGTTATCTTTCTTCCTTCATGAAAAAAGAAAGAAAGAAAGAAAAAGAGTTAAAACTCTTTTTTTGGTTCAAGACTAATGCAGTTTAGAAGTTCCATTTCACGCTTCGTGGCTCTTTAAAAAGAAATATTTGTTACGCTTTTCGGCCCTGTGTTACAAATTATCCCCCATAAAAAGAGTAGGAAAATACTTCCGTTGTAGTGCTGCTGTTTCATCTCATAAATTATAAGAAATCGTTGGAGCATTTATTTGTGAACATTTATTTTAAAAGGTGAATACAAATTTTGCGGTATCGTAAAGATACGGATAATTTGGTGTTTTATGGGTAAGTAGAGTTTGGCTTAAACTGAAGTCGATAATAATAAAGTTTGAGAAGTAATTCAAACAGACGAATGAAAATGGCGTTTTGAAAAGAAAACAAAAAGTTCTATCTTAAATATTTCAAGTAGTAGTTTAACTTAATTAAAAAAAAAAAAAAAAAAAAAAAAAAAAAAAAAAAAAACTTTTTTTTTACTCCTTTTTACTTTCTCGTATACGTAGTCTAGTGAAAGTATAGTAATCGCCAAAAAATTCGAGACTTTGATGAATCTCCACATTTTAGACTGTGGTAAATAGCTTATAAGCCAGTTAACAACTACGCTGCACGAGCAATTGCTTTTGTATCATGGGCATGTTACTAGACTGCGAACCACAAGGTCCCAGGTTCTATTCTCGCGCATTCCAACTCGCCACATTGGTGACCCGGACGTGATTTGAAAACGCAATCTTCTGATCTTGAGTCAGACTCAATTGACGCAGCAACAGCAACCACACACGCTCGCCATAACGCTTAGCGCTACTCAAATGGGTACAGGCGCATTAGAATCAACAGCATAATACATGACCAATCAACAGCCATATCGTGCGTCTCACCTCCGTCTCACTGAAGGGAGAATCTGCGGTGAATAGCATATAAGCCAATTAACAACTACGCTGCACGAGCAATTGCTTTTGTATCATGGTCATGTTACTGGACTGCGAACCACAAGGTCCCAGGTTCCATCCTCACGCATTCCAACTCGCCACAAGACCTCCCTGAGTTCGAAAAACACATTTTCTGGAAATTGTCCGTCTGTCTGCAGGCGACAAAGATAACTCGAAAACGCTTTGAGTCAGACGAATGAAATTTGGTATAAGGTCTTTATTCCAAGTGTGTAAATTTTGAGCAAAATCCGTTCACGAGAAGTTTGTCTATCCGGCTATTCGTATGTAAATTGACACAATAATTATAAAACGAAGAGTGCTAGATGGAATAAATTCGGTACACACATTTAATATCTGTAGCGTGCCGGGGTTCTGGAATAAGGGTAGCGCGTATTCCCCGTGATCTGGGCGTCCTGGGTTCGAGTCCCTGTTTGAGCATGGTTGTTCTTCCTGTTCTATCTGTGAATGTGCCCTCCTGTAAAAAGGGGTTGTGCAAGCGAATGAGTGATGTGTGAGTAGTTAAGTCGTACTCTTGGCCCAAGATGGCTCTACGATAAAAATAAGAGGCGCTCCCCCTTAGGCTTAAATCGGCTGTCTAAGTCTTGTCAGGCAAGGCTTGTCCATGACAAGTGCCATAAGAAGCAAAAAACAGCAACAATATCTATAGCGTAAACACCTATCAAAGTTTGAGCCAAATCCAATTAGTGGTTGACCGTCTGTCGGTCTGTACTTTTAGAAACATATAATGTGATAACTCAGAAACGCAATGACTTAAATATATCAAATTTGGTATGGGTCATTGTGATTATTAGTGTAGCTTTTTAACAAATTTTTGTTTCAATCGACTGGGAAAAACGCATCTAAAGCGCAAAATCGATTTTTAAATTACATTGATCACATGCAAGGGCCTAATCGCCAAACAACTCGCCAAGGATGACACAATACATTCAGCAAAAATGCTATATTGACGCCAAAGGTTAATATTTCGTAACTATTGTAAACCAAGGAGTTCTCTGGTATAACAACTTTATCAGAGAGCATGCTGTTGAAAATGTTGGGGGCCACCCTCTATTTCTTATATTAAAACATTAACTGAGTGTAATATTTTCATTGCTAATTTTAATTTTGCTAAATTGTTAATTTTAATTTTTCATTGCTAATTTTAATTTTTCATTGCTAATTTTAATTCATAGTAATTTTAATATGTCCAAGAGAAGAAAAAAGAAATATTCTTAAACCAAAAAATTCCAAAACGATTTTCAATTATAAAACTATAATCTGATATTGATGATTGGAAAAGAAAATATAATTTTACTTAACTACATAACTTTACTTAAAGTGCCAATATAAAATTTCTACATGGTTGAAATTGGTTCCTCTTCTTTTCACCACTAGACATCAAGTCGCCATTCTTAAAAAGGAAGATGGCTATTAAGGCAATTAATGCAAAAGAAAAGTAATAGTTCGAGATTAACTGCATAAAATTTAAAAGATTTTTTTTTCTTTTTTCGATTTATTTGTTCTGTTATTAGCACACATTGCCCATGAGAAAAGGTATGAAATAGTGAATTTCAATCAAATAGAATTTTAATATGCAACTCTTTGAATTATTATTTTTGTATTGACTTTGAAAATTAAAAACGGTGAAATTTTACTAATTAGATACTCTTTAGTATGATTACTCGAAATTATGTAAGAAGTGAAGGTGAGGGTTCCAATAAGCTCAATAATGGATGATGACGCTTTAATCCACAATAAAGCACCAAAACACAGCTAGATGGCAGCAGAAGTGTGCGCAAAGCCAGAACTTGAAGAAATCTACAACACATCTTAGCAAGCAACAAATCGTATTAAACAGCAGCAAAAGTTAAATAGTACAACTACAAAGCTCGCTTTGCGATCAACAATCAAAAGATTTCATTCTCATGCGAATTCATCCCTTTATATAGTCTTTATGACAAATTATGAAATTTCCTACAAGGATCCGTAGATCTCGGCTTTTAATAGATCTATCTCTCATACATTTCCATCTCATACTTTTCCGAACGATCATTTTTATCGTTTAAGTTGTGAAGTCGCTAAAGAGTGGACAAGTTCGTCTCCCCGATCAGCGTTCATTGATCTGGCATCCATTAAAAATATTTGTAAATCTCTTGAAATCACTCTTGGCGAAATTTTCACATCTTACGTATTATAGAGATTGGCGGTCTCAGCGTAATCTAATAATCGACAAGTAACTCCCCTGGACTGTAAAAATAAATAAAAGCCAATTTAAATACTAAACTATTTAATACAATTAAATTTAATTAAAATGTGATTAAATTTGCAAATAAAGTAATGAGACCAAAACGATAAAAATTGAAAGAAATTCATATTAAACAGTGTTTGCATTGCGTAATAAATTGAAAAATTAAAATTATCGGTAGATAGTGACTTAACTTTTAATATTGGCAAAAACACGGGCACGAAAGATAATTAAACAATGAAATAAATTTAATATTTAAATAAAAAAAGTTGTTTAAATAAATTGTTGCAGAACTAATTCTGTAAAATCAATTAAAAAGCAGAAGATAAGTGGACAAAAATAGAATTCATTACATAATTTATTTATTTTTTAAATTTTAAGATGAAGCAAAAATAAATTTTTGCAGTGTCATGTTCTGAAGCAGCTGCGTGAAAAATCAAAATCATCTTACTATGGAATGTAATTGTCTACTCACTTTTTTTTCTGTCATTCGTTTGTCAACGGAGGTTAAGGGTTCTGAGTTCGCGCTCTCCCACAAATCGGCATTTTCATTTTACGTAATAACATGATCTAATATCCAAATTATCATGAACTGAATCAGCTGAAATTTTGAGATGAAATATCTCTGTCTATTTTTGTCTTGCTGAAATTAACCTTTATGCGTTTTATGGATGCGTGTACGCTTTTATTAAATATCAATGCAAAACGGGAGACCATATAAAAAGATTTTATGTTTTTTTTTTTTATAAAATTGGATTTTTACTTTCTAAAATCACATAATATGAATGGTTAAATTATTTGAAGGATTTTCGTGTTTGGAATGATATGTTTTCCACCATCAATTGCGAAAATGAAGGCCGGGTAGAGGTAACAGATTGCACCTTGTGTGGATAATCGAGTTTATTTTTGAAGTGAGAGTGTGAGAATTTTTGTTTCTCTTTAGGTTTCACTTTGAAATAAACTAATTTGTTTCCTAAAGTTGTATTTTTTTCATGACAATATTGTTACATTAGTGTAAGCAGGATTTAAAAAATTCTACGTCAATGGCAGTGCGAAGTTAGCTATCAGAAATAGTTCTTTTATATTAACTCAAACACTATGGTTTCTCCTTCGTGTAACTAATATCGTTATCGTCGTTTATTTCACCTTACTGATTCACACAATTCTCAGCAGTCTGACTTAGTTGCAACTGTCTGCTCTGGAAACTTATCGATTATAGAAACTTTCTGTCAGTAGCTTCTGAGGTATATATATCACGAGTTCTTCAAAATTAATAATTATAAATGTTACTTTTTCTTTGTCAGTAAGTTTATTTTTTTTTATTTCGGTTACCGTCTTTTTTATCCAGAAAAACAGCTTTTCTTTTCACTTTGTTTCTCTTTTCATTTTAAAATATAAGGATTATCCTTTAACTTAGGAAGAGTTTTACCCAGTACAAGTTTATAGCTTCTCTAAAACGTTTAAAAAATATGTTAAAAGGAATATTTTATGTGGCAATGTTTTTTAAAATAATTCTTTCATCCTTTTTGGGTTCCTCAAAGATATTTGTAAAGTACATGAGATAAAAACTTGCATTCCCTGTACACTATAGAATTTCATGTTTAAGAGCAAGAAAGAAGTAAGGAACACTTTTTTTTAACAGTTAAGAACTTCTAACCTGTTCAAATTCTTGTAAAAAATTGGATTTATCTTTCTGTTTTCTGGAACATATCCCTTGAGAAAAAAACAACCGTTTCACACTGGAACTCCCTAAATAGACAGAATTTTCTCTAGAGAAATCTTTTTGATAATACTTTGAGTGTAGTTTCGTATTCTTTTCATGTAAGAAAATAAAAGTAGTTTATAGAGTTCCTATACAACGCAGTGCTTTTTATAAATACTATCGGTCGTTGGTTTTTAACAGAAAAATTTCTGAGTATATGCAAGTTTTACGAAAACTGTTATTCACTCATATTCGTTAAGATGTCTACCATTTTACACAAAACTGAATGCTAAAACTTTGAAATATTGTGTCTTAAGAGAAATCTCAAAATATTGTTCCATCAGTCCGTGAGAATGGCATATTAGAGGCCTCTACACGAGTTGTTTTGAACTACTTTGAGGATTTCTATATACTTTTCATGCATACCACAAAAGAATCATTGCTTATTTTATACTTCAAAGGGAAAAAAAATAGATTTTTTTTCCATCTTATGATGTACTAGTTTCAATCTTCAATTCTAGATGGCATTATTTTATTTATTGCTGCCGCCAACAATTTTAATACAATGAAATATCTATGCCATAAAACTCTGAAGTTGCTATATTTTTCTTTTTTTGGTCTTCAGGTTTTTGTAGGAAAATATGCTCCACATGTTGATCTTAAGAGATCAATAGTGTATTTAGACATTTTGCCACTTTAGGCAATGCATATGATGAGGTCACTCTTTTAATAAACTCGTCAATTTAATTTGAATTTCAACTAATTTAATTAATTTTTAAATTAACATGCTAATTATTTATATTAAGTTAAATATTATTTTATTAAAACTGAGAAAAATATTAATTTTTGTTAATTTATTATTACTCAAGACAGCGTGGCATCCACTTTCATATACAATAATATTTAAGAAGACATTCAATATTTATAAATGCTTTAATAGCCAACTGGATGTGAAAAACATTTACTAACCTTAACAATTATGTTTAATGAAGAAATAATACTATTCTAATATTTTATAATCCATAATCGTATTTTGATAAACTTTTTTTATTTGGCAAGTTGTGTTTTAATTTGCCTGCCTATGAATTCAGAAATTCTTCAGGAACAGGTTCTAGGCAGCTGTTTAATCAAATTTTAGTCCTCCTAGACATGATGATGATAATAGTTTATTTGAAATTTCCATACAAAATATATTGTAGGCTCTAGGCAGCTGTCTAATCAGATTTTAGCACTGTTAGACATGCTGATGATAACAGTTATGTAAAATATATTGTAGTCTCTAAGCAGCTGTCTAATCAGAGTTTAGCACTATTGCATATGATGATGATAATAGTTCACTTGAAGTTTCCATGTAAAATATATTGCAATATGATTCCTATAATAAGTCCATTTTGACAGCACCCTTTCTTTCATCCCACAGAAATCTATCAACCGCCATGGGCTGCATTTGTTCCTTCTTCAAAACCCTTACTTCTTACCACGGCAGCCACTTGACTGCTCACCAAGTGTCCAGGCAACGCCAGCAGAGAGCACGCAGACTCCAGCAACCTTCCAGAGATAGCCCACCTCCGATGACCCCGCAGGACAAGGACCCTGATCGAGTGTCCACACCACCGATATTAACGAACCTGAAGCCTCCCCTCAAGGGGATGGGTCACATGGAAGAGGAGAGACTACTGACTTTCAGCCCTCAGAAACATAAGCTGGGAGACTGTGGAAAGCAAAGCAGCTTTTCCCAATCCAAGTTCAGCACTTCCTTCACCAAGTCTTAATCTGCGACCTTGATAGACAGATAATCAAGGGCAGTAGTTGTTGGAACTGATGTCTGGTCCGAAACTGGATCGGTATAAACTCTGTTGTTTCATGTCGTGATGACTGTATAAATAATATTAATCTTTCGTCGTAAGTTATGATTATGTGTATGTTGTGTCTGTGTCCGGACCGGCGGGGTTCGATATTTAAAGAAGGTGCACTATTATTGTTAAGTTTCGACTGTATTTTATTCAGATGGCATGATTTATTATTTGTTGTCAAAACTGTTAATTAAATTGTGTCTCTTTGTAAATTGTTTCTAGTCGATGTGTTATGATAATCAGAGCCATTATGTAAAAAGGAATCCTATTTACATAAAGAAGAAGAGTGTTTTGTTTTTAAGTGTTTAGTCCATTTCACTTTTCTAGCCCAATGACCATTATATATAATTATGGTTTTCAATGTAATTTTATTTTCATTAGTATTGTTAATCTAAATAATGATGACATTAAATTTAATTTAGAATCCAATATTCAAGCTTCATTCGCCAGCTAAATGCATGAAAATAAAGACAAAAAGATTTTTCTTTCGCCAGCTCAAAACCTAAAATAAAAGAACAATTAAAGTCTTTACGAACATATTACATCGCAGTATAAAGATGAGTCAGATGTGAGAAATAAAGACCTCTCTTCCTAAATTAAATAGTCTTGTTTTGTAATCTGCATTTTTTTTCTTAAAACCATAACACAGGGGAAAATGCTTCTGTAAAATCTATTCAAACTCGAACATTTTTGCATATTTTTGGTTCACACCGGTTAACTCAGTGACTAAAACTTGTCTTAAATATCAGATAATGATTTTTATCTTGAAAATGAGTGTTTATAGTTTATAATGCACGAGCTATAATGCATCAGCTACTCTAAACTTTACGCCCTTTGCACTATTGGTGATAACTTTGTGGATTTTCTCACTTTATATCTGAGTACATAGTGAGTAAAACTAATGATATAATAAGAATATTATTTTTTCAACATCGTTCTTTGTCTTTACGATACAATAAGTGCAGGTGCCCACAAATTTTGCATTCTCTGGGATAAAAAGTTCATTTGATTCATTGCCCAAATACTAACGATCCGCGTCTTATGACATCCGCATAGTGTATTAAGGATTCCAAAATGGTGGATGGAATGAAGACCAAAATTCTAGGATTAAGTACTAGAATTTCAAAATCTAAGCAACAAATAAATGCAGTGCCATGTCTTGCTTTAACTCCATGAATCCTGACCTCCCAATATCGCCCCGTTCGACAGGAACCTGACTCAGTCTCTTTGGGGCGATTAAATATGTTTAAATGAATTTAAATGAGCACTCGTCGAGAATTACATTTTAACCCTTAAACTCATTTAACCACTCCAAAGCGCCTGAGATAGGCCCCTGTCGAACGGGGCGATATTGGGCGGTCAGGGCTCATAGGGTTAATATCACTTTCAGCAACAACAGCACTAGGCAAGTGATGCTGATGACGAATTTAACCGTCACTACATTCCGGTCTTTGATTAATTTCAGCTCTTGGAGAATCCCCAATCAAAAGAAATTGAAGATGGTCTCCTGGGTCTTTTTAAAGTATGCTGCTAGTGGTTTTCCCTTCGAAAAAAAAGGAGGGGGGTGATGCCATGATAACGTTCTCACATGACCATAATATTATAAATTCTATGCAAGCACACACAGAAACCAGTCTTTGCATTAGAACTATTTTTTAAACTCTAAAAATAACTTTTATCTTCTCTATATAATTTAAGAAAAAATTTAATTTCTTTTGATGAAAAATATAGCTTTTGAGTAAAATATTTTGTTTTTGAGTGGAATGCTGAATAAATAGTCATGAACATCTGAACCAAACTAGCTATAAATATAAAACACCGAGCCATTATATCGAAGACGCAACGGAATAATCATGAGTTATCTAAAAAAATCAGTTACCAAAATTAAATGAAATCTAAAATTAAATTAAATATCAATATTCTTTTATAATATAAATATATAATTCCTTTCAAAACCTAAAACCACATTAAAGAGAATCGCTTCCTTTTTTAAAATTGTTCAGAATTACTTTCATTTGACTATACTTTATGACCCGGTCATCATGAATTTTATCAGTGGTTTAGAGGCACCTTCATAAGCATTTCTGGATTTGAATCCACGAATCCACTTTCTTATTTTTGAAAAGTGGAAATGCTTAACTTAATTGCTTTGTTTCATATGCAATATAAATTTGTATCTTCCTTATTTTGAAAGCATGTATTTATGACATATTAGCATTCCTTATGTTCACAAAACTATAATTTTGTTTTAAAAGAGAATTACTTTAAGAATTCTAAGTGATTTCACTTTGTAAATATTAAGTAAATCTTAAAAAAATCAATATGGTAATCGTAATGAAACCAATCATTTCAAACTCCAAGCGCAATTTATGCGAAGCTGCATCAAACTTATTACTTTTATTTTATAGGCAGCTATGAAAATAATTAAGAGAAAAAAATAGAACTATCTAAAAGAAAGACTCTCTGATGTATTATGTATGAAACTTTCATGCAAGCTACTCTTTTGGCACATTTTCTAATTACTATAAGCATTGTGCACATGATTTTTCACGATAAGCCCATTTTCTACTTATTGGTAATTAACTTTTTAACTGAATATTGATAAGCCTTTACAAATGTATGCAATTTTTCATCTTTATTTTTGAAAAATTGGAATTATTAAAATTTCTCAATATCTGATGCTATTTCAAATATTTTAGTCGAACTATAATATTTTATGATTTTTTTTTGACAAATGGTAACTTTCTTAACCAGCAAGTCGTTACAGAATTGTGCTATATTTTTCAGTATATCCGTCTTTTTTGTTTTTAAAATGAACAAAAAGTATAAAATTGTGAATCATTTGTTTATTTGTTGGTAGCAAAATTAATTAGTTTCATTATAATTTTGTTATAGTTAATTATTTCGATTATAGTTAATTTAATTAATTTTAATTTTCTTTTAAAAATTGAGGCTTTTAAACACTGTTATTTAAAATGGTAAAAATGAAATAAATTTAAAGTTCTTGAATAAAATTTATTTATAAAAAAATTTACGCTTTTTGCTCAAAATATAAGAACTGATCAAATATTGCCCATTTCCTTATGCAAATGCAATGCATACAGCCAATTCCATAAATAACTGCTTAATGTAAGAATTATAACTGCTTAAGTGTAAGAATAACTGCTTAGTGTAAGAAAATATTAGCTAGCAGTATTACTGGTCTAACAAATCATATCTTCCTCGTTGGTTTGTAGCCAATGAACCAACAAGGAAGTAAAATATTTAGAAGTGTCAGTAAAATGTTTGTAACATTAAAGGGCCATTTTTTTCTAGTCATATTATGTTAAAATATTTTTAGGCTTGAAATTAGAATAAGAAAAGGGATTCATTTAGCTTATTAGATAAATTTAATTTCATCAATTAATTAATTTGGTTAATTAATAGTTAAGTATCAAATCAAGACACATCATTTTGTGTGAACTAAAGCATCTAAGTTTCTGTCTTTCTAAAAAAATTTGTCAGAACTTATGCCAACCTACATGAATTCATACAAAGATTGATAAATTTGGTGGGAAGCATACTTCCCACGACCCTAGAAAGGGTTAATTAATTATTTAACATATTTAAATTAATTAGTGAGATGTTTGAAAGTTAATTAATTTCGTTAATGTGATTTTCGTAAAACCTTTTTGGAAGACTGGTCATACCATATTGAAATTTTTTAATAGTCTTGTAATGTAAATGATTAGCTAGGCTGATTAGGTACTAAAATTTTATAAATTCCATACTTTAAAATATCTTAAAGTTTGGAATATATTTAATATTTTAAATATTTACATGTGCTCAAAATTTTAAATTCTTATACAAAAAGGTTCTATCAATTTATTACATCGCTTGCATTTTAATGTAAATTTTGGAATTTTGTAAAATACTTTGTATCCTGAATTATCAATTGTGTATCCGCATGGCTCTTACTGTCACTTTCCTGTACTGCCTGTATACTGTAAATAAACTTGTACGCTATTCTATCCTTATATTATAATGATATTGTGCTGCTGCATGCTTTGTATGTATGTACCTTCCTAAGAATAACAAATGATCAATGAGAATTTACATATCACTGTTATATTAAAAGCACGCTGTAATGTATTTATGCATATCTTTGAATTTTAGAAATAACAAGTAATTACATTTTTTGAATATAAAATGCATATATTCTTTGTATTAACAATTTTAAAAATTTAAGTCATTTCAATTGATATAAAAATGTTTTATTAAAGTTTTATGAATATAAAAATTTATGGAAGTTTATACATATTTGTATTTAACTAATTACAGGTTAGAAATATTTAGAAGAATGTCACTTATTCTAAAAGTTATTATGTTCTTTATTTTGAAAAAATTTCTAAAGCAATTTTATTAACAAATATACGTGGATTTCTCAAATATATTTAACCTATATATTTAACCTATTATAAGAAGCACGTTGTTATATATTTATCAAATAAGTAATTGCATTACTTACCTGATAAATAATTAATCATATCGGTCTATGGTTTATAATTTTGAAAGATAAATTTTCACTCATTTCAATCATTTCTTATTTGTGATTTTAATTTTTAGTTTTAAAAATTAATACATTCGCTCATATTAATCAAATTTTCATTACTCACTAATACTTGGTTACTAGTTCAATCTAATATTCTTTTTTATGAACGCAGAATAATACTTCATTTATGTTCCCTTATTTATCTTTAATATTATTTATGTATAATCATAAAAAAAATTTATTTCATATTTATCATATTTACCATTAACTATAAGAAATATTTTTTATTTATTTATTTGTTTGTTTTTACTAATGTGATAATAAATAGATGCATTCGATATCTAAAAATAATATTTCATTAGGTTCCAAAGATTACAGGTTCAAAAATTTCATAAATTGCTTATACAGTTATTAAAATGTTTTTTTCCTTCAGTTATTAAAATGTGATTAAATGTTTTTTCCTGCAATTTAACAATTTCTTTAAATTTTCTTTTGTTCTTAAATTTATCAAATTTCACCGAACTTATAAAGTTTCTTAAAGATTAATTTTAAATGTACGTTCGATTTCATAAAAATAGTAAATAAATTCATTCAAATTAGAAACAAAATCAAATTACTAAACTTTGAGAATTTTCACTTTGGTTTGCAAGGTATGAGTCGGTTCATTTTCGGTCGAATTCAGTCGAATTTTTTGAAAAGAAATTCCACGCTTGATTTATTGCAAATAGCTTGATTGTGCATCGGGTATTTTCATCGATTTCTCTAAAATCTATTAATAGACAAATTGGCTAAGAAAGTCGTTTTTATGGCATTTTGTATAAATTTTCCAAATGAATATTTTATATTAAAATTCTTTATTTATTTTTATAAATTTTAATGATTTTCTTTCCTTCCATTAAAACTATCGGCCATAAAAACAAATTTTTATGCAAAAACGACTTTTTTTCCCAACCAAAACGGATAATAAAATTTAAAAAATACTACTTCAATCATTTAATAAAGATGGTTCTTTTTAACGTCTTCCTTGACTAATAATTGTATCTTCTTCATTTACATTCTGTTAATAAATTAATCTTGTTTAAAGCTATATATTACAATTATAAGTGCTTATTCTCAATTTATTGAAATTCATTTCTAGCTTTATATGAAACTACTTCGTTTACAAAAAGTAATCATAAATCTACCTATTTATTTTCTTTCTCAAGAACCAAAAGACCTATTTTTCGATGTTTTTTCTCGTGTCATTGTAATGTGCAGTGTATCTTGTGATTTGCCCCGTCCAACTCCGTACTTCCACCAGATGTATCCTATATGTAGAAACGTTCCTGATCGATCAACCTCTCTACCATTGTTACCTCGTATTACATGTGCTTGCTACATCTACTTATGCGCACTCATGAGTTAAATCGCCGTGCTCAAAACTGGTTACTTTCAACTGTTTGAAAAGATTGTTTCTATTTTCTTGAAGCTCTATTTTTTGACATGGATTTCATAATGAGATTAAAATTGCACAATTTCGATTTTGGTCTTCGTTTTTGGCACTCCTGTTTGTTTGTTTTTCATGACGATGTATTTTTCACAAAAGTACCAAATTAGTGTATATCTTAAAAAATAAAACATATTTTAATCCTTACATGTGTCCTCATTTAGTTCTAATCAAACAAAAATACTTCTTTATATGCATTCAACTTTCTAATAATCAATCATAGAATGAGTCATAAAAAAATTAGCTTATCTCAAATTTGCGACAGTCCATCTAGAATATTATACTCTATTGTCATGATTGACCAAAGTTGTATACTGTTATGATATTGTAATGTGAAGGATTAATTCTTCCTTAGTGGCCTTTTAAAACACGATATTTCTATGTTCCCATTTAGCTTGCCATATTCGAGATTGATATGCTATTTGGAAAATATAGAAATCGACTCAATGTCCATTTCGATGATAATGGATATAGAGTCGAAAGGCGAATTCTCTGTAACGCTGTTCTAAAGTCGACGCTACACGATGCTATTAACGTTTCCAGTATTGACCATGGATAATTTGTTGCAACACCTTGACCTATGAGCTTCCAATATCAAAAGACAAACCTTCGAGTTGGATGATGTTTCGATAAATCTTGGCTTTTTACACCTGAGTCAAATGAAGCCTTGGGCGTTCGTAACAAGTTTCTTTTATGTCAAAGTATGATTACACAGAAAAGTCATATTGTCACCTTTAATTAGGCAAATGATCCTCTTTTTAAGTCTCATTTTTTAAAATTATCAAATTGGATCAAGGCAATTCCAACACTGCGACAGCAACAATTGCAGCTTCTTCTTAAACCATCAACTGCATGCTCAAATCCTCAAACGTTAGATCAAATTTAATTGGATCAAGCATTCACCACATCATGTATTAGCATCACCATGTAGTTGTCTTTGCAAGTGACGAAACATTTGATTTAAATGTTATAGTGAAAGATTAAATGTTGAAGTATAGTATAGAGCACACATCATTCTGCCAGCATGGTTCCAATTTAACACGACTTACCAGGTCTTAATACTGCCATTAAGAGAAACTTGACTACTGATTTACAAATTTTGCTTAACTAGTTTTCGATATTACAGAGAAGGAATTACTTGTATTAATATATGAGCCATAAATCATCAAATTGCATTGCATTCCAATATAAGTAATGACCACATCTACTATGTTACTGTTTTGAGCTCTGTATATTGGATAGTAGTTATAGCTAAATCATCAAATTCATTGTTTTATCAATACAACCCAATTCAATTTAAACCGACATCTGAATGACTCAGAACAATTAAAAATATCAATCAAATATATATATTTACTCCTGCTTATTGTTAGATTAATTTTTTTGTTTAATGAATATTTGTGTTGTTATTAGTAAGTTACTAAGATCAGGCGAACATGTGACACCACCCGATGACTATACTGGGCAGTTAAATTTCCTGAAGATTTCAAGCTGATTAAATCTGTCTTGTAGTGAATATACTTGCTAATTCTAAATTTTCTTTTAATCAATCAAATTTCATTTATATTTTCAGTATTATTATTTTATTATAGCGAATAAAAAGAAAAGAGTAGTTGATTCATTAGAAAATTTTAATGAATAATAATCAATCATAAGTGGTGTTAGACCGAATACTTGTAAAAATCAATAAATACAACTGAAAAAAATCAACAAATACAGTGAATATCAAAATACAGCGCAATATCCAGTTTTCTTTAAATAGTGTAATACATCAAAGAAACCAACTTACTATCACAAAAAAGAGCCGTATCGTCTTTATTTCTTCATTTTAATGTTGCGTTCCTCTTATGTTAGGATAAACAACAATGGCAGACTTTTTTATTACATAATTACTCTTCTTCTTTTAAATACATTATATCGTTAGCGATATTAAATTAAATACATGGGGTAAATAATTCCATAATATTTTTTTTTCCTTCCCTGTTACTTGACTTTTTCATATATCTGACAATAGTTACCTTATCTATATTGAATAGCTTAGACAACATAATGGAAAAGGATGAACTTTATTTCATAAAGGAAATTTTGTCAATTTTTCAATAATAAAGCAATTATGGAAAATATTTTCCAGCTTGGGTGGCTTAAAAATTCAATATTCCTCATAAAACACCAATTTTTTACTTCACTATTTTCTTGGTATTAAATAAAATAGTTCCGCTTAACATTTTTCCATTCATTCCTATTTGTTATTATCTAACATACGAAATATAGAAAATATTTTAATCGACAAAGAATTTAAGCTCGATATTTCGATGAATCTCATCTTCTCCCACCTTTCAGACCTTCCCTGGGTGCGAAAATGCATTTATAGCGTTATGTCTGTCTGTGGTTTTAATTGCGCAGCAGAGGAGTGTTCAAATATTAATTTGGCTCTCTGGTACTTGTGTTTTAACCACATCCCAACGATTAATTGTAAAAAAAAAAAAAAATCGCCAAAGTTTGCACTCAAAAAGGTTTTTTCGCAACTATTGTTCGCCAATGGTATATGGCTATAATGCAAATATTCATTTACTAGAGTGTATACGAGAAAGTTATTGGAAGACTACTACAGTTGGTATTTATTAGCAGAGAACTGATTTATTGTAGAAGAATTGAATCCAAACTATTTTCTACTTTAAATTAATTTAAAATAAAAAAGTCTCAAAATTGATGTGCTCAAAATTAACTATCATAAATCACCAAGCAAGAATA
The DNA here is from genome assembly GCF_947563725.1 of Argiope bruennichi. Classification (NCBI taxonomy): domain Eukaryota; kingdom Metazoa; phylum Arthropoda; class Arachnida; order Araneae; family Araneidae; genus Argiope; species Argiope bruennichi. The sequence continues at coordinate 113,500,248 of NC_079151.1, read as the reverse complement.
ATTGATCGTGCCATCCAATATGTAACTATAAATTGCATTACTTGGCATTGTACCATTGCCCACCTTCTAAAATTCACTGATGTGGTTAGCTTTTAACTCAAACTTAAGATTCTTTTGAAAATTTTTGTTTTTGAAAATTGTTTTCAATTATTTTAACAATTTTGTGAAAATTAAAAAATTTAATAAATATTTCAGGAAGACTAAAAAAATCCAAATAAATAAAGCTGAAGCATTTAAATGTTTGTTTTCTTTGGAGATACAAACTACTGAAGATATTTTTTAATCTTATTCATATGACGAATAATATAACAACGAACAAAGTTTGTTTTCTATAAAAAAAAATCTAATATAATAAATATATAGAAAAAAAAGATATTTAAAAAAAATTTATCCTTTTCGTATCAAAAAACCTCTTTTTAATTTGAAAATTGTTTTGAAGTATTTTAATAATTTTTTACTTGAAATTTTTTTCTAAATTTGATTGCTTACTGTAAATACATATTTAAATTTCCATTCACAATGTTTAATTTAATTTAGTGATTAAATTAGATTTTTTTAAATTATCGGTCACTTACAGACAAAATTAACTTTTTGCAGTTTGTAGAAAAAATTTGAAATAGTCCATCATCTTCCGAAAAATTCCAGATGCCAAAATTAATTGGTGCTTTAAATTTTAACATTTTAGCTATAAAAAAACAGTTTCATGCAATCTCAAAAAATTCTGTGATGCTATACATGTAAAATAAAACCTTGGGATTTTGTGAAATGTTAATTTTTAATGCATTTTTATTTTCCCACAAATGATGTACACTTTAGATATAATGTATAATAACATTAGGCTTTTGTTTCTTTGCAATGGATTTTTCTCAATCCAAGTACACTCAAATCAAAACTAATCAACTTTCCCACAAATGATGTACACTTTAGATATAATATATAATAACATTAGGCTTTTGTTTCTTTACAATGGATTTTTCTCAATCCAAGTACACTCAAATCAAAACTAATCAACTTTCCCACAAATGATGTACACTTTAGATATAATATATAATAACATTAGGCTTTTCTTTTCTTTGCAATGGATTTTTCTCAATCCAAGTACACTCAAATCAAAACTAATCAACTTTCCCACAAATGATGTACACTTTAGATATAATATATAATAACATTAGGCTTTTGTTTCTTTACAATGGATTTTTCTCAATCCAAGTACACTCAAATCAAAACTAATCAACTTTCCCACAAATGATGTACACTTTAGATATAATATATAATAACATTAGGCTTTTCTTTTCTTTGCAATGGATTTTTCTCAATCCAAGTACACTCAAATCAAAACTAATCAACTTTCCCACAAATGATGTACACTTTAGATATAATATATAATAACATTAGGCTTTTGTTTCTTTACAATGGATTTTTCTCAATCCAAGTACACTCAAATCAAAACTAATCAACTTTCCCACAAATGATGTACACTTTAGATATAATATATAATAACATTAGGCTTTTCTTTTCTTTGCAATGGATTTTTCTCAATCCAAGTACACTCAAATCAAAACTAATCAACTTTCCCACAAATGATGTACACTTTAGATATAATATATAATAACATTAGGCTTTTCTTTTCTTTGCAATGGATTTTTCTCAATCCAAGTACACTCAAATCAAAACTAATCAATAAAATTAGATTGAAACAAATAGAGATACAATAACATAAAAGAATGCAATGCCAAATACAATGTTGTTGTTTTTTTAAATTTTAAACATGAATCATCATGAATATTATAATGAATAGTATAATGAATCATCATGCATATTATAATGAATAGTATAATGAATCATCATGAATATTATAATGAATAGTATAATGAATCATCATGCATATTATAATGAATAGTATAATGAATCATCATGAATATTATAAGGAATAGTATAATGAATCATCATGAATATTATAATGAATAGTATAATGAATCATCATGCATATTATAATGAATAGTATAATGAATCATCATGAATATGATAATGAATAGTATAATGAATCATCATGCATATTATAATGAATAGTAAAATGAATCATCATGCATATTTATTCGTCATTAGATTTATTCATACACCGATAAATCAGTGACTCTGAATATAAAAATAAACCCTCGTTAAATTGCTTGACGCTAAAATATGATGCAGTTAAGAGTATAAAAATATTTTAAAACTCCACCCAGCATTACAGACAGCGATGGACGATTATATATACAGTTATTTAGTAAGAAGTTTTCAAATATTTCTTTCAAACTATGCCGATTCATCACTATTTACTTAAACTCTAACTGAATCGAATTCTTAAGTTCTCATATTTGATGACTTCAAAATTAAAATGATATGTTCAGATTTTTATGAATACATTTTTAAATTATATTTAGTGCTCGAAGCCATTATTGATGTTCCATGTCTTTGTTTTTATTATAATTTTCTAACTGGGGTTGTAATATTAAAAACCAAATAATTTTTGATAAATGATATTTGTTCATTTATTTCCATTATACTATCAAATAATATTTCCAAAATTAAATGATATCTACTTTATAGTATGTAATTCAATATTCGCACCATTATTCTGATTTTTTCCTCGTTTATGAAGCTGATATTCCATTACTTTTATTAATGCTTAAATTCTCATATAATTATATTTTTATATTAAAGCTTTCTTTTTAAAGAATTAGTTATAAACATCTAAATTGTATCAACTTTAATTTAAAAAATTCATATTTTGTGACTTTTACATCTTTAGTTTTCTTTCATTCATTTATTACATAAAATTTCTAAAAAAAAGGTAGTTCATGTTTCTCATGCTTAGCATATTGTTCTATTATCTTACACGGACAGAGAAAGAAACAAGGAAATCCGCTTACTGATTTACATATTTATATCATTTTATAGTTATTTTATTATTATAAAAGAAATAAATCCTGTACCAAGCACAAACTTTCTGTACCCTGGTATCAAAATTGTGCATTCGCTAGCTTCATTACTTATTTACAATGCACACTTGCATTGCGAGCGCAGTTTGGATTCAAACACTAAATATTATATAACATAAGCTCACAGGGTTCTCATCTTTTGAATATTTAAAAAGATGTCTTGTTTCTTTGCTGCAACAAAATACATAAAGAAAGGAATTTTCCAAGAAAGAATATTTCACTGGAAAAAAAATATCGATGCGTCTCAAAATGAGAGCAAATAAAAGATAAGAGTATGGATATAATAGTTATGATTACATATTTTATGCATTGTACAATTATTATAGAAATATTTATTTTTTGTGTGCTAATAAGTTATAGCAAATGCGCTAAGAAGTTTATAAAAATTTTCCTTTGTAAGTCTAATATTTAATTGATTTAACTTGATATTTATCATTTTAAATTAAAAAGCACTGAAGATTGACAGTTAAATTTAAAGGTCACAAATAATTAGAATATAGAATACATAGAATTAAAAATAATATTATCATGGTTTGTATTGTTATTATTATTATTAAAGAAATATTTGCTTTTTCTGTGCTAATAATTCAAAGCAAAAACGATGTGAAGTTTATGTAAATTTTCATTCACAAATATAACATTTAACTAATTTAACTTGATATTTATTAATTTTCAATTTAAGAGCACTGAAGATTGAAAGTTAAATTTAAATGAGCAAATAATTAGAATACATAGAATTGAAAATAATATTATCTTGGTTCATACTCTTATTATAGAAATAATGGTTTTTTTCTGTGCTAATAATTCATAGCAAAAACGATATGAAGTTTATGTAAATTTTTATTCACAAATATAACATTTAACTAATTTAACTTGATATTTATTAATTTTCAATTTAAGAGCACTGAAGATTGAAAGTTAAATTTAAATGAGCAAATAATTAGAATACATAGAATTGAAAATAATATTATCTTGCTTCATACTCTTATTATAGAAATATTGGTTTTTTTCTGTGCTAATAATTCATAGCAAAAACGATATGAAGTTTATGTAAATTTTTATTCACAAATATAACATTTAACTAATTTAACTTGATATTTATTAATTTTCAATTTAAGAGCACTGAAGATTGAAAGTTAAATTTAAATGAGCAAATAATTAGAATACATAGAATTAAAAATAATATTATGTTGGTTCATACTCTTATTATAGAAATATTGATTTTTTCTGTGCTAATAATTCATGGCAATAACGATATGAAGTTTATGTAAATTTTTAATCGCAAGTCTAAAATTTAACTGATTTAACTTGATATTTATCAATTTTCAATTTAAGATCACTGAAGATTGAAAGTTAAATTTAAATGAGTAAATAATTAAAATACCTAGAATTGGAAATAATATTATCTTGGTTCATACTCTTATTATAGAAATATTGGTTTTTTTCTGTGCTAATAATTCATAGCAAAAACGATATGAAGTTTATGTAAATTTTGATTCACAAGTCTAAAATTTAACTGATTTAACTTGATATTTATCAATTTTCAATTTAAGACCACTGAAGATTGAAAGTTAAATTTAAATGAGTAAATAATTAGAATACCTAGAATTGGAAATAATATTATCTTGGTTCATACTCTTATTATAGAAATATTGGTTTTTTTCTGTGCTAATAATTCATAGCAAAAACGATATGAAGTTTATGTAAATTTTGATTCACAAGTCTAAAATTTAACTGATTTAACTTGATATTTATCAATTTTCAATTTAAGATCACTGGAGATTGAAAGTTAAATTTAAATGAGCAAATAATTAGAATACACAGAATTGAAGATAATATTATCATGGTTTGGAGATAAATAATATTACTGAATTGGATTAGAAATTAAGCCAGATTTTGGTTTTCACCACGATAACTTATGAAAATATTATTGCATAAAATTGATTTATACACTATTTTAGAATTTAAAAATGATAATTATATCCGTTTAATTATAGTGCTATTTTCTTTTGAATTTTAACATTTTTCTAAAAAAAATACTTTTTACATAATTTTCAGCAATATTTTTAATTGTTGTATTGGAATTTAAACCGTTTTAATTATTTTATCAAATATGCAATAGCGTGGTTTTATCCTTTTGTTAAAAGCTAAATATAGAAAGCTTTTTCTAATTATCTGTATTATTTACCTAAGTAAATAGAAAGTGAAACATACCGCAGCAAAAGACAACATGCAATTTTAAATAATCGTCGAATCATTTTTTTAAATTTATTATGATATCATGGGATTTGACACCCTTAAGCAATACACAAAAAAGATATAAAGCTATTAAAATAAAATTTGATTATTAAAAGTATAGTGAAATAAATCATGAACATCAAGTTGTATGTAAGATATTTAATTAAAATAAAACGTAACCAATATTCCCGGTGGAGAAAATGATAGGCAAAGACGGTTAGTCTAAAATACAATAAAGTATCACCAATTATAATTTCTCATAAATTTTAGAGTAGATGCATAACAAAGCAAAAAGTTAGCTTCGAGTTTGTCTTTTAAATTTAATATATATTGAAAAGTAGCTATAAATCTCTCGATTTTCTCTCTCGGCGCTTTATGTTATTAATATTTATTTATTTATTATATTTTTATTTAAATAATATTAAAATAAAAAATGATAATAAATTTATTATTGTTAAATGAATAATAAATTTATTATTAAGTTTATTAATTTTATATAATGATATAATAAATTTTTTAATAGTAGTAGCAAAACATAAAACTGATTCTAAATAGGCATGGAAAATTTTTTTACTCAATATCCAATAATATCCTAAGCTAATAAATTAGGCTGACATTATTTTTCTAAGTAAAAGCAAAGGATATTAATGCATCTATTACGATTTTTGATATTAAGGTTTAAAAATCAATCGTAAAATAAAAGTATTAGATAACAATTCCATGAACATCTTCACTGCTTCAAAGATATCAATGTACATTTCCCTGAAATCTCATTTTTCCTGCTGATATCTGCCCTAATCTTACTTTACTGCCGCTAACGAAACATTATTGTTTCAACATGATACCAACATTATACCCTTCCATGAATCGTTTGTGGTTCCAACATCCGATGCTCCATGAATTTGTTTACTCATTTTATTGATCCTCAATTGTGAAGCATTGATCTCTGGTATCTACTGACATCTGTATAGATCTCGCATTGCCACCCCTATCGACGCACTGTTTATTTCGACATGACTGCATGACCAAACACTTCTTTGAACCTATTATGGATTTCAGCAACCGCAGGGTCTATTCATATCACCTAATGACTCGTGCTTCCTCCTATAACTATTGCAAAACATGTTTTCTCTGCAGGTCTCTAGACATCCGTCTAAATTCATTATGCTGCCACCATCGGCATTCAGTTTTTTTTTTTCTAATATATTCTACAATTATATACTTCTCTGAATCAGTTACAGATGTCAACATCCAATGTTCCACGGGTGCATTCATATCACATGATAACTCGTGTTTCCTCCTTTACCTATGATTGCAAAGCAGGTATCCTCTGCAGACGCATTTCTTGTGACTGTTTACATTTGTCTAGATCTCACTGTGACACCACCATCGGCGCACTGTTTGTTTCCATATGACTCTAGATCCTGGACTTTTCATGAGCCGATTATTCATTTCAAAACCCTATATCGAACAAAGCTGTTCACATTTCTCTTCCTTCTAACCCACTATTGTAAAGTAGTTCTTCTCTCTAAATCTGCTTTTAAATGAATGCTGACATCATATCAGATCTCTCTATGCTGCCACCACCGACACATCATTTGTTTCGACGTGAATCCAGCATCATATACTTCCTAGAATCGGTTATTGGTTTTAATATCGAATGCCCTACTTATCGGTTTACAGGTTTACGCCCAAATAGTCATTTGCCTTTTTTTTTCTTTAAATAAAACTTCAAAGCAGAACTATTTTCCTTAACTGCTGAACATAGAAAACTTGTACATTTTATATTTCTGATCCTTTCATATTTAGAGGAATTATGTTCAGATTTATATCATTCAATAAACAAATGAAATATATATTTTATATATTCCTTTTTTTTAATCAGGCTTTTATTTTTCTGACATTTATTTACTCTTTGATCCTCAAACCGCTTTTTAAAAAAAATTAAACTGGAGTTTGAGGAGATATAAACTGAGAATTATTGTAATTCTACAAATATAATTTGATTTATTGAAGACTCAGGACCATATAAATGCCGAGAATTCTACTGCAATTTTATTATTTTGGAACTTCTGTAATTACATTATATATACGGTTTCAATAAATAAACTCATGTTAGCATACAGAACTTAAATTTATCGTAAACGTAACCAGTGAGAATATTAGTTCTTGATTTTCTAGCATATTTTTCCTCGATATATATTTGTCCATTCATTTCGTGTTTAACGTATAATAAAGAATATAGAGCATGGATTACAGATATCTTCTCTTTGACCAACTGGTTCAAGAGTTTAACACGGATTCACAATTTTTATGCCAAGATTCCATGCCAAATTTAAGATTTAGATTGTTGCGTTCTTAAATAGCTACATTCAGATACACACCAATAAGCATAATGACAGATAAACAAATCATTAATGAATTTGGTACAAAATTTGACACAAAAATACATGTGATACAAATATATTTAATACAAAATACATGTGAAATAAGTACATTTAATACAAAATACATCTGATACAAATATATTTAATACAAAATATATGTGAAACAAATACAATTAATACAAAATACATTTGATACAAATATATTTAATACAAAATACATGTGAAACAAATACAATTAATTCAAAGTACATTTGATATAAAATATTGTTGATTAAATCATATGCCATGTAGTCAATTTTCAATTATAACAATTTGTATGCGCAGACAGAGTTCAATCAATGTTTGCGAAATTAATAGCTTTAATGTTAAGATTATATTCTAAATTTCATCCATCTAGTTCCATTATTTAATTGTCAAATTTAGAGACAGAAACACAATTTCAAAATAAATATTTAAATCGTGGAGATTTGTAGAAATTTTTGGATCGACATTTTTTGCCAATTACATTAGAGTGGCCATGCAACAAATTTTCATTTAACAAAGTTTCTATTTAACGAAATTTTCTACCAAAATTTGACTTGGAGTAACATTTATGCATTCTCAATATTGCGATAGATAATTTTTATTTAACGAAATTTTGTACTTTTTGCCCCATTCTTGAGATTTCTCATTTATCTAAGGTACAACAAAAAATCTATCAAACAAGATCTTGATCTGTAAATAGAAGATATGGAAATATCTAATTTTTTCTTCACTGATGAAAATATTATGATTTTTGAAAGTCCTAGGAAGCAGGGGATATTGTTATGAAACTAGTCGAAATGGTCTCCCCAAAACTTTCTTGCATACTCTCTCATAAAGATGTTATCTCTCTCCACTCCAACCCACTCCTCACTTGGGTAAGGCCCTAAATGTCTTACCTGGCATTGACGAACAATAGTTATGAAATAAAGATCTGAGGCGGATTAGAATGTGCGAGGATAGAACCTGGGACCTTATGGTTCGCAGCCCAGTAACATGACCACGATACAAAAGCAATTGCTCGGGTAGCGTAGTTGTTAACTGGTTTATAAGCTATTCACCACAGACTCTCCCTCCAGTGAGTCGGAGATGAGACGAACGATATGGCAGTTGAGTGTTGATGTATTAGCTGTTAATTCTAATGCGCCTGTACCCATTTGAGTAGCGCCAAGCATTATGGCGAGTGCGTGTGGGTAAGTGATTGATGCATCAAATGAGTCTGACGACTATGGTTTCGGTTAGATGGTGCCACAACAACTGTATGAAGGTTCATCATCCGAGGTCACCAATGTAGAGCATTGTTATGAGTGAGGATAGAGCCTGGGACCTTATGGTTCGCAGCCCAGTAACATGACCACGATACTAAAGCAATTGCTTGAGTACCGTAGTTGTTAACTGGCTTATAAACCATTCACCACAGATCTTTGCCAGGAATATAACATGCTATCTTTGGTGGGTTTTTTTTCGGCAATTATTATCCTTGGTATGCGGTTAATTTACCAGGGCCAGAAAATCAGATATGTATATTTTAGACGCTTTTTATCCGGCTGATTGAAACCAATCATTACAGTTGCAGCCACAAGATCAAATATCAAATTTCAGTTATTGCGTTTACATGCCTACGAAAGTACATATCGATAATGGTGAATTCTTTGATAAATTTGGTCCAAAATTTGATCTACAATAATCTTACAATCTGAACTTTTAGAACTATTTTTAACTATGGGAAAAAAAGAAAATTATGTGAATCAACGTTAAATCTGATTTTGATATCTTGATCTTTGACGTATTAACTAGCTGATTTTAGTAAAGGCATAAAAACTTGTTGGCATTGCAATTTTATGTAATGAATAACTTAATATATTGTAAAAAATATTTACCAACATTTTTAGAAATATATCTAATAATTTTGCTTCTACAAAATTCATTTTTTTTTATTTAATAAAAATCTTACTAATTTTATTTTTTTAACAATTAAACAATTTATCAACATATTTTCAGTATTCTGGTTTTAAAAAATGAAATTCATTAAAGAAAATTAAAATGGTAAAATATTAAAATTCCTCGACTTTGCAAAATGAAATTAATTTCTTATAACCTGTTAGAATGCTACGTAATTCTATTTGTCATTTGTGGCAGCAAGTTTCCTCTTATCATAATTTGTGGCGCCATCTACTCGAAACACATAAAACTAAAATTGAACTGGATTTTCCCCTGATAACCATTGGTGTTTATTCTTTATTTGCGTCGTAAAGATGCACTTAGAAGCATGGTAGATCACTTAAAAAGGAAACTTAGTTTCTTTATTCGGTGATATAACATTAAATGTGAGATTTATTCATTATAAAAACAAATTTTCTAATTTATTTTACATTTTATTTCTAAATATTGCATTAATTTATTTTGCACACAAAAATTTCATATAAAGTGTAGTTTCTGAAAAATAATGAATTATTTTCTTTACAATACAAGCAAACGTTGTAAAATGTTTTTTTAGATATTTGAGAATATCTAAAATGCTATGAATTCGAATTTAAATCAGCATTTTCATTCTCTTAATATATTCTAGATAGTGAAAGAGAAACCTTTAGAAAGTATTCTCTGTTTCCTAATTGGATTCCTTTATTTTTACAACATTTAGTTACTTTAATGTTGAAATTTTGATTACCTGATGTCGTGAACTGTGATAGAATTATCTGTTAATTTTATATGTATTGTCCATTACAATGAGTTAGTGACCTACAGAGTTAAAGCTGAAATTTTCATGCATATATTCATGCATATGCATATTTTCATATTATTATCTGGTGTTGACAATCATTTTTTTTATTATATTTCTTTTATTTTTATTTTCTATTTTTTGCATTTTGTATTATTTATTTATTTTAAATCTTTTTATTTTTATTCTTTTTTCTTTTTTTACGATAAATCGGTTATTATTAAAAATAAAATAAATAGTTATTCAAAACCAAGAATAAATAACAAAGCATTCATTAATTGGGTACAACATAGAAAATTATGCTCTTGTAAAATAGTTGTGCAGATTCTGGTTAGAAACGATGGAGTTAAATAACTATTAAATATTTTTCTATTTATTAGAAGTTTCTTTAATAAATAGATATTTTTAGCATTCGGCCTATCGAATGTAGAAACTTGGAATTAAAATACCTTCTTTGTTCTGAGATTCTAAATACCAAAGAAAAATTTATTCTTGTAGAAAATACTTCAAAAAAAAGTGACTACTTGTAAAAAAAATGTATATTTGCTTTATTTCTCTTTTACCAACCTTTAAAAATTTCTTTATCGAACGATTTTTTTTTTCCTCTTCCTATCATACCAATTTTAACATGATAATGTTTATAAGCTAGCATACAATCTGTTTAAGCCATGCGAAATGCTTGAAAAAAAGTTATTCTTTATCAAAAAAAAGTTTTAAAAAGTTATTCTTATCTTCATATCTTTCAAAAGAACAGATTGAGGATATTTTTAGTATTCGACATATCGAATGCAAGATCTTCTTCGAATTAAAATATCTTTTTGGTTCTGCGTTCTTCCACATAAAAAAAAAATAATAATAATAATTTTTTAGAAAAGACTTCAAATAAATTCGAACAATTAAAATTATTTTGCGTTATTTCTCTTTTCGTTCAAAAAACAGTGATCTTCATGTAATCATTATTTTTTCACTTCTTATCATACAATTTTAATATGATGATGTGTATGAGCTAGCATATTATCTATAAATTGAACCATGCGAAATGCATCATAAAAAGTCATTCAGATCATTGGACTGAGCAAATAATTTTACTTATAGATAAAAATTTAGCACATAATTAATTTTTTTATAATGGTTGTTTTCTAAAAAAGGATACGTCGAAGTTTTAATTAGATTTTTAAGCAAAAGTTGATGGAAATGCTATTTTTTCTTTAATAACTGTGGAGCATATAATTGCTCAGAAATCATTTTTATCGTTCTTAAAATTCAAACAAGTTGGATAAATATGTTATCAGTTTTATTTCCGTACAAAATTTTATTTGACTTGAATAATTTTTTTTTAATTTTAAGTTATTTTAGAAAATTACTTTTTACAGTTTTAATTATTGCATTTTGTTTTGCATGCGTTGATAATTATATGTATGGCAACTGTATTTTTTTATGTGCTTATTACTGTTATATTATTGAGAGTAAATTTTTAAAATAAAATATCGATAGATGAATCAAACCTAAAATATTACCATGATTCATTTTTTGGATTAGAGCTTTGAGCTTTCTTTTGATTTTTAAAATATTAGGAATTGCTATTCATTTTATATCGTCTTATATACTTATTATCATTAGTTTTATTACAAATTTTTTTCAATTTTGTTTCATAACAGCTTTCTCTCAAATTTAACAAATTTAAAAAAGGTATTAAGATCTATTAGAGCACTTTATTGTTTTAGTTACTGAATTCATACTTGTGGTTATTAAGATGAATATTACGATGCTTTTTTTTGTATATGCGCACTATGAATCTAATGTAATAAAAAGTAAAATTTAAAAAATGAAATAAAAATAGACTAACTAAACCAAAAGATTGGCATTTTACAATGTTTAAGACTAGAAATTCCAATCTCTTTAAATTTTTTTCTTTGCTTTACTACTTTTTTTTCTTTCGAAATATTTCAGCTTAGAACTTTAAGCATATATTCGAAAAATGATTCGTCACATTTTATGGAATTTGAAAAAGATGCATTTATACAATATTCTTAATAATTAAAATGTGTAAATTATCACCGAAGATTTATTACAATAATATTCGCTGAAGTTTGAGGATGATTTTTTTTAATGATAAGTAATTTTTTTATTTGTAATATATATATGTAATAATATTTTAAAATCTAATTTCAATTGTAATTAATTTCAAAAAGTTTTGTCTTAATTTAGCCCATATTAACTTCATTCTAAAATATTCTCTTATTTCCTGATCCCATTCCATTTTTTCTACTTAATTAATTCAACAGAATTTTTGTAAAAATGCTTAGGTCGGCGGTTTACACGCTTTGAGTGAAGGGATAAAAAATTGCTGAACTAAAAAATTCTTCTAAAAGATCCCTATAATTCCCTTACCTAATTCAACACGTGTAGAGAAATCCCTATCAAAATCTCACCGTATATAATCATGGGGATAAATTTTGCATTAGCTTTTTCTTATTTCACTTTTGTGTCGTTCTATCTTGATATGCTTGTACATAAATCATTCCTCCCGAATTGGAATAAAACGAAGTTAAAAATTAAAATTGCATTCTCTGTCTTCGGCTAAGATTCTGCTTAAAAATTATGTTTATATATATATATATATATATATATATATATATATATATATATATATATATATATATATATATATATATATATATATATATATATATATATATATATATATATATATATATATATATATATATATATATAATAAACTGCTTATTTAATGAAATTATAGCTCATAAATTTTCTAAGGAAAACAGCATAAATAAATAAATAATGGAATAATGGAAATATTTTATTTTTATTCCATATGTATACTTCTGAAATTACTGAGAATATAATCAACTACAAGATAAAATTGTTGAATAAATAAATATTTTATAAACATTTGAAATCGTCATTAATGTTGTTTGTCGAAATAAAAGTGTTTGTAAAATATGACTAAACGAAGCTATTTTAAAATTTAGTGTTTTATTATTAAGGTTTTTGATGCATGCATACTAAATTTAATAAAATTCTATTGAATAGTTTTCCGAGAACTAATAAAAGAGAAAGATCAATCTTCAGAAAATATATTTTTAAAATGCACTTGCACGTTCGTTTAAATATAATAGAAACAAAAATTGTTTTTAATATTTTCCTAACAGAATAGTCTGAAATATGCCAGCTGCGCCCTAGGGTAGAGAATTTATTAAACATTTCAAATAATTTATTTTTGGAGAATCTGACAGTAAAAATGGAATAAATAAATCGCTTTCGATATAAAATGTCATTCTTTCCAGTTCCACTTTTATTTGTTATGTGTTATTGAAACTGCTTATCTATAGTTTTATTTTAAATAGATTAAAAACAAGAACTGTTTTAGAATCTTTAAAGTTTTGATTTTATTTTTTGACCATTCAATAAAATTCGAATTTTTCAGGAAAAAGCACCTTTGCAATCGATTTGGGTACCTTAGGAAAGGAAATTCATCAATTATTTTTTTAATTTACTTATTATTTTTCAAATTTACTTCAATTTTGATTAATAATATTAGAATTTTTCTGGAAAATACACATATGCAACCTAATTGGATACCTTAGAATAAGAAATTCATTCATTTCTTTTTTCAAATTTACATTAGTTATTTTTCAAATTTACATAATTTTACGTAGTAGAGTTAAACATCTTTTGAAACACACTGATAAAAGCTTGCTTCATACAGAACGATAATAATAAGAAGTGACCTAATTTTTATTTCATAAAATTTATATCAGTCTAAACTTTTGTGACTTTTGCTTTAAAAAAGAATCCTATCGGCAAGCTGGAAGGCAAAGGTAGATTCCTTTTCATCTAAGTTAATATTTTCAAATTCCTCTCATTCCTTAGAGAAAAAAAAGAAGAAAAAAACGAAGGAGAATGGTTTTCCCGAAACATTCTGGTATACTTTCCAACTATCCCCTCCCTCATCCCTTCCCGCATAAAATTGTAGGCCACGAATACCTTGAATGGCGTTCACTAACGCTATGCAAAGTAGCTGCAAATTACAGATGTGATGATATTTACAAAGCCCATATCTTAGGTATGAATCTATAATTTTTACTAAATTTATATTGAGAAAAAGTGTTTGGGACGCCTTTTTTCCCACCAATTCACACTAAAATTTGACATGGAACTGTAATTGTAGTCATAAGGCAATATAAAGAATTTTATTGATTTAAACCATTACATTTACGAATTATTGCATTTACATGTATAAGAAAGTACGGACTGACAGATGGTCAACGCTTGGCAGATTTGATTCGGATACGAATCTCTATTCAAACGCAATTTCAAGTGCAAAACTTATGTACGAAATTTTATTTATATTTCTCTTTGCGTTTGGAAATTATTGAGCCCATCTGTAATCAAACAGCCAGGCAGACAGACAGACTTCTTAACAGATTTTGCTTGATAGAAACCTACAAAAGTTTTGAATAGACGGTATATGAAATTTCATTTGTCTACCTCAAAGAGGTTTTGGGTTATCTTTGTTACAGACAGACAGACAGACTGACTGACAGACAGCCGTAATGCCAAAAATTTGTATTTAAGACTCAAGGTGGTCCGAAACAAAGAGTTTCATCAAAATCTCCAGTTTGAATTTTTTGACGATCAGAATTCCTTTTCGATACTTCGTTTACGATGAAGCGAAAATGAAATATTATATATTAAAGAAACTATAGATAATGTTTATATTGCTGTTGAAGAATTTAGCATTTATTGAAAAATACATAATATAAAATTACAAATATTATACAATTATTACACTAATCTAGGCTTGTTACAAAGTTTATATTATTGAAAAGCTTTGAAGTTTTTTGCAAGCATCAAAATTTTATACTAGTTGGCAAGAAGTGGAAGTTTATCTCTACGATTTAAACATATTTGAAGAAATTATCGTTTGCAAATTTCGTTCGTTTAATTAAATGCAAACAATAACGTTTTATGGTCGAAAGACAAATTTCTCGTTTGAATTTTCATTTATATTGGAAGAAACAAATTGTCTGCTGCTCCTAATTAATATTGGAAGTAAAATTTTATTGTTTCGGATTTAAACATTTCATTTATAACTATTGGGAATTAATTTAAAAGGAAATTTATAATCCGGATTTTTAAAAATTATTCTTTGGCACTATTATATTTATTATTCATGCTACTGACAAACATAGTCAATAAACTATGATATCTTTGTCGATCTTTTTTAGCGATAAATTGTTATTGGTCGATTAATAAAAGTAGCCATACTTCGTTAAATTTATGATGATTATCTGTTATTATTATTACAGTATTTTTAATACAATATATTGTCAGTAATACGGCAGACATTAAACTAAAAAACCATCAAATTATCAAAAGCTCCGGAATAACAAGCTCCATTTAAATATATATATACAGTGGCTCAAAAAATTGAGAGTACACCTTACTTTTACTTGATAAATCCGACTTTCAATATAAATAACACATTACCGGGTAGTGCAAACATGTTTTCGTTTTTACACATGACAAATGGTTTAATTTAGAGTAAAAATAAAGAAAAATCAACGAAAAACTTCTAAATTGAAAAGTTTCAGAAGCGTTTGTTTTAAATAAACATACGCAGAATTTTCCCTCAAAAAATTGAGAATACAACAATGAAATTCTTGTAATATCTCGCATAGAAAGAAGGTGCCAATATTTATTTGCATGTCTTTTGGCTCTTATAATGTCCTCTAAACATCGTGGTACCGATTCGACCCATTTTTTGTGGTATCTGAAGATATTTTACTCCATTCTTCTTGTACACTTGTTTTATATGGGTTTTGTTTCTAATTTTGTGTTTTAGAACCACTTTTTCGAGTATGGCCCACGAATATTCAATGGCATTGATGATGCCATGATTGATGAGGCTTCTAACATGGTGTGTGTAACTGCTATTTACAATAAAAAGACACCATATTTTGACGTTACATGCATTCTGTTTGGGGTCGTTGTCCTACTGAAAGATGAAATTTCTATCTAAACCCAACTTTCAAGCACTTTCCTTTAGATTGCTACGAAGTATATCAAAGTAAATAATATCGTTTATAATGCCATCTATAAAAAATAAATTTCCTACCCCGGATGAAGTCATGCAACCTCAAATCATGACATAGTCAAAACCATGTTTAACTGTAGGAAGTAAGTTTTTTGGATCCAAAACAGAATTAGGCTTTCTTCATACAGTACTATGGCTGTGACTGCCAAAAATGTTGAGTTTTCTTTCATTACTAAATATAGTTTTCTTATAAAGGTTATTGGTCTTTAATTGATGAGATTTTGCAAACTTCAAATGGTTTTTCTGAATTTGCAAGCTGATGAACGGTTTCTCTCTAACAATGGGACTTTTATACCCAGCTTGTCTAATGGCATTTCGCACAGTTTCAGCACTTACACTTCTGCCTATAATTTGAAAAGTTTCTGCGACAAGTTGGATGAACCATATGGTCTCAGAAATTTAAGGGGAAGTGTTAAAAATTTGGATTTAGATGGAAATTCCATTTTCCAGCAGGACAACAACCCCAAACAGAATGTACGTAACGTCAAAATATGGTGTCTTTTTCATTGTAAACAGCAGTTACACACACCACCACAGTACCCCTACATCAACTCCATTGAATATTCGTAGGCCATACTCGAAAAAGTGGTTCAAAAATACAAAATTAGAAACAAAACCCATTTAAAACAAGTGTTGCAAGAAGAATGGGGTAAAATATCTTCAGATACCACCAAAAATGGGTCGAATCGGTACCATGACGTTTAGAGGCCATTATAAGATCCAAAAGACATGCAACGTAATAGTGACACTTCCTGTGCGTGAAATTGCAAAAATTTCATTGTTGTATTCTCAATTTTTTGAGGGAAAATTCTGCGTATGTTTATTTAAAATGCTTCTGAAACTTTTCGATTTAGAAGTTTTTCGTTGATTTTTCTTTATTTTTACTCTAAATTAAACCATTTGTTATGTGTAAAAATAAAAACATATTTGCATTACCCGGTAATGTATTATTTAAAATGAAAGTCGGATTTATCAAGTAAAAGTAAGGTGTACTCTCAATTTTTTGAGCCCCTGTATATATATAAAGAACTAAAAAAACCACAGCTTCTGGAAATTTGTAGGCTGATCGTTTTTACATAATATTGCTATTAAATCTTTCTCTTTTATATTAGTATTCAATTAATTGTATTAAAGCTTTTAATCTTTACTTTAACTGCTTTTAAATAATTTCAAAAAACAAAAATGAAAAAAAAGTAAAATTTTTACCGATATTCCAAGCCGATTAAAATCCAAGCAAAATTACTTTAAATATCTTGTTCACAAAATAACAAGGGTAAAGCGGTTCTAGGGATCATGATCGGTGAAAAACTGCAGGAATTTTCCCAGTCTTGTAACGAGAACTATTGCAATAGGTAGTCTTCCTACAGGAATCTACTTAAAATGTTTAATAGGGCTGAACCCAAATGAGCATGCTTTCATTTTTATCATTGTGCCGATTAAAATAATAGCTTTTATTTACCTTTACATCAATTAAATTCTATATGTTTAGTACTTTTTATTTTCTGTATCTGTAACTCCAGATTTCGACGAATCTCCACATTTCAGATATCCATGACCTCGAAAAAAGCGTTTTTGGCATTATATTATATATTTTATAAACTAACATTACTATCTATTCCATGAGAAATTACTTAGGAAGTTAAAAACAAGAAGCATCCATCAAAGGAAATATCATTTTTATTATTAATTTTTCCTTGAAGATTCTACATCATGTACCAAGATTGATTTCATTTTTCTTTGCTTCCTTTCTTTGGCTGGCGTTCATCAATTTATCTGAATCTTTGAAAATTCTTTTCGTCATAATAAGAACTTTTTTTTGTAAATAATAAAAGAAAAAAATGTGTTAGTTTTTAATTTTTTTAACTGATTTGCCTGTCAACACATTTCGCTTCGAATGTCATCTTTAAACTTATTAACAAAAATTAAGTTAGTTGTTGATTGTTTAATTCGATGACATTATTTTAATTCAATGCAAAAACTACGTGAAATTTTTGAACATCTCAAATTTTCTATAGGCTTTTATTTTAATCAAAATTCTAACGTTTAAAAAATATACGATATAATCTAATTAGATTGTACAGAAAACTGAATTTAAAGTGATTTAAAACTTAAAACACAAAAATATTAATAACTTCTCACTAGATTTAATTCTACCTATTCCACTGACAAAAAAAAATTAAAGAAGCATATGATTTGGAATGTTCAAACTTAAATACAGCTACTGTAAACCCCTTATAATTTTTTTAATTGCGGCATTGCGATTTTAATACAAATTAGTAAAACATCCATGATTTCTTTAAAATGTAAATGATCATTTAGCATGACTTCATTCTATATATTCATTTAATTATTTGATGGCACAGTGAGCGATCACAGAGCAAATTGGTCACTAAATGCATGCAAGATAATGATTAAATTATTAGTGAATGAATATGTCAGTTTCTTGAAATTTGATTCAATCTGAAGGTCCAATTCAGTAATAAAACTCTATCAAAAAAACAGTCTCGAATATTCTCCGCACATTCCAGAATTCTAAACTTCGGACAATCATTTTTGGATTCCTTAATAAAGTATTAGGAAGAAAAAGATTTAAAATTTCTTTTTAATTGTAAAGGAATAAAATATCTTAAAACGTTGCAAAAAATATATCGATGCCAAAAATGGATACATGAAAAAATAACATTGATAACATTTTGTTATCTAGCATTTCATAAAAGATTTTTTTTAAAAATCATCTTTATATTAGATATATTTTGGTACAAGTATCATTTAAAACTGCTTAATAATTTACATTATTAATTTTTCCCCGTGTAAAATTGTTAAGGTGTTTTCCTGCGTTCGGGATGAATTTTTGAAAAACATTAAAAATAAATCGTTATATTTTTGAATATTTGCATAAAAAATATCTTTGAAGCAAGTATATCTTATGCATCTTTATAAATATACAAGTTAAGTGGCAAAAGTTCTTTAGAAATTGGACAAAAAGGCGTGTTTTTAATCAAAAATGATATAAAGCAAAAATCTTTTAGTTTAGAGGTTTATCAAATCATTTACTAAAGGTTATCAAATGATTGACTTAGAGGTTTAACGAATGATTTTGTAGACAATTTAAGAAATATATTATCTAGTTTCTGAACTAAAAAATAAATTTTATTTCTATCCATTCTTTAAATATCCGGGTTCGATTGATAAATAACAAAAAAATCAATTTTTGACATTGTGAAGCACTAAAACAACTATAAAGTATTTCTAAATAAATAATTTATTCTCAAATTCAGTGCAGCAGAGCATATTGAGAAATTATTGTATCAAATTTGAACAAAATATATGCATTAAATTTTAATTAATTAGGTTTTTCATAAGAAAATTCGATCAAAGATTAGAATTTGAGAAAATAACATCTAAAGATGTAAAATAGCATTGAAATGAATCTAAATGCAAATACAAAAATCAGTGTCAATTCCCAAAAAAATAGGCTTAGAAACAAAATTCTAACGGGTTTTATAAAGAGGCCTGTTCAAACATTATGAATATTAAATTTAAGAAATCTTATTTTCGCAAAAAGTCGACTTTTCGACATAGTCATCTAAATTACAGTTGCAATAGTTGTAGCACACAATAAAAAACGGAAACAAAATATTAAACTTACAAATAAAATTTATTCAAATATATACAACTCATTTTGAAACATTACAGATAGCACAAAAAAAGCAGCAGATTCTACAAAACAAATTCTATGGTTAACGTGTATGGCTTTCATTTTGAAGTTTTATTCACCGAAATATTTATATCTACCGAAAAGCATTTTCACGACGAAGAAAAAGACAGATAAAAAAACTTTTGAGATAAATACTATACACATATAAAACACAAAATATGAAGGTCATGGGAAGTCTACATTTTGAATTTTGAGACGCATTCTACGATGACAACATGGCAACTAGTTGAAATGACAGTCTCTAATAACACACATCAGACATGAGAATCTCTCTCCGATTCTCGGACAGTGTCCAGTTTCAGGTATCCGGATATTCTCTTGGATCGCTGCGACTTGATGTAAGGGCTGAGAACAGCCTGAAAAGAAAAGAAAAAGGAAATTAACGAATGTCCAAGGGAAGCAACATGTTATAAACATTTAAAATATCAAACAAAATTATGTTTTTTTTTTTCTGTTGACCTTCAATATAATTTTAACTTTTTTGTATGAGTGAACGGCAGTAGTTTAAAAAATATAATATTGAAACATTGCAACAAAATTTAGAAAAAAATCATGCGATTGTAAATTGATATGATTAAAAAGATAATTTCTTAAATTTAAAAACTGTATTAAATTCATCTTTATGTGATATTTTTGAACGTTGTTGCGGGAAAATGCCAAAATATATCTTAACTTTTAATTAATAAAATTCTAACAAATTTTGTTTAAAAATCGCTCTGAGATACACATTTTTACCACCCAAGGTATATATGTACCAAATTTGGTATTTGTAGATCAAACGAACTGGCTTATAGAAAACCAAAAATACACAGAGATATTTGTTTTTATTATCAATGGAAATGTTTTGTAATTATTTTATGTAATGTTTGCGTCTTAATTAAATTCAGTTGTAGGTATACATAATTTATTTTCAATTTGTATTGTACCTCTTAATGAATTTTCAGCTAGCCGAATACATATTGCTACATTATTTCATTTACCATTCTTTATATGAAAAAATATTTTGTGATAGTGCCTAAGTCCAAGTTCTGCACCAATTTTGCCAATTGTATTTCATATTGAAATTCTTAGCTCTTAAATGCATCATCATTGACAGCTTGCTCCCCCCCACACACACACACACCGTCCGTTGTCAAGAGAAATAAAAAAAAAAAACTTCGCTTCATTTCACATTTCCCATAAGAATTATTTGATGCTTAAATTTAGTTTGTTGAAGTAACTATAAATATCAAATGATGGAAAAAGAAATTTAATTTAAATTAAAAGCAACCAATATTTTCCGCGAAATAAACTGGTTCCCAAAGGTGGTTAGTGTTCATTTAAAATAATATGGTAAGTTATTAAAATTAGTTTGTTGAAGTAACTGTAAATATCAAATCATGGAATAAGAAATTTAATTTAAATTAAAAACAACCGATATTCATGGAAAATCAAGCTGGTCCCCAACGGCAGCTAGTGTTCATTTAAAATAAGGTAAATGATTAAAATTAGTTTGTTAAGGAAACCATAAATATCATATTATGGAAAAAAGAAATTTAAATTACATCAAAAGCAACCAATATTCCCTGCAACCAAACTAGTTCCCAAAGGCGGCTAGAATTCAATTAAAATAACAAGGACAATAATAAGAAAGTAATCTATAATCAGCTTCATTAATAATAAACATTATTTTCTCACGTAATAATTTCACAAATAATGCAAAACAAACTGAATTTATGACCTATGGATAAAAGCATCCTTCGAACAATAACAATCATTTATAACATCAACCCAATTTATGAGTTAATAAATCTCTCATAGGTAATTTATTTCGGCTCTGCAACTGCGACCTTAATTCGAACAAGACAGATTCCTCTGTTTATCAAGAAATATGGGAATTGTTCTTTATTTCAGAAGAACAGCCGCTTTATCTTCCCAATGCTTTTATTTCTTCTTTTCCTCCAATATATCCCTTATTTTCTTTTTCCTTCTTTAAAAATTGATGTGCCTGAATAAAAAATCAGATTTCAACCGCGGAGAAGTGTTTAAAAAATGCTACTTACTAGATATTGCGGTTACGTGATAAAATTTACCGTGAATCTGCTATATTAATAACCTCGGTATGAATTTTTCTGCGCCGAAAACGTATTTTCCTTGCCTTTACCTGAAGATAGTTCCTGCCTCCGAAAGCTCTGGAATTTTGATTATATTCTTTTTTATGATTTATTTTGAAATTGGCTGATGATAATGGGAGGAGGAATCGAAAATAAAAAATGAGAAAGAGGATTTTAAGATTTTTAAATTATTTTTTCACATTATATAAATCTTTTTAACGCCAAAAGGTGCAAATTAATATCTTCAGATGCTTTCATATTCGAGAACAGGATTTTTTTTATTCTTTTATCTGTTGCATCAAAATAGGTTGATAAAAAAAAAGTGGAGGGCTAATGGATAATAAATCATTCTTCGTTGTTTTTAAGTAAATCATTCTTCGTTTTTTATAAGTAAAAAAATAATTCCATGTTAATACAAAACCAGGGGGAAATGGTCTCCACAAACTTTCCCGCATATTCTCTAATAGAAATATTATTCCAAAGAAAGCCTTGTATGGCACTGGCGTACAATAGTTACGAAATATTAACCTTTGGCATGAATTTAACATTTTTTACTGAATCCTTTATGCAATCCTTGGCGAAATTTTTGGCGATTAATATTGGCATGTGATTAATAATATTCGAAAATCGAATTTGTCTTTTAGACGCGTTTCTCACAATTAATTGAAACAAAAATTGTAAGTCACTTAATCCCATAACAAATTTGATATATTTAAGTCACTGCATTTTTGAGTTATCGCTTCTACGTGTTTCTGAAAGCAGAGACCACCAGACGGTCAATCCCTTATTGGATTTGGTTCAAAATTTGATTTTGTAGTTATTGCGTTTACTTATATTAGAACAGTTGAACAGATAGACTTTCTCTAAATTGCATTTACTCAAAATATGATAGAAATCTACAAATTAGGAGTAAAGGCCGAATGGAAAATTCCATCTGTCTAACTTAAAGCGTTTTTAAATTGTCTTTGTCATACACAGAGACGGGCATTTTTTTAATACCTTTTTCGAACTCAGGAAGATCTGAAACGTAGAAATTCGTGAAAATTTCGAGTTCGAATTCTTTGAGAATTATAGTACTTTTTCATATGTTTCGTATACGAGAAAATAGAAAAGAAAATTCGAAACACTAGCCCAAAAAAATCTAACCATGATAGTGTTTTTGCCTTTCGTTTATCTTTATTTTATTTAATAAAAATTTATCCCTAATTATAGCAAAGATAATGTGAAAGCAAGTGTGTATAAGTTCAATAACTGTACCAACGCATAGTATTTGTCTTAAAATATATTAAGATTAGAAATAAAAATATAGGAATAAAACTAACATCAGCGAAAAGGCGTTTACTTTTTACTTTCGCTAATAAAACTGTACTAAAATACTGTAATTGTCAAAAAATTTGGAATTAGAAATTTTTTTGAATTTCCCTGTTTCAGACTCCTAGAGTCCGAAAAACATATTTCGGAATTATGTCTGTCTGTTTGTGAACCAGCTACCCAAAAACGCTTTGAGCTATAAGAATGAAATTTGGTATGTGGTCTTTACACCAAATTTCTGCCAAATTTTGAACGAAATCCATTCAGAAGAAGTCTATCTGTCCATCTGTTCGAGTACAAGGGAACACGATAATTACAAAACATAAAAAGCTAGATAGATATAATTTAGTTCACAGTTTTAGCATCGAAAATAAAGATTTTTTTTTATCAAATTTTGAACTGAGCTAATCATCTGTCGGTCAGTATTTTTTTATGCATCTAAACGTCACAACTTAAAATCGCAATGATTAAATACATGAAATTTGGTGTGTTATCTTGTAAATACAATAATTATATCTCTAATTTTGGATTTTATGTCGACTGGAATACAAGCTTTGTAAATACATATTTGATTTTTTAGTATTTATCTAATAATTACAAGTCCTGTGGTAAAGCAAGTCAACCATGTGGGATTAGAACTGCCTCTATAATTATCGCATATCTTGAATCAAAAATATTTCTTTATGGGAACATAATTCGAAAATCAAGATTAAGAACTTAATTATTATAACAATTATTTTAAAATATCTCCCATGAATCACTTTGATTATCTTATTCTTTATTTATTTATTTTATTTACTTATTTGTATTTTACTTTCTAAAATTAGGGGGCGGAACATAGCTA
This sequence comes from Argiope bruennichi, assembly GCF_947563725.1. Lineage (NCBI taxonomy): Eukaryota > Metazoa > Arthropoda > Arachnida > Araneae > Araneidae > Argiope > Argiope bruennichi. The sequence goes on along the minus strand of NC_079151.1, from coordinate 113,475,812 downwards.
AAAATATAATGCGCATGTCATTTTTTTTAATCAAAACCTTTCCTTTTTTCAAGCAAAATGTACAGTCAAAGATCTATATAATGAATTTGAATATATCTGGAAGAAGCTTCGATACACAGAATTTCGATATATAGAAATTAATCTTACAGAAATGCACATTACAAGATTTAACATGTTGTATTTAACATGTAAACAATTATGAATAATCAGTTGCTTAGGGTTTAAAAACCATTAAAAGAATTAAAATATCAAAAATATATAAATAACCATTTTTCAAGATTGTTTATCCTTTGAAAAAAATTCGTACTTTTTTTGGCTGATATGTATTTTTCATTCCTTTCTCTATATCTTAAGCTATGTTATTAAGCTGAACTTCTCCATTGTGCTTTAAGATTTTCTTCTTGAGTTTATACCCACCATAAGAAACAAAATTGAGCTGGCTGTAAAGTAAAAATCACGCTCCACATTAAGAAAGGGATTCGTAAAATAGAAGTTAAGAATAACCCATTGGAAAGTGTTTCATACTTTCAAAATTTCTATTGCAGTAAGAATCAATAAAACAGTTTGTTACCTTATTTAATTTATACGCCTTATTTAATTAAAAAAAATCAAGATATATATCATCAATAATACTTAATACAATCAAAATCTATTACTTGTTATCAAATATTTATGCAAAAATCTTCGTTCGATATACAGAAAAAATATTCGATACATAAAAAATGTCTTGGATCACAATCAAAAATTCCTGAAAAAATTCGATTATTCGATTTTTTTTTTTTTTTTCCCTTACTAAAAGTTTCTGAAATATAAAAGTTCCACTATATATCGTATATTTTTTCCTGACAATTATTCTAAATTTTAATCAATGGAAATAAATTACTTCCTCCAGACAAGATAAGGCAGTGAAAGTACCCACGGTGAATTATCTGGAGTAATTCAAAAGGGTCTTACCTGTTGCGTGAGGCGCGTGTCCTTGAACTTGTATTTCTTGTAGTAGAGAACAATGGATTCGAGGTAGGGAAAGGGAAAGTCATTGAAGTAGAACAAATCGTTTAATTTCACGATGGAGTAGTGGACCACTTCTCCCTCCGTCGTCCTGCATTTAAAAAAAAATAATCAATCTTTGCATTAAATGAATGAATAAAATTCAGGAAATGGAAGTGGAACGTCCGATAAAAACACAATGCTTCTATAATAAAAGTACTTGATCAAAATGTTAATGAATTTTTCATGGTGAATGCACTGAAGAAAAATATTTTATTAAGTCATATCACTGGTATAAAATATTTAAAGAAGATTCGAATTTCTACTCTGAAGCACCACATCATAACAGTTTTTTAGGTTTGAATCACCGTGCTTTATTTTAGAATTAAAATTTGGTATTAATTACTTAGTATTGATAACAGGCATATAATATTTTTAAATATCGACACAACGAATGCAAATGCTAATTCAGCAGCTATAACAATGAAAAGTATTATTGTAAAATATATTTAAAAACTTTTTTTAAAAAAATTTGAATCCGACAAAGAATTGATTGAAAATGAAATGCATATCGTTAAAAATTAATTTTTTATTAATTTTAAAGTAGTTTTTAAAGAACTAAAAATGGTTAGTTTTTGAGCAATAATATTCGATTTCGAGTAATACGTATGCCAACTACATTGCAAAATAAACAAAAAATTTATTGCATTATTTTTAATAGTATTAATCACAATATTGGCATTAATATTCCTGAAATCAAATGTTAAACAAAGAAATTGAGGAATTGATTCCAAAATTTTTATGGATTAACGGTCGAATGGTTTATTACAATCTTCATGTTGCCAAAATTTCGTAGACTGAAATGACAATGCCATCTACTGATAGCTAAAGGAAACCTTCTTTTTAAAATTCGTGCCTATTTATTGGAAACAACCGCTGCATTTAATTCAATTTTATTTGTGCTAAGAAATTCTTCGCAATGTAAACAAACTTAACTCAGCTTATCACATGACACAGTTTGGAAAAGTAAGAAAATATATTTTACCGATGTGACGACAGGTTAAAACTGTGGAATTTATGTCCAAAAATTTACGAACTTATAAACTAAAAAAGATCTATAATGGATTAAAATATACAGAACAGCAGCTGATTTCCGAATAAGCAGTTCCTTAAAGAAAGGGCATAAAAAAATTAAAGCCCAATTAAAAAATGTTTAATCTTTTTTAACACATAATAAATATATAAAAAATTGCTCATTTTAGGGATCATAAAATATTAGGATTATAATTAGTATTTATACTAAATTATTTAAATTATTATTTAAAATATTATTCAATTTAATTACTTTTTAAAAATACATTGGAATATTAATTTTTCATCAATTAAATAATTAATATATTTTCTTCACTTGACAGCTTTTGTAGAATAAATAATAATTTTTAATATTATATTTATTAATAATATTTCATAACAAGCCAACACATTTTGATTGCTTTGAAATTTCAGCAGCAAAATACTGCTAAATGGTTTTAAAAACTTCATTGAATACTAGCCGCCTTTAGCGACGAGTCGGTTCTCCAGTCTTAATGCTCGCCAAAATTTTAAATTAAATACTTTATCACTTTTAACAGCTTCTTCATCAAAATACCTTTTAAATTTTAAATTTTGATACTCATATAATTCAGTCACATTTGTACAAAATCTTTCAACCATAATGTACTATGTGTATCTCTAATATTCTGTCAGCTCCCGTAAAATTTCAACTTTAAATTAAAGTGGAAATGATTAAACTGCAATTATATTTTAGAAAATATTATATTTCTTATTTTATTTCATTTCATGCAGACACGTGCTGAAAATTACACTTTTCTAGATTTAATTTCCGGTAACATTTTCTAATTTGAGCTTTTATTAATGTGATGGCAACACATTAATAAAAGCTAATTTTTTCCCATGCACGCGAAACGTGCTCATGCAGGTTAAATTTTATTTTTATTTTGCGCGAGATAAATTGTTGAAAAATATAATTAAATTATTTTTTTAAAAAAATCATTAAAATAGAAATTTAATTTGTTGGTTAAATCCTTAGTATCATTAAAAGAAATAATTTTTCGAACTTTAACTTCATATTAAAATCGTATTTGTGAGATAATTCTTGTTTCGAAAGTAAGGAAATTATTAATTATTATAAGCAATTTTCTGACAAATTTTACAGCTTCAATTTTAAATAAATGATTTTAAAATAAATAAATAAAATCATATATTTTTAAGAAGTAAGTTACAAAAAGTAAGTAAAAAAACCGCTAAAAAATTCATTAACATATTGATAATTTAAAAATGTACTAAAATGTGAAAATAAATTTATTAATTATTAAAACAGATTCATCATGATGATAATTGCCTAGAATTTTATAATGTAAAAATCCACCTATGATAAAGAAATAGAACAGAAAGTTTGTGACTTATTGATGAACACAAAGATAGGGGCAATCACCTGAAAGAGAGACAAATCCTCTCCTTCTCGACATCTTCGTACAAGAGGTAAGTGCCTGGCCTTTGGCCTTCCCTCGCCAGAATCTCAGTGGCTTCTGCTTTTGTTAACACCACAGGGTCGATCCTGAAAAAGAAAGAATAATAATAAATTCCATATCTGGTATTGCTTCAACTTGGCTTTTTTTATCGTGTTGTGCCATCGAATACGTCAACCATTAAACCGAAAGGTCAGCCATTAATGACACAAACGAAACATATTTTAAGCATGAAAGAATTGTCGCTAAACCAGATAATCGATTAAACAATATTGGATTCCAAAGGTTTCCGTTCAGTTAACGCTGTTGCGTTCCGCTCGAGCGCATGTTGGTATTTGAAACATTCTTGTTTTTATGTATATTTTTGAATAAGACGACAAATAATTATTTTCATATTTTTTTTTTAATTTGTAAATGGTAACAGGTTGGGGTTTTTTTTGCGGGGGGGGGGATTTTAAAATAAAAACGTGTTATAAGTAGCCAATTTTATGCAAACCTATTTTGGCGTATCAAGTATTTGGTATATAACTTTAAATATTTATTGATTTGCTTGTTTTATGAATAGCAATATTTTGTTTTAGTTTTCGAAATTTTTAAATCAAATCAATTGAATTCTGGTTGCGTTGAGTTTTGGTTGACTCTGAAATAGCTGTCTTTTTATTGAAAAATTTTAAATCATATATCAATTGACATAATTTATGAAACAACTTGAAAATAATTTAAAGTGATAAAGTAATTTTTTTATGTTTATTTAAGAAATTTTTGATTTACACTTTGATTTAGAGATAATGTTATTATATACTTGCCGCCTTTGGCGACCAGCAGGTTCGCCGGATTTAATGTTCGTTAAAATGTTCAATTAAATATTTTATGTAACTTGGTCTCTTAATAGCTTCTTCAACAAAATATTTTTAAACTTCAAATTTTGCTAGTCATATAACTCATACTATTATAGAAGTCTTACGCCGTTCTCTTCATTTTACTATACATCTGTAATTTTCTGTTTCTAAATAAAGTAGAAGTGGAAGTTCAATTAATACAAAAATGTTTTTTGATGAAACCAAGTATGTTTTTTGAAAAATATGAGTACAGAAAACATAATCGTTCGGCATTGAAGTCTTATGTGCACTACAGAATTATTTTCATAATTTATGCAATATTTCAAAGAATTATTCAGTAAAAAATTCTCTAATTCATAATGAAATTCAGTTTCCAATTTTACTTTCAAAAGGATTTAAATTGGGTAAATAACAATATTTTATTTTGTTTCGATCAATAAATATATTTCAAAAAAGTCCTAATTGTATAAATCCAAAATTAAATTCAAAAAAAAATTGTAGCTTTATGTGAAATGGTCTGGCCTATAGATCGCCAACACAAACACACATTCGTCTTTATTATTATTATAGAATAGGAAACAACTACAAGAATTTTAATTTTTTGTTTAACTTTTCATTTACACATGTTTAACCCTACACTGCATGATTTTTTTTTCAACAAAAGTTGAGTATATCACCAAAATTTATTGTAATTTATTATAAATTATTTGAATTGCATTATAAGTTAATAGGATGTAGAGAAAAAACAACAACAAATATAATTTTAATTTCAATTTTTAATTAAAATTAATTACTTTAGAGTTATGAATAGTTTAAATAAAACTCCTATTAAATATATTTTTTTCGTGAAAACTGAAGTACAAAAACAATTTTATTAACTGTTAACTTGATCAAAATTAAAGTCAAAAATGGATGGTAGTGAGTGTGAATTCTTACACAGAATTGGAAAAAAGTTCCATTTGAATTATATAAATATATCTAGGATATTATAATAAATAAAAAGTACATAACAATTTTTTTTATGGTTGAAAACTTGTTTTAACATTTGAAATACTATTTCATTATTTAGGTATAACAAAAAAATAGTGCAGAAAAAAAAATGCAATAAGAAGGTAAGCAAAATAATGCAACGCTTCAATCATATATAGCTACTATTTCCTGTTATCTTACAACTTAATTATTCTTTTTTTTTTTAATTTTAAGAAATAACAACAAAAAAATTCAAACAGAGGAAAATATTCATGTTTGAAAATATTTTAAAGATTAAAAGAGACGTGAAATCGTGCTAATTATTAAAACCATTTCAACTGTCAATTCAATAACTTTTATGGAATTTATTTAAATTCTAAATTCAAATACAAAATTCTTAAAGATAAAATCATAAAATAATTTCATAGTTTTCTTTATTTCTAAGAATAAAACAGCTAAAATATTAAAGAAATTTATATTTATTCGTTTACAAGGAAGTATGCTTTTAAATAAAATGGATAAAAAATATTACTAATATCACCAGAAAGAATTCCATTAGAGAATAACTTTAAAAGTGTTTTCCTACAGAGAAACAAACATTAAAATAAATTGTTCTGAACGGTGCATTCACCTCTTTAAATATGCATTTTGTCTATATTTATATTAAGATCATATTTTAAATGTTATTCAGATCATGTCTGCAATGCTTTGAACGAATCGAAATAACCAGTTGTGTAAACTATTTAGTTTTGAACCCGCAAGCAAATACAGCAAAAACCTTCCTTATTTCTGTTCCAGATACAAGTAGCAAGCTGTGCATCTTCTATTTTTCAGAATATTAATTTATTTTGGTAATGTATCATTCTTAGAAATAATTTATTGAGAGAGCCATTTCTGCAAAAAATTATCATCTAAATAGCAAATGGTTAATAAATTATTCCTGATTAGGAGGTTGCTAAAAATGCTAATTAATCTACAATGTGTGAATGCAAACAAACCAAATGTAGTTTATAAGTCGAGGTTGTTGTAGAGGATATATTGCAGCGCATTCAAAAATTTAATTAAGTTTACTTTAATTACAGCAGAAATGATGAGTTTAACCGAGAATATTCGATTATTTAAATTACAGATAATATTCACAGTATGGTAATGAATGTTTTCATTACCAACGTCTGGCCGATATTCGTAGTTAAAAGTGAACAAAATAACAAAAAATATTTTGAAAAATCAAATAAATAAAATGTGTTATAAAAGAATATAGAATTTTCGGAAATAATGCTTTTTATCCAAAAGTTTTCTAAGAATATTCTGAATATCGTTTGCTTCTAATAAAAATCGTGCGATTATTACCGAATCGTGCCGAAGCCAATAATTAAAATAAATAAACAAAAAAAAATTCGTCTGCTACAATGTTTTTTATATTCTGTCATTTTTTTCCTTCAAGAACTCTAATTAAAACGTATTGGTTTTTAATATTCATAGGCAATTAAAGGCCATCAACACACAAATGTGAAGAAAAAAAATTTGAGACGAAAAACTGATAAAACATTTTGCAGTATCAAAATTATGTGCAATAAGTCTTATCTCGACCATCACCAATACAGCTTTTCCAGAAAATAATTAATAAGTAATTTAATATATTCATTTGCTTACGGCATTTTTTTAATCGAATGCGTTTTTAAAGCAGCATAATTAAATGAGCGTCTCTTTGGCGTAACGGTTTCAGTTAGTTGACCTTTCTGTAAAACACTTTCTAGTTCTAAATGCCAAAAATATAACCTAAATATTAATATGACAGCATAATTATGAAAATAAGTCTAAATTTTTATAAATATAATTTAACATTTCTATCATCTGTGTCACACAGCGAAGCAGCTCGTTAGAGCAGAAATCGTTTTAAATGAAATATAATAAACATTAATCGTAATTGACAAGTGATTTCAGAAATTAAACTTCGCTTTTGTTTAAAATTACCAAAATAATACATATATATAGTTTGTGAATATCAGTCCATATTCAAGAAAAATGAATAAAATCTTGAGGCAATATTTTGCCTCAAGATTTTATTCAATTATCCATTTAATTTTGTTAGTCACATAGAACATAAGATTTCTTTTTGGAATGCCATGTATGTCAAGAATGTAAACGATGTGATTGTCAAGACTTACACCAGAATTTAATTTTTCTGTTTGCATTCGTTTCTTTAACGTGATTTTATTATTAGAGAACAAAAGAATCTTCATTTTTAGAAGAAATATTATTTAATTTAAGCAGTCTATGTTTGTTTAGCTATAACCATGAGAAGGGAAAAAAGAAAGAAATTCTATTTCTGATCTGCTATAAATTATGTATAAATGAATGTTTACCATCAATTACAAAACAAAATATACAAAACATGAGATTTTTCTAAATAGATTAACTGTTATCAGATATTTTATGGAAATATATAATCAAACTGACTGGTTTGATATGTTAATAGAAGGAAAGAATGGCATTTAAGCATTTTCGATTTTCAAATGCCTACTTAATAATGCTATAAAAGGTAAAAAGGCGAAAGAATCAAAATAAATTATCGTATTCATCGAACTGAAAATGGTGGTGCCACCTCCGTTTAAAAAATAATATTATATCACTTACTTGTTTAAACGTGTAGTTTATAAAATCTTCAAGTTATTTTTATTGAAAAATAAACTGAAGCATGATTCTTTTCCATAACGAAATCTTTCAAAATAAGATCAAATGATGATAAATTATGGCTTTAATCCCATTTTTGAAAGTAATGAATTCATGCTTTTTCTTCATTTATAAAAGATTTTAAATCGTTTATAAATGAAAAACAAAAATGAATTTATTGTCTTCATAAACTGAAATTTTGCAGAAATTAATCCGTTTAACGGATTAATTCCTACAAAATCCAGTTCACGGATTCATCTGAACATATATAATTATAATATTAAGATCATATTTGTTTATGTCTTTCAGCAGTCTAATTTCAAATAAATATCGCTACATTTTTCTTTTATTCTCGAGACCTTTTTCTTTCAAGAAATATTTTTTCCAGTTTTATCCAAAGTTTTTATGTTTACCAAAAAAAACAAGAACTCAAGTATAAAAATATCAAAGTTAGTCTTTCGGAACGAACTAATAGCATTTTCTAAACAGAACACATACGAAAAATCGAAATGACGGTAAAGATTCCAAAGGAAATGAAGTGAAGAGCATGAAGAACTTCTGGTCAAAACTCGAAAGTCAAAAAGCGATTTTTAATGACGCTTTGATTACAGAGGGGAAAAAATCGATAAAGAATTAAGTCTCGGGTAATTTATAATAATATCGGAAGCACTGATACTTAATTTTCGATTCCAAAATAATTAAAAATTCATTCACTTTTTTGACGTTTCCTATTTTAAAAGGAAAGTAATTTTGATTATTTTGAACATACATTGCTACCTTTTTCCAATTATTCAACTATATTTTCATTATTTCTATATAATATAGTACTTTGATTATATTCTAACCAAAAATGAAATATTTCATAATTTAATAAAGAATTAATTGTAGAATTATACAAATTGAAATCAAAGTAAATATCGATTAAGAATCCAAAAGAAATAAAATAATCGTAACTGTAATCGAAAGAATTATTTGATGAAATTCAAATGAAATGGATTTCATCATTTTTAGAATTACCAATATCTCATACAAAGATTTAGAAACTACATTTATACATAGAAGCAACATTTCTCTGGAAGTAAAAATACTTTTTGACGAAGAATATAACAATCGAGTTGTTGTATAAATTAGTTAACAATTTATTTCCTTCATATATTATCTTAGCAATATATCAATATTTTAACTTCTGAATTCGGGATATTGGCCTTTTGTCTAACTTTTATATTATTCAATCAGAATGGCAAGTGTTCTTTCACCTATCTTATATTTAATCTTTACGACTGGTTTCCCTTGCCATCAATAACAATGTTGAGTTGTGTTTATACGATGTGCATAACTATATTTTCTGTCACTTCAATAAATGTACTATGAATACATGTACTGCTAAAAAGTTAAGTTTACGAAATCACTGGGCATTTTAGTCAATGTTAGAAAAATATTCTTGTCATAAAAACGTTTCGAACAAAAACAAATGGCACTCTTCTATAGCGAAAACCGAACAAGTTATGAAGCTTCGAATTTCATAACTTCTGGCCAATCAATGACCGCCTCGAGGTGAGGAGGGCATTAATTGGTTGATCCGTCTAGAGATGCTATTGAAATAGTCTAAAATACTGCGATTCAAAGCTTCATATCTTGGTCGCAGATATCTCGAAATTTTCTTGTTTAAAGTTTTCAAGTTGTCAAAAATATTTTTTGAACCTCACTTATAGGATCTGAGCATCTTATAAATATTCAGAATTTGTAATTTCTTCGGCGGTATATTTATTAACTGAAACAACATAACATAAGATTCTTCCCTTAAATTATTTAAATAAGTTTTCCAATTGGAAATAATGGCTTAAAAATTAGTTATTTAGACACAATAAGAGTGGATATTCTACAGATAGTGCTGGCGTCCTGGCATAGGGGTAGCGCGTCTTCCTCGTGATCTGGGAGTCCTGGGTTCGAGTACCGGTTCGGGCATGGTTGTTCTTCATCTGTGTTCTATCTGTGAGGTGTGTGAATGTGCCTCCCTGTAAAACGGGGTTGTGCAAGCGATTGTATGTGTTTCATCTTCATATGAGATAGAAGTCAGACTTCTGCCTGTGGATGCTCAGGGGTCTTTACCTTCAGAAGCTACTGCAACTCCTTTCCGTGGTAACACGGACACGACATCATCATCATATATATAAATCATTGAGGGGAAACCGTTTACATCTATTAATCATTAAGGCCTGAGTCAGTATTCACATTTAATGCAGAGAATTCGGATCAATAAAATTATTAAATATAGCTCATGCATTTATTAATAATATTATTGTAATTAAGGTGAGTGAATGCATGAATGAACAAATATGAATGTTATACGCAATGTAAATTCTAATGTTAATTAAAAATTCCCTTTCAATCTATTTAAAACAACTAGATAACATACTTTTGTAATCATTATATTAAGTAATCAGATTTAACGCCTGATATGTAAATACATGATGCATATACGTATGATGTATTCAATGTGAATTTCAATGTTAATTAATAATTCCCTTTCAGCCTATTTAAAGTTAGCAAATAACATACATTCTTTTTATCATTATTGTAAATTGAATGAATGATTTAACGCATGATGGTAAGCATGAAAGAATCAAAGCATGATTGCGAAATCCAATGTGAATTTTAATAAATAGTTCCCTTTCCTCCAATTTAAAATTACCAGGTACAAGCCTTTCTTTATAATTATTATATTAAAATTATTGAAAGGAAGAATATAATTAGGAAAGAAAGGTGAACGAAAATATGAGTGAGATATCTTATATATATGTAATAAATAATATCTCCATATAATAATATGTGTAATAAATAATATTTTCATATAATAATATGTGTAATAAATAATATCTCCATATAATAATATGTGTAATAAATAATATTTCCATATAATAATATGTGTAATAAATAATATCTCCATATAATAATATGTGTAATAAATAATATCTAAATAAATATCTCCTGTTAGGCTAAGCACAATTTCCCTTTAAAATACCCAAAAATTTATATTAAAAGCCGCATGTTAGTTTCGATCAATCTAGTTAAACTATCAAACGTCGGAGATTTCGAACCTTTAAATATGTGCTCTTCTGTAAATCCTCAATCTTTACATGTCGGAAAATTCATCGTAAGAGGCGAGGAATTAAAAAATCGCTTTCACGCTTTATTGAAGAGATAAAATAAGATGTAATATTTATAGAGGCCACATAGACCATCATTCTTTTACACAGACATAGTATTAAATAGATTATGTTGCATATCAGTTATGAATGTGTTATGAAATTCACCTTGAGCCCATCTCCGAAACAGAGAAAAATGAATTTAACAATTCTCATCAGATAAGCCGAATGCCTTTGGGATATTTCCATACATCTCACACACAAATATGCTAAAATGACGAATCTAAAGAAAACAAGCGAGCTCAAGATATGCAGCAAAAACCTTTTTCTATCTGACTTTGGAGGTCACATCGCCAGGCAAGTTATGCGGTGTTTAGATTTTTTTGTTCTGACACAGATTGCAGATAAGCAATCATGAAACGAGATTCAAGTAATCTTATACAATGCGGCTGTAATATTTTGGAAACAAAATGGCCGTGGTTTATCAAGTATAAAACGAAAATTGATGGATGCCACAAAATGAAAACAGAATTCCGAACTAACGCAGTCGTAAAGTCGGCGATTTTTATCTTACAAAACACCCTGAGGGAAAATGGAAACATAGTGAATTGAAAAATAAACATTCTTAAAGAAATCTATATTTAGAAGTGTTCGTGAACCTCAGAATCACATTTATCAAAATGATTTGTTTTTTATATGGTTTTTCAGTTTCAAATTATAATATTACTATCCGTCTTTGGCGACCAGCCGGTTCGCCAATCTTAATGCTCGTTAAATTTTAATAATTAAATATTTTAGGTAATTCCTACTTTAATAGCTTCTTCATCAAAATATTTTAAAACTTCAAATTTTGATAGTCATATAAATCACTCATAATATTATAAAGGCCTTCAGTCATAACGTAATATGTATCTCTTTAATTTTCTGTTAGCTCCCATAGAATTTATGATTTAAATTAAAGTGGAAATGATTAATCTGCAATTAATATAATAATATTTTTTACTGAAACAAAGCATTTTTTTTTATAATATGTTTACTGAAAACAGAGTCACTGAGCGTTTAAACTTTATGGGCACTAAAGAATAACTTTCCTAATTTATGTAATATCTCAAGAATTTGTCAACAAAATGTTCTCAGATTCATCATGAGCAGATCGATTAATTAACAATGTTTAATTTTAAATGCATCAAACACTAAGAATATAAACAGAATCATTTAAAATAATCGGTAGAAGACAGGTTTTAGAAAAAACTACTTTAAAAAAAATTTAAAACTATATGCATATACAAAAAATATATGACTAACATAAATACAATTTGCTTTCAAAAGTATACAACTAACCTAAAAATAATTTAAATCAAGAATCATCTGTTGAAAATAGTTGTCAACAATCAGAACACAATGACATGCGTGAATTTCAACGCTAATTATGGTAACTCAAATGCGTGAATCTTCTACGCCAGTTGGGGTAACGCTATACAGATTAGAAATTTTTAATTTCCTTTATTTTGTTTTATTTTAATTCAAAAGTACTTCAGAATGAATCTGAAAGATAGATTAATGAACAATGGTTAATTTTAAATGCATCAAACACTAAGATAATAAACAGAATCGTTGGAAATAATAGGCCGAAAATATTTTAAGCCTAACCTTGTTAGCGTGGGAGAAAAAAAACTGAAGCCTTATTCATTTGACGATGGGGAAATGAAAATATTTTTTTGGAGAGAAAGTTAGTTTTTAATTAATCATTAAAATTCTAATTAAAAATTTAAAAGAAAGGGACCCCAGGTGCACATTCTCGACCTGCAAGGTATGCATGTGCCAAATTTGGTAACTGTAGGTCGAACGATCTGGCCTGTAGAGCGCCAACACACACACACACATTGAGCTTTATATTAGAAGATAAACTAATTCTCATAAAACTCATTTAGATATTAGTTTGGATATTATTTTTTTAAATGATAATGTATAGAGGTTAACAAACTATCTCTTAATTGTATCATGAAATACGTGCAGACATTAGGCCTAGAACTATCCAATTTAGAACGCAGTTACTTTTAATGTTGAGTAGTAGATGGGTTAATAATTCACTAATATAAAGGTTTTCAAAATTTTAATGTGATTTATAATTAAAAAATAACAAAACTTTAACGGTTTTCTTCAATAACTTAGAACAATATTATTGCATAAAAACAATTTTTAAACCCCTTTAAGAATTAAAGAAATTAACGTTTAACTGACAACAATGTTATTTCAGTACAATTTATTTTCTAATTTTAATAAATATTTAAAATATTTCTTCTTTTATTTTGCTTTATTGCCTTGAAAAGAGTAAATTAGAGTGGATTTATTACATACATAATTTCTAAAAAAATTTAAGGAATCGCAATGTTCTAATTCGAAATATAATAACGTTTCAGGTTTGTTTCGTCTATTTTTATTTTATTTTTAATTATATAAACAGGATTACGGGCATACAAAAACTATATTTAATATCATCATTACGCGTGTGAGTATAAATCAAGTTACTAAAACAATGAAAAATATTTAAAATATACTTTTATATTTTGAAAGTAAGAAAATTAGTACTATTGATAATCTAATTTTGTTTTAAAGTTTCAGGCAATATAAAATTAATTTATGTGTTATACTATATTCGAAAGTTATGGAAAAATAACTACGTTCAAATTTGGCAGCTTTAGGTCTAACATAACTTTTTTAACTCATCATATGTATCTCAATTTATAAATAGTAATCTAACTTATTAATATTAACATGTTAAAAACTATTTTAAAGATTTAAAAAAAATTAGGAACTAATAACTAATATATTTCGCGATTAATTTTATTTCTTTTCAATTTAGAAGATTCATACATTTTGATCATAATAAAACTGATCATACTCTGTATAAAAACCTGAAAACTAAATTCCCCAGGAATTATTTATTTTTTAAAATTAAGTTTTGTTCAAAATTTCATAAAAAGAAATCATTTACTTATAAAAAAAAGATGAGGAAAAATATGTATGATTTATTTCAAATCCGGAATGAAGTATATAAAATCTTTGCTAATATAAAAGATATACTATCTTTAATCATATTTAAAGCTGAATTATAAATTTGAACAGGAGAGAACTGTGGACAAATCAAACTACATTGAGTTGCGAAATGTTGAAAAGAATTGTTGCATTTTTGTGCGCAACTCTATATTTATTTTATGTGAACCACAGATATGCCAAGAAAAGCTGCTATAAAGTGTCCAGAACAATAAATATTTTGAGAATTTACCACAGCACAAAAGGTTAAATATTTTAAAACAAAATATGTATAAAACTGCGGTTTTCTTTCAATAGAATCTAACAATAAAAATCTCTATCGCTATTACGCCTGCCGGAAGTACCAAGATAAGGTCAAAAATAAAATAATAATTTTTTTCTATGAAATATAAAGAAAAATAACGTTTCGACATCTTATTTTCAAATATCTATTTGTATGACAAAACAGAAAACCTCAGCACATCTCTGGGCTAATGTTCTCTCACGATTTTTTGGGCATTTCAAAATACCTTGACCTTTGCGTCGCAACCTTCCCAGTGCAAACCTAACTCACGTTGAGAAATAAAATACAAATAAATAAAAATCAAACGGAACTAACGCTGGTAGAAGCCCGCGTTTATCCACTTTGCGTTCACCGAACCTAACTCTTGATGACTAGCAGCGCCTCCCTTGTCCACTCTCTAAAGCTCTCTTCTTCCTACTTAATAGCACATCTTAACTTTTCTTTTTTCTCTACTGCCAGCAATTTGTGTTCTTTTTCCCCAACGTGCCTCGTGGAAAAGCTGGTTCCTGCTCTCTTCAGGGGAAAAGTAGTAATTTAACCTATTATACTTGGGACCCAAAGTTCTGAGGTAAGGGCAAGGACTTCTTGATTGAAGCGATTACTGCTGGAAGAGGTACGAGTGACAACCGTGCTTGTCAGGCTGTTTGAGTTAACTGACCAATATTTCTCTGGTCCTTCCGGTTGGTTTACGTTCGCTAATTGTTGCCCGGTGCCGTTAAATTGCCCAGGGAAGAAAACACCAGTTTAACAGGTGAATCTGCGATTTAGAAGGTATCAGTGGTTGTAAATTGTTATTTAAAAATAGCATATATTTAGAATGAAATGTTATTTTAAGTAATTTTAAGCAAAGTTTTTGAAAAAATTTTTACAGAGCGTTCTTTTCTTTACTTTTTCATATATAACGTAATATAGTACATTTTGTTAAGACATTAATTTTTTTAGTTATTGCGATCAAGTATTCCTAAATATATACACCGACAGACAGTTAACTCATTGTCTAATCGGGTTCAGAATTTGATATAGATCTTTAATGGACTGTACTATGAAGTATGTACTGTACTATGATCACTGTACTATGAAGCATTAAAATGCTTCATAGTACAGTGGAGTGATCTGACTAATTTAAGGTTATTAAGTAAATCTGATACAGCTCTAGAACTATTATCGAAAAAATCACAAGAAATATTTCATTTATTAAAGACATTCCACTTTTTTTAGTTATCGCTTTCACATGCTCCCAAATATATAGAGCAACAGATAGTTAACTCTCTGATGGATTGGATTCAAGATTTGACATAAATCTTCAGTTCTAAAGTTAAATCTGTATATTTAATTTCGGTTATTTTGCTGTTTTTGAACTATCGGGTTCCCATGGATAGATTGGCCTGCCACTGACGGAAATCGTCAAAAATTTAAAGGAAATTTGCGCGTTTGTTTTAAAAAAGCATGACAAACTCCATCCTAGTAGTTCGTTGTTTTATGTGGTTTACATTTTCAAAAACCTACAAACAGATATCGTTTTCATTTTTTTTAGAAAGAGAGTTGAATTGTAGCAGTTTTTTAGGTCTCATTTCCTGGTAAATTTTTTTACAGATTTTTTTTTTGACAATTACCGTTATCTTTCTTTCCATATCGCATATTTCGTGTATTTAAATAAGTAAAAAAAAAATACTATTATTATTATTAAGTATTAAGTAAGTTCTGTTATTTAATAGAATATTTTTAAATAAATTTAAATTGAAATAAAAGGAAAATTTATCAGTAGCAAAACAATTCTTACCTTTTCAGAAATAATGAATGTGGCTCCATAACTTAATTTTAATTTTGCTTTTTCATATCCGGATCATACTGGTGAAAATATAATAATAAAAAACAATTTTGAACTCGTGACTTGAACGAGTTCACGTGACTCACGTGAACTCGTGACAAATCTTCAAGTTGTAGTCTTTCTAAAGCATTTTTTTATATTATATTTGTGTGTGTGCTTGCACATTTGTCTATATATGAACAAGAGAACAGAAAATTCATATCACTGAAAGTCTAACCCGCCCAAAGGCACACGGATAAAGAAAACTAAATGACCGGACCACCGTAACAGCAACACTGGCGGTAACTGTGGTTGAGTCCTAAGAGCCATCGCCGGCCACGGTACAACCCTTCCCGAAGGAAGTACGTCCCGTCATCGATGAGAGGAGCCAGAGTCAGACCCCCACTTATTTGTGTACCCTCCAGGGTGCAAGATCCAACCACCATACCGGAAACATCTCATCCTCTTTTCGAGTTGCCCCTCGGAGGTCAAGACAACAGAAAAAAAAAACGAATTACGTAGAGAAAATTTAGTATGCGATCTTGACGAATCAGTTAAATCAAAATTATGAATTATAAAAGCATCAGTGACAATATATTATTTTTATTGGTAGCAATCGAAGGCATTTAATTGTCTAATATAAAGATAAAATTATTTTTATATGCTATAAAAATTGCATTCTTATGGGGAAGTAAACGAATTCGATTTTTCATAAAGAAATTTGTTCAGAATTCAATAGAAAATATTTATTTTTTATCGTTTACCAACTTCCATTCTATAAAACTCACAATCGTTAATCCTGTTGCTTGACTGATAAAATAAATCTAATAAATACGATTTGTCTTATCAAATTAATTTAGAGACATCTAAGAACAATTCTTTTTATCAAATACTTTATCTAGGATGCTTCTGTGTTTTTGTAAAATGTAAAATCAGATAACAGAGATTTATCTCGCTCTGGTGAAAGTTACATATTTCATAAAGGAAAAATTTTACACAGATAAATTGATTATGGCTTCATTTAGAAAAAAATATAGTAATTATATTTTAACAATTTTATTACCAAATAACATAAGATTTCGTACAAGAAACAGCAAAACTTTGGATAGATTTGTTTTCCTCAAACAAAAAAATTATTATTATTTATTTTATTTTATAGAAATTTAAAACTAAATTTACATTAGTAAATCGAAATATATACATTTCAGTATTCTTGCTAACCACCATTTGCGACCAGTTGGCTTGTTGGAAACATTTGTTTGCTTAATTTCAATTATGTTTACCATGAATAATTTGATTTTCTTGTACCCTTCAATAAAGTATTTTAACATCAAATTGTAATAACTTAAATGGCGTATTATTTTAATAACTTTACATTTGTTCTGTTTATTGCGTACATGGGCTTCCTAATGGAATCAAATCCATTGATGTTTAGGGCCATTATAAAACATAACTGTCCTAGTTACGTATCCCAAAATTGCACGTTGTCTTTCACTATATTGTAACTTCACTTCTTTATTTATCAAGTAAACTGCGTAAATAATGAACAAAATCTTCTTCTAAGCTTTCAATAAAGAAAAAAAATTACGTCATTGAATATCTCGTGTGTATAAATTTCTTTGAGATTAAAAAGTAAGCAAAAAAATTATTTTTGAGAAAAATATCAACTTTTATTTAATGCAGGATAAGTAAATTGGTATTATTGACAATATATATTTTTTTAATTTTAAAACAGTGAAAAAAATCTTTTTTGTGCACTAATAGTTTCAGCAATTATCCCAGAAAAACTAAAATCTCGATTAATTACTTTTATTTTTAATCAATTAAAATTTCAAAAACATATTGCTCGGAGGTAAAATATAATTGCACTAAATATATATGCACCCACTAATATAATTGCACCCACTAAAATATAATTTCACCAAATATATTTGCAACTCAATCAAAGTTAAGAAAACCAAATTAAATTTTTAAAATCAAAAATGTTTAACTGTGAAATTCGAAAATAAAAAGTTGCCTATAGCTTTAGCTATTTTATTACATATTTCTTAAAGTTTTTAAAACATTATAGTGGTAATATAATACTTTACAAAATGCAATGTAATATGAAAAAATTTCAATCATAAGTCATTTGTTTCCGAAGCCTAATATAGAGTTCAAGAGAAGATTTAACTAAAAATAAGCACTTTCCTATAATTCTACTACATTCTTTTAAATTAAAGAAAAAAAAATGCATTCTAATAAATTTCTCGTAAAAAATGAAGCTTTAAGAAATTTAAAAGAGCCTTGACAAAAAAAATTTATTTTCAGAGTTAAGAAATAAGCTATACATATATCTATCTTCCTGTGAACATATACCACAAAATTATTCCTTCGTCTCGTACCAAAAAAAAATTTTTATCTTCCGCCTTTGCAATTCTCACCAAAAAGTAAAATATGGTCTGCCATTTGGGGAAAAATCAATATCAAGCTCTCAAAATAAAACGAAAAAAAGTGAGTCACAATGACTTCTTCAAATTCACCTGCTAATAAGATATTCACGCAATCGTAATAAATCCTCTACTCAAACAAAACAAAACTAAACAAAATGCTTGCATCTCAAGTAAATGTTCACACTTGAAGAACTTCTGATTGAATGGGAGAAAGTGAAAGCCACACAAGTGTATGCCTTTTTCCACTCAGCTGATTTTATGGGCGATAAATAAGAAATGCAAACGTGAATAAATTTGGCTTCAGATCACCAACATGTAAATTTTGAGTGTTGGGTGTTTTTCCTGACTTTAAGCCTAATGTTTATTTTTTTAGAAGCAGGTATAGTTTGATTTTGCTTATTTTATTCGGTGGTGTCTTATCTCGTAGTTAAAATTCAATATCATTTCCATTCAATAGAATTTTAAAGAGATAAATATAAGCTTAAAAGTGAAAATGAAGCTTTCTAATATAAATAGAACAAAATAACGGTATTTATGATGATTATTACTTGTATGAATTTATGAATTATGAATGAACTGAAAATGATATACAACACTGTAGCTCGAGAAAATTATTTAAATATATAAAAAAGAAAATCCTCTTATAATGTAAACGAAATTGCTTTCTCAATATAAATATTAACAATTTTTTTCAAAATTGTTAAATACAAATTTGGAAGGAAAAAAAAGTCAAACTAACATATTAAATGTGAATGTGGCAATAAGTTAGTACGTTATATATATTCGTTTTGTAAAAATTATTTTTTTCATATTTTATAATAATATTATTTCGAAGATGTTTAAGAAAATTTCAAACAAAATATATTTTTCTTTTTTTTTTAGCTCTACATTATCGAATCCAAAATTCAACAATGAATAATTTTAAATATTATGTTTCTTAGAAGCATATTCTTTGGATTTTTATATAACACGTTTCATGTATTACAGACAATGTACAGAAGAACTCATGCTAATTGAGAACTCTACAGTTATAACTGTCTTTTCACATTTTCATGCTTACACTATTTTGAAATCCGAGGTTTAACTTTCAATACAATGGAATTTTTAGGAGTTGTATGGGGAAAAAATATTTCCAACTTTCTAAATTTTATTTCATAGAATTTAAATACTCCTCTTATCTTCTTCTAATAAAATTTTAAATATATAATAATCGCTTTTTTTATCGTCTCATATCTTTCCATTCACTTTCAACCCAAACTGATCAGGAGCGACCTACGCTCTAGAAACGTGGGCGTGACGAGGTGTAGTAATACATCATCACAACGTAGAATAAGATAACGTGTGGCTAGATATCATTTGTGTTTTTAGTTTGTCATAAGGTTGTGATAGCATATATTTAAAAAAATGTCTCTGTGCCTACTACTAAGCTTTACTTTGAAACCAAAAGGGCGATTTATTATGAAATTCGTGTGCCCGATTGCCATTCATTAAATGGGCATAAATATATTTCACTGAATAATAATATACTTGAATATTTCCGCTTTTTGTTACTAAACAGTGTATCTATACATATTTTCTTTATAAATAAATACAAAGAGATAATTGACAAATTAATCAAATTACTAAGGCTTTTAATTATAAAAAACAGAATCTATTTAAGTATAGATTTTTTTGAGAATATGCAGCAATTTTAAATTCCTTCATTGTAATTATTTTATGAAAACTTTTCACGATTTCTAAACTTTCCTTTAAAATATATCATTCCTATTATTAGTATATTGCAAGAAATAAATACATAATTTTCTTTTCTCTGAGACATCTTAACAAAATAAAATGGTTTTCATTAATTTCTCCGTATAAGCAAGATTCTTTTTTAAAAATTATTTTGAAAATAGAGAAGTAAAACAGATAAACAGACGAATAAAGAAATTTGGGTAACAAATTCAACCTGTTTTTTTTCCTTTATTTTTTAATAACATATTCTTTTTATTAAAAGATAAAAATATTTTAAAAGCCACTGAAATAATTTTCTGAACCGAAGAAAATATATTATCATAGAAGAAACATTCATCTGTAACTCGCAACAATTTGTTGAAAATTAAGTATTCATTCTGTTTCATGCCATTTCATTTTGATGCAAAACAAATTCAATTTTAGCCATTAAGACTGCTGACTTACGGAAGAAAAATGATAATGTTATTTGATGTTACGTTTGTTTGTCTAAAATAGAGCTAAATCTGGCAAATATGCAAATCTAACTAATGGGCAAATGACACGATTTTCCTGCATTCTTTGAATGGTGCAGCACATAAAAAAAAAAACAATAAAATAAAAAAATATATCGTTTGCTCTTTTTGCATGCAAATCTTTTAGATTAAATTCTCAATTCGCTCGAGTGACAGTCACAGTTAAGATTGTAAATTCAAACTTGAATAGTAATTTAACACTATTTATCTTCCCAACTGTAAATAAATGATACGACATTTCTAAACTCAAATTACTAACATTTTACTGCTATAAGAAAAGAATATCTAATTATTTGAGGAAAAGTTGACTAAAAGAGTAAATTCATTTCATGCTCAAGAAATCAATGTAAAATGCTCCTCACATATTTTATTTCGGAAATGAGTATATTGCAAAAGGAAAAAGGACGTGAGATCGCAGCAAAGAGTAAAATAATGTTAAATAATATGTGCAATTTTAGTTATTATGAGTGTAACATATCGTCAGCTTACTTTAAAGATTATGTTTCTGAAAATACCATACAGAATACAGTCAATTCATATTATATCATATTTACAAGATGAATTTCATCTAACTAAACATTTTTTGAGGATGTTTAGATAGATTAAATTCATGGGTGATTAGGTAGATGAAATTTTTTTGTGAGGGTGGAGGGTAAATTGTCTTGAAAATTTAATAGGTTCGGTCTCAGCTACCAGTTTAATATAAAATCCATTTCATTAAATTTTAATCACATAATCACGTTGCATTTATATGCAAAAATGATAACAAAGATCGTTTGTTTTTTCTAATATTTTAAGAAGATATTCAGTGTTCATAAATTTTAGCAGAATATATATATATATATATATATATATATACAATGCTGGTTATCTTTCATGTAAAATAGTAAAGAAGTGGCAAAGTAATTTTTAAACTACTGTACTCCAAGTACAAATTATTTTACAACAGGAGAATTAAAAGTTGAAATCTCCCCATGTTAATTTACAATTCTGTCAATTAATCTAGCATATTAAAATACATGTATAATTCTTTTTAGCATAGTCAGATATTAATAAAGTTTGATTTTTTAAAATTTAGATTTATTTTATTATTTCGATTTTTTTATATTTAAATTACATTTTCATGTTCATGAAATATATTCACACATTTTATATAATATGTCTGATTTAAATAGTTATATTTTTTCACATTTTATTTGCAGTGAAAAAAGCATAGTTCTCTGTATGCATTTTTGTACCATAAGAACTAATGTTGTTTACATAATTCCTAAATAGTAAGTTCAGAGGTTTGTAAAAAAAAAATATTTGAGGCAACATTCCCCACAAAATGCAAGTGATTGACCAATTGTGTTGTTAACTTCAACTCCTCCCGACCAGCTGGTCGGAAAACGAAATGACTCTCTCATTCAGCCAATTGCATTCAATTCACTACATTCAACTCTATTTGTTCCATGAAAAATAAAAAAAGGACAATATGTTTTGTACCATGAGATTTTATGCAGCTTCCTCTTGCGTATCTAACGAAATAAACTTTACGAATTCGAAAAAACACCAAACGACGAATTACTAAGAATTATTTTTATTCGTCGTGAAGGACTTCGTGACAAACTCAAAGGCAGCAGACGATAAATAAAAAAAGATGCAAATTGATTTGATGTTCGTCGTTCGTGTAGCTATGTCATGACTGAAGGCAATTTCTTTCAGAACAAAGCAATGACAAATATTTCAAGAAATATTAAATGCTGTAATAATAACTTCAAATTTCCAAAATAACTTCCTGTTTTTGGGAATTACGTGGTAACTATTATGTATTTGATACAAAGTAGAACCTTCTCTTTGAATTTCTTATAAAACTTTTCACAACAGCATTTTTTTTTCTTCTTTTTCTAACAGTTCACATACCGTAAAATGGGACAACTTTACCATGTGTGACAACTTTGTCTGATTTTTTTATTATTATTACTATGCTTGGTTCTTTACTAAGTTATTGAATCAAGTAAAAAAATTTCCACTGCTTTCATCCCATAGAGAAAACAATTAACGATAATCTTTTTGCACGTTTTAACCCTTATAAGTTGTTGATAAGTTTTAATAAGTGCTTTCTTTTCAACTTGTTGAACAAGCGTTTATTGGTAGTCAAATTATTTGAACAAACTATTCCTTCACACATAAATAAAAACTACTTGCTTTTCTTAAATCAGCATATAAAATCCATTTCAGAATCACTTTTCGATTTAAATTTTATGTTACAATTAAGTTTTATAATAAAACCGAGCAAATTTACACCAGAAATCTGGGTAATGTTGGGATAACTTTGCAATTTTCGAATATTGTCTTTTTATTGAATTCTTGAATATTTATTCATGTTCTATGTTTTCCATGTTCGTTTTATAATTATTTCAAATATCAAGATGCATTGGGATCAAATTGGTAAACCGTTTGTATCAAAATTATGATGATATGTTACAATTCGTTGTCTCTTCTGTGGACAATAAGGAAATGGCCAATGAAAAAGTATTTGAAAGCTTTAATATTTCCTAAAAAATATTGAGAATAAGAGTCAAATGTTTCCATTCGAAGGAATCAAGTCGTAAGACTTTATTGATGTGGAATATTCGTTTTATAATTATTTCAAATATCAAGATGCATTGGGATCAAATTGGTAAACCGTTTGTATCAAAATTATGATGATATGTTACAATTCGTTGTCTCTTCTGTGGACAATAAGGAAATGGCCAATGAAAAAGTATTTGAAAGCTTTAATATTTCCTAAAAAATATTGAGAATAAGAGTCAAATGTTTCCATTCGAAGGAATCAAGTCGTAAGACTTTATTGATGTGGAATATGAAATCTTTAAAAAAATATTTTCTGGTGCAGACAAGGGATACCTCTTGATGTTCTTCATGAAAGATTTCTTAGATTTTTTCTGAAGATATATTCCACTATTTCACAGAGGATAGGGGAAAAAAACTAATCCCTTTCAAGTATTTCCACAGCAAATCAAATTGAAGGTGAGACGTAAAAGAAAGGACCATACCAGCGGAAATGTATCTGATTGAGAATTTTCTTTAAATGACATTCCTGGCAAACATACGCAAATGTTGAAAGTCAACGTGACTCACAAAATTGATGACACGATTCTTCAAAATTTAAACTTGGAATGCTTGTTGTGGTAAAGTTCTTGGGGAAAAACAGAGTCATGCATTTTGATGGAGAAATAGAATTGTTGATGGAGAAACAGAATTTAAGGTATTATGTCTTCGTACGAATGAGAAAAAGGAAAATCTTTTATTAATGTATAAATAATTAACAAATTTTTTTATCATTTTTGAATTTTTTTTAACACAGTTGGCGACGTTTTTTCTTTTTCCATAGTATTTTTGCCAACGTTGTATATTATTTTTTAACATATATATGTTTACTTCCATTATCATGCTTGTAAAACTTGTTACTTAAATTGTCATGTAAACTAGTATTTGAGACCAATGATTTAAAATACTTTTATCTTCTTCTTCATAAGCACAACAGCCCCTTGCAGACCTTGGCTGCCTCAACCACGCGCACTTTCCAGCTCTTTCTATCACCAGCAACTCCCTTTCAGTTCAGTGCGTCTCTTTTAAACAGGGTGCGAATATTCTATGTACTAATTATCAAGTCCCTTTCAGTTCAGAGTCGAAAATACTTTTATACATTGTTAATTTACAAAGCAGTTGAAAGCAGAGAAAAACTGGCAAAGTTGTTCTTTTTCACGGTAACGATAGACAAAACTGCTTTTTTTTTTCCCAAGAGTAAAATTGAAAAAATGTTCAGCGCTCAGTAATTTTTGGATTTCACTAATCTAAGTAAACAAAAAAGATAATTTATGCAAGGTGAAAGTACTTTTCTAAAAGCAGCTAAATTGAAAATTAAATTTGTCTTTTGAAAAAAAAGGTGATTCAATTTTAAAAGATGTTCTAATAAAAAACAAGCCATGTTTGTGGATAATTAATTTTTATTAATTATTAGTATTTATGATAAACAATGAGATACTATAAACATGTTTTTAACTAATAACAAGACAGAATAATAATGAAAATAACAATGAATAACTAAGTTAATAGAACATTTCAAAATACGAATAACATATATTAAATCGCGTAGTTTTTTTTATAAAGATGGCATTTTAAAAAAGTTAAATCTTTTCGCCTTTTCTCTTAACTTCGTCACTTTTACCTGTTTTTAAGAATACGAGTCATTATATATTCCATAAGCAAAACACAGTTTTCTCTTATTCTAAATTCTTCTTCTTTAGCTATTTAAATAAGATACAAGAAATATTAAGTAAAAATAACGAATGGAACTCTGGACAGAAACAGGATTGTTAAAGAAAAGAAATTTTCAAGGTCAATATCTCCTTGATAAATGTGAATTCTAAATTCTTCATCCTACATAACACCGAAAGTGAATCTAACTTTAAGGTGGAAAACACCCACGTTTCTTCATTAGTATTCTAGTTTCATTTTAAGATGTAAAAATAGTAACAAAATTAATGGATGATACAAGTGCTAAGTAAACACATTTATGCAAAATAAAACAAATTTTTAATAGTTAAGATATAATATCTTGCAAACTAAATTATCGTTTGCATTATAAAAAAAAGCATCTGCTTAATATCAGTATTTAAATAATATCCATGATCATTTTCATAAATTATAAAAGATCTTTAATACTTCAGATAATGTGAAATAAATTAATTTAAAAGGAATTCGAAAATAAGTCTGAAATTTGCAGCCATTTGATTTATGATCTTTACAAAATGCAGCAGTTCAAATCAGATTCTTTAAAAATCAGCATCAATGTTTCACTTGCTATATAAATCCAACAACCTTAAACTACTGCATTCTTTCATAATCTGATTATACGTGTCGCTTTTAATTATCTTTCCCCAAATTTACATTAAACAGAACAACCTACATTTTAGAAGTCGATGGAACAACATAATACCCTACTTACGAACAGCCGCATGCATTTTCTTCCGTTTCAACATTAATTACCAATGCGAACAATGCAAATATTTAAGTTGTCTCATAATAAGATTGCCAGCGCACAAGAAAGTAAAGAGCATGAATGATTGCACCTGCATTAAATATTTTCGATTTCAGTTATTTATAAGGCACGCCTAATGTGGATTTTTAGACTTCCTCGTTATTATAATCTCAAAACAAATTATTGGGTTGTAATTATGGGATTAAATATATTACAATTAACAACTCACATTCTTGATAACATCAAGATAAAGACTGAATGAAACTAATTTGTTACATAAAGATAGATATTAATATAATTACACAATTAAATATTGTGGTCTTTCTTAAGTATGATTCTGTATTGTAGCCAACGCTGTTCTATAAATGAAATCTAATTTTGAGCAAACATTCAGGAATCATTGAAACAAATTATAAACTGCGATAATTATTACTGTCACTTTTAATAAAATTGTTATATTTAAATGTGACTCGATACATTTAAAAAAAAGAAAGAAATATTTAGAAAAAAAAGGAATTTACCAAGGCAATCATTATGCAAAAGATTTTCTGTTACAATACGTTGCCAAATTAAAGAGCCTTTATTGAATGCCGTTAATTAACTTTAGAAGCTTAAATGCAACACTCTCATGTATTTTTACTTTGTCTTAAACAAGTATAAAAGGATAAAGAATTGTTATCTTCGAAAATTTGATGAAATTTTGAGGTTTCATCATTTTATTTATTTATTTATTTATTATTATTTTGGTTTTGAGGTTTGAGGAAAAGAAAATTTTTGGAATTATGAATTCTGTATCTGTACATTTATATGTTTATGAACTCAATAATTCAAACATATAATGAGTTGTTAGATGTATGAAATATTGGATCTTGACACTCAAATCAGATATCAGATGTTTGAATTTATAAGAAATTTTAACAAATCTAATAAAGTATAGACATTTAAAATAATAAATGTGGATAGACATCTGCATAATAAAAGATAAAGGATAGACATGTGTATGTGAACTCTTATAACTAAAATTTTGAATATAAATCGAAATTATAATTAACTATCACTGCATTTAAAATATAACAAAAATGAAAAAAATATTTTTTTTTCATTGAATGATTTCTGAAACTAAATTCATAATATATATATATATATATATATATATATATATATATATATATATATTATTATTATTATTTATGTAATTTTTTACATCAAAACTAAGCAGACTTTGCAAAAAAAACACCTTAAAGATGGATACAAATAGTTTTATTCTAAATTCGTGCTTTGCAAGAAAGCTTTTTCAATTTCTTTGCAAAACACGATCGGCCTTGTCTGCAATCGACAAACTACGTCGAGAAATTCTTCCATTAAGAAACATTGGATCGAAGAATGTGCACTCTCTATGTACCCAGCTTTTGACTATGTGTATTTGGAAGACCGCAAGTAATCATGTCCAAAGGATATGCTTTTGATTCTCGTTGCTTCAGCTGCACATACCACGTAATTACGTCATTCAAGCAATTTTATCGTTCTTCAACTCACATAGTACTCAACACTACAGAAAAACCTAAGTTTCTACTTTCAGAAGTCTTAAGATTGTTGTCATAATTGTAATTGAGAATATTTCTTCATAATAATTCTGACACAGAAATTTTTTATTCTTTTTTTAGAAAAGAAAACAAAACAATGACTGATCTTAAAATATAAGTTAATTGCATATCTATAACAGAAACCAATATTGTGATTAATATATTACCATCCTAGTTTCCAAATAAATTGCTTTATTTTGAATAAAACGCACTGTGTGAATGGCCATGGAATGCTTACCTAGTAATAATGCAATAATTCCATATTGAATCAACTAAAAAAAATTCTAATTACAATGGTGTAAAATTCACTTTTCTCAACTTTATAATACTGATATTTTAAAACTTATACCTTTTTATTAACACTGCTGAATTTTGAAACACATTGGCAAAAATTTTCACAGCAAGTTTTTAACAAATCCGTTATTTTAGACCTCTTTGAAATTGAAAGCCCTGTTTTTGAAATTATCTATATCTATCTGTAAAACACAATAATTAAAAATCAGAAGCAATTAGACAACATAAATTTGTCAGCAGCATTTCCTAATGTAGAGTACAGTAATGGAATGCGCAAGTGTAGTAATATGAAAATTTAAAGTATTGTTTTTTGTATGAAATGTTTTTGTAACTATGTCTATTTGCATTTGAACATTATAACTCTAAAATACAACGAATTCGATATCAGAAATTCAAACGACCTTACTATAGAAAGCTGTGAATCTGAATCGACTTTTAACAAACCCATTAAAAGGTTACTGTCTACTCATATGTATACATGAATGAGATAATTCTTAAATGCAACAAGCTAGACGGTTGAATTTTAATAAACCATGTAAGAAAATTGTAGATCTAATGCATCTAATTTTAGATTTCTTCCATCATATGGTAAATTTTCTATTTACTTGTCTCCCTATTTGCATATAAATATGACAATTCCAATAATAAAAAGCTAGATAAATAAAAATTTTATGTAATTTTGGCATTAATTATGGATATGTATTAGATTTTGAATCCAATCAATCAAAAGGAAAGGAGGAGAAATGTATTCATTTTTTTTTATTATATTTCGAAACAACTAGAACTATGTCAGATTTATAAGCATACGTAAATGGTGTAAATGTCCCTAAAGATTTCAATTTAAACTTTTTTTTCAAACTATAACTGACAGACTCTTTTTTTAGCTTTGATTTTTTTCATGTCAAACTTGTACTTAAACTCAAGCGGCATGAAAATAACTGGAAAAAAAACTATAGAGAGAAGCACATACTGAAATACAAAAACAGTGTGAATTGTTGAAACGTCACAGCATACATAGAAATTTACTTTAAACGCGGCATCAACTTCTACTTTGTTTACGTGCTAATCACTTTAAAATTCCCCATGGTCTTCAAAAAGTCACGATCTTCTAAATTTTTCAGTGTTATTTCATTTTCTTGCTCCATTTTCCATTATTTGTGCGCTATGAATTCTTAATAAGAAGAAAATATGGAGATAACCTCTTCTTGCATCTCTCAATAGAAAACTGAGCTTTCGGGTCTAGGTCATTATCTCAGAGCATTTCAAAATTATACAAACGCGACTGAAAATTATATTTAATTGTGATTGCACATTTTGTTGAGAGACAAAATGCACGCAAGTGGAAGCGCAATAGTTGCGCAAAAAGCAGATATAGGAAAACTTGTCCTGTAAGTTAAACGGTCATTGACCAAATTTTTTGCATAATTTTCCTTCAGGACATTCTCAATTTGCAAGGTCGTACAGCATCCATTTATTTTGTCAGAGTTTTTTTTTTTAATATATTTATAAATAGATTCCTCGTATTATAAAAAGAACAATTCGATAGGAAGGATTTCCACTTGGGAATGAGATTCGACTCTCCTTTTTTACAACAAATTATTATCACCTTTCTTGCGAAGCCCAATAGCTTGATGATAATTTACATCTGATTTGAGGATATAAACATAACTAATCTAAAATCATCCCCTTGTGCTCTGACTCGAATTGGAATCCAGAATTAAATAAATTGGAAAATATGTCAAACTCCTAAAATGATGTTTACCAAATATAATCTTCAGTAGGAGATAATTAGACTAAAAAAATATAATAGATTTCGTAGAATTCAAAATATCAATAAGAATACAGATACGGAATAGGAAAGAATTCGCAGTATTCAAAATACCAGTAAGGATAGAGAAATGGAATAGAATAGAATTCATAGAATTGGAAATATCAATAAGAATACAAATACGGAATAGGAAAGAATTCGCAGTATTCAAAATACCAGTAAGGATAGAGAAATGGAATAGAATTCATAGAATTGGAAATATCAATAAGAATACAGATACGGAATAGGAAAGAATTCACAGTATTCAAAATACCAGTAAGGATAGAGAAATGGAATAGAATAGAATTCATAGAATTGGAAATATCAATAAGAATAGAGATACGTAATAGGAAAGAATTCGCAGTATTCAAAATACCAGTAAGGATAGAGAAATAGAATAGAATAGAATTCATAGAATTGGAAATATCAATAAGAATAGAGATACGGAACAGGAAAGAATTCGCAGTATTCAAAATACCACTAAGGATAGAGAAATGGAAAAGAATAGAATTCATAGAATTGGAAATATCAATAAGAATACAGATACGTAATAGGAAAGAATTCGCAGTATTCAAAATACCAGTAAGGATAGAGAAATGGAATAGAATAGATTTCATAGAATTCAAAATATCAGTAAGAATACAGATACGGAATAGGAAAGAATTCGCAGTATTCAAAATACCAGTAAGAATAGAGAAATGGAATAGAATAGAATTCATAGAATTCAAAATATCAATAAGAATACAAATACGGAATAGGAAAGAATTCGCATATTCAAAATACCAGTAAGGATAGAGAAATGGAATAGAATAGAATTCATAGAATTGGAAATATCAATAAGAAATAAAATAAAATTCTTAGAATTCAAAATATCAATAAGGAATTTAACAGAATTCATAGAATTCGAAATATTAATAAGGATACGAAATATTAATAAGGATATAAGTGGAATAGAAAAGAATTCAAAATATCAATAGGGATATAGAAGCAGTATAGAATAAAATTCATAGAATTCAATATATTGATAATGATATAAAAATAGAATAGAGTTCATAGAATTCAAGATATTAATAAGATTATAGAAACAGAATAGAAAAAAATTCACTGACTTCAAAATATTTGCAGTGCTAACCAAATCTATTGAGCATATGAATTTCATTATTAATATACAGCAAAAAAAAAATGAAAGTTGCCGCCAACAGGGAAGTTTTTCCCTCTACTTTTTTATATGTTAAAATAATATGAGGAATTTTGTACTTCATATTGAAAAACAAGTATGAATTATACTTCCCTTAGCACGATCTGGGTCCAATCTAACTATATAGTAAAAATACCGTATACCAAATTTCATTTGTATAAGTAATTGCGCTTTTGAGTAATCTCTTTCACACCTACGCGCGTATACAGACAGACAGACGGTAAATTCTTGACAGATTTGGTAAAAAATTTGATACACATCTAAAATTCTAATTATAAAACTATTTCCCATGGACCATCTAGCTTTTATGAGTTATCTTATTTATACGAAACATAGATGTGAGAGAAAGCAGACTTTCTCCAGATGGATTTAATTCAAAAAAGAGAAAAAAAGCTATAATTTTGGTGTAAAATTCATAGACCAAATTTTATGCTTTCATCTCTTTGTAAGTTATCATGTTCCCTGATAGATAGGCATAATTCCAAAAATGGTTTATTCGGAACCAAGTATGGAACTTGGAAATTTATCAAAATTTCGAGGTCGATTTTTCTTTTTACTTTTGCAGTCATTGTTCTTTCATTTTGTATGCTTCGCATATAAAAAAAAGAAAAGGGAGCTCTAAACCTTTGCTTAATAGACTAATGGTATAATCTAAACCCAGTTTGTGTTTTTATTTAGTAATGTAATAATAAAAAATATTAATTTAATATAACAATATAAATAATATATTAAATATATAAAAAATAAATAATATACTAAATATATAAAAAATAAATAACATATTAAATATAAATATAAATACTAATTATTATCTATAAATTAATAACTAATTTTAGTTGATTAGAGGTAAAATGTAATACATATTCTATCGAAAAAAATTCAAAATCAACTATTTCTAGAATTGTTTTAATAAGAAGGAAATTTCAACTGTAAAATAAATTTATATATTTGTAAATAATAAAAAGCAAATAAGATTTATAATCTTTATAGGTGTAGTCACAAAAGATCGCATTATTGAAAAATTATAAAAATTCTGAAAAATTCAATGAATAAAATGAAATTAATTGTGCATTGTATTATAAAAATTCTCCAAAGAATTGTGTAAGAATAAAATTCAATTAACTAATCTATTCATTGCAATCCTATCTAAAATTTTTAAAAATAAAGATTAATCATTCATTGATGGATTATAAAAATATCAAATTATCAACGCTTATTTTTTTATCATCTATATATTATCAAAGTATGTCCTTGTTCTAGCAAGACAGAACAATGCTCGCTATTTATGACACACATGGTTTCACTGATAAAAAAATACTTCCGCATTAAAAGCAATTATGACTAGAGTAAAAAAAATTAACCATAAAAATCGTTTGCACAAAAAAAACCGCTAATTTTTTTTTTTAAATTGAGGACGGCAATTTTTAACTTCTTAAATACAAATTAATATAAGACAATAGACAATAAAAAATAGCTTTAATTTTTTTAATAATCATAAAAATATATATAAAAATTTGATTAATAATGTGATTTAATAAAGTTATTATCAATATGAAATTAGCTAATGCGATATTAATTAAAGATTTTTAATACGGAAACAGATTTTGACTATTCAGAAAATTAGTCTAATCCGAATACAACGTGAACTCGTACTGTATTTAGATCTTTTTTCACATATGTTAAGAAATTCTTAATGAATTCTTTTATGAAAAGAGCATATACAAAGGTAACATCCATAAACCAAGCATTTAAGGCATTTCGTTGCCGTAAATCTGCTATCTACAGAAAAGGCCAAGTTTTCCATAGATACACAGAATAGTGCTTCTCCCTTAATAGTCGAAAAAAATCCATCTTTTCTTAAACCTGTGAATTTCACCATCAGTAGCCGGGACTGATGTTTCCTTTCAGCAAAAGCTCTTTAAATCCGTTCTAGTCCAGTGCTTGCCAGAGGCAATCGCTCGGAAAAAGCAACGTCCCTTCAGCATGCTAATCCAAAATAAACATCTCAGAAAACCTTGACCCTCCTTGATTACGTTCTTCAGTTTGTGGGCCACGCCTGTCTTCACCCGATGCGTCTGCCGAACATCTTCCCACAGGCTCGTCAATATTTTCCCAATTGTGAGGAAACGTCCCTGGGATCGCCTAACACCGTTCGATACAATGCAGATGGCCCTAATCTATTAAAAACAAGGAAGGGATATTGCCCACTTTTTTTGCATAAGTAATTTGAACTTCTCCTTAAAGAGATGTCCTTAACGAAAGTGACTTAAATGCAAGGCCTAGGCTGAGTTCCGAAAATTCGCCTTCCGTTTCAGCCCCTCCAAGTACAAAATACAAGTGTTGAGAATAATTGGACAGCACAAAATAATGTAAAACAAAAATGAGAAAGTATGGAAACTTTTACTACTAATATTGAAATTTTAAGTTTATTACTAGCAATAAAACTTAAGTCTTTACTAACTTAAAAAAAAAAAAAAAAAAAAAATAAAAAAAAAAAAAATAAACTTTGGTGTGATATCTCTCGGGTGAGTGTAATAAGTCCAAGAAATACTTGATTTCCTGCCATGTTTTTGCAAGCATCTGAAGAGTTGTTCATTGAACAATAATTGTTCATATAAATTATTACAAGGCGTTGTCTTTCACATATTCCTATATATTAAAATCCCTGAGAGTTAACTCTGGAGACAAGATTACATGATTACTTAGTGAAATGATTACATTATTACTGACAAGACAAGATAACACGATTACTGAGCTGTCTATCGTTTCAATGATAAGAAGAAAAGTGCAAGAACCATGTCAAAAATGACATTGGAAAAACGCCAATATTTGTAATTATGCTATTGCAATTTTTCCGAATTTTTCCAATTACTATCAGATTATCAGTACGATTAAGTAGGTACGAACCTGAACTAACTAAAACATAGTTAACGTGGCCGGTTTCTGCTTTATTTGCTAATTTAGAAAAAGGACAAGGATTGTTTTGAAATGAAGTTTCCAACAATGACTGAATGACAGTGACAATATGCCGTAATATTTTCTACATCACACCAAATATCACCAGTGTATACGATATACCTATGGAAAACAGACTTCTAACTCACTGCCTCTAAAATCAAGACATTGCACCAGGCTATCGTGCACCAGAACTTGATACGTTTCGACTTTTGTATGAATTCCTATGCAAAGCCTTCGTGACATCTTTGGTAAAAATAATGACATTTTTATCCCATAATTTTTGTCAGGCTTGCAGTTGAAACTAACGAATAAAATAATAAATCGCAAATAAAATTAAAAAAATATGAAAGGAACAGAACTTTTTTTTTTTTTTTTTCATTTTAGAGCTGTTTTGAGAAATGTAATATTCTACCTTCACACTGTATACTGATAGAATTTAAATGAAAAACAGCGATTTCTTATCTTAAAATCAAGGTTTAACTATCAAGCCATAAAACTCAATTTATTCAAATCAAAATGCATAGTAAAATTATGTCTAAAGTAGCTCACTTTACTTATAATCCTCAATATAAAATAAAATAAAAATATATTATGAAAGATTTTTCCAATTTTATCATATCCGCGGTTAAAATCGTCTGAGCTTCTAATTACGATAGAACTTGAATATTTCTTGTTACAGGAAAAAAAATCACAAAAGAAGTTATAAAATTGTAAAAAAAATACTTTCAAGAACTTAGTGTAAAGTCTTGATTCAAAAGCATTGTCCAAATCCTGATAAAAAAACAAATTCTTATGGATTAGAACAAATTTAATTTATCTTTCGACAATTTCAAACGAATTCATACACTAAACCATGACGAAATCTCCACTACAAACAAAAAGAATTAAGAAATGTGACCTTATACATTGCGCATTTACACAAGGAACTTCACTGTTTTTATCGGAATAAAATGAAATCGCGTTACTCAAGTGGAACCTTATTACAAACGGAATATCTTTATTTTGAGAAAAACCTAGTTATTAGTAGCTTTTAAACAATGAGAATTAATCACGCAGCAGGCTTCTTCCAGAGAAGTTTATTTTTATTTTATATTCTCTATCTCTTTCAGTCTTTTTTTTTCTTTCTCTTTTACTTTATGTCTACTTCAAAAATGAACGTGCAGAAGAATTATTTCGATGCTCAGTCGCTTCACGCAAAATGATGTTGTAACAAGCGAAGTTTAAAACATTTTGCTGTAATCTTTGTGCGTTGTTTAAAACATTAGCAAATTTCACATGATGGCATCCATTTATGCAATTATTTTTGTCAGGGTCACAGTTTTGTCTAACAAAACTTCCGAGTTCAGATTTCTTTACCAGAAGTTCCGACAGTAGTCCTTTCTTTTAATAGAGAGTATGTTCCATAGACAAATAAGTTCAACATGTGTAATTAAAATCAGAACATATTATCAAACAAATCGATATAATAATACATAAAAAATACCAGTGTCCGTTTTACCAAAAACAAATGTAGAAATTTTCAGATTTTTTTATGAAAACCATATTTGCAACTAACATGTTAAAGAAGGACCCTTCAAGTCAATATTTCAATATCAAATATTATATCTTGTATGCATGGCTTGTAAAATGGCTAAAAACAATATGCCAAAAATTCGACGAATGTTATTTCATTTTGGAAATTTCTAATTTGAAATATATTGGTCAGCTGCCAAAGAGTAATTAAAACATTAAATATCTTAACTATTCTCGTTATTTTTATTAACCATTCATATATTTTGTTTTACTTTCACTGTCAAATTAAAAATCGTACATATTCAGTTATGATATCGTGTTTTGTAACAGATTTAAGCATTTTGCATCTCTAGACAATGCATAGTATAAAGCTCTTCTTTTCATAAATGATCACTTTAATTTCAGATTTCAATACATTTTTCAACCTGTTAAAAAATTATTTAAAATTAATTTTTTTAATTCTCGCCATCTTGTGGAAATACATATGGTTTTAAGTATTTAATTATTTTGTTACGGAATTGTTAGCATTCAATTGAATTAGAGCAGATGCTTCGTGTTTATGAATGAATAATAACTAAATAAACGTAATGAGACAAATAAGGGTCTTGATAATTAAATTTAATAAAATTTAATTACTTCCTGATATTTTTTAATTTATACAATTAAAATTTTTCTTATAAATTTATTTATTTCTCTACTATACTAAAAATGCATTTTAATCTATCTGCACTGAGCCTTGAGGTTCTAGGCAGCTGCCTAATCCGCCACTGAATATGTTCCATATTGATTCAATGATGATTCCATAAAACAACTGGAATGCTTATGAATTCCAAGTCATTTTTGTCTAGAAGCTCTGAAAGATAAATTTGGCTTTTAAATTTTAAATTCTTTGCACGTAGCATTACGAGATAATTAATATATTGGGTAATGAATTATCAATAAATCAGTTAAATAATAAGACTAATAAAGATATTATAAAAAAATCTATAATATTATTTTAATTTGTTATATAGTATATTTAAATATTTCTTGAGACAAAAAGTGTCTTCTGTTTTGTAGGTGACCTCAAATAAGAAATGTTACTTTTTTAGAATTATTATTATCAAAAAAGATATTATTATTATTACCAAAAAAGATATAATATACAGTTCCGTCATATGAAATATTCCATTTCTGAAAATTTCCTCACAAAATGTTTTGAATTCAGTATCAATTAATGTTAAGGTGTGCGTGTGAAGCATCCGTGAATTAAAACATTCGAAATCGTTTTCTTTTTCTGCATTAACTTTATTTTGCAAGGTTGGGGAAAAAAAATCATGATCTAGTTGATTTTCAGTTCAAATCATCCCGTCCTCCTTTATGAAAAGTTTTAACATTTAAGCGCATTGAACCATGCATGTTAAACTATCACATGATTCCAAAAATAATTTTTTCGGATTCAAGAAAAAATCGAGATTTTTCAGAACCAGAAGATTTATCGAAATCTTATCAGATTTTTTTCGCTATAATAGAATTGCCTTCTACATATTCTATAAATGAAAAAAATTAGCACAAGTGTGAAAAACTAACAATTAACTGAAGCAATAAAAATTTATTTTAAAAAAAATTTTATTACGGAAATTTGGACAGTACATTTTTCAGTGAAATTTAAACGCACAATTAAAGCAGTTTAAAAGTCATCCCTTATTTTGCTGATCTCATTATAAACTTTATT
This sequence comes from Argiope bruennichi, assembly GCF_947563725.1. Taxonomy (NCBI): domain Eukaryota; kingdom Metazoa; phylum Arthropoda; class Arachnida; order Araneae; family Araneidae; genus Argiope; species Argiope bruennichi. The sequence goes on along the minus strand of NC_079151.1, from coordinate 113,438,756 downwards.
ATGTATAAGTATATATTCATTATTTTGATCTGTCGTTAATTATAGTTTCATTAGTTTATTTTATTTTTCAATTTAAAAATAAAATTGTATCTGTGAATATTTTTTTCTTACCAATATGATGGGTAAGAAATGTTAATTTTAATTTTCAAAGAACGATTTTAATAATATTCATTTTTATCTAAATAAACAGCACGATAATCAAGTTGGCAAAATATTATTACATGTCGAAAAATCTCTTCAAACAATATTCAATTTATGAGCACTCTATTAAGGCATGATATAACACAATATCTTCATAACATTATATTATATTCTAAATGCATAAAATATCGTGAAAATTCTAATAATGTGCTATTAGAAAAACGACATATGCAAAGATAAAAAGGCATCGTTCTCGACTTTACAAAGTTTTATGTCTATTTAATGCTTGTGCCTATGTAATTTCCTTCAATCTGATTTCATCTTTGAAGTTTAGCTATAGAACAATTTAGTTCATCTACAGAACCATTTAGAAAAAGTTTTTAAAATGAGTTTTTAAACTATTCGACTAATTTTCAGGTTACAGTGAAAAACTTCAAATAAAAAATTTCATCTCAAACTGCCTCAAATTAAGGCTATTGGAGAAGAGAGGAGAACAATTTGTTGTCACATATGAGCCTACATGTTTCCCTTGATTAGAAATAAGAATGTTTGGCAGCTAATCAATGAGTTTGGAAGATCCTTAATTTAGTTGAAGAAGTCCCTAGACAGCTCCTGGATGTAATCAATTCCCAGTTCCCATTAAACGACATTCCTGTTTTCCGCATAGAAGCTACTTCAAATTATAATCAAGAAAACGTAAACACGTTTTTAACAATATTATTTGAAATTATGCGCTTTCAAGTGCAAATCAAAACTTATCATCATCAGAGCGTTTGCTCCGTATAATATTTTCCGACTCCATTCATAGAAAATAGAAATAGAAAAAATTAAAGAGTGCTGTAGTATTACACAAAATATAGGCACTGGTAATTAAATAGCTTTCAAGCTGCAAATCTTAAGATTCTTTTAAAAAAAGTAAATAACTTTTAGTCATTATATTAAAATAGTGCATCACTTAATAAAATTACGTTTTTCCTAAAAGAACATATTTTATTTGACACGTTTTCTTTTAATTCTTTTCATACATTGTTTTAAATATAATATATTTTACATCAATAAATTGGCTAATAGAATATGTTAAATAAAAACCGTCGCTCAATTGTTTTGGTAACCGAACAAATATTATAGCAATTCACAAAAATCACATCACGCATCAATAACAAATATAAAATAACATTTATTATCTTATTTAGCATTTAAATTGCAAAAAACGTACTATCTTAAACAAATGAAATGTTTACATTTAGCTTGCAAACGATATTTTTTTCCGAATATAAAGTTATCCTTGAATGGTATACCGTTAATTGTTTGGGCATATATAACTATAAAAATATTTAACATAAAATATGCTTTATAGATGGATTATTGAATTAAATATTGTACAAAAATTATATCCATATCTGTACAAAACTTCTGGATTTGAAATATAGATAGAATGTTAAAATTTAATGAGATTAATTTTAATATTCTTCTAACTGTAACATAAAATTCTTCTCAAATACTTTAATAATTCATTAAGGAAAACTTGATACACGATTTTTGTTTTTAAAAACATTCTTAAATGATTATTTGGAAATTAATAATTAGTTAATTCGTATTGAAAGCAGAATTCTAATAGGCAATATAAATAAATTATTAAGTGCAAAATATAATATAGCAACAAAATATATATTCCTTACTTTGTCGTTGATCCCATTTTCTTATCCAAATTTCCTTCGTTTCAAACTAAATCCACATATATATAAAATCTCAAAAATATTTTTAAATCTTTTAATATCTATACAAAACCCGCAATTTTCATGCTGTACTTCTTAGATCCTATTTAAAATTCAAAGTATTCGCTTGAAAATAAGACTTTAAAAAATTCTTCTAAACTTTCGGTTTCTAAAGAAATAGTAGAGAAGGCCAATGGATCGCCGGATATACCTCATACATAGTAAGAGTATGGCTTTAGAATAATCCAAATCCCTAAAGTTCACTCACCCGTTTCGAAGGTTAGCGCCCTGACCATCGTAAATCATGGCAGAATTTTATACCGGATAGGGAAAATATAAAAGCGATCTCCGACTTTTAAAGTGGGCAAAGAAAAAAAAGCTAGGGAAAAACTTTTTACTACTTTTAAGTGGAACTGCACAAAAGAACGTAACTCACAGAAAGAAAAGGCCATTTTAAAATTGCTTAACACTACGCATGATTTAATCTGGATTATTGATATTTTCTACGCTCATCTAGCAAAGAAAGCAAGATTTTAGTTCTTTTGTTCAGAAAATGCAAAGAGAAGATATTGAAAATATACTCATTTCAAAGTTTTTCGGTCAAGTTAGCAGGAAATTATGCATTAAATAGCCACTTTCGGTAACCAGTAGATCTCCCATCATATTACTCGTATTAATTTAATCAATCAAACAATTTTAATCTTTCTCAAAAAAAAAATTATTTTAAATTATACTTGTACAATCAGCAGAGAGCATTCTGATTTTTTTAGTTGCCCATGAAAAATGGCAAAATTAATTCGTAAATAAAAATTGACTCTAGTTGTTGATTCTGGGGGCTCTGCCAAAATTAATTTTGCGATATATTTCGACACTAGAGAGTAGTAATGGGCAGATAACCGTTAATGTCGTGTCGTGTCTAGGGCTCAGTAAATGTGGCTGGGGCACTTTGCCAATGTTTTCTTCATAAAATATGTACCATGAAGTAGAGTTTTTCCATCGAAAAAAAAGAGTGATGGTAATCAAGAAACCATTGATGTCATATCTAGATAATCATATAACACATTTTACAAGAGTGATCTTCCTTAGACTTTCACACATACTTTCAAATAAATTTATTCGTATAGTATTAATTGCTTGCATTGGTGGATAATAGTTACGACAGAGCTTGGGTGATTAATCGTTGTAATGCGGTTAATACACACGTATAGAAAACAAATGTGTCTTTTGGATATATTTCTTCCATCTGATTAAAACCAAATTTAATTCAGAACTTTAATTAAGAGTCACAAAATCACAAATCAATTTTCATATAATTAAGCTTTTAACTTTTTTTAATTATTACATTTACATTACAGTGGAAATACAGACCGATAGACGGTCAGCCCTTTGAAGCATTTAATTCAAAATTTGGCTCATGTATACATTTTAGATATTAAATCTATATACCAAATTCTTTTCACCTCGCTTTCTTCGTTTTGCACTTATCATATTAATTTATATTAGAATAACTGGACACACAGACTACCTTTGAATGCCTTATGTTCAAAATTTGATGGGAGATTACAAATTTGATGCAATAACCCTATATTAAATTTCACCCGTCTAGCTCAAAACGTTTTTTGAATTATGTTTACAAACAGACAGACAGGCAGACATAATTCCAAAAATGTGCCTTTTCGGATTCTGGGAGTTCTACTTCGTGGAGATTCATCAAAATCTCGATTTTTTTTTTTACAATAAAAATTTAACGATTGCAATTATTCTTCGAATAATTTGCATATGCGTAATAGACATAGATAATTCGTATTTTGTAATAGAAAACTATTATGTTTTGTTGCAATGTTTTTTCGAAGCATACGGAACAATTTAACACAGTCCATCAAATCTTTTATTCTTGAAATACATGTTTCGCCTTTCATCAATAATTTTGAAATTTTACTTGCACTAGCGGCATTGTTATACACATTAAAGTACAAATTAGTGGTAATCCATTCATTAAAAAGATGGAATTGCGTCTTCCCCTAAAATTATTCCAAATATTTATTATTCTTTTTCTTTATATTTGCTCACTATTCCCCATTCAATTTTTTATATTCTTGAAATCGAGAGAATACTAAATAAAACAGAGACCTAAATCATTTAGCATACATTGTTTAAATGTTTAAACTGGACTCACGTTTCTGTCTGGCATCACATCATAATCAGAGAGAAAATCAAAAATCGACATTCTTCCGAGATTTTTTTTATCATTTTAGTTTCTCTTTCTCTTCTCCTAATTTGTGTCCCTTGACTTTAAACTTGAAACATTTCACTTTAATATTTGTGCGAAAAAAACTCCTCATGTTCACTACGTAAGCCTTTTTTAATCTTATCAATTATTTAAATAAAAATTATTACTTTCCGAGAAGAAAAAAAATAAAGATATTTTGGGGTATATTCGTAACACAGTATAGCTGCGTTAATCGAAAATGAGAGCCAGTTGCTGTTTATTTAGTACGTGGATCAAAATTGTTAAGTAGCTTAAAATGTATATTCCACTGTTTTGCTGAAATGAAATGTAATATTTCTTTATTATATATGTTATTGTTTTCTATACTCACGAAGTATTAGCGCGTTTAAATTGTTACAATGGTTAAAAAATAATTTCAAACCTATTATAGAGAATGGTAATTGATGTAATTTCAAATTCAATCAGTTTATATCCAGTCTAGTCACATGATACATATAATTTAAACAGAGCTTTCAATGATAGTTTCATTAATTTCATACAGTAAAAATGCAGAAAATATAACATTTAACTTAAAATGTAAGAATTTTGTTTCATTAAAAGATACAAATTACCTTTTTAATATTATAACATTAGCATGCTTATGGGCTAGTTTACAATTTATAAATTAGGGCAGGTATGGCTCTATATGCAGAATAAGTAATATCACTGCCTTTCCGACGCGCCCGAAGGCACATGGATAAAGAATACTGAATGACCAGGCCGCCGCAATAGCAACACTGGCGGGAACTGTGATTCAGTCCTAAGGGCCATCACCGACCACGGTACAACCCTTCCCGAAGGAAGTACGTCCCGTCATCAATGGGAGGATCCAGATCCCCCACCTATTTATGTATTCACCAGAGTGGCGAGATCCAACGACCATACCGGAAGCATCTCATCCTTATTTCGAGGTGCTCCCCGGGGGTTCTATATGCAGAATAAAAAATCTTTCAAACTGCCCTATTGGCAGATTGTTAAACTGAGAGCTAAAACAGTTGGACGAAGTTGCCTCTTGGATAGCAGATGCTAAATGAAAAAAAAGGATTTTTAAAAATTTTTATTAAAATTTATTTTTTATGCTCTTTTTGTCATTTTTAGATAGATGCCTATGGTAGAATGTGCTGGTAGAAATAGGCAGATCAAAAATGTCACACGGTAAGCTTGGACATCTGTCAACATAACGACAGCACCACATTAGCGAATTTGTGCTTGCATCGTAAATTTATTCTCGATCGAAGATGTCAGTTTTCTATCAAAATTCTTGTCATTTGCAGGCAGTTTTGATTTTGGGCTTCCATTTGATGAAAACTGCGATTTGAATGGTCTCAAACTCTTATGATGAGTCTGCTCTTAGTAAAAGAGCCTGTCATGAGTTCTTTTAACATTTCAGACCGAATGTTCATGGTCAAGTTTATGCTCAGCATTTTGTGAGGCCATCTCGGTGTGATACATTATGAGCTGCTACAACCGAATGAAACCATCACATGAATTCAATATCGAAAGCAATTAATGCGTTTGAGTCGAGCATTGAAGAAGAAACGTCGACTATATCAAACGAGAAACGGCAAATTTATATCCTTTAACATGACAATGCTCAACCACATGTTTCAAGACCGGTCAAAAAGTACTAGGAAACGGTAAAATGGGAGATCTTACCTTCCCCCACCGTATTCTCCAGACGGTATTCTTACCAACTACCATTTGTTTCGAAATGCTGGCTGATCCGCATTTCCGCTCTCATGGAGAAATCCAAAAAAGGAGCTATTCGGGTATCACCACAAATGAAACTTCAATTTCTCAAAATGGAAACTGACAAGTAACAAAAAGATGGGAAAATGTGTAAATAGCAATGGACAGTACTTCGAATCATGAATAGGTAAGTCATATCACTGACTCTCCGACCTGCCCGAAGGCACACAGAGAATAAATACTGAATGACGGACCACCACAACAGCAACATTGGCGGGAACTGTGGTTGAATCCTAAGGGCCATCACCGCCCACGGTACAACCCTTCCCGAAGGAAGTATAACCCGTCATCGATGGTAGGAGTCAGACCCCCACCTATTAATGTACCCTCCAGGGTGGCGAGATCCAACCACCATACCGGAAGCATCTCATCCACTTTACAAGGTGCCCCCGGGGATATATCATGAATATGTAAGCACATTTTAAGAATAATACCCCAGTTTCGGACGAAAATGATGAAAGCTAAATTGTACTCTTAACATAAACCAAGGTTCTTTTTCCCAATTACTTTGGAGTACATTATTGCACAAAAATTGTTTATATATCACATTAAAGTTCAGAAAGTAAGTTTTTTAATGATACAAATTCTATTTCCTTACAATTTTTTTTATCACTTTTAATAATTTTTTTCAGATATTTTAAATATATTTTACAATTGTATTTCCCATCGCTTTACTACATGGAGACGTTTACTGCATTGAGACATTTTGTTTGCTCGATATCTACGTTGAGACATATTCATTGCATTTTTTTTTATCAGCAAATAATCCCTGCAACATGATTAAGAATAGATTTCAAAAAATAAATAAAGATAGACGAATCAAGCTTGTAACATTACCATGCTAAGATCAGTTAAATTCTCAAATCTCCTTAAAATTCTATTACTCACATATTAAAATAATAAATGTTCCTTTTTTAATTGTTGTAAAATATTCACGGGGATCACTTTTTTTGCTAAGGTATTTATTTTCTAAATGACTTATGCCTACATGCATGCGTGTATGCTTTGATATAGATAATACGATCAATGTTATTAATCACTTATTATTAGTAACTAGCCGCCTTAGGCGATCATGTGTGTCGCAGTGAATACTAACTATGTTTACTTTTAATCGAATCTCTTGGTAATACATAACTTGATCTTCATGATCAAGAAAAAAAATTTAAGCATTTAAATGCGACAGAAATTAAAGCTATGTTGTTTTAAAGTCTTACATATATTTATTCACTGTATAAAAGAACCATCCATAATGAATTAAGCTCCATGACATCATAATATGATTAAAAATGAAACTATCTTCTAACTTTCGTGGTAGTGTGGCTTCTCTTTTTCATTTTTTTTTACTAGTTTTCTAAATTTATTCTCTTAATTTCATGATTATATAATTATTATTTACGTTGATGAATGTTATTGATAACTAGTCTTCTATGACGCCCAGTTGTTTCACCAGGGATATTGATTATATCTTATCTTATTCAGACATCACTTTATATCCATGATTCTGTCCACCTGTCAAACATTAAAGCTGTGCTTTATTAATAGTCGCACATATGATCTCTTCTTCGTGTATATGAACCTTTATAATTGAGTCTATACCCATGACATCATAGCTTTATTAAAAGCGTCATTGTACTTTTTATCTATCTAACTTTCATGGTAACATAACTTTACATTTTTATTCGTCACGTAAATTACATAGATATTATGCAAAATCCTTCTTTTTTAGCTTTCAACAATGAAAGAAAATCACGCGATTAAATTGCTGATGGAACAATGAAAATGCAATAAATACTGGTAATTAGACAAAGAAAATATTTAAATCTATCGCTAAAAATTAAGAACAAATATAATATTTTCAAAAAAAATTGCCAAAATTCAGGAAAAATCTGCAAAACAATAAAATTGCTATAATTTGAAAATGAATTTTATAAATTTTAAAATGGTGTAAAAATCAGTTTTGTGTAATAATATTTTATGGATTTATCACAAAAATGTCACTTAATTCTTAGCCAATAAAAATTCAACGAGAATTGCTCCGATGTGCACATTTTCACCTTCCAAATTATATATGTATGCAAGTTTAGGAGCTTAACGTCCAGCATCTGGTCAACATACACACGCACATTCCTTATTATTAGTAGTAAACGGTGACAATCTCGGTTAATATTAATAAACGGTAAAATGTAATAATAACAAGTTAATGTGATGGTGGATTAATCACTTTTATCGATTATTATTAATAATAATCGATTAAACACATTAGCCGTTATATAAACCTTAAAAACTATTATATAAGACAATCCTAGATTCCGTGAGCGCCGCTGACATTAACGGATTACATAAGGTTCCGTAGAAATGTCTCTTCCATGTCCTAACAAATCGATCAGCACCTCCAGAGCTATTTGTAGTAACTAGAGGGCGCTCTCCGAGGACCAGGGATATGTTTTCCCCATGAATAAATGCATGTATTGCATATATGGGATACAACCAAATCCCGAAACTGTCACTTCCATAAGCGAATAAGCACTCAAAGCAAGGAATTCTGCTTTCTTTCAAACACATTTGAAATTCATGCAGAAGCGTTTGAATACGAAAATATTTATCTCGGGAGTGAAATCGGAAACAAGAACAAGATATGCTTTTGTCGCAATAATACATAAAACTACGTATTGAACGGGTTATTAAACTGTATCAAGGAATAAAATTTTGTTTCACTAATCATATTGAGTGAAAATTTAACTACTAGCAATAAAAATATAATTTATTATTATGTATAACAATATTTCGAATTATTTAACGATGTAAGATTGAAGAATCAAACATTTATAATGAACACTGAATTTAATGCATTCTTGAATGAATACTAGAAAATGTTTTTATTTATCCATTTTCCATTGTTTAAGATGTTTAATTGAAGAATCAAACCTTTATAATGACTATTGCTTTTAATACATTCTTGAATGAATAATAAGAATTGTTATAATTTATCCATTTGTTGCCATTTAAGATGTTCGATTCAAGAATCAAACCTTTATAATAGCCATTTCATTTTAATATATTCTTGAATGAATAATAAAAATTGTTTTAATTTATCCATTTGCCATAGTTTAAGATGTTTAAATGAAGAATCAAATCTTTATAATAGCTATTGCTTTTACTACATTCTTGAATAAATAACAAGAATTGTTATAATTTATTAATTTGTTGCTGTTTAAGATGTTCGATTGAAAAACCAAACTTTTATAATGGCCACTGCTTTTAATACATTCTTGCATGAATACATTCTTGAATAATAAGAAAAATATTTTAATTTATACATTTCTTATTTTTTAAGATATTTGACCAAAAAAAATCAAACCTTTTTAACGGCCATCGCTTTTAGAACATTCTTGAATGAATAATTAAAAATAATTCATCCATTTGTTGCTGATTAAGATGTTTAATTGAAGAATCTAACCTTTATAATAGTTATTGCTTTTAATACATTCTTGAATAAATAATGAAAACTTTTTTAATTTATCTATTTTTTGCTTTTTAAAATGTTCGATTGAAGAATTAAAGCTTTTATGATACCCACTGCTTTTAATATATTCTTGAATGAATAATAAGAAAAATGTTTTAATTCACCCATTTATAATTTTTTCAGATATTTGACAGAAAAAAATCAAACTTTTATAATAACCATCGCTTTTAAAACATTCTTGAATGAATAATTAAAAATAATTTATTCATGTGTTTTTCTTTAAGATGTTCAGTTGAAGAATCAAATTGTTATAATGGCCAGTGCTTTTAATACATTCCTGAATGAATAATAAGAAAAATATTTAAGTTTATCCATTTATTATTTTTTAAGATGTTCGACCAAAAATAATTAAATCTTTATAATGGTCACTGTTTTCAGAACATTTTTGAATGAATAATTAAAAATAATTTATTCATTTGTGATTGTTTCAGTTGAAGAATTTCAATTATAATGGCCACTGTTTTTAATTCATTCTTGAATAATTAATAGTAAATATTTTAATTTATCTATTTGTTATTTAAAATTTTTTACTGAAAATTCAAACCTTTATTATAGCGATTGTTTTTAACACTTTCTTGAATATTGATGTTATATAAATAATAAAAAATGTTTCAATTTATTCGTTTTTAACAATTGAATTTCACATTTTAAAGATATTGTTATGGAAAAACATTAAAAGCTACAAAGTTAGAAAGCTGTATCTTGCTTTTTTTAATATTTCTAGTCTCCCTCTTTTCTCGTGAATGAAGCATATTTTATATTAATATTTTAATAACTTATTCAAGCAAAAAACAGGGATAGCTCATTTGTTAATAAAAATTAATTAATATTACAAGAAGGTTTTGAGTTAGCGAAGAATAGGCACAAGTATTTATAAATGAAAAAAATATAGCTGTAGATTATAACATTCTGAATTCCTGAAAAATTCACTTATTTTTATGTTAATAATTGTTCAGAAAAGTGTAAAAGAATGTATAACTGAACAAGGATGAAATTTTCAAGCTGAAGTTTAATAACAATTTTACAAAAGAAAGAGATATTGGTTTTTTTTTTATCCAGTAATTAAAAATGGCAACTTGAAACTATCTATCTTGAAATTCTATCTTTAAATTAAATTTTGAAATTACTTTTTAAAAATATGTATTTCTTATGCAGATTTCAAATTATTATTCTAGTTCTAAATTATTCAGGATTAAAATGCTATTTAATAAATGTTAAATGGCATCATATGAGCTCCAATGACATGCAAAATATTTAATGCAAAAACAGTGTTTTATAAACTTTACTTTCAAATAAACTTGCATGCATTTAGAGACATCACACAAACATTAGGGCGTGTTTCATATCCTTCAGTGTCCATTCTAATTATTACCTTTCCGTGACGCTTTACGCGCACATTAAATAATCATTCTGTCAACATTTTCATGACAGCATCTCGCCATAATTATTTATTTCGCTTTTGTTTATCTAAAAGTATATTTCTCACGAGCTGCAGGGTTGTATTTTAAATGAACAGTAAAACAACCATTTCCTTTTTTAGAACTACAATCAAAATTTTTCTGTTAAACAACAACAAAACTCATAAAAACCTCGGAAATCAACTTTATAGTTGGTATACAAAAAGAGATCTGTCATTTTCGGTAAGTTCCATAATTCGTTCTTTTGACAAAGCGAAAAATTCATTCACGTATTTATCCAACTGAATAAACAACGCCAAAATGCTTTTAGAAGACGACATTGAATGTCTATCGCTTGTTTACAAACCAGCACGAGGAAATCGACTGCCAATCGTGTATAAGCACCTGCTTGTAGGAGGAAGGAATTATTTTAATCCAATAAATATCATGATTGTTCTCACTGGTTTTTATTTTTATTTTTATTCCCTTAACGAGTTAACTGTTTTTAACGAATATATTTATCATGAAAAAAGTACAACGTTTAACGTTATGGCGAGTTTATTCGTCAGGAGTAATTTGCAGTTTGAATTAGAATTTTAGTAAAAACTCAAACATATTCATAAATTTCAAGAAATAAATTTCAAGTCGAAATCAAAGAAACAAATAAAAGATTATTAAATATTGTAGCATGCTTTGCTCAGTACCATTCTCTAACAGCAAATTAAAATAATATATTATTTTTTTTATGTTTCTTTTCGTTCATATGCAAAAAATAAATGTGATTATTGAAATAAAAAAATAAAAGTCATTTCATTACAACATAATTTCATATTACACGTACTCAGCGTTTGACGAGTATACTCGTCGCTAAATTTTTACGATACAATTTAGATACGTATTTCCCGAAGAGGTCTAAGCAGTTAACTAGTTAAAGTTCTTTAACATTTGAAATTTGACGTGTCCATAGTATCCAGTTGTATTGACAATCGAATATAGATTATAATATCCTAATGATGCTGACAAATTATATTTCTTCTTGATTTTATTATTAAGGATATAAACAATTCAAACATCAATGTGTTGTATATTTTCTTTTATAGTTGAGTTATTCACCATCTTTTATTTGATCGTGATGTTAAAAATAAGTACTTCTTGAATTCGTAAATGGAATCAGATGTCGGAAAGTTTATCTTGAGCGATCGTGATTAGTTTACAGATCCGATGTTAGTGATGCCACGAATGAAAACGCATTTGGAAGAATTTCATTTTCCCCCCGCCAGTAATAATCCAAGTTCGTGATCGCATTTTCAAAAAGTCTGTCTGAGAATTGCGACATTTATTTGTGGAAGGATTTCGAGATGAAAATCTAATCTACTTAGGACGTTTAACATGCTAACTTACTTAATACTAGGTGGAGAGATACTTTAACAGCAACAAAAATGTTGGCCATAGAATAATAGACAATGAATAGAATCGTTTGCAGTTAATTATGAATCCAAGTGACAATGATCATAGATACAAACTGTCACTGAAATCACACAAAAGAATTGCAGCATTGAAATGGCATTAATAGTTAAGAGAATCAAACTCATCACAATGAATAGTTTAAACATTTTTTTTTTATGGAAGAGAAAGAAATATGAAATGGAGTTGGATTTGATTGGCTAGATTAATCTTCCTGGAATCGTCTGAAAACGCATTATGAACAATACTTCATAATGTTGAACCATTATCAGTCACTAAGAAAGACATCTGGATTGCTATACAAAGATTAAAATGACTAGATTTTTCTGATTTGAAACCTAGACATTATAGAGGGATAGGAACCCAAATTGAGATAAAATTTCAGAAATAAGAACGGTCATTTTATTATGGATTTTGGTCGATGAGGGTAAGAAATCGTTTGCATCGGAGCAAGAATTGACGGGGATATATTTAATCATATGATTCCGACTTGTAATAAATCCATTAAATCATTCTTTTAAAAATCACATCTCAATAATAGTAATTTGTATGTTTCACTGAATTTTATTTTCATCACATTTCAAAATAAATAAGATTAAAGTAAGCTTTGGCAATTTTAATGAAGCGCTAAACTTGAAATATGCACTTTTATTATTAAATATATTTTTATTACTAATAATATTTCTTTTAGCAGGAGTGTTCTTAAAGTTTCTCTTTAAATTAATGTCTTAAAATATTTACATTATAGATATAATCGTTAATAATTCGCCTGGTCTAAAAGTGGGCGAGTTTTAACTCATTTGGGAAGTACAAAAAAAGTGTGGTAAAATGTAACCCTCAACCCCCAGTCAGAAAACTCGTATTATAAATATTGAATTATAATAATTTATAAAGAATTTCCTATTAAAGTTCCATTTCGCAGCACCTCACAGGCTATTTCGGGATGAACTTTTAAATTTTGATTCGAGGTCAGAAAACAACGGCGACACTTGAAGAACTACCTTTTCTATACGCTTTCATGCAGCATCCAGAGGCAAGACGATAAATCCTTGACATCAGATTTCACGTGCACAAAACTCAAAACAGATATCTGGGGAAATCGGATTTTTAATACATTTCCAACTTTAATTTTAACGCCATTTACAAAATTATTTAATTATATTTGTAACGGTAACAGTAATGAAGTCGGTGACAAGATAAGTAAATATAAATTAGACGATGGCAAAGTCAAATTCTGGTTTGCCTCGGTTGATTAATCGTCTGGGACAACAATAGTGGCAATAGGTCGTAATGTGTTACACAGCGATCTGCTGTATAAACTCCTTGATTATGAAATAGATACTCTGAGCACTGTATTGTCCTAGCACAAGGAACATTCGATAGGGTGAAGAACAAGATCTACTTGGTGATGCTTAGATTGTATCATAGATTAAAATTAACAGGGACGTAGCTAGTCAAATGGAACAAGTGCTAGAGCGCAAAACAAATATGGAGAATATAAATAGTGTTTGCTAATTACTAAGTGTAATTCGATATCCAAAAATAAATTTGGCGCAATGTTATACCACAGAAAATTAGTAATAAGACTTTTAAATATGTTATGACTGTAAGAAATAGGGTAGTTCGCAATATGTGCGAGGAGCTTCTCATACTTCCAAATTAAATCGGGACAGTTTTTTTTATTGATAAGCAATAATTTATGATAATGCTTATAAGTTTATATACTCACTGTTAATTCAGTCATGTGACATGTCTGCTGAAAAGAATAATTTTTCAAAAAAGTTCTACGAGGTAGACTATTGTATCCAGACTTACCAAAATTAGCATGTAATTATTTCTTGGATAGTAAGTACTCACTCACAAAGGAGTTTTCAAAATTTTAATTAGAAATTAATTAAAACTTGCTGTTTTTCTGTAATAGCTCAGAGCATATAATTAAAAAAATATTTTTAAATCACTTTATAATTCGAGAAAATAGTTTTTCAATGATATCAGTTTTATTTCAGAGCCATTTATTTTCCAACTTCAGAAAAACAATTTTAAAATATATTTTACAGCAACACTTATCATTATTTTAGTTACTGGATATAATGTGCAAGTTAATGTAGTATAGATTTAAAAAAAAATCAAAATTGGCAAGTTAAGCCTAAAACATTAGCATATTAAGATGTTCCAGACGAGTGATTCGAATCCTTTTTCATTTTCTTATAGTAACTATTTCTACAAACTTTAAAAAAATCGTCTATTTTTTTAAAAAATCAAATATAGCTATAAAAAAGTTTTTCGCAATAAGAACATATTCATATAGTTTCAGGTTTCAAACTTTTTCTCAAGTAAATCGAATTCTATAGTTTTCCTACACATCTCATGTTTAATGCTGTTACGAAAAAGTTGACACATGATGCAAAACAAGACATTTCCCGACAGAGGGCCAGCAAAATCGATTCGATCTGACAGAAACATGTGACTTTTTAGCCGAAGACTAGGAAGAGCTGTAGAACAAACCGTTCAAGCCTCATATAATCTTAAGTCAATAATGAAACATGTTATCTAACATATGGATTGTATTAATTCATGTTAGAGTATTATGCTTATCAAGCTATTTGAGGAATTATAGGGCTGATGTAGTAAGAAGTTTGGAACAGAGATGCTTGGATTAGACATCGCCCTCGTCATGTGATAGGGCTCAAGATTACAAGATCCTTCCCAAGCAAGCCTTGATGTTGTTTCTAAATGAAATGGTTCTATATCAAGTTCAAAGATTACGAAACTGATGACAATACTGTTGTCCATCTAAAAAGTACATCATTTCGGAAAATTCAATCAAATGATAGCCAAGCAAACGAAGCAGGCTATATTTCTTTTGACTACATAAAAGCACCGATGCCTTCTTTTGTCCAATTCTATTGTGTTTTGAATTTTTGAAAAAAAAATTTACATAAATTAACAAACCTGTTAAAATTAGATGTATAAAAGTAAAGCCTTCTGCATTAAGCTTTTCTAATATTAGAATTGCACATTAAAACATTTAAATAAATCAGTTAGAAACATTATTGAATAAGATTTCAGGAAAGAAAGCAAGTTCCAAATTAATTTTGAAAGAAATGTGTAAAAGGCTTCATTTTTATTTTAATTATATTTAAATGTCAAATTAAATAATTTAGAAATGAAGACGTGCTACCCCTTTCTCTCAAATATCCACTAGACATGCGCTGCTTTCTCCTTGATTTGAAAGTCTAATATTTAATTATTGCCCATGCATTTCTCTAAAACGGCATTGTTTGTCTAACCAAAACGAACTCATGTTAGCACATGATAATAATCGTGAAGATAATTTTAGAACGAATTATACTATCATTTGAAGACGATCGAATGGATTGCACTTATCTATCATAAATATAAGAAATTTTAGAAAATCCTTATAAACAAACAACGCAATTAAAGCCAAAAAGCCATTGATAAAAAAGTGGAATAAAATAACGCAGAAGTAAATTATCACTTAGAAACAAATGTATTTAATTACAGTTATTGTTATTCGATTGTAATTATTTAATTAATTGAAACCTTTGGAAATATAATAGATAAAGTAGTAAAAAATATTAAGCAGTATGCTTTGAGAAATTGTTAGATTGCATTTCAAGCAAAAAAAGTGCAATGCAAATTTTTGATGCTACAGAAAATGTATCATTTGAAAACAATTACTTGACTTGATTAAAATTAAATTATAAATTCTTGATTTGGAGCGGGATTGAATAAAGATTTCAAAGTTAATTTAAGGAAAGAAAATTGTAATATAAAATTGGTTCATTTTCAAAATCCAACAAATGATTAAAATTGAATTAAATAGTATAAAAACACAATTAATAAATAAAAATAATGAATCACCAATGAAAAAGTTAGCTCTTCCATAATAAAATATATTAAATCATTTGAATCGTTGTGAAGAAAGCAAAAACTCCAATATTTATTATTTCTTCTGGTTTGAATAATATTAATATAAAATCTATCTTCGGTAACTATTTCTTTGTTATTATCAAGATAAAAGCAGGTCTTATTTTTTAAAAATTAATTTTGGATAAAGCATTCGAATTTTGTTAAGAAAATATAGCAGATTTTCATAAAAGTTTTTTTTTCAAGCATTTTTTTTTCAGGAATATTCTTTCACTGTGTCTGTAGTTATCATAATTATTAAGGTTTAAAAAAACATTTCCTAATTGATGGATGGAATAGATGATATATTATAATTATAAATGAAACTTCTTAGTAGAAAATAAAAGGCAAATATATTGAGTTGATATTGAATATTAAGAGCAAAATATATTTGCTCTTAATTAATAATGTATTATAGAGTCATAAATTAAATGATTAAATTTTTATTATAATAATCATCGTTTCAATCAATCTCATATATATACAGATATCCACACGTCTAATCATTTACAATAAGCAACAATTTTCTTTAAAAACACTTAGTAATCATTTAAACTATTTAGAAGATTTCCCGAATTTTAAATAGTCCATATAAATAAAATTAGACAATTACATCCCACTTATATAGAAAAAAAAATTCTAAATTGTTTAGAAAAGTATAAATTTTTAAAAACTCAGATTGCTACTGTCTTTTTTAGAAATTCTACAGCAATTCTTGACAAAATACAAAAATAAGAAAAAGAACATTCAACAAATGATTGAGAAATGCAAAAAGCACATATCAAATTTTTTATTCGCATAAATTCTACCGTTGGATGAATCTACTTCTCTACAAATAAAAAATATCGTGTCTATTTCAAAATAATCACAGTCTTATAAAAATAGAAATCCAATACTTACCTAAACCACTGCTTATCCTTTTTGGCGTTGAATCGAAACCTGCCACCGCCACACGACAAGGCAATACCCATCGGCCCATCTGCTCACGGAACTTGTCTACCTAACACTGATTCTCCTCCGACAGCCAAAGGGTCGACATCCAATTCGACCCTTCGGCATAGGATGATTTTATGCTTGAACAACAGATGGCGCTGTAACGTGCCATCGGAGCACAGATAGCTCAGAATTTCCGCAAGAAATTCCAATTTAAAAATTTACTATCAAATCTTTAAAAAGATTTACATTTAAAAAAAAGCATGTAAATAATTATTTTTAATATTATAATGTTTATAAGCTCTCATGCTATCTTTAAACTGCGACATGAGCAATGATATTTGCATGAAAAATCGTTCAAATCACAATATATATATATAAGATAGACGGATGGTTTTAAGGTAACAAATTCGACACGAAATTAACTCTTGGATAGAAAAATTGTTGGTTTCCAAAATTTTTGTTTATTTAATTAAAAATTTATCGAAGTTTCTCCTTAATCACTTAGGAGCGTATGTTTGCATAAAAATATGGTTTACAGCACTTACAAATTTCATTTCCATAGATTTTTCTCTAATTATGGTAATATTTTTAGAATTATTTTTAAATAAATCTTACAATTATGTTTTTAATTGTTCAAGATAAAGAATTTATATTCATACACGTATAGCAATATTTAAAAAAAAAAGATGATAAATAGTAAAAGTTTTAAAAAAATTTAAGAATAAAATAAAGTTAGAAGGATTAAGTCAAAAACATTATCATGCTAAGATATTCAAACCTCGACTTGGACAATCAATTCATAAAATGAGTTCAATTCTAAATCTGCAATTAAAAATATAATCTAAAAAATGCTTTGGATTTAAACTACGTCATTTAAATTTCAATTAACCATTATGAAATATTTTTGTCTTTTTTAATGATAATCTGTTTCGCAAAATTGTCTACCTGTAATAAACAGTAAACAAATTTGTCAAGCCGCATGAAATGTGTTATAATCTTTGCCAATCTTCAGCTAAGATTTCCTTTTTATTATATCCTCCATATAAAAACGAATATAATCTTTTTTTGGGCTATGAATGCAAATTATCGTTAACTTTGTTAAATTAATATTTTCAAATGATAATAATTATTAAATAATTTATTACGTACTTTTATTAAAAGTAGCCATTTTCCATTCGATAGTAATTATTACTCGAAATGGGTCAATTTATGTTCAAATAGCGCGCACAAAACATGCAGTGGCCATTTTGGAATCCATAGTGCTTTTTGTACCCCAACTAGCAGTTAACAAGTGCGTGCAGAGATCTTTACCACGTGATTGTCACGTCATGAGAATTGATTAGATTTATAATTTAAAATCTTATAAATGAATAATAAAGAATTATTTAAACAGTCCTCGAAAATATAAAATAGCAATTAAAAGTTTAGCAAAAAAAAGCAGAAAAATAAGAAAAATATAATTAATAAGAATATTTATAAAAAAAATCACACAAGAAGAAATGGTAGCTACAAGAATTATTGTTATCTACGCTTTGTATCGTTACATGAAAACGATTTTCTTACTGAATTCATTTCGAGATATAAGTCTTTTCTGTCAGGAAACCATCAATCAATTCCTTAAATTTATAAATTTTTGCCTGTCATCTTACCACGACTGAAAGTCATGAGATCCACCCAAAATAGCTTTGTTGAAAACGGGACGCGTTAATCTAGCAAATCGTATCAAATAACGAAACCTTGAATTCGAAGCTGCGTTACATATTTATAATATATGATTAAAAGTTTTAAATTTGCTGCGATTCTTATTTCGTTTCAGGAATTTTAATTGCGTTAATTGTGCAACAAAATTACATGTCTTTGGAAGATTAACAAGTTTGACGTCACCAATTATAGTAAGCTTCAATAATCCAGCACTGCATCAATCCTTATCCTCTTGCAGATGGTTATAGGATCTTTTAGTAATAAATTTTCTGTAGATCGAATGCAGAGCATTTCAGAAAAAAGCAAATCATTTCATGTGGATTTTAGTGACCTTGGTACTATGTAAGCAGCAATAATCTGAATTATGTCTTTTATTATTTATTATATAACTAGCAGTACCCAGACAGCGCTGCCCGTGGCATAACATCCAAGAGGAAAAATTAGCTTTAAACTTAAGTGTAGCTTCCACACGATATGACATGGTCAGTTTTCACAAGCGCAGACAAGTGCAAAGCACAGATACTGCTGTTTTACACATGCTCAATTCGTAGTAGGAAAATAATTAAAATCGTAATTATAAAACTCCTTTTTTTAATTTTGATATGACTTCAACATACTAAAACCTTCCCCAATAAATGTCCTACAAAATGGTACAAATATCTCCAATATCAGTTAAGTATTTCTCGAGTTTTTCTCTTTCAAACATACGGACGCTTTCAGGAGACTTCATTTTATACTATGCATTATACATTAATAATATTTGTAATATTTTAATTTTAGTCTTACTTTGTGTCCTTTAGCATCTACAACGGTTTTCAACCGTCTAGTAAGAAGTGCTGTAGATTGGTTTATATATATATATGCATTATCTCGCTTAAGTTTACTTTCTGTTTTAAAGTCATGTTTTCCATCTTGAGTATTTTTCTAATATATTCATTTGAATTTAAATCTTGTTACGGGGTCGTTTTTGTTAGAAATTCGAGATATTCACTACAAGACATACCAGTGTTGAACATTGCGAGTTAAATACTATAGATCATTTCTTGATTTACAAAAAAAAAAAAAAAGAAACATTCACTGTTTAAATTTGGGACTGGCATTTTAAAATTCTTATTTAAAACATTTATTTACAAAAAAAAAAAATTATTATCTAAATTTTGGACTGACAGTTTAAAATTATCTTTTAAAATATTTATATAAATTTATAATATATTATACCATAAAAAATATCAAATTACCTAGTTCTGATATTGTCAAAATATCCATCCCCCCCCCTCCACCACCATACATAAGAACATTCCACCACCATGCTTTACTGCTCCGACAAATTCTTAGGATTCTACTTCGCACAATTATGCGCTCATCGAAATTTAAAACATTAATGTTGATATCATCTGCAAACAAGGCGTTACTTCAATTTCTCAAAATTTCAATTATTTCAGTTTTTTTAAATGAAATTTTGATCATCATTCTCATACACACGCACACAAACACAAAAAAAATCTGGGCTGAATATCCACGAACATCAGCTAATTATACCAGTTGTCATACAGTTTCCTATGAAATTGAAAAAGAAATTTTTTCTCTGAATTCTACTAAAAAATTTTTTTAATAATAAAGTATAGATTCTCTGGAATCTCTAGATCAAGTCATGTCAGCTTTTTCGGCTGAACACATCTGATTTTGTCACCGAATCGATTTTCCAGTCAAAGCATTTTTATCACAATGTGGAGAGTCAAATGGAATAAATTTACTAATTTATTATCATCGCGAAATTTATTTCTTTTTTCAAAAAAAATATTCAGTTTTCAAAAACGGTTCAAGGTTTTATTATGCTTAATAGGAATTTTTAAATAAACAGAATATTTTTTGCGAAATAAATAAGCAAAATAAAAAAATCAAACGATATTTAAAATTCCATTACTATATATAAATAAAAATAATGAATGATGATAATTTTTTTTTATGAATTTAACCGAAAATGGGTGGATGTTTAGATCACTTTTGTGCCGTGTTTTTTCTTTGTCTGTTTATATTTTTATTTTTAAAAATTGTTCCGTATTTATATAAAAATATACATCAAGTTTTATACAGAATAAAATTTATATGAAAAATTGTTGAATATATATATTTTTTTTCTAATTTAATACCAGATAGAAGTTTTTTCCCGGGTCATATCTGTAGAATCTGATGTGAGCAATTCACTACATGAAAAATATTATAGCAAAAAAATAATACTCAAACCAATTTTTTTATCAATAAATTAACACGTTTCCAAATTAGATATTTCGAGTAATTAAATATACGTATTCTTTCTTTTTACAAAATCTTGTTTCCGATCTTACAGTATATTAGCTATTCTATTTATGGCTTATAATACGATATCAGTTCCTGTCTGACACACAGGAAATACAAAACGGTATGCTTTATTTATAATTGAAGAATCATGTGTCGAACTCTAATGACTGTCTTTATGAAAGAAATACTCCACTTGAAATGTGAGTATATGGTGAAATAAAAGACAATATCTTCTATGAATCAATTAGTAATGTTTTATCTTGTTCGTTGGCATAATATAGTAAATATAATATGTTAAAAGTCAATATGCTGAAAACCATATACAATTAACGAATTCCAAGAATTCTTTGAAGAATTTGAAAACTTTTTTTAAATTCTCAAAACCATGAGTTTTTAATCACAAATGTGTTCACAGCATTTAAGAAAATAAAATAAATGTAGTAATTCTGAAAAAAACATTTTATGGTATAAAAAAACAACAACACGTGAGTGGGGGGAAGGATGTTCGTTTGCGTTGCATTGGATTCATGAAATCCATTCGTCATCCGAATCTAAATTTCGTCAGATTCTGCAGTAATAAGAATTGAAACAATACTTCCTGATTTAGAATATCACAAAAACACAGGAATAAAGATAAAAAAAATAAATAAAAGAATTTCTATTTCCCGATATAAGGTATTCCATTTCTTGCCTAAATCAAAATTATCATCCTATTAAAATAAAATACGGTTTTATGTCATTTAGTGAGTTTTTAACAAATGTAAGGAGAGAACATTTTGTATTTTTAAAAGGAACATAACGCAATCTCTAAGAACAAAATAGTTATTTCAATTTCATTTTTGTTCACTTCGTTGTTCATTACTTCACGTCATTTTTATTTAAAGACTAGCCGCCTTTGGCGATTAGTTGATTCGCCTGGATTAGAATTCAATTTCAATTAAATATATAATTTTCAATTTAATTAAATATATAATTTTCAATTTAATTAAATATATAATATAATTTTATGTCATTCAGTATTTAAGTGTGCTATTAACAAATGTGAGAAGAATACTTTGAATTTTTAAAACAAAAATAATGCAATCTCTAAGAACAAAGTAGTCATTTAAGTTCTATTTCTGTTCAATTCGTTATCTATCACTTCACGCCATTTTTATTTAAAAACTAACCACCTTGGCGATTAGTTGATTCTCCAGGATTAAAATTCAGTTTCAATTAAATATTTTATATAACTTGGAATCAATGGCTTTCTCAGCAAAATAAGTTAAAACTTCACATTTTTATATATATTTAAATCCATACTATTTTTGAGCTCTTATAATGTTCTGCTGATTGGACTACTCATTTTTCTAATTTTCTATGGATATCTTTAAGCATCAAAATTATAATATTACACTAAATTTCCATATTACCATAATTTTGAAATTAAATCTTAATCATAAATTCAACAAAATTTCAATGCAACAAAGTTTTTATTACAAGTAAATCTTAGGATAAGTACTATTCGACGTGAAAAAATAAACCTAATCTTTGCATCTTTATCATCAACAATGGGGAAAAAATAGGGTTAATAATAATGAAAAAAAATCCTGTTTCGATTCAGCAATGCAACACATTTTGTCGCAAAATATATTTCAATTGATTTTTTTAAATGATTAATAAGGGGACAAAACTTATAGGACAAAATAATTGCTATAATCAATCAGATAATGTTTTAAACTTTAAAATGATGCAAAAATCATTTTTGTGCAATACTTTTCGGAAATTATCGTAAAAAGAAACCGCCATAATTGTGCATAATTTTTAATTAATTAAAATTCTTAAGTTAAAAAATGCTGCAGAGTGCATATTTCTGCCCTATAAAATATGTATGCGTATGTTTTTTGCTTTGTAATAGTCTGGCCTGTAGTGTGCCAATATACACATTCAGATATGCATACATTTATCTTTATCATTAGTAGAGATAGAACTCGGATAATGTCTGATCCAGTTGAAATTACAAAACGATAAACAATTTTTTATTTTGTGACTTCTCAGAAAAGGCATTGCGTCATTGATATGAATGGGAAAATATATTCGGATTTCCTTTTGGTAACTTTTTTTTTTTTCAGTATCTTTGTTTCTTTCTGTAAAAGATCCAATTATTTTTATGAAAGGATAAAAGCATGTTTCAATAATATAAATAAATCTGTAAAAAATAGTTTTCAATTCCAGAAGTTACATCGACTTTTGTGTATGCGTGTGTTTGTGTTTTAGTGTATGTGCCTGTGCATGTGTGTATGTGTGTGATTGCGCGTGCCATTGTCTATCTTATATATGTTGCTGTACAATTGCCAAGGGCTGATTGCAAATTGCAATGCAACATTGAATGGGAGTGGGGACGTGGGGAAGGATAAAATATTATAGCCACTCTTTTTGAATATTAGAATAAAAATGATTTATTGTTCTAGAAAATACAGAAGATTTTTAAAATCTCTAAGAAGAAAAAAAAATGTCCATTTGAACCTGTGAGAATAAAAATGGAAAAATTCATATGGACGATATCAGATATTTTTAAGAATGATGTCTGATATCTGTCTTTTGATGAATAAATATGGAAAATATCCACATTAATTGCGATGCAATATTCTAGCCTTGCTTTTTACAACATTATAAAACATTTGTTGACGCAACTTAACACACTTCTCTGTCAGTGCCTGAATGAGAATGTTCTTATATCCTAAACGATTTCATTGGAATTAGATCCGAAGAATGTATTATGTTTTATTTTTCGTAAGAATTGTTGAATATCCTCGCTGTTTAGACCATCCCGAACAGAAAATCCTCAATGACGTGGTACGTTATCAACCTTAAAAATAAATTATACCGGACTGTACTACTAACTAGGGGGACAGAAGAACTGCATCAATATATTGTTAGCCAGTCATAGTCTCATTTACAACTGCATGTAGGAATGTTCTGTCATTGATTGATTCTTTCTTTGGTTCGTAATTAGGGATTGCAATACCGGACCAAAATTTCAATACCGGTATTCAGTATTTTTTAAATCTTAATACCGGGATACCGGTTTTAATACCGGTATTAGAAATTTCAGAAAAAGAAAGAAAACACAGGTGTTTCTTTGTTTTATTTGCCAGTTTTGTTAGAGAGTGTAAATATCACAAAAAATAATTTGTAACATAAATTATAACAGTATATAATCACAAAAAAGTAAAGGAACATCTTGTTTATTTAAATCACAAAAAAAGTGTAAATATCACTATTCAGTCTGTGGTACTATTACAAATTTTTGAAATGTGATCTTAAAAAACATAATGCATCAATTGTACTGTCATTAAGCCTGAAAAGTAATTTTGTGTAAAAATGACCAGCTGAAAATGCTCTTTCGGCATCTACGCTAGCTGGTGGCACCGTTAGCAATGCGCGATATATTTTTTTTTCAAGTATTTGCACCTCTAAATCCCTCATCTTCAAATAAATCGATTTCTCGTCGGATGGTTTTGGATATAGCTGATTTCTGTATTGTATTTTGGTTCGTTAAATTTTTTTTTATTTATCACTAATTCTAATTTTTGTTCAAAAGACAATTTCTTTTCACTATCGACAGTAGTGACATCATAATCTTCGATAACTGAACCAAATTCTGAATGTGGATAGGTTTGTGGGTAAAAAGTTTTAAGAAAATTTACTCTAAACTTAATCAGATTTGAATTGGTTATTTTCTTTTCTTCTTTTTCATTTTCCTTTTTAAAATCATTATAATTATTTAAATACCATAAGAAATTTCTATTTCAGTATGCCTTTCTACTGTGCGATTTTTCAATGTAATATATAAATCTTTAGATAGTGATGTGTGCTGTTCTTTCAGTGACTGCAACATG
Source organism: Argiope bruennichi (assembly GCF_947563725.1). Classification (NCBI taxonomy): domain Eukaryota; kingdom Metazoa; phylum Arthropoda; class Arachnida; order Araneae; family Araneidae; genus Argiope; species Argiope bruennichi. The sequence continues at coordinate 113,413,752 of NC_079151.1, read as the reverse complement.
AAATTTATTGTTGCATTAGCTGTTAATAAATTAGAATCTCTCCGGCATAACGCCTCAATAGTCAGTTTTATTGGAAGTAGAGCTGATATAGTTCTGGATATTAAGTCGAATTCACTATCTGAAAAATTAATTTACTGGTTTAAGTCGATTATTGTTTTTTGGATTGGATTTCTCAGTTTCAAAAATCGTTCCATCATTAAGAGTAAACTATTCCAACGTGTTTTAGAATCTAATATTAACATATATTCTATTTTATTTTCAGTTAGTATATATTTTAGTAATATATCCTTTTTTATAAGGGAACATTTAAATATCTTAACAATTTTTCGAACTTTATAAATTATAGGAAGCAATTCTTGATAGGTTAATATTTTATCCTCATTAGCAATATCTTCTTCAACAATTAAATTGTCATTATCTTCATTGTCAATATCACTCTCACTCTTACTCCCTTCAAAGTTGGAATCCGAAGTTTCTATATCCACAGTATTTGGATTCTTCTGTTCTTTCTTTCTTTATTTATTTTGGTATAATACGTCTGTTACTCCTAATTGAATTCCATGTGCATAGCACAACTGCTGATTTGCACCAATCAACTTTGCAACTTTTTTTGTAATTGTTACTCCATCAGTCGTTATGTATACAATATTTTCTTTCAGGGATAATCCATGTTTCGCTAATTTAGATTTAAGCAATTAATTAAGCCATTAATTAGTTAATTAATTTCGCCCGTTAGGGAGACATAAAAACAAAAACGTATGCTATTTTGTCATGTTGGCGATCCCTGAACATATAGTGGAGACGAATTTTAAAAATTTCTAGTAAATACCGAAAAACCGGTATTTAAACTTGTGAATACCGGTATTACAAAATTGTACAAATGGCTCAAAATACCGATATTCGGTATTCCGGTATACCGGTATTGCAATCCCTATTCGTAATGAACCAACGACATATTCATCTCTGAAAAATAATGTAATTTACGAATTATTCATCTCTGAAAAATAATTTAACTAAAACTTAGATGAAATTCAGTTCTTTCAATATGTATTTTATGACAATCTGTATTCTAATTACCAAAAAAAAAGATCAGATTAATACAATTTTCTTTTATGAAAATTTAACCAATGAGCATCGTTATTGTTGTTAATACTATTTTGAAAGCTTTTATATTGCCATTTTGTTTCGACTTGTTTCATCTAAGGCTCATATATGTTTTAATTGAGAAGATATTTGTATGTGTATTATGTAATTGTTTTTAAGTTTATTTGTTAGTAAAACGAAAAAAAAATTGACATAACATAGCGACAGTCACTTATTAATAACGAAACATCTTTTTAAATTAAAAAAAATTAATGAGAACTCAAAACCCTGATACAGTGTACAACTATGTCAGGCTGTCAAAAAAAAATATATTAGAAATTGCTTTCAGAAAACGTCTCCCCAACAAAACATCCTGCCAATAGAAATAACCTTCAATAAAGAATGTTTCGGAAACAGCTGAGTGAAACATAATAGAGAACAATTCCAAAAGTAATCATTTGTCTCTAAAACGTTGGCAGGCTGTCAGATCTTAGGAAAGCTGTTACGGAATTTTCTCCCGATCAAACTCAATCGAATCTATCAAAAGTATTTCGAAAAAGAGCATTTTCTGCTTTTTTTCGTACAAACTATTGCGAAATTGTTCGAGTCCTATTAATTCCTTTTTTTTTAATTGTATCGAAGAAGTTAATGAAAATTGATTTAAAATTTAAATTTGTTACTTAAATGTGCATTATTATAAAAATACTTGAGACCATTGTACCTTGTATATACGATACAGGTGGCAATTAGATCATCAACAATAACCTGCTAAATTCTTAATAATATAAAAAAAACCTGTATTAATGTAGATAATAATTTAATTGCACAAAAGAACACCACTTACTCAAACTTGATCAAAGATATTATCACTTTTCGGCAAACAAAAAATTAAATTCATGTGAAATATTTTAGAATAAAATTTTTCTGGCAACAGCTTATTATAAAAAATGAGAAAATCGTCTGCTACTTTTAAATTTATTCTTGTTTCAAAATGTCGAATATATATAAGATATGGATTGTTATTGGCTGTTTTTGAGCTTTGAAAAGACAAATATACCTATTCCATAATTCAAAAATGTTGTAAAATGTATGGTATTAAAATTTCGAAGAACAAAATAAGCAAAGTTATAAATAAGAAAATGAAAAACCGTCAGTTATTTCTTCTACTTGGACAAAAATACTCCAAATGAATATTCTGAAAAAGGTAAGTTCTGTTTAAACTATTTCTACTGTGAAATCGCTGGTAACAAGAAAAATTCTACCGATGTAGAAATCAGTTGCTAAGTTTTTAAATATATCACTAGCAACAATTTATAAAAAAATAAACCCCTATTTACAATTTAAAAAAATGTAAAAAAACATAATGTTTAGCAGCTTTTGCCATGGTATGTGGTTTAAATCTCCATAGTTTATAGAATCCTGAAAAAAAAAACTATTTTACATGCGATCAGTGGAAATAGATAGAGGCCCGGGAAACATGGGCTCCCTAAAAGACTATAACAAAAATAGGTCTATTTATTATTTAAAACAAAGCGAGAAAACATATACAAACCCGATTCCATCAGTGCAGAGAAAGTTTTAGTAAGAGACTTATAATTGTAACAGGGCTCCTCTACAGTAGAAAATAAAAATTAATTGGAAAGTGTAAAAAATGTTCAACTCACCTCATTTATCGAGAGAAAGTTTTGTATTCGATTCAATTTCTTTATCCCAATGAATTTTAAGGAGTGAGCACTCAATGAGAAGAAATACAAACATTTCAAATCTTTGAAAGGCAATCACTTGTATGGAGATTTCGTGTTGTGGAGCATTTTCCAAAAAGTTGGAGAGACATGCACAATGTGGTGAAAATTCTCATTATCAAACAAAATATGTGTATTCGAAAATATAGTCCGAAATTTGTCCGAATTTTGAATGTAAGTTCTTTGTTTACTTGAGTTGATTTTATTTTCTATTGCCGTTATTGTTGATACGGACAGCCCGATCTAAGCTGCTTCATAAATATATTCCTTATAAGATGCATATATATTTTTATATATATGACGCTGCACCCTTGTTATAGAGTAATTTTGATTGGCTTTTAACCCCCTCCGCCTCCGGGATATGTTGTAAAGGGAGTAAAATTCTTTGATGAGTTCATAGATATAATAAATAGCTCAAAAAGGTGGGAAATGCTAGGAAGTTGAAATTTTCTCTCCTTCATAACTTCATTACGATTGAAGATACAAAAGTAAATCTAATTGGTCGTGTTTGCCTATGTCTCGTTAAGATTAACAACTGTTTCATTGAAAAGTGTTTCTATTGCTGCGATTGCTAAGGAGTTAAGGGCTGAGAAATAATTTTCAATCCCTGATTTTGACTGTTTTTAACATGATTTATATATCTAAATAAGTAAATAAACATTTTCTGTGCTTTCTCTTTTTCCTTTTTTAAATTTCTTAAATGCTCGCGAACTAAAGTTTAATAACTTGGAAAAAATGATTAAACAAAAAAAAATGGAGCAAAAATAATTATTGACAACATTATATAAAAATGGTCAGCTGCAGAAAATTTTGGAAACTACATATGCTTTAATCCTTTTGAATGCACTTCGTTATGTTATGAATTATGTTAGTTATATCTTTTTTTGTATATGCTTATAGTTTTAAGTATATCGTTTTTATAAGTAACTCTTCTTAACCTGTTTTCGACCGATTATTTTAAACGATTCTGTTTATTTTCTTAGTGTTTGATGCATTTGAAAGTAAACATAGTTAGTTCATCTATCTGCTCATGATGAATCTGAGAAAATTTTGTTGAAAAATTCTTGAGATATTACATAGATTAAGAAAGATATTCTTTATAAAAAATGCTTTGTTTCAGTAAAAAATATTATTATATTAATTGCAGTTTAATCATTTCCACTTTAATTTAAAGCATAAATTCTACGGGAGCTAACAGAAAAATTAGAGAGATACATATTACGTTATGGCTGAAGGCCTTTATAACATTATGAGTGAATTATATGACTACCAAAATTTGAAGTTTTAAAATATTTTGATGAAGAATCTATTAAAATAGGAGTTACATAAAATATTTAATTATTAAAATGTTAACGAGCATTAAGATTGGCAAACCGGCTGGTCGCCAAAGGCGGCTAGTAATATATAAGAACATTTATGAGAGAGTAGGTGAAAAAGTATTTTTTTTTTTTTTGAAGGGGGAGTACCATTCCCGCTATTTTTTTTTAATTATTATTTTAGTTAATGTTTAAAAGTATTGTTATGCATATTTTATAAAGAAGTATTTTGTGTTGCTTTAGCTATTGTAGTTATTCATTTATGCAGTATTTTTCTAATATGTTATCCATATAATAGCTATGTTATTCTGTGTACATTAAAAAAAAATAACGATAAACGAATCAATTGTAAAAACATTATAATGATAAATATTTTGAACTAGAAATCCGAATCGTCTTTAATTTTTTTTAAATTTTATTCATTGCAACAATTTATATCACCATAATATAGTGTTTGAAGTGTGGAAGTCATCTAGATATAAAATGATATACACCTCCAAGTTCTTTTTTCCTCAAGTAAATAATGAAATTCATTATTTACAAATTTGAGTTAAAAAAGCAATTTTGAGCAAAAGGTGAGTCGATATTTACTCGTAACTACAATGCATATTAGTATAACTTAAAGAAACGAAGTTCAAGAGTAATTAATGGCTTTTAAAAATATGAAACATTAAGAAAGTTTTTATTTTTTTTAAACTGTTTACCATTTTTAGTTCATGAACTGTAAATTTTCGACTTCAATAATCAGTGAATCAGAATTCTGAATAAGACGGAATTGTTCATTGTATCTATGGATAATTTACCCGAATTGAATAATTTGAGCAGATTAAATTAGATTCACACAGACTGTGCTAATGTCATGGTGTCTTTTGACACTGGAACCGCTCAAAAATTTGACTCTACATAGTCCAGGTCTTTTTCTTGAGGTATCAACCGCATTATCAATACCAGAAATATAGTTACGATATTTTCAAAATATTGTAAAATTTAGAATATCGTTTGACATTGTGGAGATATCTTACAACATCCCTGTACTAATAACTGAGGCATAGAAAGTAAAAAATTTACATTACTCTATTATTCATTTTGTGAGCAAATATTTCTGATGTCAATGTGTTACTATGCCGATGTGTATTCCGAACAAAAGCTCTTCTCAGGAAAATAAATTGAAATTCAATTCTGAAGTTTTCAGGACAAATTTCTGAATGGAATATATAAATAAAAATAATTGAGTAGAATTTCTTTTAAAGTATTTTTCCTAGATTTTTTTATGGTGGATTAGGCAGAATAAAAGAAAAGGATTCAAGTTTCAAGAAACTTATAGAAGTGAATTATCTACAAGTAGTTCATATACCGGGATTGCTCGGGTTGAAAATCCTTTCATATATAATATTTTCAACGTAAAACGTTTGTATAAAATGTAAAATACAGCAACGCCTGAAACATTATTACTATTATTATTGTTTATAAAATATTTAATTAGTTTTTAATATTTGAAAAATTATCAGTAGTACTTTTTTGTCTTATATAATAAGAGTGCAAAATTTGTCAGAATTTTGTGCAGTTGTTTAGAAGGAGTTGTGGAACATACATATATACATAATCACAATGACTTTTATTTATAAACTGACTGCGTATCCATGAGTCTGCTAATTTTAATGCATGTAAATTTATAAAAAATTATATTAAATTGAATTTTAAAACTTTAAGAACTATACTAATTGTTCTGTCAAATTGTACATTAATGTTTAAAAAATTAATAGCAATAATTTTATTGTTTAAGTTGCTGAATCAGCTTTCTAAAACAGTTCTTTAAGTTTAACACCGGATGAGATTGAGAGTGGGGAGAGAAACACTGGTTTTTCGGCATTAAATAAAGGGTCATTCACTTGAGAAGAACATTATAAGCTTAAAAGGTTAAGTTTTTAAAAAAAATCCTGTAAAATAAATTGTTGATCTTTATAACAGCTTAATTTGGTCATTAGAGCGGGAACAGTCTTTCGAAACTTTGTCACAATCTTATTTATAAAGGTGTTTTCTCTCTGCCTCGCATGAAATTGTGGACTTCGAGCAAGGCTGTGAACGTCACAAGTACTCAGATATTTATTTTCAGAGTCCCATACATGAGATTTCGTACTATGTAATTTAGTAAAAAAAAAACCAAGTACACATTTTGGATGTCCTCTTTGGAGCGAGAGAAAAAAAAATTGACACAGAGCTGCAGTTTAGTTTTATTAACGTCCTGTTTGAAACAACACTAGGGCTATTTTGGGACGGACCTCGTAATTTTGAACCGCGGTCAGATGACGAGGACAACACCTGAGCTGGCATCCCCCTCTCCACACCAGCGGGAGGACGTTGGGTCAGGACGGATTTAACGGGCAACAGACCCCCTTACACAACGGTTCTTCTGTGGACTCGGGTCTCGAACCGGAAACCCTCCGGTTCCGAAGCCGAGACCTTACCACCACGCCACCGCGGCCTCCAACACAGAGCTGCAATAGTAATAGCAATATTAAATTTTATTTATCCAAGTCGTGAAGCATTTTGTATTAATTATTGTCTGAGCAGTTTTCCCAGGGAACTTACGCTCTCAAACTTTACTATTTAATGTTTTTCGGAAATCAACCTCTACAGAGTAAGATATTTAAAAAAAGTAAGTTATTTGCTAATTTAATTTTCGTCACTTTCTTTTGAAAATTGACTGTAATGATACCATTTGAAATCGAAGAACACCACTTTTGGAATAGCATTATTTTTTTAGTCTGCAAATTTTTATTGATAAACAAGTACTTATAAACGCTTCTCGACCATATTGTTTTTCCCAACATAATTGAATTTTTCAAAAACTCATGCAATATTAGTATGAAATTATTAACAACTGTTTTCATCAATGCAGCTCATACTTGAGTGGAATTTCAAGGATTGTCACAAATTGAAAAAAAAAAAATAATAATAATTTTCAAAATTTGTGCTTTTTTAAAATTTATTCCTGACCTAATTAAGTTGTTACAACGTCCAACAACTTATTTCATAGGTTTTTTTCGTACCTAACTTTTTCACTTAAATCTTTCCTCTGAAATGAATAATTCTTAAATTCTATCCCCTTATCCAGTAACATATCTGATTTAAAGACCTGCTTCAGAGGGGTCAATTCTACAACTTAAAACAATAAAATTGCTGTTATGCATTTTTTATCACAAAATTTTTTATTTCAATTCACAAAATAAAACCAGTGGGAGTGACTCTCCTCCAAACGTTTTCGCATACTCTCTAATAAAGGTGTAATCCCAGAAAACGTCTTGCAAACATCTGTGTATAATAGTTACGAAATATTAATCTTTGGCTTGAATTTAGCATTTTTCGGAATCTGTCGTGTCAACCTTAGCGATTTGTCCCTGGCATGCGATTAATAGTATCCGAAAATAGAATTTGTGTTTTAGATGCGTTTTTCATAACCGATTGCAACATAAGTGACAGAGAACTGCATATGTAGTCACAAAATAAAATACCAAATTTGATATATTTCAGTCATTGCGTTTTGAGTCATCGAATTTACATATTTCTGAAAGTACAAACGGACAACCAATTGCTGAATTTTGTACAAAATTTCACAGATGTCTACACTATAGATGCTAGACCCCCGGGGGGGGGAGCATCTCGAAAAGAGGATGAGATGCTTCCGGTATAGTGGTGGATCTCGCCACTCTGAAGGGTGCACAAAAAGGTGGGGAATCTGGCTCCTCCCTTCGATGGCGGGACGTACTTCCTTCGGAAAGGGTTGTGCAGTGGTCGGTGATGGTCGTTAGGACTCAACCACAGTTCCCATCAGTGTTGCTATTGCGGCGGTCCGGTCATTCAGTTTTTTTTTATCCGTGTGCCTTCGGGCGGGTCGGAGAGTCAGTGATATGACTTATACTGTAGATACTTAATCTGTGTACCAAATTTTATCTATCTGGCTCTTTTCTTTTTATAATTATAGTGTTAACTTAGTGGCTTTTTTTCAAAATTTGACATAAATCTATAAATTTGGTGTAAAGATCGTATACCAAATTTCATCCGTCTAGATCAAAGCAATTTCGAATTATCTTTTCCCAAACATATAGAGGGACATTTTCCAGAAATGCATTTTTCGCTTTCAGGGAGATCTAAAACGCGGAGATTCGTTAAAATCTCGAGTTCGACTTTTTTTGACAATTACTATATCTATATTACGTATAAAAGAAGGTAAAAAAAAAAAAAAATCAATTTTTTGACAATATCATTACTTTTTGCTTGAATCATGATCAGATGAATGCATTACAAAATGGAAACTTATACATTTGAAATGCATTTTAACTACTTATATTTATAAAATAGAAATTTTTAAATGTTACTTAAAAGAGAATCTATCTAACAAAAATAGTCTATAATGTTTGTCAAACCTAATGATTTTTAATTATATGATGATTTATTTCTCAGTAACATGCTTTTCTAAACTATAAACATAGGTATGAATTACAAGGGAAAAAAGAAAAATTTACTATAAAATAATTAAACATTTATATAAGAAAGAAAAATGGCACTGAATTTGCAATATATCTCCTCCAAAATCAATTCAGATGATGTCACAGTCACGTGATTCCAATCATTTTCTGTTCATCTTCTGGAGTAGTGCCGCCATCTTTTGACGATACATATTATTAAATTCCTGCGAAAAAAATTATGCGGTATAATTTAGAAATGCTTATACAAACTTTAACCATGTACTAATTAATACTCTATTTCAAATGAATTTTCAAATAAAAGAAAGAAGGAAGGAAAATCGTGAATCATACACTCGCTACTCGCTTATTTTCGAGGATTCGGATTCTTGGACCAGTTCAGATATTAATAGTGCTGAACAGCATATAATTATAAAAAAAAAGAATTATTTCAATGAAACATTATTTTATTCTGTTTTAATTTTCATTGTTAATTAATTTATTTTTATGAATCATCATGCACTCGTTTGCAATCAACTTTACAAAATGCTTCATTTTAGCTGAATCTTCTCAACTCCGCCATATTGAATGATGCAATCCTGACGCTGATGAAATAGCTCACCGGCTTGAGTTATAGCTTCTTTCCATTTCGCGGGATTGCAATTACATTTTGAACCTTCTGATGATAGTTGGATCTTTTATCCCTTCCGTTTCACATTTCAGAAAATTTGCTTATAAGAAATAAAATTCCAGAGGTAAGTTATATATATCATTTTTAATTGTACGGCTAATCAACATGATGTTCTTTTTGGTACATCAAAACGAAAGATGAAATATGATTTTATATGCTAAAAACTGATCATAATAAATATAAGATCAGCAATAAAACAGTAGTTCAATCTGATTTATTATTCCGTAAAAAGATGCAGTGGTATCATTAAAGTTCGAATGGTATAATTAGATCTCCTGTTGTCGCCGTTATTTATTTATTTATTCCCCCTTTTCGTTTATACTATTATTTATGTTTGATGGTTAGACAGCTTTATCGTACATTTTATTGGAATGAGAATAATTCTTGTTGAAAAAATTATTTTCTTTATTACCATTATGTTTGCTTTATTTATGGGCATGTGTCATTTTAATATTAAATTTTTTAAATAGTCGGAATTTTGTAATGGTTAATTCAAATTCGTTATTTGATATGAAGAAACACTGGCTAAAAAATTATTATGTGATTTTAAATATAATTAATTGAATAATTATAAAAATATTTATATAAAAATTATTCTAATAATTAATACTAATGCTTTAAATCTGAATCTGTAGTCACAAATTTGAACCAAAATCAATGTTCCCGTGGCTTCTGCACGTTTAATGAAATCACTTATGACCATGCGAAATATGTGTCAAATATAGTCTGTCAATTTAATGTTAGCATCTGTTAAGGATTTTAATTGAGAAAAAGCACAAAACATTTGCAGTTAGATAACATATTAGATGTTTCTTTTGTCCTGATATACCATGAATTGAATTCATTTTGATTTCACATAAAGTCATTTTATTATTCCAAGCCAAAGTCAGTGAAAACAAAGCTGAGATATGAGAACAAAGTATAAGCATGCAGGCCTCCATTTATATTAAATAGTCTCATTAACCCAGGCCCTGGTTATTTTTCCTTCTTTTCTTGATAGGTGTTCAAATCAGAATGAGGATTTTCATTATTATATCATATTTAAAAAATAGGAGCTTATTTAAGAGTTGATTTTTATGAATAAAGAAACAAGTTTAATTTATTTTATTTTACAATTTTAATACTTAATGAATTTAAGCATAGAATTTGAAAAAAAAAAAAAAAAAACCCCTTCCATATAGTTTTTAAATATTGTTTTATAATTAAAAAATTATTTTTGTTTTTTTTTTTTTTAAATCATAATTTAACTGTATATAGCATGATTGCAATAAAATGTGCAATATTTAAATTATTGCATCATTAATTTTTAAAGTGAAGATTTATTATCTGTAAAAAAATTCAATGATTAGCTCTGTTGTAATGTCATAAAATTCACAAATAATTTGTTCATAATGTCATAAAATTGTTTATTAATAGTATTGAGAGAAACTATGAAACTTTGAAGAAGAAAAAAATATTTATTGTTAGAATAGAAAGTTATGTATCAATATTTAAATGTATTTCTTAATTAAAATTAGTTTCCTTGTAAATTCAAAATGTTTAAGAAATTGCCAAATTCAGATTAGTGCATTATAATTTGTTTTTGTTGCCACATACTATTGATGACATAAGAGGCAATATGTTAAAACTTTATTTAGAAGTTCTACGATTTAATGTCTTATGTATTGAATTTCATGGAAGCATATAAGTATTGGGTTGCATCACTTCTGACCACAGCAATATTAATTAGAAATAAACAATGAGGAACTAACAAATATTCAGTAGATATCAATTCACTATTAACAAATACACATAAATATGCACAGTTTACTATATAAAAATGAAACAATTGCTATTCATTGCTGACACTGCAGATTTCCTTTAATGTAATGATTGATTTTTTTAATTACACATTAGAATTTTTTCTGAAGTTTTGCAAATGGAGCTGTATCTCAAATTGTGTATTTTGAACTTTATTTCTGATTCATCTTATGATATTTCATTGGCTACAGGAATGAAAAGATTTCGTGAAGTAAAGAAAAATGTAAATAAACAATTATAATTCAAAAGAAATGATAATTTGAAGAAAAAAAATAGAATCATCACCTGAACTTATGCAATATATAAACTGTTCACATCATAGTAATAGTGCATTAATTCTTTTTCAAAGCAAAAAAAAAACTTTTTTTTATTTTTAATATTGTTTATGAGTTCAAGAAATGTCAATTTTTGCAAATACTGATTAAGGTTTCTCTTTGTTTTGCAACTCGCATTCAAATCTTTTCCCCCCTTATTAAAATGTTATTGAATAAAGAGTGCAAAATAATACCCAGAACATTAATTGTGTAATATTTTTTTCAATTCACTTTCATTCGTTAATACATCTAATTTTAATCTTATATATAATCTGTATAATGTCATCTTGAGATAACAATCTTGCATTTTATTTATCAAATTATTTTGATTTGTTATTTTTTTTTTTTTTTTTTTTTAGATTAAGTATAGATTAATGCATTTTTTATTTTAAGATTCTACATTTTACTTTACATTCTAAATCGTATTGAAAGTTGTAGTGAGATGAGTAGTTTTTTAATTATCTTGGTTTATGAATGAAAAGCTTGATAAATTTCAATAACTGAAATAAATTTGCTTTAAATATTTCATATATTAATACATTTTCCACTGTAATAATGAAATCCTGTACTTATTGTAAATGAAATGGTAATGTCAGAATGTCATCTTCTTTATTTTGTTTGTTTAATTAAATCGGTAAAAAGAAAGAAGGAAAAAAAGAATACTTTTATTCCAATATAATTTATTTTTACAAAAATTCAAATTTAATCCTTATCTACATTGACTGAAAATGCAACACTTTTCATTATTTAATATATCATGAAAGTATATTTTATATTCTCATTTATGAAATCCTTTTAATTATTTTTTAATTTAAATGTTAATTCTCATTATTTATTTAATTAAATTAGAATTTTGATAATTGCCATTTCCTTTTGGTAATTATTTGCGACAAAATATTCAAGGATGAAATTTCTTAGCTTTAAAGAGGGAGAGAGAGAACTTATCAAACCTTAAGTAATCAGTATTTTCACTTTAATAAAAATATAAGTAAAACCTTTTTTTTTTTTTTTTTTTTCTTTTAATCCAATGCTTTAGAAGTTTTTGATCCAATCTAACTATAAACATCAAGATTTAAAATTTTTAAAACATTTATCATTGCTTTAAAAAAATGCTTTCTTTGATGATATTAATTATGTGATAGTTGATTTTTTTAGAAGCTACAAAGTTTGCTGCGAGTTAAATTTAGAATTCAGTACGTTATTTTTCTAAATAATTTTATGGAAAATCTTGCTCTATTCTGCTCGTCTTCTCATGTTTTGAAAAAAACATAGCATTTCTTATAAAAAGGCTCTTCTTTCTCATAATTCAATATCTGAACACAACCTGTGCAGCTGCATAGACCTAATTTATATGTAGTTACGTCAGAAGATTCCATTAATTTTCCTGTTTAACTCATTTATATTCTTTAAATCTGCACAAAAGAACAAACTCAAATAAATCTAAAATATTTCGATCCAGGATAAAATCAGCGATTAATTTTTCTATTCATTCTTTATCAATATTTATTTTACCAAAATAATTCAATATCATCAGCATTTTCCAATGACGGCTTTTGGATAATGCCGACTTCCGTAATTTGTGCAACATCATATTTGTATATACACGAAATTTTGAAATGTTAATTAGTTAAAAGAAAGGTAAGAATGAGTTGTAAATTGTTTGACAGTATTTTATTAACACTTTTCATTTATGCTAGTTTTAATGGGACCTCTTTCTTTTCTAGCTGTTGCTAAATTTTGCGATTTATTAAGAAATCTGAAGTGCACATCTTTGTGCAGATTTACAGGTTTTTGTGGCTATTGCCAATGATTTCGGATTAACTAATGTCAATATTATTTCTTATCAGAATATTACAATTTAATTATTGCTTAAAGTTCCGGTTATAAGCTGTTAAAGCGAATTTTTTGGTTCTGAAAACACCCGTATAGAAAGCACCGAGAATGTAAGAGAAAAATCTGGAATGTATATTAATACTTAAGCTAAATCGATATCTCAGTTTGTCTCATTGCAAAACTATGTGTTTCCTTGAAACTGCCATAATCAGCCATAACTTTAATCTTATCAGTGGTATAGTTCTAATTTCCTCTTTGGCGAACAAGCAGCTTTTAGCGAACAGCTGGTTTGAGAATTTCATGTATGGGATCATAATGTTGTTTGTAAGAAAATTATAGTTGCTCTATTTAAAAGGGAGAGGGTGATTAATTGTAGGAATAACGATTATCTATTAATGTTTGTAATTAACTAAAAAAATAATTTATTTATCGCGATTTTCAATTCATATGTTCGTAAATTTTCATTTCATCTTAAACTGATATATTGACCAAAATTTTATGGGAGTGCATTTATTTTACTGTACAGAAGAATTCATTCTATAAGCATTTAAAAAGTTTTTTTTTTTTTTTTCTGTTGGCCTAATTATTTTCATTAAAATTAACTTTTAAGTTATTCAATTTTCTGCCGCAAACTATACACCGTCCTTGAGATTGTAATTTCTGAAATTTTCATATTATCACCATCTCTTTGATTCTTTTCAATGAATTTCAAATCTTATTATACGAATTGCAATTCGAGCTTTTTTCGCTACAAATAGATTCTTTGAGTATAACTCCAAATCATTTATTTTGTGTAGTATTTCAGATTTCCAACATGAACCTTGGACTTTTATTACTATTGTAGTATGGGGTATGTAGTATTAATATGTATTATTATTGTAGTATGGGGTGGTGCTGTATTCTATTTGTTTGATATAGTCTTCAGAATTTCTTTTTTTATTATTATTTTTAATGTTTATTTCGCAAATAGGCTAATAACGTCTAACTTTTATTCTCTCCTCAAGGCAAGCGGACCTAGGTGTCGGCCTAATAAAAAATCTGCCATTTGCAAATATACAATATTGCAAACAAAAATACAATCTGAATTTGCGTTTTAATTTGAAATTAAGTTTTTGTGGTCATAAGCTGAGATGTATAGGTTATTACTTTTTGATACATTTCGGCTGAGCATATTACAGTTTGGGTTTATTATTTAGAGTAATAAATTTTCTAATTTGTTTCCATGAAGCAAGACTTATCATTCCTGCGAATTTACTGTAACTGTAAATAGGCATTTAATATATTTTTTTTTTCCTTCATAAACAGTTTATCATGATTGTTATGAGAAAATTTTACGAGAGGATGATTGTTCGTTTTATAACTGCATAATTACAAAAACACGTTTTCATAATAAAAATGATAAATTTTTTTTTCTCCTTTATTTTAGGAAAGTTGGTGAGTTCTACTTAATGATGGAAGAAAGTAAACCACCCCAAATAGACGAGGACTTTCCTCCAGAATTATTGGAGTTCATCGGACAAAAGAAAAAGAAGAAAGTCAGATTTCTACCTGTTGGATTGGATTCTGTCGAAACTGTTAAAAAAGACAGTGAGATTATTTCAAATGACAGTCCCGATGAACCTTCAGCACTTAATGTGGAAGACGACTTGAGTTTCCAAAGTTTGAAAAAGAAGAAGAAAAAAAAGAGAAGCAATATCGACGAATTGCCATCCTCTATTGCCGATTCTGTTTCAAGCACAATTGATGCAATTGAAATTTCATCTATGCCAACAAGTACCGACAACGATGCTGACTACACATACGAGTCCCTCCTTAAACGAGTGTTTGACATCATGCGAGAGAAGGATCCGAACAGGGATGTCGAGTGTAAGAAGAAATTAATAATGAAACCTCCCCAAATTCTACGAATCGGTACAAAAAAATCTTCTTTCGTTAATTTCATCGAAACGTGCAGACTTCTCCATCGCCTTCCTCAACATGTGCAATCCTTTCTCCTAGTGGAGTTGGGCACCAGTGGATCCGTGGACGGTAATAACCAACTCATAATAAAAGGGAGATTCGATCAGAAACAGATCGAAAGTGTTTTGAGAAGTTACATCAAAGAATATGTCACTTGCCACACATGTCGCTCTCCCGACACAATATTGCAAAAAGACACTAGGCTGTTTTTCCTACAGTGCGAATCTTGCGGGTCTCGATGTTCAGTAGCAAGTATAAAATCTGGTTTCCAGGCTCTCACTGGCAAACGAGCAGCTATGCGAGCTAAAGCTACTTAATATCGTTTTTTTATTTTTTTTAAATATATTTCACATCATCATCTTGTAATTTTAATATTATTTGCATCTTTTGTCATGTTGAAGGTTATTTTAATAAATTATAATAATGTTTAATGTGTGGATTTGAAAATCAGCTTCATCTTTTTATCATTTCGATAGTAAATATATAATGGAAATAAATAGATAAAAATAAGATCATTTGGCCTACAGCTACCAAATTTGACCCATACATACCTTGGAGGATGGAACTATGCAACTGAGAGAAGTTTTTTTTTTTAAAAAAAATGAATTAAAATTTTAATTGAAACTTGAACAAAATTTGAGTATTTTTTCACTACGAAAAATATCACAGTACAAAACTTTTTTTTTTTTTGCATAATTTTTTTTATTCGATTTTTTTTAAATATGTTAATTATCTTTTCCAATAAAAATACAAAGAATTCTGAACGAGTTTTAAACGTAATTAATATTAATACAGAGACGGAAGAACCCTACAGGTATTGATAAAAGTCAATAATAAAGTTGCAGATGCTTTTAAAGTTTTTTGTTTCACAATCCTAATTACTATCGATATTAGTATAAAAATTAAGAGATGTGTAAAAAAGTAAAATTAAACTTCTCGCTAAACACAAATTAATTATTGGCAAAGCAGATTTCATTAAAATAAGCAATATATTTGCTTAATTTTGAGAAGAATCTGTAAAAGATTTATATTTAAAACATGCTATTAATATTTAAAAAAAATACCAAATTTTGAAATGTTTTAGGTTAGAAATAAGGTTACATTTAATAAAAGGCTAGAAATAGCAGAATGTATCGAATTTTTTTACGAATTCTTGGAGATCTGAAAGAAAGTTAGGGAAATGCATGAAAATGAGTATAGATACATGAAAAAAAGGCTTAAGCCTTTTGAAATAGCATTAATTAGATTTTTGAAGAAGCTTTTGAAATCAAATTACGTAAAATGTTTAATTGAAGTAAACTATTAATCCTGCCGAACCAATTGGATCATAAAAAGCGGCTCACTTATTATAAAGATGATTATGTGTTTGTGTATATTGATGCTCTCTACAGACTAAGCCGTTTGGCCTAAGCTACCAAATCTGGCACATGTATACTTTTATGACGAAAATGCGCATCTTCGCACGATTTTTCTTTTCAAAATTAAGCGACTCTTTGAAATTTTCCCGAAAATATTACTCTACAAAACTTATTTTTACATAATTTTTAAATTCAAAATATTATCTTTTCAATGATAACAATTTTTTAATTCATAAATTAAGTTTCTTTAAAAAATATTTTAAGCATTTTTCCCAACAATTTATTTCACAAAAGATGAAAATCGACGCTCAACTTATGAATGGGAAAAATTAGTTTTTATCAAAGCTTGAATGAAAATATTAACTTTACTAGTTTTAGCTTGCAATAAAGAGTTAAGTATAATTTACTGCACTTGTCTATAATAAATGAAATAAACGTAGTGTTTTCTGGAAAGATGAGTGTAAGAATAAATTTTCTATCGACTTTTACAATATTTATATTATTCATTCAATAATTCTTTTGCACTTAAGACATGATATACATATATCTATGTAAACATATTTTAGCAGTTGCGTGCCCTTTTGAAATTTTCAATTTATTTCATTCCAGTGGCATAATTTATACTTATAAAAAGAGGTAACAGATACTACAAGGCGACACAAGTGCAAAGGGATTGAAATTTTCCCTTGAGTGGTTTTACAATGAGATTTTTATGGGGATTTCTTTGTCACGTGTAGATTTAGAATAGAGAAATTTAGGTATCTTTAAAAGAGTTTGCAAACATTAAAGATTTTTATCCCTTCATTCGGAGCGTGAGAACCTGCAGGATTTACAGTTTTCTAGAGCGCGTGCAGAATTAATTAAATAAAAAAGTGGGAATTGGATCAAGAAATAAGAGAACATTTTAGAATGAAGTTAATATGGGCTAAATTAAGATAAAATTTAGGAAAATAATAAGGATTTAAATTATTTCAAGAGATATCATTACATATATATATATATAATTCAAATTTGATATGTAAACAGTGCTAGACATATACATCTAAAAGAGAAAAATTTCTAAATGAAATAAAGAACACTATTTTATGCAGTTTGAGTTAATAAATGAATTACGAATTTTATATTTTTATGTAGGCTCTCAGTCTTATAAGTTATACTTAGTAAGATATTCTTGAGACATTGACATTTTAAATAAAAAGAAAAATTAACTCTATTTTGATTAAAACTGAGTGAATTGGGGAAATGTAAATATTTTTATAAATATTTTATAAAAACGCGTGATTTCAGATCACCCTATTGGCCATTTCAAATAAAAGATACCCTGTTATAATATATATATATATTCTTAAATCAACAGGATCTTAAATTTCTCAAGCGCTCGTTTCTTTTCTTTTTTTACCTTAGAAGCAGGTGTTCACTAAGAATATATTTTTCAAAATTTCAATTCAAATTAATTGAAAATAATATTGAATTTTAATGTTTTCTTCCAATATCTTCAGAACATATAATCTCGCCAAAACTATTGTTACAGCATCTTAAAATTAAAAAAATAATAATAAATAAATAAGCTTTTTAGCGACATTAATTTTATTTCTGTGCGATAATTTATTTAATTTCAATTAATTTTTCAAATACGATTCGAAATCACGCTTTCTATTGCACTAATGAATTGCAAACTAATTTTATTGTTCCCTAAAAAATTTCATTCGCATGTTTTTTTTTTTTTTTTTTTTTTTTTTTTTTTTTTTTAAATTTTGATAAAAATATCGCTTTTTGCGGATATTTACTCACAAATATTATATTAGACTATTTTAATGTCTAATGATTGATGAAAGTAAAATATATAAATTTAATTTGCACCAGCTCAAAGCGTTTTTCTATTATCGTATTCTCAGACAAGCAGATGTAATTCCAAAAATGTGTATTTCGTGCTTAAGAAGTCTAAAACGGGAAAATCGTCAAAATCTCGAATTTTTTAAGAATTACAATAATTTCTCTCTGTATGCGAGAAAGTAATGAAAAATGCTGCTGAATCATCAGCTATATGTTTCCTGGGATTACAATAATGATGGGGAGATATTATTTCTGCGAAAAGGCGAAGTTACTGAATTGTAGAATTCAAATGAAATAATTTATGTAATCTGTCTATGTTCAAATATTTCTGTTTCTTCTTGCGACGTAATTTCACGCATAAAAATTTTTCATTACTCTTTCAGCTTTCTCAATATAGCTCAATTCCCCTAACATAGCTCAATAAGTCATGTATTTTGAGCAACAGAGTCACAGACATCTTCCACCTAGTCCAATCTTTTGCCGATTTCAATTTTTCAATCGTGAATTTGAAATCCATTGGTGCCATTTTTCTACTTTATTCCGCCAATGCCTGCCCGGGGTTTATTAATTTGAAAATAATGATCCAGCTTTTTTAAAGAACTATCATAATATTTTTATTATAAAAAAAAGAGGCATTCTGGCAACGTATACTCTTTACTTTGGTGGGATCAGTCTTATTTGTTTGAATCAAGTACGAACAAATGCAACAGCTACAATATCCAGGAAATCATTAGAAATTATTTTGAAATATAATTGTCTATAAACGAAATTTTGAATCATAGATCATTCTTTGATAATTCTTAAAAACAAATTAAAATGGTCTTTATGTGGAAAAGACCATTTTAATTTGTTTTAATAATTCGTATTTAAAAAAAAATTACTCCTTAAAATTGTTTACTAGCCTAACCGAAAAATGAATACTAAAGAGTCATTTTAAATTCCAGTCTTAATATACAAAATAATTTAAAAATAAGGAAAATGCTTGTTTAAACAGAAATTTTTTGAGATTATATTTTCTGACAAGAAAAAAAAAATGAAATGAATGTCTATGAAAATTTAATGTTGATTCATAATATCTACTGATAAAAGAAAACGTGTTATGTCCGTATACACGTTAACACTCTACGAATTATCTAGTACGCTTAATCTAGAGTTACTAAATTTGGTGCATATATACTTTGGAATAAGGGAATATACACATAAGAGAATTTTTTTTTTTAATTTTAATTAAATAAAAATTTAGCGAGAATTTGGGAATCTGTGGCTACAACTTTTGAAAACATTGCAACACAAAAATCATTTTTACATTTTTTTTTTTTTTTTAAATTTAAAAAATCACATTTTTAATGATACCAATTGTTTTGTCTTGCAATTTTTGTTCTATTTTTAATCAATTTTTAAAAATCATTTTAAATATTTTACAACAGTATAATTCATTGTTGTCGTGAAAGTAAAATCGTTTTCATTTTTGCTCCTGATATTGCATCCTGGATTTTTTTAATTTTTTTTTTCATTGTTAACAATCAAAATATGAAGATTCTGCTTATTTTCTCATTCTGCGTAGATTTCACTATAAGAATTGCTTTTAATAAAATTTTATTGTACTGTGTTTAACTTTAAAAATGGTGTTTTAAGCGATGGTGAAAAATGTTTAATGCATCATATTTCAAATGTTATTTTTTTTTTCCCATGAGACATAATTAAAGCAACAGACCTAAAATTACGGAAATGCATAATTCAGTGAATAAAACGGCGTAAGATTTCTAAAATAATATGAGTTATATATCTATCCAAATTTAAAATTTAGAATACTTTACTGAGAAAGCCATTAAAACCAATAAGGAAAAAGATTTAACTGAAATGTGTAGTTACCATTTGTTCTGGTAGACTAACTGATCGTAGACTGATTAGTGCTTAATAAATATGAATAAATTGTCCTATTTTGCATAAACACATGTAGCTAAATGTTTTTATTCGTAGTTTATTTATTTATTTATTTTTCGTTATTGTTTTGTCATACTATTCCATGTCACTATACAGAATTTGAATTTTAAAAACACTAATAACAAACTTTGTGTGAAATCTCTTCTGTTCGAACAAACATGTTTTAATCTTTCCAAATATTTATAAGAAATATTCCACTTATTTTATCTTTTCAGATAACATTGTTGCTCCATTTCTAATTTGAAATACTCCTTTGTGATAGATTAAATTCACTTTATTCGGTTACAAATTTATTCGTTATATAATTTTTGATCGCAGAATTATTTTTACAAGCAAACCAAAGCTATTCAACAAATAATTATTGTTCAAAATAATTATTTGTTTTTTAAGTAACAAGAAAATAATAATCATTATGTAACGAGAGCGAATTCTGGAGTTTAAAATGCAAAACAAACCTTTTGTATTTCAAATTCGAAACTTTTCGCTTTTACATTTTTGTAAAAACATTGGAAAATGAGCATTGTATTATTTTATCAAACATACCGTTGATTTTATTTTCTTTTTTTTGGAAAAACCTGTTTTTTTTATTATTATTATTATTAGATAGATCTTTCTATTTTATAAAACAAATGAATCATGTGTCTAGTATTTATTTAATGCTACTAATATCCGTATGAGAGAAAAAAAAAAAAAAAAAAAGAGAAAGAAAGAAAGAAGAAGAAAAACAATGCTGCAAAAAAATTTCAAAAGGCTGCATTTGTTTTCATTTTAATCAGAAATCTAAAATTTCTAATAAAAGCTATTTTATTATACTCTATATATAGAATAAACGGATAAAAAGAAGTTATTCAGATATTTGCATTCTGAGTAATCAACGATAGCTAAAGAATAAAAAAATTACTCCTTTGGCATTGTTATAAAATAAACTAAATAGAAAACTGTAATAGTTTTGATTAAATAAAAAGTAAATCACGCGAAAATTAAAACCAAACAAAACTTGTTCTATTGCGCAATATGATGTAGATGCATTAAATAACTACCAATTAATGGGATATTTTTATCCATTCTTAATATAATAGAAAATTTTCTTTACTTTGGCAGCGGAATCAGATTAACAATATTCCTCTGATTCACTTAGAACCTTTCTAATCATAAAAATATAGCAGCGGATAGTTACAGATTTAGTTCCACGTCGATAAGCGCGTAGGATCCCTTATACACGAGTAAATTAAGCTGGCAATGCAAATCTTAACGGTGCCCTCTTTTGCTTTTCTCATACTATCTTTTAAAACAAGATTATTTTTAATTTGATTTACATGTAAGCAGTTTTAAATTTTAAAAAATGACATTCTGAAATATCAAATCAGCAAATTGCGAATCATTTTCAAGAGAATGGGTTTCAACATATCATGTATAAAAATAATGCGAAATTGGTTAATTAATGCGTTAGTTAATACCGCATAAAATGGTCTGTTGGCCTCATGTAATTAAACATGTCTTGGTGAAAGACACTACTTACATGGGTTATGGGGTGTCAGAAGTGAAAAACTACAAAATATACCTTTAATTATTTGCTAAAAGTATTATTTTAAAATTTATGGATATATCTATTTTTGCAAAAAAAAAATGTTTGTTTGTGCAAATTAACGCTGAATAGAATAGACCGTTAGACCTAGAAGTACTAAATTCAATATGGATAGGCGTTAAAAGATGAAAATGAACGCGAGTACTTGAAAAAAAAATAAAGAGATATTTTTATGTTTTTCCGCAATAACTCTCGAAAATATTATTACGCATAACTGATTGTTACATTTTTTTTTCTTTTCTTTTTTAACTGTTGAGGAATAGGAAGATGAAGTTACATTGCCGCAAAAGATAACGTATAGTTTCAAGTAGATTACCCAGGTGAATTTTGAAAGATACTATTTAATTAGTCTAAAAGTTACTAAAATGTTAAAGTTATAATTTTATGACCCTATAAGAAAATCTTATTCTTTATTGATAAAATCATGAGCCTCAAATTAACATAAAAAAATATAATTTAAATTAAACGATTTCCTAATAGCTCGAAATACGATTTCATTTTAGTTTTAACTTCTGAATTGTGCGGACTTCATTTCCTCACACAATTAAAACGCCGAGGTCAGCAAATTCCTTTCTGAAACTATACAAGTTCAAAATGCTTTCTTTTTCTCTATTTAATATGTTGCGTCACGCTCGTCATAGTTTTGACAAAGAAGATAATAGATAAAAGTTGGAGTATTTCCTTAAAATCATGATTAATAAGAAGCGGCAGAGAATTCCACACCTGTCCCGTAAGAGAATGTTTTACATACATAAAATTCTAAAATTAATGAAATAAGCAATAATTTCCGAAGTTTTCTATCAATCTGAAATTTTAATTTTCAGGAATAACAAAATAAAGTGATTTAATTTTGATTCTTAGAAAATTTGCATAGATTCATTTTTATACATCTGTGAATATCAATATTGATTCGAATATGAAATTATTCTCTCTGTACTCAAGAAGCTAAGTAGACACTGACTTAAGTTTATACTAGGTACCGGCTCAAATGGACAGTGTCAGAAAGACAGATGACATAAAATGTACGAGTATTCTTGTATTTTTTGCTTAACGTTGCATAAGCATCTTCATAAAATTAAACAACTTCTGTTTTACGTAGAGCTGCATTACAACAGAATATTGATCTTGTATAAAAATTTATATTCAGATACTTTAAGCTTTAGTAAGATAGTATAAGAGATTATTTATCTTAGCGTAATGATATAATTCATTGCTTTTCCTGTGATGTCAACTTAAATTATTCCATACTCAAAGGGCGTAGCAACCAAAAAGGCAAGAGATGTACAGATGTCTAGGGCCACACTCTTAGGGTAACCATAGAGACATAATATTTGTGTCTTTATGTCCTTATTTAAAATTAAATATGTTGTTGGAGAGAGAAAATGATAAAATAACACGACGCCCCTTTTATTTTATTCGGTCAGTAGTGGAATAGAGGCAATAATAATAATAGTAATAGTAATAATTCCCAGAATGCCACTTATTCTTGCTAACTCACGTACATTCTATGACGATATGCTCGTTTTTATTCTCTCACATTTCTTCAGCCTAAGTCCAGTTAGATATTCTAACCATTTGAACAAAAGGTTGCAAACTTAATGTGAAAATTTTCTTTTCTTTTAATTTGGATTGTTTTAAAAATAGGAGATATTTTATTATCATGATGTTGTTTTCTTCACGGGTTTTGAATAATTGAAGGCAATGAGTAATTGAAGCTCGAAATCACGTAGGCAATGAATAAAGCATAAATGGCAATATTCATCTTCATTTTCTTCACCCGCTTTTACCAGTATTGCATTGTTATTATGTATGCTTCTTTGAAAGCAGATGCGTTTTTAAAAGATTGACCTGCTGTTAGAGACATGGAATTTACACCATTGTAATCCTACGGGGCTATCTATAGAAGACCCCCCCCCATGGAGTCCTCTATTGTGCATGCACAGATGATTTTCGTTATATCTCGTAAACTACATATGTTGAAGACATGGGGGTTTTACCATAGTAACCCTACGGGGCTATAGAAGACCCCCATGGAGTCATCTACTGCGCATGCGCAGATGGTTTCCGTTATATCTCGTAAATTACATATGTTAGAGACATGGAGTTTTCACTTAGAAGCACCCCGGTGGTCCTCTACCTCCCTCCAATTTTTGCATTCATTGCGCATGTGAAGTACGAATTTTGCTTAATATTGGTCAAAGCAATGTCGGATCGATACCATAGAGTTCCTATGGGTCTCGGAATGTCGATGACGTCAATTTCCGGTCAGACCGGAAGTTGAATTTTCGAGTGAAGTTTTCGACCTCCTTTTTGTAAAAACTCTCTTTACGCATCGATACACTCTACTCGATGTCCTCTATCGAACGATACCACATTTACGTCGCTTACTTTATTAGGAGCCGAGAAACGGAAGCGAGAACGGAAAAAGGACATGATGTTGTTTTGGTGTGTGTGTGTGGGGGGGGGGGGTTGAAGCTCGAAATCGCGTAGACAATGAATAAATCATAAATGGGACGTCTTAAGTTCTCTCCCGATGAAGCCTTGCAAAGAAAAAAAGAAAGGGAATGAAAGAGCAAACAGAGGCCGGAACAAAACCTTCAATAAAACCGTCAGAGACAAAACCTTCAGAGACAAAAACGAATGATGAAAAGTTAAAATTAGAAGCCGAATATTTAAAAAAAAACCTCTCAAGGGTTCTTATGATTCATATTTATATTAGGTACAAAACAAAATCAAAGTTTCTTCCTTGGTTTTTTATAAATGAATTTACAAAGAGAAAAGCGCATTCAAGCTTTAAAAAAAATAGAAAAAAATATCCAATAGCTTGTTGGTCTCTCCGCATCTTTTTCATCGCTTTTCCTTTCCTCCTTTTTTTTTTTTTTGCTTATAATTTCTATACCAAGCATTTTTATTATCAATGAAGTTATTCCAGGTTTTTCTTATTCAGTTTTATTTATAGAAATTCTAAACGAACGATAAGCATTTCAAAATACTAATCTTCTTTTTTTTTTTTTTTTTTTTTTTTTTTCTGACTGATGGAAATCTCTGGTGAATAAAAATACGACCTTTAAAGCTAATTTATATTAAGTCTTGTTGAGTCTGTATCAAATATTACTCGGATAATTCTCGTATTATGCAAATACATTTGCTTTGCTTATTAATCAAAAAAAAATTTTTTAACATGTTTGTCTGCGTCAGAAATGATGTTTACATAAGGAACTTAAATAGTGATGTCAATTTAGGAATTAAGCGAAATAATTGTATGTATAGAAATTTTGACGTCTTCTTCTTAAAAAGAAAAAAATCTTTTTTTTAAAAAAAGTATTTTAGTTCTGGAGAATAAGAGATAAAAAATATACCTTTTATTAAATATGACTAATTATTTCACAATTTTGCGCCCGTTGGTAATATCATTCGGAAAACTTTTTCAACTTTCTCATCCTAGTAAATCCGCTTGACTCACCTGATATATACCAAATGCACCTCACTGCTTTGATTTTTAATTTCATTACAAGAAAAGCGGCGGTGTTCTAGTGGTAAGGCCTCATCTCCGTAACCCGAGAGTTTCAGGTTCGAATCAAGATTCCACATAAGAACCACTGTGTTCTCCCGTTAATGTGGCGTAGAAGTTTGAAAAAGAGTGTGCAGGCTTAGGTGTCGTCCTCGTCATTTCAACGCTGTTCAAAATTACAAGGCCTGTTCCAAAATAGTTTTAGTGTTGCTTTAAAATGGTTAGATAATATTTCTAAACTAAACATCATGCACAAAGGCGAAAAAGAAAAAAAAAAAAAAAGAACGAATTCAAAGCATAACATAAAGGTAAGAATACATATGAATAGCTTCATTGCCATATGATTCTTAAATCATGCGAAGCTTATTAATAATTTGTTTTGAATGCAATAATAAGTTTTGATGAAATTTTCTACTTTTTTCTTTAATGAGTCAATATCTCATTAGAACAAAATGATGAAATATGAAATAAACAAAAAGCAGCTGCAATGTTTTTTCAAATTTAAAGTAATTCAATGATTGGTTCAAATAAAGAGAATAAATGAGAGAAATATAAATATTTTAAATACGCCACTAAAAATCATCAACAATATTGAATTCTTAATTGACTAAAATGAAAATATCCGAATTTTTAAGGAAGGTGTATATCGATATCTCAAGAAACAGTTATCGATTGTGAGAAAACAAAGCGCGCGACTTGAAGTGAAGATTTCGAGCGCGCCTTATCTCCCGCAAATTTTTGTTTACATTGGATCGACAGCTGATTTTTATTAAATAGGGTTATAAAGCAATTGTAAACATTTCGAAGTAATAGCCATGCAATTATTATAAATTTTAAAATTTCGTTATTATTTATGAATTTTCTATCCATTTTTTTATAATGTAAGACATTTTCAAAATTGATACTGTAAGAAAATTGAGCAGTACCTCGTTTTTAGCTCAAGCCTCTTAAGTAAAAAATTAATAGAAAATTTTAAATGAATTTAAAGTTGGAAGCCTAAGGTAAAATTTTTTAGAAAACTTAAAATTGTTTTGTTGATCTCCATAGAAAGAAAAAAAAATGCTGAATATTTATCCGACTATAATAATGCAAAAATTATTATTTTTTATTAATGTTTAATAGATTTTGTAAATATTGTATTGATATTTATTTTTAAGTGGAAGAATTTCTTGTATGTAACTTATTAATAAAGAATATAAATTAAAGGCATTTTAGTCGTTTTTGTTTTTATTATTCTTGTAAATGCAGTGCCTTTATTCAAACATCGTTTCTTTATTAAGCTTCGTAATAATTTTTGAATTCCTAAAAAACTATTTCTTTTTTGCTTTTTAAAAAAAATTATTGATTATTGCTTTGACATTTGTGTGAAAGATTTATGGGATGCTTTTCTAGATCATTCTGCAATTTTTTTTTTTTTTTAAATAAAGCAAAGGATCTTTAAGCATTGTTATTTAAAGACTGATACAAATTTTTAAATCAAAATGAATTTTAAAATTTTTTAATTATTTAAATTATATCTAGAAAATCTTTTTCTGTGCTAAGATTAAGAGAATATTTTCTTTCTTTCTTTGTAGGTTGAATTTGACTTAAAACAATGGATCAGTTATCTGATAATGATGATTTTGTGCCTCCAACTCCAAAAATTCAGAGAAAGAAACTATTAGATTTGGCTAATTCTGTGAGTTTGAAGCCAAATCTTAAAAACATGAGGAAACCACCTCAGAATGTTAAGCGGAAGAAAACAAGTGGAGTTTCACCTGAATTCAAGAAATTCAAAGATAAGGCTAAACAAGTTACATTATTTAACTATTTAAAAAAAGAATTATCTCCAGTTAAAAAGCTAGATGACTTTAAAGTTAATGCTTCTATTAATAACACTGCTAGAGTTATGTTATTTCCTGAATGTCAAAAAAAAAGTGATCCTGTTTGTGATAATCCTAGTTCCATGAAGTTACCAACTGTGGCAGAGTCTAATCTTGATACTTGTAATGTAAGTAATAATATTAAAAATGAAACAGATACATCTGGAAATATTAAAAATGGAAAAGTAGAAAATAAAATCAGTCCAAAATTATCTAAATCTAGTTTAAAACAAAAGGACAGGTCTGATTTGAAACAATCCAGTTCGTGCGAAGAGCAATTGAGAGTAAGCTGCCCTTTTAAAGAATCTACAAATAAGTTTCTATTAAATAATACTCATTCTGTATTAATTACTGACACTGACATAAAAAAAGACTCAAATCCTTCTGGAACATTTGATGCAAGTTCATATAATAATAACATTTGTAAAGATGTACAGAATTTGAAGATAGATTTGGATGACAGAATTAAGTTCACAGACTATTCCTTGTCGAATCATTCTTTACAAGAAAATAAAAACTGTATTCAAGTATCAGAAAAAATGAATATTTCATCCAATGAAAATGAGGATGTAATATTGGGTTCTGAAAATTCAGTTTCTTGGTTGGATGATTTGGATTGGAAAGCATGTGATAGTTTTACAGAAATGAATACATCGATTTCAAAATGTTCTCGAAAGTCTGAAATAAGAAAATCCAAGTAAGTTATGGATCAGCTCACTAAGAATTAATCATAAGTGCATTTTTTATTAAAAAGGTGCTGAAAATTAATAAAATATGCATCTGCATAAAAAATATAATTTGGTACAACATTTTTTTGATACTGGTGTAATAACCACATAATACATTTTCAGTTGAAGAGAAAGTATATATAAGTAAATGAGTATCTTAATTTACTATTTTCATTGAGTATGTTTTTTTTTTTATTATGTAAAATTTAAAAAAAGCAAGAAATTTGAAGTATTCTTAATTATATATTTTTAAATGCTTGTTTGTAATATATTTCTCTCTCATTGCATTTTTGAGTTGTATTAACAGTCTTCATAAATGAATCTCTCATTTTATTTTATTTTTCTTAGAAGAACTTAATTGTAGGAGTCATTTATATTCAAGTATAACATATATTGCATACATAGAAATTTTAAAAAGGGAGAGGATATAATTAGTTTTCCAGATGCAATTTATTCTATTAATAATTCGTATAAATTGAGATGGATAAATAATGCATGTTTAATTATTGAAAAAATATGGAATTAATTTGAAGTTTTGCAATATTAATGCTATGAGCTTTAAGAAAATAAAATAAATAAGCAAAGAAATGAATTTTAAAATATATTGCAATTTACTTAAAACATTTCTATTGGAAGCAAGCAGAATAATGAAGTTATCGCATATGCTCTTTAAAAAGAATGAATAGATAATGAAATTAATATTCTTTTTATATAAAAAAAAATTATAATAAATTACTGTTGTTTTCTGTTGACTAAAATGTTTTCTTTGTTTTTAGCTTTATAGAGAATAAAATTTTGTTTCAAGTGAAAAGTGTTTGCAGGACTAAGATGAATGAACTTGAGTTGACCTTGAAATCATCCTTTGGAGATTTGAACAAATGCATTTTGAAAGGGTTTTGGTAATTACCTAATGATTTTGTATTGTATGTTTAGCTGGTTTCTTCTTAGGAAAATTGATATTTATCTGCTAATTCTTTAACAGTTGTAATCATTAATGTCATTTTTTTTCCAATACAAAAGTTACAAAATCTATGCATGTCAAACTTGCATAGATTTTGCCAAGTAAAAGCACCAAATAATGCATTACTCATACATTATTTGGTGCCTTTACTTGGCAAATTTGGCTGGTTTTGATGAAGCTATTAGAAGAGTGGTACATTTTGAATATATATTGACTGCATCAAAAATCTTGCTGCAAAAAAAAAAAAAGTATATACTTACAATGTATACTCAGTATCTATTTTAAATTAAATTTTTAATTTTTCTGCCAATTTTATATCATATGGCCATATTATTTATTATCTGTAAAAAATAGTAGTTACATTATAAGTTTTTTTTTTTTCTGTTTTTAACTTTTTACTGAAACAATTTTACATTACTTTTAATTTACACAATGCTTCAAAAAATAAAGTTATGAATTGTAATAAATCAAGGTCTTTGGGGAAGAGGGCATGCAAATAATATTTCATGCTAATTTCTCTATTACATAAATTCTACTTTTAATCAAACATTTTGAATCATTCTTTGATTAAATCTAATGCATTAATTCAATTGTTGTAATTCATTATTTGAGAAATCCTATAAAAAATGTTTTTAAGAGAAGAAAATAATTAATGCCTTTTTATTAAATTCAATTTTTTGCTGATGATTGAAGCAAGTGATTTTTGTATTATAATTTAAGTGACTGAAACTTCTTATTGAACATTTAAAAAATGGTATGGGGTTTTTAATTTGGAAAAATAATTTGCTTTAAGTATTTAGTGATTGTTTGTATTTTTTCTTATCCTTAATATCAATTACTAAGTTTATATCATGATACATTGATAACTTCTGTTATGGATTTCCTCACCAAAGGGTCAATTTTGATGAGGTGCCTAAGAAAATAAAGTTTATATGTTTCCCATCTAGACCTTGCCTATAGCATTATATAGATTTAATAATACTAAGAGTAAGAAATATTGAAATAGAAATTTTAAATAATTTGAGTTTTATAACAGTCCTGGCTATTTCTTTTTTGATCTGAACTAAATAATTATTTTTGTTCATTTCAGGACTGACAGTTTGGTGAATGTTGGAGATTCAGTGCATATATTGCAGGAATTTGAAAATAATACTGCTGTAGTAGATAATTATTCTGGATTTCTTGTAATTAATCCAGACTTTCTTTTGTCAAGTACAGCTGTTGTATCAACTCTTTTCTGTATGAGGAAAGCTGCTTTGAATCACATTTTACCAAAATGGTCTTCTGGAAATAATGTTATGATGATTGGAAATCTGGTTCATGATATATTTCAACAGGTATTTTATTATCCTTGCAAGAAAATGTGACTTTTTCTTGTTATTCTGGCATATTTGTTTTTGATATATTAAATATCTTCATATTTATATTGCATGCCATGTTTAGCAAGTGATCATTTGCATCACTTAAAGGAAGCCTGTGAAATGTATGAAGGTATTAGTTTAAAGATAAGAGCAAAGTTCCAAAAAGACATTTTCAAAATTTTGACTTTTCCACAATTAACTACAGTTTTTATTTAAAATTAAAAATAGAGTATATCCTCAGAAAAAAGGGAGATTTTTATTTGCATTATATTTGTAAATTATTTGATTCATTTTATATCTTATATAAATTTTAAATCATGTGAAATAGATTGTTTAAAATGTTTTTTTTTTTTTTTTTTTTTTTTAAATACGTGTTACATAAGCTCTTTGCCTTAAAAAAATGCAGAAGTTATATTGATATTTTACTACATTATTATAAATGACAAATTGGACAAATCTTATATAACATAAGCTTTTTCCATTTTTTTTTAAATTTGAACATAAATATATTTACTGAGTGATTTTTCTAATTTGTTAAAAAATGAGTGTGTCTTGTCTTTAATAGGCTGTAAATAATCACATCAGTTCTTCAAAAGAAATAAATGACATTCTTGAAAAAGTTTTGAAGAAAAGAGAAAATTTAATTTGCTTGTAAGTATTCCTACTTTTATTTTTTTTTTCAAAGAATTTTGCAATAAATCTGTAATACAGATATCCTGCCATGTTAATCTTATAGTAAGAAAGAGAAATATAAAATGGTTCTTAATAATTGCCATTGTTGGCAACAAAAATGAAGTTTCTCTAAAATACAAGAGTTTTGTTCTATCTCTGTTAGGAACAAAAATCTCGATATTTTGGAAAATTCAATGTCCTGTTAGAAACCCATATAAATGTGAGGAGTAGAAGCGACTATTAATTCTGTTCACGCTGAGCTGTTTCCCATTTAATGATTTATTGTGTCCTTGGGTTGTTAGTGTCTGCAAATCTATATTCTTTTTGTGTATCTTGACCATATTTTTGTTTTTTGCAATTGCTGTGTTTTTCATGGAGTAAAGCTAATTTTTTCTTATCCAGTTTGTTGTATCCTCCGGACGATATCTGTAACAGTATATTTGTATAACTGTGATATAAATTATACAAAGTGTATTTATCTTCAAAAGAATATTTAAAAATTTATGTTTTTACACTAGATTTCTGGCTTTAACATTTCATTTTTGCTGAAATTAGTATTTTTGCCACTCAAAGTTAATTATAAATAATTTTGAAATGTTTTTTACTGTCACAAAAAATTATGTGAAACATAGCATACAGAAATAATTCTTATATTGATACATCATCATTTTAAGAATTCAAAGCAGGATTTCATGTTTATTTTGCCATTTACAGAAGTTGTCAAGAGTCATCAGAAGCAGAAATCAGAGAAAAGGTTCAAGAATATGTGCCTAGCATTGCTAACTGGATACAGAAGCACTGTACATTTAAAGGGAAAGTACATTCTAACAATCTACAAGTTACTCAAGTTGAAGGGATAGAAGATAACATATGGAGTCCTAAATATGGCATTAAAGGAAAGATTGATATGACTGTTAAAACATCATTTCAGCAAACTACAAAAGTAATTTTTATAATTGCTCACTAAATATTTACTCTCAATTTTGAAATTTGTGAAAATTAGAGTATCTTATATTTTTAATATTTATTGTTTTAAAGAGCCAATAATTGTAAACTTTCACTGAAAAATATGGTGATACATTTTATTAAAAATAATCCCCCCTTCTTATTGATTAATATGTATGCTAATATTCTGCCTTTCTCAAACGTTATGTTCATACTATGCTTATTACATAAATATTACAACTTTAGTGTATTGCAGGCATTATATTTAATGTGTGTCATATATTTATTTTCATGTGTTTATATATATATATATATTAGCATGCATATATTGCTATCTATGAACTTGAAACTTTTCTGTAATCTCTCTATATAAAACATTTTGGCAACTTCCATGTTTGATTTGTTTTCATGCTTGCCTTGTCAAAAAAATGTGGCATAAGCTGTTATTTGGAGTTGGTTAATACAATAAAATCAATGTAAATTAAGTAGTTTCGATAATAAATTGAAATAGTCGAAAATGAGAAATCAAAGTAAAGAATTATTTAAAAAAACCAGTTGGAAATAGAGGTGTATATGTTTTACTTTACAGAAATGTTTTTCACTAGAAAGATAAATAGTTATTCACTATATATTATTAAATTTGCAAATTTCACAAGTATCGCCAATAGTTTCCAACTAATTTTGCCACTTTTAAATATAGCTTACCACTCAAAATACTCTAGCATTATTGCTCAATCATATTTTAAAGTAATGTGATAAAAATAATATGGTATTTTATGAGATAAGATATATTTATCAAACTTGATTGATATAACTAGATTAATCTTATTAATAATTGTGTCTTTAGCAATTATTTCAATGTTATGAATATTATGTCAACTAATTTTGATGAAATACATCTCATCAAAACAAGGTGGAAATGTAAATTCAAATTTGATTTTTAAATATCTCAGAATTATATATTTTTGAATGTTAACATTTACAGATGCATCTGTCTATTACCAGAAAATTTTAGTTTTAAAAATCGATGATTTAATTTTTGATAATTGATGTAAAATTAATACTAGTAGTCTCTATACTAGTGTAATTTAAAATAATAAAAATTTACTTTTACTAATGAATGTATTTATAATTTCTTATTGCTAGCAGAAATTAATAAATATATGGCGAGCAAGCAAAGCTAGCATGGATCACATATTGATCCTTAAAGACTCACAATGTGGTTGAGAGGAATGAGCATTCTCTAACTCTTATTATTATATTAATGGATTCTAATGTCTATTTTCTTCTGATTATATCTTTCAACTATATCTTACATTATTTTGTTTAATTTTATTTTTATTTATGATTTGTGTGATAAGTTATCGTTAGGTATTCACTTTTAGTTTTGTTTCTTATTTTTTGCTAGATTCTGCCTCTTGAGTTGAAAACTGGGCGTGCAACTTATTCTGCAGAACATATTGGCCAAGTGAATTTATATATACTAATGATGGAAGAACGTACCAAAGAAATGTCTGATGGTTTACTGCTTTATTTACGGGATGTTGCAAATATGAAATTAGTTAGTGCTGATCATAATTCACGCAGGGGTTTGATTCAATTGCGAAATGAGCTTGCTTTTTATACTTCTAAATGGATGCAAAGAAATGTAGATGTTTCTGACATTGAGCATTGTCATCTTCCAAAGCCTTTGAATAATAAAAGACTTTGTGGAAAGTGCCCTTATCTTCTCCCTTGCACTGTTTATCAAAGGTATAAAATGAAGTTATATCTATATTTTATTTATAAAAATGTTAAAAATTGCTTTTTTTATGAATATCTGTTATTACAAATATAAATTATTAGCATTCTTACTATTATTATATCATTATTTCTGAATGATTTCTCTTTTCCCCATTTCTCTAAGGGTCTAGTTTCTGTGATTTTAACTGTCTGGCTTAGAACTGTCATATCATATAAAAATCACATGTTTAAACAAAATGCTAAGCCAACTTTTTTTTAGTTAAAGTTCTTTCTCTAATGTATTTCCAGTGCCTCTTTTTCTAACTCAGGCATCTGCAGAAAGGATAAAAAAAAAAAGAAAAAAAACTTTTAATCTGACAATGAAGAAACAAGATAAAAATGTGTTTTTTTAAAGGAAAATTCTCTCTGTCATTTAACAACTAACATATTATGTTTATATATATTATAAGAGACAACTTTGCAAAATAAAATCCAGGGAATGCAGGATATTTTATGGAACTATTTTAAATATACATTCAACTTAGTCATTTGTAGATTGTTTAAGGTCCATTGTGTTTAGTTATTTTTTCACTATATATTACTGATGATTTTGTGTTGTATATGTAAAATGGGAGTTTAATTTTTTTTTCTATTGCTTTATCAGAAGAAGATAATTGCTTTATAAGAAATTTTTATGAAGGAAATATATGTAATGATCATAAAAAATTTTGTTGTTATGATATAAACTTATTAAAGGAAAAACATTTGAAAAATTAAGAACCTTTGAAAAAAAATGCTAATTGAAGAAAAAATAAAATTTAAAAATTTGTGTTATTTGCTATTTTTTAATTTGTTGCAAATTAATTAATTATGGAGACCAGAAAATCTTCATTTATTCATTTTATTTTCATTCAATTCTAGTAATTTAGCTCCTAATTATCTAATTATAAGGGTTTATTTTTACAAAAAATGTGAATGAACTGTAAATAATTTGATTTATAATCTAAAATAAATGTTGTGAAATTTAAATTATTTTATCTAGAGCTCTTTCTGAAGACAAAAATTTGGAAGTCAATCATGCCATGATTTCTTTGATTTCTTCTACTACAAATCATCTAAACTCTAGACATTTAGAGTATTTTGTGCATTGGTCTAATTTGTTACTTCTCGAATCATGTAACGCAGCTCTTTCTAATGCATTTTGGACAGAAGAATCTATTTATAGGTAAAACTACATTTTTTTCTTGTTGTGTTTACTTACTAATTGTACATTTATGGTTATAGATTAATTTGATATTGTAAAAGTTTTATAGATTTATGCTATTTAAAATCATTACTTCATAAATAAATTTGTAACTTTCATAAATAATGATTATAAAATTCTGAAATGTTCAAATATTTTTTATTAAACATTAATAAGATTTTATAGACAATTTAGCCTTTTTCTAACTAGTCATCATCTGATAAGTCTATTTCTTTAAGTTATTAGACAAATGTATACATATCAAAGTTTGCAAGATCTGATTGTGTTTCACTGGCTTATAATATATGAATGAAGATATAGCAATGATGAAAAATAAGGTGATGAATTCATTGAGTTCGACACAGTTGTATTTTTTTAACAACCCTATTATTATTCTGCTACTTGCTCTTTATTTCATATTTTTCTTCTTCTGCACACTTGCATGCACAAATGTACTTGTTTGCCTGGGATTGAAAACCACTTGTAATCTCATCAGAGTTATGATTTGAATTAGAAGCCTAATTGGAAAAGATTTAAAAACACACACACACTTTTATGAAGCTAAAACTTTTGTGCATGTTATATATTTCTTTTAAGAAAACGACAGCCGATTTTGTTTTAGTGCATGAATTTTATGGATCCTTTTAAACATTTACTAGAAAGAAAAAGTTAAAAGTGTTTTAAAATATTTAAAAGTAGCCCAACAGCCGTAAACAATTTGATACAACTTTTAAGTGTTCTACAGTTGCACACATGAAATTGGAACCATGTTAGAACATGCAAGCTTTTTTAGTATTAAGATATGATGTTATAAATTAAATATGTTAATTTCAAGCCATTAGATTGGACAACAAATTCTTGTCTTGTTTGAAGGTGATTAGGAAATATTTATCTGTTCTATTTGAAAAGTTAATGGAAGTAACATAATCAGTACTTTGATTCTTATTTAATCAATAATTTTATTCTTATTAGCTGTTTCTGGCCATGCATTGCTGTGGCTCAGTCTAATTAAATGGGGGGGGGAAGGAAATAAGGAAGTGCATGTTTCTGATATATTTAGTTTCACAGTGTTTCTGGGTATACAGTATTTTTCATTGTCCCATTGTCTATGCAGATATAGAGATTGTATGACATATAAATATACATATGAAAAGCAATCTGTGTCTAGATCTAAACCACACAATTCTAAAGATTGACCCTGAGCTTTATTGTTGGTGATTGCAAACTCCAGGCGAAATGGAAATTGCAATCTCTTAAACTGGAATGGCACATCCATTGGAATCATAAGAATACAAGAAATTAAGACATCTTCACTTATAACAGGTTCTATCAAGATTATTGCTTCTAAGACATTAATTTTTGCATGCCAATAAAGACAAAGGCAGTTTGCCTATCTTAGTTTCTTTGTACATGTTAGATCATAACATAAAAAGCCTTAAAACATTAAAAAAGGGGAGAAAACGTGAACTAAAAAATGAAGTATAAAAAATACTAACAAATACAGACCAATTGACATAGCTCAGTTCCAACACAATGACAAACCAGATTTTTTAAAATCTGTGCACTCTGAGGAAGTCAATTTCATAACATAATTTAAATTCACTTGAAAATCAATTCACACAGGTAAATTCCACTATCAGTTGCAGTTCAAAATGAGGAAAATAGTTAAAGAAAATCAAGATAAAAAAAAGCATTGTAAAAATAAAATATAAAGTATATTTTTGAAATGTACACTATGATAAACAACATAGCTCAATTCCAATGTAATGTCATACAAAATAATTAAGTCAAAATGAAAATAAATAGAAATCTATGAAAATACGATATAACAATGCAGTTGGAGACATTCAAATGGAATTATAAAATTGAAAACATTGAAATAGAATCATAAAATATTTTTAATTTAGTGTCTGTTTATTTTATGCCCAATAGATGGTGCTATTTTTAAAGTTTTTTTTAAATCTATCACTGGTGTGATATCTATATAATAAGTGTATAAAAACATGCACATATTCAAATGCAACATTATGTCAAAATTTTAAAGCAATCAGTAAAGAACTTTAAAAAATTTAAGATTTTGAACAAACAAATATTTCCATTTTTATTTATGCAGATATTAAATAAAGCAAAGGGTGGTATGAGAGTTTTACACTAATTAGAATTATTTGATGTGGAATGAGATATGCCAACTTTAATTTATAAAAACCTATGATTCAGGGGAGGGGAGGGTTAAAATTGAACAACATCACTCAAGTTTTGCTGTTATAAGCAATGCAAATTATGCATACTTCTGATTCTTTACTTAATATTTTTTTTTTTTTACAAATTTTATTTTTAGAAAGGTAAGCATTTATTTAGAAAACTGAATATTTAATATCTTTTCTTGGTAATATTTTTTTGATATATGAAACAGTTACACACAGAAACCAAACACACCTAGAGACAATAATACTTTCATATTAATTGTCAGTTTCTCTACTATTGAATGAATCTTACTTCATGAGCAATAATTTTTTTCAAACTTTATAGATTCTGTATATTATTGCTAGTTTTTGTTATTTATATATTTATTGGCATATATATATGGTTCAAATATGCAATTTCTGAATTATGCTATTTATTAATTTTGTGCAATGATATTATAAGTAATTATATATATATATATATATATATATATATATATTGAAGAAGAAAATATTTTGTAAAATAAATTGTGTATCTGCTGAAAGAATTAAGTTAATCTTGAAAGGAATTAACTTCCAAAGTTTAAATGCTATAATTTTTTACTTTTTGAAATTGCATTTTTAAGGCAACAAGTAAAAAATAAAAGAATTTTGTTTGATTGATTACATGCTGCAATGTTACACTTATCGGCCTTAAATTTAGTTATTTGAAATGCAGTACTTTAGATTTTAAAAATGATTTTTTCCCCCTGCATTGTAAAGAAGTAGGGCAGGGGAATCTATTTGTAATCATAAATTTTACAGATCTCTTTTTTTTTTTTTTTTCCACATGTGATTTATTTTTTTATCTCCTAGAGAAAAGAAAGGCCTGTGTCTTAGTAATTTATCTCTGGACAAAAACGCTAAAAAGATTGAAGAAATAGGTGAAGTATTTTACATCCTTACTTTCCATCGCTCTGAAGGCACTGCTGATGCTTCAGCACTCACAAGTGTTGGCTTGAAAGAAGGAGATTATATTGCAATAAGCAAAGAAGGAAGCCTCACTGAAGTTGCTATTTCTATGGGTTACATTGTAAATATTCATGAAAAATCTGTTGAAGTAACAGCAGACAGGTAATTACATTTTCAAAAATACTCTATATATAATCTTGAAATGCCAGTTAAAACAGTCTTTGGTAAATTCTGTCTAAATACAGGATTGAATAAGAATTTAATACATGCATATTTTTCAGATTCACTTGCAAACTCAACTAATATGACCTAAGTAAACAAAGTCTAAGTTTATAAGGGCCACACTGACAAAAAAAATTCCTATTTTTTTAAATTGAAATGTTAGCATATTTTGAAAACACAGTGAAAAAAAAAAAGAAAGAAAATAAATAATTATAAAATTAGTCTTTACATCTTGATATGTTTGCTATCATTTTTCTACTATCATCATTTTTACTAAATGGGATATCTTATCCACAATAATTTCGAAAACTGGTCTAAAGTGAATATTCTTTATTCAGGATCTGTTTGGAAATTAATTTCCTTTTATATATAAAAATAATTGCTCATGCCTTATCTGTCATTTATTTTAGTATTTTCACACTTTAGCTGCCAAATAATTATAAAATTCTATTTTAATGAATTTTGACTCCGAATCTTAACATCAGAGGGTTTTGATTATTTCCATTTCTGTATGGTAAGGTATTGGTTTTATATCTAAGGAGAAAATTGAAAAATTCAAAACACATTTTGGCTTATTATTAAAATATATTTGTATAAATGTTTTGTTACCTTATTTGTTTATTGGCTACTAAGATATTTGTCATCGTTATAATTTGACATTTTTAACATCTTATGTAGATTCTTCTAAAAATGATTCAGTATACAGTGCATGATAGATTCTTAATATTCTACAGATTAACAGTAATATATTTTAGTTCATCCAATCATTTTTCTAGTAAAAATTTTTTCCTTTAATTTTTTCAAGTTTTTTTTAATTTATCATAATTGATTACCCTTCCAATTTTGTTTAATTGAGCTAAATCAAGCTGATCTCAAAAAGCTAATTACAATACATTAATCTTCACGAGAAAAACAATTTAAATAAATAAAGTTTAGAAAATGTTCTCATGGATAGCAATGAAATATCCAAAACATTCAATTCATGATATTCAAATGACATAAAATTACTGGTACAATTCCTCTGTTTTCTCATATTACAAATTTTATCTGAATCAAGAACATTGATTCTGATAAGATTTGTAATAACTGAAAGTTGTTAACTGAATAACTGAAAGTGTTTCATAAAAGTTGAGCATTTTTTTAAAATCTGACATTTAGATATGGCTTTTCTGAATTCTGGTTATTTAATTCTAAAAAGTTATCTAATTTCTTTAATGTTAGAAAGTTTGTCTTTTATTTAATTTAATAAGAAGGTGATTTATTATTATTTCATATATATATATATGTTTCAATTTTTTGACCCAGATATAAATATATGCTTTGAATTTTTTTTAGAGATTTTTCGAAAATTTCTCAATATGAAGATTGTACATTCCGGATTGATAAACAAATTTCTAATAGTGCTACTTCTTGCATTCGCAATAATTTAATGCGTTTAATGGAGAATGAAGAGGAAGCCTCTAGATTAAGAGAGTTTATAATAGAGAAACAACATCCAAAATTTTCCAAGTGTCTTCCCAAAGATGTGGTATTACGTGGGCGCCCTATCTTGAAAGTGCTTAATAAAATTCAACAGAGAGTTGTTCTTAAAGCCCTGATGGCAGAAGATTATTTTATAATCAAAGGAATGCCTGGAACAGGTATTGTGTAATAAAGGCTTTTACATCTTTTTTGTTTAAAATTATAATGTTTTATATTCATATTTATAATATTTTCATGCATTTATGGCACATTTAATGATAAAATAGAGTATTATTTAATTGAAAACTTCTACATTCCATCTGCAATTTGGATGGGAAAAAAAAATTCTGAAAATTTAATTTTTAGGAATTATTATATAAACTTTATTTATGATATATGATAAAGAGATTTTTTTAATGATGTGTTTTAAGTAATTATAATTTGTTGCTTTGTTTTTAAAATTTTTTTTAATTCTTCATTTAGGGAAGACTTCAACTATTGTAGCACTTGTGAGGCTTCTTTCTTCTATGGGAATTTCAGTACTTTTGACCAGCTATACACATTCTGCAATTGATAACATTTTGTTGAAATTGCAAGATCATATGTCATTTGTGAGAATTGGTCATGAGGCTCGCATTCATCAAACTCTAAAGAAATTTTCATTTGAAAGCTTAACAAAAGATTTTACTACTGTTGATCAATTTAAATCTTTTATGACTCAGCAGGTAATTGAATTTTACTATATTAAGTTTTAAATAGTTTTTTTTATGCTCAAATTTAGAAGAAATTGATCTTTTAATTATATAATGCAATACTACTGAGATTTTATAAAAAAAATATTTGTGTTCCTATGAATTTCAGTATAAATATTTTATACAAATCTTTAAAAATAATTAGTTGCTTACCTTTCATAAACTTCATTGGATTTTTATTATTTTAACTTGTTCCAAACTAAAACATTTAAAATAGGAAATGTTATGTAGGAAAAACGTTAAATATGTTATTAAATGATTTTTTTTAGAATATTTTATTTCAAAATACGTATTATTTATTTATTTTGCATTTAATAAATCATATTCATTGCTTATTTTTTTTGTACCATATACTTTATGAATTCAAATCTGTTATTCAATTGAAAGGGATATCTGTTCAAAATAAATTTATTTGAATATTTTTAAAACAAACGAATTAAAATGTTTTGACATTATTACATTCTGTTTATTTATGCATATAAATCAGATTAATTAAAGGCTTGTGAAAATTACTTTTTGTGTACATAAAGTTATAAATATTGATTTGGTTTATTAATTTATAAGACAAAGTTGACTACTGCTATAATATGAATGG
This sequence comes from Argiope bruennichi, assembly GCF_947563725.1. Lineage (NCBI taxonomy): Eukaryota > Metazoa > Arthropoda > Arachnida > Araneae > Araneidae > Argiope > Argiope bruennichi. The sequence goes on along the minus strand of NC_079151.1, from coordinate 113,372,662 downwards.
TAATTCATAATAAAATTTAATTAATCATATAAAATTGCATAAAATGTCTTTAAGTAATAAATAATTATTAGTATATGAGGGATAAATATCTAAGTTTAAATTTTTGTAGAAATCACTAAATTTTCTACAAAATAACGAAAGATCTGATTGTTTTTAAAATTTGTCAGTATAAATACTTTGCATGTTAGAACATATTTAGGCATTTAGAGTTCGCATTTAAAAAAATGTGTTTGAATATTACTTTCATCAAAACACTTTTATAATATAGAATATTTGTTTATAAAACAAAATACAAAAAATAAATGCAGTTTTCTCAATTCTGACCAGATGCTTATGTTTTAAAAATTAATCTAAAGAATATTTAACAGTATAAAGTGTAATTAATTTAAAGTGTTTAAAACAAAATGAAACACATTTTGAAATTAATATAATACAGATTTTTTTAAATGCAAATGAATTTGAGGCGCTTTTCCCTTATTTGTTAAGTACATGTATGGTAATGATATGAAATTATTTGAATTGCTACAAATAAAGTATCTTTTAACTTATTAATTCTTTCCTTGTTAAATTAGATGTACTTTCCTTCTCTATTCACCTTAACAATTCAAAAATTGAAATGTAAAATGAATTAGGTTGTATAAGGTTATCTAATGATTTAAAATTATTGGTGTCTTTCTTTTGTTTGTGTTGTAAAGATGTTTGTAATTAACACAAATACTGCAGAATGTTATTTATTTATTAAGTAGCTTTTATCATGAATGCACACATTTTATTATTTTAGATGGTGGTGGCAGCTACTTGTCTATCTGTTAGTCATGCAATCTTTAAGATAAAAAAGTTTGATGTTTGTATTGTTGATGAAGCATCACAGATCAATCAAATTGCTTGCATTGGACCCCTCTTTCATGCAAAGAAATTCATTTTAGTTGGTGATGAGAAACAGCTACCTCCTTTGGTTGTGAATGAGAAGGCTAGGTGTGTTTATCATTATGATATTTTTCTATATTGCAAATTATCAAGATTTATTAGATATATTGTATTTATTCAATATATTTGCCTATTTTTCAATGATGATTACGAAAATTGCAATTAACATTAAAAGTTTTGATTGACAAAACATAAATTCATTTCACTTTCAGCTTATAATTTATAAATATATCATGCATGGAAGATTATGGAAAAAGATGGGTTGTAAAATATGTTCCAAATTACATTTTAAGCAAATGCGGTAAAATTAAGGGAATATTATTAATGAAATAAGAAAATGTATATAAGGTATAAGTAGAAACTTCCCAATTAGATTTAAAAATATAAAAATTTATAAGTTAGCTAAAGTATATACACTGCGTAAAAATGTAGAAGGACACTAGATTTTTTAAAATAAAATAAGGATTTTCTATTTTTATAAGAATTGTTTTTTTAAATCATTCACCGAAAAAATATAAGTATCATTATCATGATATTAAAAAATATTAAAAGTATAAATGATAACAAAAATTGTTTCTTTCATTTTCCATATAAAAAAAAGTAGAAGAATAGTGTAGTGAATAGCAGTTAACAAATATGCTGCACGAGCAATTGCTTTTGTATCATGATCATGTTACTGGACTGCGAACCACAAGGTCCCAGGTTCTATCATTGCTCATATCAATCTGTAACATTGGTGACCTCGGATGATGAACCTTCAACCTTCGTACAGATGTTGTGGCGCCATCTACCCTCAGCAACCCAAAATCACAGACTCACTTGATGCAGCATCAGCAACCACTCACCTGCACAGGCTCGCCATAATGCTTGGCGCTACTCACATGGGTACAGGCACATTAGAATCAACATCTAATACATTAACAGGCATATCGTTCGTCTCGCCCCCGACTCACTGGAGGGAGAGTCTGTAGTGAATAGCATATAAGCCAGTTAACAACTATGCTGCACGAACAATTGCTTTTGTACCATGGTCATGTTACTTTACTGTGAACCACAAGGTATCAGGTTCTATCCTCGCTCAATTCAATCCATCACAATAGTTATAAAAAGAACAAAATATAAACGGTTTTAGTAAGGAATACTCTCCATTAGCTTTTATGACTTTGAATATACTGTTTGGAAGTGAATCATACAAAGATTGGATTTCTGTTTGACAAAAATTATCCCATGATGTATATAATGCTACTCGAAGCTCAGGGAGCGATTCAAACTGCTTCCCGCCTGTGTATATTCGATGGACAAGCATTGTACAGATATTTTCTACTATATTCAGATAGGGGGCTTTTAGATGGCCATTATAAAACCTGCACATTATTTGCAGAAAACCAATTTTTAACTCCATTGGCAGTGTGGATTGAGACTCCACTTGCTGAAACATCCATAGTTCTCCTCCTAATTTGGAGCCATAAGGAAAAAGCTCAGAATTCAGAAAATTAATGTATGTATGCTTCTGCCTACTATTGAGAAAGATCAAACTTTTTCTTCTTCCATAATCAACTACTTACCAGACCATCAAACTTTCTCCTCCCATTTGTCTAGTTATAATATTGTTCTACATTTCAGACAATGCCATTAGTATTGATAACAGTCTGGACCAACTAAATTAAACTTGTTTTCATCTGAAAATATCACAGAAGTTCATACTGTGATCCATGACATGTGTTCCTTAGCCCAAGACAAATTATTATTAATATGTGTTTGTTTCCACTTTGGATGATGGCTCCGTTTTTGGAAAACAAACTTTTGGATCTTTGGATATAGTTCTATTGTTTGGACACATGAATAAGTCCTGCTTGTTTTCAAACTTTTGCAACACTTCCACTATTCTTTTTAAGCTCATGAGCAAGTTTTCTTTCATCATAAGGCATTAACTTTTTAGGCCTACCAGTCTTCTTTCTTATTCTGTTTTTAATTTTAATATAGAAATTTATTGGGGCTGACGTGCAATATACAAGCAATCTCTCTAATACCCATACCTTCATTTTTATATGCAACAATGTGACCCTTTTGAAAATCATTTAAGGGACATTCTGAACATTCTCTAAACGTTCTGAAATTGAAACATCAGTAAAATTTTTAAAAAATACATTTTCCTGAGAAAAAAACAGTTTAAAAAAGTATATACTTACTCTTCAACTCGTGCACATTCCACTAGATAAAAAAATATAGTAGGTGTCCTTCTACTTTTTTACTCACTTTAAATCATATATTCTTGTCTTTCTAATTATAAATAGTGGTAGCTTTTTCATTTTTACATGAAAATAAAGAAAACATTGTTAAATAAAATACGAATCTATTTGCCAGGATAAAAAATATAATAGAAAATTTACAGAAAACGACTGTCCTTCTACTTTTTTTATACAGTGTATAAGGGAGAATATTCATATTAAAAGATGCATTTAAAATAATTTTTTATAGTTATTTTATATTTAAAACAAGTATTTTCTTATATTTTATTTACTTGTTTATGCTCATTTTTAAACTCTATGAATTCCTTTTGATATATTAGGGAGAAAGGAATGCAAGAGAGTTTATTAGAAAGACTTTCCAATTCTGATAATTGTATGGAGTTAATCATACAGTATAGAATGAATAAGTAAGTTTTTTTCTAATTTAATTTATTTATTTTATTGAAGTATTCATATTTTTGAAAGAAATTTGTTTCATCGTTGTTTGTGTTTTATTTAATTTTTACAAAACATATTCTTTGAGTTTATGAACTGTGGAATTATAAAATATCCATATGAATCTTAATATTAAGATATATTAAATTAAAAAAAGATTTTATTTAATATAAATTGTTTGATGAAATTTTCAGTATTTTATGCTATTGACAAAAGAAATTACTTATTATATTTCAAACCATCTTACATAAATTTATTTCTCAAAAAATTCATTTAAAAAAAATTGAAATGTAAAAAAATAATAATTATAGATATATTATTTATTGTCACTATTCTATTATATTTTTTATCCAATTATTTGATTCTGTTGTAGGAATGTTAATCCTATGTTTTTCTTTATTTTTAATTTCTTTTAGTTAATACAAGGTAAATGAAATATTTTTATTTCATTCTTCTTTTCAATATTGAATCATGTAATATTACAAAGGAAGAACTTAGCTCAATTTATTTTATTGAATAAAAATATCTTTATTTAAACTAAAATATTATATTGTCTGTCATTTTAAAATTTCTTTTTAGTTATTTCAATCCAGATCGACTCATTAAAAGCAATATATCTGTAATCTAGTTTATATTAGATAAATGAATTGCAGGATTTACAAAAATGTTAAATAATTGGAGGTTTGTTTAAAATGTTTTAAAAACAAAATTCATATTTATTAGATTACACCATACATAATAAATACTGCAAAACTGAACAACACCTACTTGTTTATAACAAACAAAATCATTGACATACAGCGACTTCTCTTTGTTCACATTACTTACTCACCTCTCTGGAAACACTTGACTATTGGAGAGACCAAATTAGCAAATTGCTGAATTATAAAGAATAAATTATTGTAAATTACCTGACCTACATATATGACTATATATTCAAGCTAAAATTTAAACTTATGGTTTTTGTTTCATTCTGATTTTTTTTCAGAGAAATAATGAGATTTTGTAATGAGCTGACCTACAATGGAGTACTTCAATGTGGTTCAGAAGATATTGCAACTACTGTATTGAATTTAGATGGTCTTACCAATAGTATGAATTCCACTCCAAGCTGGATTATTCAGACTTTAGAGTCTGATTTAGAAAAATCTGTGATATTTATAAATACTGATCAAATGAATTTATCTCATTCTGAAAGAGCACAAGATATGAATGAATTTGAAGTGAATTTAGTCCAAGCTATTTTGCAAGTATTATTAAAGGTATTATATCACTGGATCTTTTTACATTTATTCTTCTTTTGTTTAAATGATATGTTTTGATGTAATGTTGTCTTTTTAGTGCAAAATTTCTGAGTGGGATATTGGCATTATTACTCCGTACCGCCGTCAAGTTGATTTAATTGAAAATAAACTGAGAAAAATGAATGTGAACAATTTAGAAGTAAACACAGTTGATCAATACCAAGGACGAGACAAAGATGTTATTATCATCTCCTGTGTGAAATGTAATAAATCCACATCAGACAGTGAAAAGGTAAGGGACATTTGTGATTTGAACATTTTTAAATTTTCTGGAAAAATAATAGTTTTTATATACAAATAATATGATTTAAAAGTTACATTAGATAGTGACTTACATTTTCCTTTATTGATTTTGGCTCTTAGTTGTTTATTTTGAGGAAATCAAATGCTATTCTACTTTTTAATAGTATGATATCAATAAACATGAAAAGAAGTTTTCCTGATCTATTCCAAATGTAGGCCATTACATCTTCTTGATATTTGTGTTAAAAAAGGCAATATTCTAAATTTACTTTTGATTCTCATTTCAGAACAGACTTTAGAAAAAATAAAGTGATTAACATTTGGTTTGATTAACTTATTATTCCACAGAACTACAAGATTTCGCTCTACAGATCAGTTATAAGATGGTACATTTATTTTTATCCCATTTGAGAGACTATTACATCTAAATAGATTTCAATTTATGAAAAGATTTAAAAAATTGTGCACATGCTTAAATTGATTTGTTTCATATTTATAAAGTGTAATTTTGCAATTGATTTTTTATTCACTTTCTTAAATGAAAAAAGTATGAAATTCTATACACTACCATTCTTGATGATAATACTTTATTTTCATATTTCTAGAATTAAATTATTAGATAGTCAACTAATATAATTAAAATTCGGTTTTATGTGTATGTGTGTGTGTAGTAAATTTGAGAAGAAAAAAATTATTTCCAGATTCTATTATGTTTATAAAAATATGAATAAAAGATAAAAAAAGAAAAGAATTAAATTCTGATTTTAAAATGTTTTTGTTAAATTTATTTTATGATGCTTATTATTTCTAACTTGTTTGATTGCATATTGGTAACATTCTACATTATATTTCTGTAAAGTAAAAATTTTAGACAAATGAATTTTGATTCACAATAATAAATTACTGTCAATTACATATATAAATATTTAAAAGTTTATTTAATGGCCATTAAACATATTTTAGTGGATTGAAGATTTCCATTATATTAAAAAAAATGTTCAATTTATATATAGGTTGTAACTTGGAAATTCTTTTCATTTCAGAAAGGTATAATAATCAATGATGAAAAACGTTTGAATGTTGCCATATCCAGAGCCAAAAGGAAACTCATAATCATTGGCTGCATGTCTTCATTAATTATTTATGAACCATTTAAAAATTTCTTCAAGTGCTTTACATCTAAGCAGATCATAGATCTTTCACCAGAATCTTTTCCTTCTTGATATGTGATTTATTTAATGTAAAATGGATTAATTTTAAAACAAATGTATATGTATGTAGTAGTATTTTATATTTTTTATAATATTTTATTAAAGAAGAGAGACTGATTTGATTTATTTTTATATTTGGGAAACAAATATATACTTTTTTTTTTACTGAAAAATATTAAAATTATTTAAAAACCTATTTGGTATTTCTATTTTAAGTAACTCTGTAATTTCATGAACATGTTTATTTGATTTTTCTCGACACAAAATTTATACTTAATTTTCCATTTTGTGCAGATTTAAGTACTGTTTTGATAAAGAAACAATATGTGCATAAAAATTGTAAATAAAAAAGTTTTTAAAAACATGCAGAGAAAATCATGCATACATTGTTTCAAATGTTCATTAACTCATTTAAAATTTTGAATAAATGATTATTAATATAAATTTTTAATTTTTTAGTATTGTAAATATATAATTATAATTTAGAATAGTTTAAATAGCAAGAAATATCTGTTAATCAGAATTAGAATAACGTAACACCACCACCCTGTTCCTCAAAAAATGACCATTTTGAGGTTATTATAATTTTGCTTGTAGAATCGAATTTTTTATCAAGCCAAAACGCTACAAGTCTGTTAACAATTCTTTTAAAATTAAGAGTATAAGATTGTTAATCCTTATAGATGATGAGTTTTTTAATATTCTTGAAAAGATGATATAATATGACTTGTGTTCCGAGGTACAAATATGAATAACTATGATTCTACACAGAAATGTATATAAAAAAATGTTAAAATTTGAAAATGTCTGATATATATATATGTAATGATATTTTAACTCTAATTTCAATTTAATTAATTTTCATAATAACTTCATCTTAATTTAGCCCATAGTAACTTCATTCTAAAATATTCTCTTATTTCGTGATCCAATTCCACTGTCTCTACTTAATTAATTCAAGAGAAGCTTTGTTGAATCAGCTAAAATCTAACTTTCCCACACTACACGTGAAGAGATAACATACCGCTGATCAAGCAAATTCTTTTTTAAAATCTCCCTGTGTTTCCCCTACCTTGTCCACCCGTGTAATGAAAATCCCTATCGAAATCTCATAATACATTAGCACTGTAAAGAAATATTTTCCCTATCAAAATCATAGGTTATATAAGACCAGGGATAAAATGTCCAAGAGCTCTTCCTTCATTCCTTTCTGTGTCGATCTGTGTGCTCGTCGCTTGTACATATGCTTGCTTCTTCAAAATGAAATAAAACGACGTCATGAAATTAAAAGTATCTTCATTGTCTTCAAACTGCATCATGCTTCACAACAAATAATATTACATATTAAAAAGTCGACAAGGATAGTTTCCTGTGAAAAATTATGAAATGAACTAAAAGAATTAAAATTAAATCCGCTGGCCAGATTTCAACGTTGCAATGCGCTCGCCGTGCTCCAAAGATGACTTTGGTCCAGGTTCGCCCAGCTGCGATGTTTTCACCGCCGTCTGCTTCGGCTGCCTCCGGCCACATCGTTTCACGCAAACCGTAGTCCGGGATCCGGTCCAGTTCCCGTTGAATCCTATGCCTTCCACAACCTGTGACTTCATCCGAACACTGTTGTCATGTGTGTGCTCCTTATATCTTCAAAGAGTTTGGGCCCCTTGTCATCATAAAAATTTTCTTGCTCCTTACCTGTGCTGAATAATCCCGATCTCGACGTCATTTCCATTTTATATCATCACCACAATATAATACTCACCAGTGGTCTCCAGTGCTAAATTGAATCAACCAGATTTTCAAAATATAACTTGTGTTTTACGTCATCACCAAAATAATAGTCACCTGCCGTAGTCTTCAGTCACCAGTTCCAGTGCTCAAAATTGCATTTTTGTGATTAATTAAAAAGTGAAAATTCATCAAAAAAGTGTTTAGTGTTTCCCGACTCAACAGTGAAAAATCAAGATTTATATTGTGTGTTTTTCTTTTCTTTTGATTTTCATTTTTGAATTTTAGAATTATTGCAAGTTATATTTTTATAGTATTATTTAAAATATTGAATTTTTAGTCTTTTATAAAGCCTATTTTTTAAAATTTTTTGCATAAATTTATAACGTTTTTTATTTGAAATACTTTAATGTGTTAAGAGCTAGAAAAATGACTGACCCAGATAAAATAAATGTGTCTAGCCCTCAAAGTAAAGAAAATAAAATTGATAAAGAAAATGATCAAATAGCCGAAGAACCCTCCATAATCCCTTTTGATCCTGAAAATGGGATGAAAGTGGATTTATGGCTGGGATATTTTAACAAAATTTGTCAAGAAAATAACAAAAATGATTTGTGGAAAATTAAAAATATTGCTAAATCTCTAAAAGGGTCAGCTTTAACACATGTGGGTGTGATGGGTTTTAATGCATCAGTCCACTTGGATTAACTTAATCTTTTTATTCTTGATTAACAATTGATGATTCTGATGAACTTTACAAATGAGAATTCAATGATGAAGGAATTTATATTACATGAAGATGGATAGTTGATGTTGTTTAAAAAGGATCTTTCCCACCTACGCGTGGTACACTGGCGTTTGCAGAGGAATTTTTCAACGTAAGAATTCCAGTTTCGGCCCTTTCTTAGAGTATCACGGCTTCTCCGTTTCCGGTCGCACCCTTCTCGGCGGACGTCCGTTCTCTCCCCTTGTCTAGTGAACTCTGAACTCTGCCTTCCGACTGCTGGCTATCACCGGATGAACTCAGAGTGCCCTCTCGTGGAGTTAATTTACCACATCGCTCGGCCATCGACATGTGAGGTCCTCCGAACTCTGAAACACACAAATGAAGGAGAAAAAAAAAAAAAAGAGAGAGGACATTGAAGACAAAGGATAGAAATAAAAAAAACAAAAAAGGGTGATGATGAAAAAAGAAATGTATTGATCTCAAGTTGCAACTGCATCAGTCCAGGGCTTCATGTGATCAGCTGAAGTGGAAGTTGCCTCAGGCCCTTCATGAGATCCTACTTCTGCTACGTCGTAACGATCATGTGGCTTTATCTTGACCACTTTGTAAGGTCCAAGAAACTTAGGTCTTAGCTTCAGACCTCCTCCTAACTGTGTTCTTTTAATAACTAACAAGTCGTTTATTTTATAGAGTGGGGCAATTCTACGATGTTTATTATATTGCCGTCGGTTCTCTTCTTGAATTTTGAAGATATTTGCTTTGGCCTCCTCACGAATTGTTTCTTTTTCTTGAATCATGGAGTGCAAGAATTCTTGATCTAGGATTTCTTTGATTCTTAGGTCCGTTTTGTTTCGCATCTTCACACCTGTCCCGCGAATGACCTCTAGTTCCATCGTTTCCGGTACAACGATGAGTTCACGTCCATCCACCTGTACGTACAAGACATTTTCTTTTATATGGTAATCATCTTTGAGTTCTTTCTCGACCAGAGTTTTCAGCAATTGCATACGTTCGTCAGCTTCTTGTGCAGTTGCGATCTTAGATGTAATTTTGCTTTGGGAACGGGTGACCATGCACACTGCATTCCTGCTAAATGCATCTACCTGTTTATTTTCGGTGCTTACCAATTCATTATTCTGAATAAGACTCAGACATTTTGGCGGGAAAATTCCCTCCATTACTAATTGATCACTTATAACTGCCTCAATCTCAACGGGTTTACATTCTTCATTAAAAGCAAATGAAAAGGTTGCAGTTTGAGCAGTAATTTCATTTCCAAAACAAGTTTCAACTTGTATATTTCCCGTTGTTTTTTTGATAGGAAAAAATGATTTGTTCACAATTATAAGTTCACTTCCTGAATCTTTTAGAAATTTTATTTTTTTCCCATCCACAAAAATATCGATATATTCTAGCATATTTTTTGACTTAGTTCCAATTCTCGATATAACCAATTTATTTCCTGTTTCACTTTCATTTGTAGATTTGTCTAATCGTTTTGGACAATTACGAGCGAAATGAAAGCTTTCTCCCTTTCCCCCGCATACATAATAAACCCTTTCCACTTTAACATTTTGATTTTTGTTTCGACGGAATGATTCACTTTTCATTGCCTGTTTTTGAAACCTTGATGCTTTCGTTTCACTACTATGTACATTAGAGTTACTGACTTCAGATAACGATTTACCCCGAGATGAAAAAAATAAATCACATTCGCGACCTAACTGAGTTGGCGGAAACCATGTTTTTCCTTCGCGAATACCTATGTATTCTTTAGTTCGGAAATCTAAAGTTTCGTACAACTTATCTGCAACAATTAAATCATATAATTTTTTAAAATCTCTTTTTACTTCTCTTACCTGACAATAGTAATCAAATGTTGCAGTTAATCGCGATGCGAATTGTACGTGCGATTCGCTTGGTAAACGTTGAGCATTTTTAAAATTACTAAGACATTCTCGAGGTGTCGGCTGAAATTCAGCTAAAAATAACTCTTTTAATTTCTCATAATCCGACAAATCCTGCTCAGTTGCATACGTTAAAACATTATTAGCTTTAACCCCTAGCAAATTAATTAATATCTCAGCTTGGAAGTCTTTAGGAACTTCTTTAATAATAAATGCCTTTTCTAAGGAAGTAAAAAACAAATGCATTGCCTCGGGTTTATCAGGAACAGAAATTGTTAGTGTTTTAATACTTCTTATTAAATTTTCAACACTAAAAGGCACGTTTGATCGCTCACTAGGCAATGATTGTTTTTTCAATTTTTCTAGCTCAATCTCCTTCTCGAGTCGGGCCAATTTCATTCTTTCAATCTCTAACTTGGATTGTTCAGTAACTGCCTTAGCCGTACGATCCTCAACGATCGATTTGATGACGCCACGGACAAATTCTTGATCCGTTTTAAAAACATCAGAATTCTCAATTAATTTCTTAAGTTCCAAAATTTTAGCATTTTCTGACACAGTTTCACCGAGTTCTTCGGCAAGTATTTTTAAATCACACTTCTTTAAATTATTCAAGATACTCATTTTCAGAAATATGAAAGACTAAATATAAAACAGAAGTAGCACAATACCTTTTAAAATTTGCTGTTCACCGGCTTCGAGCCCCCATGGTTGTGGGTGTGATGGGTTTTAATGCATCAGTCCACTTGGATTAACTTAATCTTTTTATTCTTGATTAACAATTGATGATTCTGATGAACTTTACAAATGAGAATTCAGTGATGAAGGAATTTATATTACATGAAGATGGATAGTTGATGTTGTTTAAAAAGGATCTTTCCCACCTACGCGTGGTACACTGGCGTTTGCAGAGGAATTCTTCAACGTAAGAATTCCAGTTTCGGTCCTTTCTCAGAGTATCACGGCTTCTCGGTTTCCGGTCGCACCCTTCTCGGCGGACGTCCGTTCTCTCCCCTTGTCTAGTGAACTCTGAACTCTGCCCTTCGACTGCTGGCTATCACCGGATGAACTCAGAGTGCCCTCTCGTGGAGTTAATTACCACACACATTATATAAATAGTTGTTTAAATATTGATAATTTTGATGATTTATATTGTATATTAATTGAACAATTTATTCAACCCAATATTGTTAATTTTTCTGATTTTTCACAATTGAAATTTAATTCAAAAAATGGTAAATTAGTTTATTATTTCCATCAAAAATTAAATTATGGCAGACAGTTAGGCCTTAATCCACAATTGATTTTAGAAGGTCTTACTGATGAGCTGTCAACTCAACTAAAACAATTAGTTAGCATAAAAGCTCCTAATACCCCTATAGAATGGCTTGCAATAACAGCTAAATTATTAAAAATGGAAGAATCTTCAGAACCAAACCCAGGCAGGTGTAATGAAACTAAAATCAGAATAAGACAACCAGAACCTTTTACACCTAGGCATAACTTTAATCATAAATTTCAAAATTCTTTTACTCCTCGAGCTCCCAATAATTTTAGACAAAATTTTCATAATTCAATAAGTCCACGTCCCAATAATTACAATAACTATAATCATAATTTGCATTTTCAACAAAGATTACCACCTTCTCCCTGTAGAATTTGCACTGAAATAGGTATTCCAAATGTTTATCATTGGACACAAACATGTCTTTTTTATCAACCTCACTTTATAACCAATACTCCAATAACAGCCAATGTGACTTCCCCGTGCAAAGAAGTCCCTCTTGGCTGTTTTCAAAATTCTCAAAGGAGACCAAATTCTTCTAATGAAGCCCCTTGCCCAGCACAGTTACAATTATTAGTGTCCAGACACATCTCAACTTTACCAAGTCTAGCTAACTTAGACAATGTTTATAACCATCATAGTAATATAAATATTGTTATTGACACAGGATCCACTCTTTCAATTATATCTGCAGATATTGTAAAAAAACTTAACTTGACAAGAAAAAATGTATACCCTATTCGAGTCAAACAAGCCCATGGAACGTTCCAATTAACCCAAATTTGTGACATATATTTAAAAATTGGCCAAATAAATAAGAAAATCAAATTATATATTATGGACAATCCTTTAACATATATTATTTTAGGACTACCAGATTGTAGTTTATATAAATTAATTATAGATTGTGACAAAAATAAAATATTTCAAAATGGACAAATTATTACCAATTTGCATACCAATAATAATTATCTGTCTTTACATATTGTTGAAAATGATAACACTAGTGATAATAAGGTCAGGGTAGTGAATACCTCAGAGGAAATTTTCCCACCTCTGACTGTAAATAAACTATCTGAACCTGTATTGTCTCTGGTGTCAGAATATTCTCATGTGTTTGCAAAAAATAAATATGATGTTGGTAAAATAAGAATGGAACCTCCTAGAATAAATTTAACATCTGATTTACCAGTTTCACAAAGGGCTTATAGAACCGCTGCTACTGATGAAATTGAAATAAACAAGCAAATTAAAAATTTGTTAGATGCAGGTTTAATAAAAGAATCTACTAGTAATTATTCCTCCCCTGTAACATTAGCATATAAAAGAGTTGAAAATAGAAAAAGTAGACTTTGTATTGATTATCGTAAAATTAATTCCCTTTGTAAATCTGAGGCAGAGCCTCTCCCTAGAATAGATACCTTGTTAGATAAATTAAGTACTGCTAAAGTTTTTTCAACTTTGGATCTTGCATCTGGATATTGGCACATACCCTTGCATGAACAAGATAAACATAAATTGGCATTTGTAACTACTGAAGGTTTATATGAATTTCAAGTCCTACCTTTTGGCTTTAAAAATGCACCTGCAATATTCAATAGAACTATTCGTAGAATTTTAAATAAACATAAATTTTCCAATTTTGCATGTCACTATTTTGATGACATAGTAGTTTTCTCATTAGAGGAACACTATGATCATTTAAAACAGATTTTTCAAATGTGTAAAAAAGAAAACATTAAATTAAAATTTTCTAAATGTGTGTTTGCTCAAGATAAAATTAATTTCTTGGGGTATGAAGTCAAAGAAGGATGCATTTCTCCTGATAATCATAATATTGAAAGTATTAAAAAATTACAACCTCCAAAAAATGTCAAGCAACTTCAAGGTTTTCTTGGCTCTGTAAATGTTTATAATAAGTTTATTGATTCTTATGCTAAAATAAGAGAATCCTTAAATAATCTTCTTCAAAAAGATACATCATGGCAATGGACAGAAGACTGTCAAAAAGCTTTTGAAATGTTAAAAAATAAATTGATAACTAAACCAGTGTTGCAACTATATAACCCTAATTTACCTCTTCATGTTTTTTGTGATGCATCTCAGGTAGCCATTGGAGCTGTTCTAAAACAGCCTGACTGTTCTGGTAAATTACATCCTGTATCTTATCATTCAAGGACTTTACGATCTTATGAAAAAAATTATTGTATAACTGAGTTGGAATGTTTAGCAATAATAGATGCCCTTGATAAATTTTATTACTATTTACATGGGAAAAAATTCATAATCCATACTGATCATGCTGCTCTTGTTTGGCTTAAAAATGTAAAAAATTTAAGGGGAAGATTATTTCGTTGGTCTTTAAAACTAAGCATGTTTGATTATGAAGTTAAATATTTAAAGGGAATAGCTAATGTTGAAACTGATATGTTATCAAGGCATCCTACAGCTCAATATCTCCAACATTCTGTGCATTTATTGGAATTAGATGAGATAAAACACTATCAAAATTTAGACAATTTAGATGATACTAAATATAAAAATATTAATGATGTACTTGTAGTTAAAAAGAAAAATTAATTTAAAATAGTTGTACCTTTTTCTCTTAGGAGAAAAGTTTTGCAAACAGCTCATGAACAATTTGGGCATCCAGGCACTCAAAAAATGATAAATTTAATTACTCCTCAGTATTATTGGCCTCATATTACTAAAGATATTGCACTTTTTGTTAAACATTGTGATATTTGTCAATTAAATAAAAAGAAAAAGCAAAAAAGATTTGGCCTTTTACAGGCTGTGCCCCCCACAGATCGTCCTTTTGAATGTCTTTCTGTTGATACTGTTGGTGGATTTAACTATTACAATTCAACTAAAAAATTTCTTCATATAGTAATTGATCGTGCGACTAGATATGTTTGGGCCTTTCCTTCTAAAAATGAAAATTCTGAAACTTATATTAATATATTAAAGCAAGTTTTCCAAATTCAGGTTCCTTCCAAATTATTAACTGATAGAAATGGTGCTTTTACCTCATCTAAATTCAAACATTTCCTCAGAAATTACAGTGTCAAGCATCTGTTAACATCTTTACATCATCCACAAACTAATGGGAAATGTGAAAGAGTTCACCAATCAATAGTAACTAAATTAAAATGTAAGGTCAATTCTTCTCCTACTAAAATTCCTTGGACTAAACTTTTAGAAGAAGTAATCAATGAATATAATTTAACACCCCATTCAGTTACAAAATTTCCTCCTGCATATTTGTTATTTGGCACTTTACCTTATCCTCCTCCCTTAACTCAAAATCAATTCTATCCTCCAGTAGAAGAAGCAAGAAAATTAGCTAAAGATAATACAATAAAATATCATGATAAAAATAAAATAAGATATGATGCTAGATTTATAGATTCTCCATTCAAACCTGGTGACATTGTAATGTATGAGGAATTTAATTACCCTAATCGTAGAAAATTATCTCCAGTATTTTCAGGTCCATATGAAATAGTAACTAAAATTTCAGATGTAAATTATGAAATAACTAAACCAAATGCATTAACAAACAAAGCTACTGATATTGTCCATGTATCAAAATTAAGAACATATTATCCACCAGAAAAATTAAAATTAAGTCATGAATAATAATTTAAATTTAAAAAATAAAAAAGTTCTTTTATTTCTCATGTTTCTTCCACATAACACCACTTAGGTTGGCCCGTTGTCTCCACTCGTAAGAGTTAGTTTTTCTTTTCTTCATGATGATGATGTGATAGGCGCCATCACAACATATATTCAAATACCTCAGTCTTATTGAGATGTGAGTATAGGGTCAACCTCACAATTAATTTCTATCTCTTTCTATTTTTATCCTGGATATGTTGTTCTCCACTTTGGAAATAAATATTCCTGGATGAGAGTAGAGAGAGAATAAGAATTACGCCCCCTTTTCTTCATGTCCTAATTTTGGGTCATTAAGTTTCACCCACTACTAGAAAGTGGTGGACAAGGTTTTACTATTCACCACTAATTGGCTAACTAGTGGGTTAAAGTTTTTCTTTCACAAATACACATTTTTATGTCATTTGTTTTAAATATTTATATTATAAGAATATTTTGAATCTCATATTATTTTCAGATTCAAGTGTTACAGTCCAAAATCAGAACTGTGTTGATATATTACTATTATATAAATTTAATTTGTTATTCCATTATTTTACATTCAATTTGATAATTTTGGTGAGTCTTCTACTATTTAAAGGACACTGTGTACAAACATTCTTTAGAGACATTCCTCATCAAATAGAGACAATCTTACAGATTGAGAGACAATAGACTGAGTTTCTGCAGAAAATCATTTGTATATTGCATATTTTAATATTATTATTTTTGGTGTTGTTGAATATTTATCCAATATATTCACAGATTCATATTACCTTTTTTGTGCTTTATATAATCTTGTTAAAAATCATTTTTATATTATTGTAAAGGTAAGGGAAACTCGGGTATCACTTTTAATATGCTTTTAAATTTTAGTTTCTTACTTGACCAATTTTTGATTTTGACTTTTAATTTTAGTTTCTTACTTGGCCACCACTGTAAGGTAAGGCTGTATGTCGAGGGCCCCGACATACTTCCGCGTCTTGCAGTGGGGGGGGGGAGGAATTGTAATGATATTTTAACTCTAATTTCAATTTAATTAATTTTCATAATAACTTCATCTTAATTTAGCCCATAGTAACTTCATTCTAAAATATTCTCTTATTTCGTGATCCAATTCCACTGTCTCTACTTAATTAATTCAAGAGAAGCTTTGTTGAATCAGCTAAAATCTAACTTTCCCACACTACACGTGAAGAGATAACATACCGCTGATCAAGCAAATTCTTTTTTAAAATCTCCCTGTGTTTCCCCTACCTTGTCCACCCGTGTAATGAAAATCCCTATCGAAATCTAATAATACATTAGCACTGTAAAGAAATATTTTCCCTATCAAAATCATAGGTTATATAAGACCAGGGATAAAATGTCCAAGAGCTCTTCCTTCATTCCTTTCTGTGTCGTTCTGTGTGCTCGTCGCTTGTACATATGCTTGCTTCTTCAAAATGAAATAAAACGACGTCACGAAATTAAAAGTATCTTCATTGTCTTCAAACTGCATCATGCTTCACAACAAATAATATTACATATATATTTATATATGTAATGATATTTTAAAATTTAATTTAATCCTAATTAATTTCCAAATTTTTTTGTCTAATTCAGCCCATGCCAAAGTCATTCTAAAATATTCTCTTATTTCCTGATCCTATTCCACTTTTTCTTTCTAATTAATTCAACTGAAGCTTTGTAAAAATGATTGCATCAGCAGTTCCCACCGAGTGAAGGGATCCCTCTGTTTCTCTTATGAAGGTCGACACTTGTGCTAAATTCCAATCAGGATCAACACGTGTCAGAAATCTCATGTTAGATCAGTGATAAAATGTTCAGTTGGACTTCATTTTTCTTCTTTTCTCTCTGTATTGTGTGTTCGTCATTCCTGCTTGTACATAATGCGTGCTTCTCCAAGATGAAATAAAATGGCGTCAAGAAATCGAAAGTCTCTTCGTTGTCTTCGAAACTGCCTTCTGATAAGAAAAAATATATATAATTGAAATGCAGAAGTACTAAAATTTTTGTTATTCAAAAAAGAACATTGGATTAAAGGGAGGAATGAGTCAAAACATTCCTAAATTAATCACTTTTAATGATATTTCTGTCTACAAACGTTTGCTCACCAATACAATGTCACAAACGTAAGAATCCTCTGTATGAGGTGTTTAAGTTATTATATTTAATAAAATGTAACAACTGTGACAATTTATTAATAAATTTTCTGTAAAATTTCATTGTATATGTAGTTTAAATCTGCCATATATCCTTTTACTTGATACTTTGTTTGCCCAATTTATCAGATATAATTATATAATTTTATTAATAAGATTTAAAATTTGCAATTTTCTTAAAAAATTTGGTTATGATTTTTGTATTTTATATTATTTGCAATTAAAATAATCCATTGAATTATTGTCCTATTGAAATTTTTGAATATTAATTCATTGTTATTTTGAGAAAATTTTAAATAAAACTAAAGATTTTATCAAATAATGACTAAAAATCAAAAATGTTTAAAATTATGTATTTTGAGAAAAAACAATTAGTTCGAAGTTCATAATGTATTTCAGGTAAATTCAGAACCAAGCAATGAAGATATATCACCTTGAGTTGCATTAATTTAAATTTGTGAGTTAGTAAACTAAAGTCAATATTGACAGAAAAGAAATATTGAATTGTAAATAAATGCTATTACCCACTGCCATTCCACAAATATTGAATTTGGCTTCTTGTTGCATTATTGCAATGATTTGCAATACATTTTAATTTCAAGTAAATGTGACATAAAAGGGCATTATTTGAAATAAAAAAAAAATGTAACAACAATATCTGATTTCTGAAATCTACATTAAATTTTCTTTAAAATGATATGTAATAGTTTGCATTTTGTGAAATATAACATTTTCTATAAGCATACAAAGTTAAAAAACATTACGATTTTCAAAAGTGTCCACAATTTTGGCTACCACTGTTGTGTGTGTGTGTGTATGTATGTTTAGACTAATATTTCTAGGGATTTGACATGGAAATATTTTAACAAGTTATGTTATTTTAATATATTTTCTTAATTAAAATTATAATCTGAAGTAATGATAAAGGAAACTGTGTCTGTATGTTGGTATTTTATACGACTGACCTCTGAACTCGGAGTATGATATTTAACATAAATATACTTTGGATAATGGGCATGTCTATTTTTTTCCTATCAAATTTTAGTTAATTTTTTAGGTTATGAACTTTTAAAAATATAATTGTTTAAAAATAATTTGCACTCCACCTTAAAATACGAAATCTTTTTCAAAATACCACTTAAGTCACCATACAATTTTATCTATAATTTTAACATTTTTATGCACAATTCATATTAATGTATTGTTTCAGTGATATTCAAACTATTTTTGTTACTAATAAAAAAAGTAATTATATATTACTTTTATTTACAAATAATAAATGAAGATACTACTTTTTTTATATTTGATAAAATCATTTTTTATAGAATTTGTTCATAAAGATATTAAGTATAATAGTAAATATATTTTTTAATTTGAATGATTATAGTTATTTTTTAATCAGCATGCTTTAATTTTACTAACATGCTGTTAAAATATGTTGCATTATTTTAATGTTGGAATTAGCTGTGAATTTTAATAAGGAATAAGAAAGTGAAGTTTGCATCGACATTGTGAAATAATAAGCAGCAAACAATCAAATTATGCGACTTGATGATATTAGGAACAATAAAATAAATGCGAGGCTACTATAAAACAGTTTTAAATGTCTGTCTCAATCTGAAAATTTAAAATTCTTTGTTAATGGAACCATGAGCATCCAACTATATACAATGAAATTCAGTCACTACTACAATTGAGCAAACAGGTCACCAAATGCAACTATTTAGAAATGAAATGTGACATATTTTTTTTTTTTTTTCACAATTCAAATGCTCTTCGACTTAATAAAGAATGTTATTAAATAAATGCTTTTTATTTATCTAAATTTATTGCTAAGAAATATTTTTTTATTCAGTAAAAATTGTGTATAAGATTTACAAAACTGCAAGCAGAGGCAAACATGTGAAGGTGAGAAATCAAAGAGTAAATGCCAAGAGGTGAGAGCAGAAGTGAGAATTTCAATTTCTTATGAAAAATTTTTTGAAAAAAATCAATTTTTGTTTTCTAAATTCTATGAGCTTTCCTGGACCTTTCATTTTGACAACAGAAAGCAAAAATGAAATATATATTCGACAAATATTATATGTATGTGTAATTCCTGTAATTTAAACTGTTTAAAATTAAGCGGCAGTATCATATGAAACTCGTGTACCAAAAACAATTGCTTGCTCAACTAGAAAATAGGTAAAAAGGTTAAAATCCCCTTCTTGAATTTATAAATTCAAAACATTTTCACAGTCTCTTCTGCCTAGTGTTAAAAATGATACCTTACTTTCAGGCCATAGTCTAAAAAAGAACTTGTAAAAATTTCTAAATTATTTTTATAGTATCGATATTTTTGAAAAAGCATTTTATATAATATATTAAAAATATATTTTTATATAATATATATATATTATGGAGTGTCTGGTCAAATTAATAAAGTTCCTTACATATTTATGGCTATTCAGTGTCAGGTAGAATATTACCTGCAAACACA
Source organism: Argiope bruennichi (assembly GCF_947563725.1). Lineage (NCBI taxonomy): Eukaryota > Metazoa > Arthropoda > Arachnida > Araneae > Araneidae > Argiope > Argiope bruennichi. Next base: position 113,352,348 of record NC_079151.1, on the reverse strand, counting down.
AATTGCTGCTTTCGATCCCAGAAATGAATTTAATTCAATCATATGAGATAATTTTACAAGATCACTCATAAACAGTATCCTGGTCAATAATGCTAATTATGAGTTATTTCATAATTGGTAGTCTTTAACAGTTTTGCGAACAAAATCATCTTTAAACAGATTATACTCCTTAAACTATCACTCACTCTATTCTACTATTTATAGTTAAATATTTCTATTCAGTATTATATGCTTAGTATATCTATCTTTTTACAGAACAATTGGAATTGAAAAGATGAATAAAATTTTAAATGGTGATGTTTAGATTAGAAATTTTTACTGAACATGCATACTCAAATAAATAAATAAAATGATATTCTAATTAGTGGATAATTAAAGAAGGATTATTCAATTACAACCACTTCTATAATATGGTAATAAATAAATAAAAAAGAAAACATTTGAATGTATTAATAAAATTAGGAAAAATCTTTTTTAAGTTCTAAAAGCAATAAATGGCATAAAGAAAATGTTTAGAATGAATAATATAAATGAAAAGTTTTGATTTGAAGTTTTAAAAATTAAATCTCCAATATTGTTTTCTTGCTTGATTGTTTATGCCAACATTATTTAAAAAATAATTCTTATTAATTTATCTAGTCATTAAAACATTTTAAAATTATTATATAAAAATATTAACTAATCTAGATTGATGAGATTAAACTATTTTACCATGAATATACATAAGCCTCATACTTTGGAGAACTCTTATATATGAAATTAATGTATAAAAAGAAGTTTAAGCAATATCAATATAAATAAATTTTATGCACTTACAGTATCTGAAAACTTTTATTTTTGGGCATATTAAAATAATTAGGTAAGAAAAATAAAGGTTGGGGATAGTGAAAAATGAGATGAGAATCAAAAAAAGTTATTAACAGTATTTCTGATGTGCTTTGAAAGGGGGGGGGGAATTGAACAGTGAGCTCGACAATTCTTAACTTCTGATCATTGTTGAAAATAAATTACATAACGAACTAACATAGATAATAATTTTGGAAAGTACTAGATACATTTCCTAGGATTTTGCCATGTAAATTATTAGCAAGTAAAAGGGAATGATATAAAATTGTCAAAAATATTATTGCTATATACTGTATGTTACTGATATATATAATTAGGTGGCAATTTTTATAACAGAAGTGATGAAAAAGTTTATCCTTGATTTCAGATTATGAAAACATCTGAATTTCCACCAAACAAAATAAGATATATATATAACACAATTGAGGGTATTGGAAGTGAAAACTAGCAATTTACATGAAACCAAAACTTGGAACCACATGGATGTAATAGCGCTATTTTGGAGCAATCTAAAATGGAGGAAAATTGGCGAAATTTGTAGAATTTGGCGAGGGTCCGTACCTTAAACTTTACTTTTACCCTTATTTTTATGATACAGATGGGAAAATAACTATAGATCTGACAAAAGAATAATAAGTTTACTTTTTTAAAAAACATTACTTAAGAACAGAATCAATAATAATAATATAAAATTAACTTTAGTATGTTCCATTAAATAAATAAATTTACTAACAAAAAAAATTAGCATTTTAAATGCATTTCAATAAAAATGCAATGGTTAAATGTTAGATAAATTTCAATGTTTAATTGATTTAAGGCAAAGCTAATTTCACAATGCTTTATTGATACAAATTTTTTGTTCTTTACACAATGATTTTACTGGATATATTTTTACATAAAATACTAATTTACAGTTTTGGATGATTGACTTTCTTCCTCATTTTGATTTTCACATGTGCCAAAATTTTTGGCTATTTCCAGAAGTTGCTCTGTTGCAGTTGGGAAGAAGGTATGAGCTTTGGACAATTCATCATTTGGAAAGTCTGTAACATTTAATGCTGTTGACTTATTTGTGAAGGGATTCCATACGCCTTGAATGCTAGGAGTGTCTGTATGGTGTCTTTTTATAAATCGAGAAATAGGAAAACCAGACTGAGTTCGGGCGAATTCAACCCATTTTACAATTTCATCTCTCGATTTTTTTGGAAAAGACAAATACTGAGTATTACCGTTTAAATACTCCATTGTTATACTAGGAGGGCCTACACGACGAGGTTTTAAATACACAACGACCCCTGGATTAGATCTCGCAAAATCCACCAAATCTTTTTCGATGTATTCTCTCAAACCATTACTGCCTCCATGTGTTTTAGAAAACCTCAATGTTATGCGTTGTAACTGATTAACATATCTTCCAATTCCATTTTGCAGAACACTTTTCACATAAGTACTGGGATTTACAATATTTGACATTTCTTTCCACGAATTTTAAAGTGGACACGTTTACGATTTAAAAAATCTCCAACATCAAAATAATTCTGCCGAATGTAAACAAATAAGGAAAGGACGAAAAGTATAACTGAGTTTAGATGTTACATTCCTGTTTCGTAAATTCCCACCAACCGACTTTACTTGCATATCAGCTGTGCTGCTCAGCTACTCAAATCGGTATTCTCCAGACCAAACCGACTTTCGATTTCCCCCTGTTTTGCTCCATTTTTTTATCATCCGACAACGGATGATCACATTCTGATCAACTGTTTTGCGGATGCAGTTGCCGCCTTGTGATGATTGCGAGATGGAAAAGTTAGTAATGCTTAGACTAATAAATAATCTAATATAATTGTTTTCGTGTATTTAAACAAGTGATCGTTTCGTGTTTAAACAATTGATCGTTTCGTTGTGAAATTCATCGTTTTTGTTCATTACAAGAAAAGTATTAGAATATTATTTTGAAGAAAATAAAAATTATGCTTGCTATATTTTGATATTATCTAAGATAATTTATGCAAAAAATAGATTTTTACTCGTGTAGCTCATTTTATTTTTGAATGGCTCGTAAGAGAAAATAAAAATAGCTATCAACAAAATATTATAAAATGAAATCAACTTATGCAACGCTAATGCAGTTTTGAGGTCAATTTCATACTTTGTAAAAGGAAAAGGCAAAGAAGCTACAGATAATGGTCTGTTATATGATACATCCAGTTCCGTTTTTCATCTGTCAGTCACATCAGTCAATTTCATGTGTCATCACATGAATAGAATCTATAATAAAAATACCTTCAGAGTGATCAATTCATTCTTGGAATTTTAAAATTTCTTAAATTAAAATTTATTAATTCCCTAAGATATTCCATTTTGAAGCAGTTGGAAAGACATTTTGGGATGAGCCTCGATAGTTTAGAGCTGTAGTGAGATGATGATAACAATATTTTCCTCTCCAGACATCCAACGAAGAATTTAATGGGTACCATAATCATTTATAAGCGGTTCTTGGGTAGAAATGCATTCCGAACCTAGAACGTTTCTCCCCAAGACTGAAACCTTATTATCAGACCATATAGTGATAAATTCTTATAAAAAATGGAAGAATAAATGAATAATTTTTTTTTGTTCAAATCGATTATATATGCCGGCTAAAGAATGCCACTGCAATTATTTATCAACAATCTGAAAGGATCAGATGATTTTCAATTTCCCATAAATCTTAGCTAATAATAAAAATAACATAACAGATAGCCAGAAAACCTCCTCTTCTGCTCATTTATGAGACAATGAAATTGCTTGAAAGTTTTTGCAATTAGATAAGATATTTTATTTTCGTTTATGTGCAAGATTCTAACGAAGATAAGCAATTGGCCTTTTCACTTTTAAATATTCGGAGTTTTATAAATTAAAGAGCATGTCCTCTTTTTAAGACATTCTTTGCTTAAAATATTGGGTAATTTCTCCTAGAATAGTGAACCGCGGTGGCCTGATGGTAAGGTTTCGGCTCATGAGCCTTAGGATTTCAGGTTTGAGACCAGATTCCACCGAAGAACTGTCGTGTAAGGGGGTCTGTTGTACGTTAAATCCGTCACAGCCAAACGTCCTCCCTTTGGTGTGGTGTGGAGAAGGGGGTGCCAGCTCCGATGTCCACCTCGTCATCTGATCGCGGTTCAAAATTACGAGTTCGTCTCAAAATAGGCTTGGTGTTGCTTTACAAAGGGACGTTAATACAACTAAACTAAACTCCCAAATTAGTAATATTTCTGTCTAAAAAAAGTGACCAGTGCATATTCTTATTATAAAAACAAATACCTTATCTCCAAATGAAAAGATAGATATAACCTGCAATTCTTAACACAGATAAAAAGTATTTATTATAATCATTACGTTATTTTATCAACATATTTATTAAATATTAATAAAAAAGGGTAATGTTCTACATAGAGTACATTGAAGCAGTGCATAGTACATAAAGATTACATATACAATGTAACATAATCAACAGATGATGTAAGAGTCTCGGGGTTAAACAGAGCACTTCATTAATATTTTATTTTAATTGCAGTTTTATTCCAAACAATATTGCTTACTGGTGCTTTAAAAAAAAATCTGATTAAATACATTGATCATATATTCAGAATTATTCCGCCGGGCATAATGATATTTTATAAAGATTTAACATTTTTTGCAAGAAAAGCTCGAATGAATAATTTGCATGGTAATGGTATCAATTTTGCTCGCTCAAATAACACTTTAGAAAATTTAAACTAAAAAAAAAAAAAAAAAAAAAAAAAAGATACTGTCATTCCCTGCAATTAAGGAAGCAAAATGGAATTTCAAATCTCAGCTGTTGCATAGTGGGAGAAGGTTATTCAAGCGAGTTCGCAAATTGTACAGACTGTCTATGGCAAAGGATACCGACGTGCTCTGATTGGTCGATTTCTTTCGCACAGACTTTCTATGCTGTAGCAACCCTGTTGCATTGTTGTTTAATTGTACGTACTTTTTTGCCTGCTAATTGCCTGCTTCTGAAGTTGTGATCTGAGAAGAGTTGTAAAACAATCCTCAGAAACTGCAAAGTAACAATAACTGAAAGCCTCTAATTAAAAGATTTGTTTGAAATAATTTAAAAAAAAATCAACAGTTTTATTGATTAAACAAATTAACATTATTTGTTAAACAATTACAATTTTTTTCATTCATTCGCAAGCACTTTTTTTTAATGTCATTACTCAGTTTAACATTAAAAAAAACAAAAAAGGAAGGCGATTTTGGAGGAACAACTGAAAAGGTTAAATGCCGCGTGGACAACATATAAATTACTTACCCCTGGGACAAGCCAGGAATGTAATTCAAGTGAGGAGAGTGACAAAGATTCCGATATATTTTAAACTGAATAAAGTAAAGATGATTCCTTTTCGGAATGCATGGGGGAGAAAAACGGGGAAGACTTTTACGCGTCATGGAACACCTCTTATTCGTCGGAATTTTTTAAGGTATCACCCAAAAAATCTTATGATTTTCCAGAATGGGCGAAACCATTTTTTAGGAGTGAAAGTTGCAGACGAGCAGGTAAGCAAATTTTAATTTGTTTGCCAAAAAAATGTTATTGTAAGGAAAATTTTTTTAAAGATTTTCTCGCTTATGATCATGTTAGTGTTTTCGATAATGTAGACATTATTATAATTTCCATATTACTTAGTACAGAATTAAGATATTTTGATATTAGAAAAAAATTGAGATCTAAATGTGATAATTTTAATTTAAATTTTTCTATACGTTATTCAAAATTGCAATGTGTTTTATTAGAAAACTGTGGTAAACCTTTACACGAATTAGGGGAGCATTCTAAAAAAAGAGAAAAAGTTGACGAAAAAGGTTTTAACTCTTTCTTGTTGGCAGAGTATGCTCAAAAAAGAGATATCACTAACGTATACGAATTAATGTCTTCTTATTCGCACTTCGCAAATCTGCATTGCTCTTTCAAAGAGTCAACAGATGATCATAAAGAGGATCATGAGAATCATTTTGAAAATGCTAGAAAATATGTAATGATTTCTGACCGAAAAAAATTTGCGAAAAATGCTGTAGAAGTTGTAAAAGCAGAACAATTCATGAACTGTTAAGTTATTTCAAATCAAAAATTATTAGAATCAAAATGTATAGAGCTGTGTAATGATCTCATTATTGGGAAAAAACAGGATATATTTAAGGAAAGTAGGCATAATGCATTGTTTTTTTCTCATGTAATATATCAGGATCCTGCTGTAAAAAAGAAATATTTCAAAATGTTTAGAAATATTGTATACAGCTATACTGTAGGAGAGCCAAAAAAAAGGTATACTGCTATTTCTGGAGATTTCAACTGTGGGAAAACCTCTGTAGGATATGCTTTCCTAGCCCTATTCACAGGAGCAGCAATTAACTGCAATGTGGATTTTTAAAGGATAGGATTCTTTCTGGGAGAAGCAATAAATCAACGTTTCATACTCTTCGACGATTGCTCCAAAAAAGGAATGAAAAATCTGGATGAATTAAGAGATCACCTTGATGGAAGAATCCCAGTGTTGCTGGAAAAAAAGAACATGCAGCCAATTATGCAAGTTTTCCCTCCAGGAATAATAACTTCCAATTTACGATTATCCAAGAACCTTTGTATAAGAGTTCGAGAGTTCAATCTAATACCATTTGACCTGAAACATCATCCATACAAAGTGGACCATATTGTTCTATTCCTAGTATTGGCCATGTGGAATCTGATACCAGTTGAGTCATGGTTTTTTAAAGATATGAATGATGTAAAAAATTCCTGGAAAAAAGAACATGTTAAGGAATGCTCTATGTGTAAATTAGTTGTTAATATGTATGATTAACATTTTGTTTTTATAAAGGGGTGGGTTTTTTTTGTTTTTATAAAGGGTGTGTCATTTTTAATTTTTATTTTTACTTGTTATATGTCTAGCGAGACCTTATATTTTTATTTACATACATATTTATGATATATGTTATTTGATCTTATGTTTTTTCAATTCTATATATTTTTTAAATTTATATATGAATTTCATGCCTTGTATTCATATATAAAATTTATATATATGAATTAAAATTCATATATATAAATTTATATATGAATTTCATGCCTTGTATTCATATGCATATATATGTTAATGATATGTTATTTGATATTACTTGAACTTGTTAATTTCATTTCTTTGTTTGTTAAAATTTGTATAAATGTACTAATAAAGCTGGGAAGCAAAATCCCAATGGTCTGGCGCATTGATTGTCCAAATGACTTGGCTCTCATTGTGCTTTGACTTCTAGGATAAACTAATCCAGCATTAGAAGAAATCCAGAAGGAAGCAGTAAATTACAAAAAAAAAAAAGGTTTATTTATTATGAGTGTAGTTATTAGTGTATAAGATAAATAGTTATTTAAATAGTACATTTAACTATTTGTATGTATCCCTGATCATAGAATGTTTCATCAAAGTTCAGCTGTCGAATGTAGAACTGGGAAATCTGCAGATTCAGCATGAGCATCCCTATATGTACCTGTGTTATCATTGAGTACAGGTTGGTATGCATGAGGAATATCACCTTTGTCATTGATAATATTACAATCTAATATTTCAGGAATGCGAACCCAGATACAATTCTGCTTATAATCATTTTTGCACTGCACGTCCGGGAGACCAGCATGTTTTGAAAAACAATTAAGAACATGCATAAGAGAGGAAATGGTTGCTTTATACATTTCTAAAGTTAATTCAGAGATAGTAGTACGAGATTTCATTCTTTCTGACACTTTCTTCTTGAATTCCTCATCTAAATTTTTTTTGCACTTAACAGGATCTTCTGACTCCCAACACTGTTTGCGCCTCACGTTATATTCCTCCACTTCATCATCATTCAAATATAGGTGTAATACAAAATCTCTTGAAGCATCCATAAACATCTCCCTATCCTTAGAATCAGTCTCTCCACCAACTGCATCACCTATTTCAGTCTTCTCATCAGTTAATTTTCTATATAATCTGCAAGATATTTCACCCAGCAGATCAATTGCAGAAAAAAACCTATTCCTTTGAGTTGACTCCATGGCTGTAAAGAAACAAAATAGAGGCTCAATGCTTTTTAACTAATTAATATTTAGTTCCTAATATCTATTCAAACCGTCCAGCATACCTATCAGCAGGAGGAATTACTGGCATATTAGCTGTTTGAATTTCATCATTGTTTCTTAACGGTTTATTTTTTTGTTCTGAATCCTCTATAGGGAGGATTTGTTTTAATGGATGTTCTGTACGAAGGAACGAATTGTCCCAAAAATCTGTACTTTCGTCTGGGTCCATTATAGAAGTTCCGGGATCGCCATAATGTGTTTCAGTTTGGGGTGTTATTCTACCCATCTGAGTGTCAATTATTTTTTGAAGAAGTTCAGATTGATCAGCGTGCATTTTTCTAAGTCTAAAGAATAATCTGAATCCGAAATCCTCGTAGTTTTCTCCAGTACCAGTAGAATAGAAATGAACCCCAATATACGAGAGACCTTTAGTCAATAATATACCTATTCCCGCATCATCTGTTACAATTCTAAATTGGTTTGAGGCCCAAGTAACAGGCGGTAAAGCTACAACTGAGCTTTCGCAATACGTAGAATAAACCCATTGATTTTGAATAAATGGGTGAAATTTTTTATCCCAATGATGACTAGAGTTGTCAAATGATTCTTTAATCCTTTCAACTTTGGGTTCTTTTCCTTCTTTATTAAAAGTGGCAATAGCTATACCATTATGGTGAAAAGCGTATGAAAAGAAATAAGGACTTTTAAACATTACATTTTTGTAAATGAGTAGGGACTCAAGTGTTTTTGTATTCATGCTAGAATAAGATTTTTATTTTTTTCTAACCATGTAAAAAATTCATCCACTATCAGCATTTTTTTGAGTGAGGAATCAGAAAGTATTATCAGTTTTTAATTGTAGTTTTTCTCTAATTGCATAATTTTACCTAGTTTCTGAAATAACTGCAGAAATTCGATAGCTATCTGATGGTATGTTGAGTGCAAAGCAATTAACTTTGGTATTCCAAAACAGTACCTCAAAGCATTGATGGAATTTAACTTAATTAGTGATTTTAAGATTTGATTATAAAAGTATAAAAAGAAAATCACATTACCTCCAAAAATTAATACAGTTTATGAATGAGGTTTCAGTACATGGGTACAACACTAAATATAAGTTATAAAGATTGGTTCCTGCTTAGAAGATAGAAAATGAAGCTTCTTGTCACTAAGTCATTAGAGATTTTATTCTTTAGGAATCAAAAGGATCCGAAAAACTCCCATTCATTTCTCAGCAAAAGAATGAAAGTAGGAAAATTTCTCAATTATGATTCTAAAACCTAAATAGTTCCAAATATAATTAATTACTAAGCTTGTTTGAGAGTTCAAATTTACAGTAGACTTGATTTATATCTTCTTTTTTATAAAACAAATTAACCCATGGCATTAATTACAAATTATAATTAACACTTTCTGAGATAGCAAAACAAAATATACAGTATTCAAGAGAATTTAAAAAAATAATACATCTATAAGCAGCCACACTGATTTATAGCACTTTTTAATTTATTTCATTTTGTTAGTTTTAGATTATATGATGCCCATATGCTTAAAATTATAACAAAACTATATTAAAAAATTTAAAATTAATTTTTTAAAAGTTTTTAGATAAATTGGAACATTTTTAAATAATCGACTTAGATTTGTAATAAATCAACAAAAATTAAAAAAATTACCAAACAATAATAAAACTTGTATTTCCAATATAAACTTTGAATGTCGAAAATTCCCATATAATGATGAGATAAATCTGTGTTGTATTAATATCATTATTGGAAATCTTGCAACAGAGGAAATATATATCATCTTATTATACATATGAGAACCTGATATTATAAAATGTATAACAATGTAATAAATAACCAGATTTAATTACAGAAGATTAAAAAAACAAGAAATAATATTAAACTAGTTACAGTCTATGAACTGCACCTAGCATTTCTTTGATTTTTTTTATTAGTATTGCCTTTTTCAGCTTCAATATTATTTAGAAGAAATATCAAGCTGGTGAAACATAAAAAATGAATTTAAAACATATCTTTCACTAAATGATATAGAATGTTTTATTTTCTATCAATTACAAATCATCAGTTATATACTGTTACACATTAGTGAAACATACTATAAACATGAAGAGGTACACTTTAATAATTCCAAAATTATGATGGTTTGGGAGGATATATCAATTTGTAAACAGTAGTTAAAGCATCAGCTAGGCAAACACCTAATCCAAGACAAACAACAGAGAAGAAAATCTTGTCCCTTGGGCCCCGCTTTAAATAGACTGGAACTCCATCATCAACCTATATATAGAAAAGAAAAAAATTATGAACATAAGACAAACATTTTAAAATTTCCACAATATATTTTCTAAAAGATTTTTTTTTTTTTTTTTTTTTTTAGTTTGAAAACCAAACGAATTTTTAACTAATTAAAATATTGATATATTTTACAGCCTTTTAGCAATATTACAGGATAAAAAGTGATAAATTTTATGTAATAAAAACATGTTTTGGAGATTCTTGCCTACTCCCATTTAAATATATGTTGAGGAAATAGTATTTGTATAGAAGGAATTTATTACAAAAATAATAGTGATGTGTTAGTCACTTTGTGATTTGTTAAGTATGTATATTCAAAAATTAGAGCAAAACAAAGATTTTGGCAATTTTATAAAAGTTAACTTGGAATATATGATTTTTAAGAAAATAATCAATAGTACATAAATCCATGCATCTATCATCAATTATTGCAATGTCTAACAAAGAGAAGCATCTTTATTTAACTAAAAATATGGATAAAGAGTCCATAGGGCTAATTTCCAGGATGTTTTTTTAAAATTATCAATCAAAAACAAAATGCATATCACACATAACATAATAAATTTGCAATTGCAATTAAAAGTTGTAGTAATTATACTTATTCCAGATCTGCTAATCAATGGCCAAATTTCACTTTAACTTGGGGAAATTAAAAGAAAAGAAAAAACAATTTTGATCAATTTTTCACAGTCATTTAATTAGCATTTTTCACAATTCCATTCAAAAACTTAAAGCAATCACATTGCTTCTACTTTTCAATAGATCTAACATATCATAAGTTCTTAGCTCAAAATCAATGAATTGTAGTACTCTTATCACACTTTAAGGCAATATTTTAAAAATTTTATTATGACAGAAACAGCATAGCGTTATATGTAAAAACAAGACAAGAGGCATAATGGGTGATTTTCAAATAATGAAATTTATAGATACAGAGCAAACAGAGATTGTTGATAATGATAATAAATAATTTGTAATTAAAAAATTTTGAAGGCAAAATATACTTTAAATGCATTATTGAAAAATTTAAATTTAAAATGAAAATCAAATTGTTACAATTTTTAAATGCCATAACAACATTAAAGTTTTCAATAATTATCAGTTGTTTTAGTCTGAAATTAAAAGTGCATAAGTTATTTACGAAGAGCAAAGTATAAAATACAGTTTTGTGATGTACATTCAGACCATACTGACACTTAGGATAATAATATGATAATTGAAGAGAGTATTATATTTTGAGTACTAATTAATTTTTTTTTAAAAAAAGCACATCTTTTAGTTGAATACAGATGAAGGTAAAGAAAGTTATACTTTAATAAGCAGATGAAATTGAGGATCAAGAATAACAATAATTCAAGATGTGTATGAATATGCCAAAACATCATAAGTATGTGAATCCTAGGAGCTATTAATAATAAATAGCTAGTGAATAAGATATTATTATTTAAAAGGTTATTTTTAAAAAGGAAGAAACACAAAGAAAAGATTTGCTTACTGCAGCAAGTCAATTTTTGTACAATAAAATTAGTCGCCTATAAGCTATTGACTAATTACTGCTATTAAAGTCGATAAAAACATTTTTTTTTTTACCTGAACTCAATATCAATTTTCTTTTATAAAAAATTAATTTTAATAATATTAAAGAAAAGGAACAAATAGCTTTTTTGCATTTAAAGAAATGTCATTATATTAGTTCGCAGATAAATATATTAGAGTTTAAATTCAAATTGCTTTGTTTATGGCTGAAATATTTATTGGATATAAGTTAATATTTCAAAATAATATAAAATTAAAAGTGTTTTAATATGTTAATGAAATCCATACAAAGTAATCAAAATTTTAACAAAACTGAAAACTAAGCCATTTTTTAAGCCATTTTCCAACAAAAATCATAAGAATTAACAAATATTAAACACATCATAAATGATAATACAAAAAAAAAAAAAGCTACTTGCGTATTAACGCCACCACAGCTACAGATTTGGCGGTTTTTAAGTGCCACCAATCATTTTCAAAATTCAACATCCCATTACTGTGTACAAACAACAGGATTGATCTTTATTGGCACATTAGCGCAAAACCCGCCAAACTATAACTGAAGTGGCGTTCATACGGAAGTACGAAAAAAAAAAAAAAAAAAATCAGGAAGAAGATCAAAGCTATCAATAAAAGTCGCTACAAAAATTGGAAATATTTTTTCATTTTTATTTTTTAGCCCAAATTATATCCTGGTCTTAACACAAATTCTTACTGGCAAAACAGACTTCAGGAAAGCTAGTACATTTATTTAAATTTGTAAAAGATTAAAATTTTTATTTAAACTATTATTAAAAGGAAAAAAACATGAAATTTTACATTGTTTTGTATTAGAAATCACATTACACTGTTAAAATATATTGATTTTTCACAAATTTTCAGAAAAAAAATGAGGAAAACACATAAAATGAAATGAATGACAAAAGACATGATATATATCAAAATTTGAAATTTCAAATCATATAAAATATTTAATTAAGTTTCAACGACCATTAATCTTGACACACCAGCTGGTCACCAAAAGGTGGCTAGTAAGTTATTAAAGAATCAAAATGCTAAGGTAAGTATTAAATATCAATAAACTAACATCATAATTTATTTTATTTAAATTGAGATTGTTTTTATTATCATGATCACATTTTATTTTTATAAAAATATTAACAAAAAAAAATCATACTTGGAATTGCCTCTGCAACTCCTTCAACTCTGCTAAATCTCTCATCTTCTTACTAGATGTCCCAAAATTACGATACAGGCGAGATGAATACTGTTGAAATAAAAAACTTTAATGTAGGACATATTTTAGTTTGTGAAGTAATATCTATAAATTAAATATATATTAGTGTCATAACAAATAAACATTTGTATCACAACACTTATATTTATATCATTAAAGAAATTGTTAAAACAGTTAAAAGAAGGAGAAATGAATTACAACATCTACTTTTCAATTCTTAACCATGTATAGAATTTTTTAATGTGATCAATAGAAGAGTATATATATATAAAAAATAGTTATTAATAATTGCATAAACAATTATAAAGGCAGATGGAGAAATTAAGTAAATCATATGCTATCGAAAACCAAACTGTGTAGCATAAATGTTAAATAGTCTATAGTTTCAATAATGTATGTAATAATCTATTATAAATTTATTGTACAATCTTTATATTATAAAATACCATTTTTAATAACACAGTCGAGCTACAATTTTCAAACATGGGGAAGAAAATCTTAATGTAGTTTATGTAATCAGTAATATACAGGTTATGCATGTCGATAATCTAACTAGAAACTTTAAGCAGAGACGCCTGTTTTAAATCCTTGATCTTTTTCTTTTTTTAAAATATTGTTTATAATGATACTTAAATGATTTATGTAGTTACAAATTCATCTGAAAGGAATTATAAACTATTATAATTTATTTATATTTCGTTATTCTTCTACATTTTATATAAAAGAATAAGCTGAAAATTTAAAACAAGACAAAATTAGAGTTTTTTTTAATGTACACATTAAAAATATGACAGAAAATACTCATACTTTTAATTTTAAAAATATGTCACATAGTTTCTTTTCTTATGAAAAATATTATCAAGACCTCCATATATACAAATATCCAGAAGTTAAATAATAAAGTATAAAAAAGGTAAATAATATGAAAACTATTTATTTATAAACAGTGAAACTTCCATAAATTACAGGGAAAAGTAATATATATACACAAACACACACACAAAAATGCTTACACAAAGAAAAAAATACAAGAAAACTAGAATTGTTTTTGACAAAAAAGATAATTGTGTATTTTGTCACTTTTGTGGGATGTTATTATTTCTGCTGGCTATCCATACATGCATAAGAAACATGTATAAGATAATTAAATCTCCAAGAAAAGTCACATGAAGATGAATAAACATCTCCTTATTCAATGGGATCAAAGTTAATGATGGTAACCATTTCGTATTAAGCAGTATTTCAGATTAACATTATTCTTAATAAGAGCCTTATGTATTCTATGTTCACCAGGAGAAGGCACTTTGGTCCACCTTCTTGGAGGTAGAGTTCATTTCAGTGCGGGGAAGACGTGTAAACTCCCCCACTCTTGTTAATGAGACAACCCTAAATGTGCGCCAAACGACGAATGTTTACGCTTACTTTGTTTTATCGTCTGCTGTCGTACTTTTTGTTCTTCTAGCTAATTATTAATAAATAATATATATTTAATTTCAAAACTGCTTTTTTCAAAGCAAACAACTGCAAAATGTCTTTAAAATGGCGAACTATTCACTCGAAAGAGAGAAATATAATAAATAATGTTACTAAATTTTGTGAAGATGAGGCTAGAGCTGGAACACTTTTGTTTCCCCTTTCCCAAGCCCAAAAACGTGCTGCTTCAGCGACTGGTGTTTCACTTAGAACAATTAAGCGAATTAAAAATGAAGATATTTCTACAAATGGACAATTATCTACGCCGGGGAAACATCGAAAGCGTCCCGAGACTCGAAATGCAATATTGGACAATTTTGTGTGTTCTTCGAAATATTGTGAATGAGTTTTATGCAAATAACAAAATTCCGTCTTTATCTCGATTGCTTCCTGTGGTGAAGGAAAGAATAAATTTTCCTTTGAAAAGAGGAACTCTATGGAGATACCTCCACATTGCAGGTTTTCAGTACAAACGTTGCAGAAACCAGAGACAGATTTTAATTGAAAGATTGCACATTGTAGCCTTGAGATTTCGTTTTTTTAGGGAAATGAAAAAATTCCGAGAAGCAAAGAGAAATATAGTTTATATAGATGAAACGTGGTTGGACAGCAATCTTTCATTCGAGAAATGTTGGAGAGATGAAAAAATTGGCGCTGCCATCAAAGATAGCTCAGGTCATCGTCTGATTGTGGTTCATGCTGGATCAGAATCTGGTTTCGTTTCAAATGCCGGATTAATATTTAAAGCTGGATCTGCAACTGGAGATTATCACGGGCAGATGAACTCTGATAATTTTAAAAGGATAGTTGAAAAGCTTCTACCTAATATTCCAACGAATTCGGTAATAGTTATGGATAATGCAGCTTATCACACAAAAGTGACAGATCCTGTACCCACAAAAAGCTCAAAAAAGGATAAAATGTGTGCCTGGTTGGAAAAAAAGAAAATCCTGTATGATAAAAAAATGCAAAGAGTTCAGTTACTTGAACTGATTGCTGCAAATGCAAGTGGCTAAAAAAAAAAAAATATTTCATTGATGAAATTCTAAAAGAACAAGGTCTTGATGTTTTGAAACTTCCCCCATACCACTGTGACTTAAACCCAATAGAATTAATTTGGGCGGATGTTAAGCATTACGTGCGAGAGAGAAATGCGACTGCCGACATGAGTTTTCAACGTCTTGAAAGTCTTGCTTCGGAAGCCATGATAAATATTGGAAATCTGAGATGGGAAAAACATTGCAAACATATCGAACCCATTGAAAAAAAGTATTGGGAAACCGACGGTATTGTCGAAGAAGTCGTGGAAAACATTTCTTTCAACATCAATTCGGATTCTGATACCGAGAGCAATTTCAGTGATGATGACACTGATGATAGTTATGACAATGGACATTAATTCTAATTCCTACAGCTTTCATTTCCTTTGTTAAGAATGTCTTGGTTATTTTTAATTAAAAACATTTGAATAAAATTTAATCAGTTCAAGCAGTATGAATAAATGCCTAGTTGATGTTTCATTTATTAGTAAGTTCTAATAAATACAAGTTCTAATATTACAAAGGTAATGCAATTTTTTTAAATACTATTTTTATTCATGAAATAATTTAAATCAGGATTCTTCATTATAACTAGATTCTGAATTATGTCTCATTCTAAAAAATAATTGTAACTTATTTATCAAATTTAAGAAAAATATATTTTAAACCAAATTTATATTTTTTGCAACTTTTAATAAATTTTATAAATGGAAATGTCAACTTCAGCAACAAAATTTCAGTGTTGACAATACTAATTATTGTATATTATTTTAAAATTAGAACTATCTATTTTTAATAGTGCATAGATTAAACATGAAATAATAAATTGTTTTATAAAATATAGTAGCATTGATTAAATTGATGTCTATCTCTTTTTAGAAATTTTCCTTGATAATTTGGTATGCAGTAATGAAAAAATTTTTAAAATATTTTCCAATTTTAAAATAAGTGGTTAGTGTTATTGCTATTTACATTACAGACAGCATATGCCAAGCTAATATAAAATAAATATCCTTATGGCTAGATTTTATTTATATTTTGATCAGCTGAAAACAAAGATTTTATTCAGCATTGTTTTCAGCTAGAAAAAGACAACAAATTAAGGCTAAAAATCTCTTAAAAGATGTACATTTTGTGTGGTATGTTAAATGTCAGTTGATAACTCATGGAATTCATCAATTGTCTCACTGAAATGATAATATAAAAAAGGATAAAAGCTAACGATCGCCAGTTGGCAACCTTTCTTGACACTTATCACTTTCTCCTTCCGAAATCATCGAAATAGTATCGTCTGATCCCACGTGACGAGGGCGGAGCCAAGTGCCAACTTCTGGTGAACGAACAATATTTAGGGAATATTTTCCGTACAAATACAATCAAATCTTTCTTAAGAAGTGATTTGCATAGTGAGCAAAACAAAATATAAAAAAGTGACTCCTTTAACAAGCAATGTTTTGCAGAATGAGAGGCAAGGAAACACATGACATCACATGCTGGATTGGCCTGCATAAGTCTATATTGAGTATTTATTTGTAGTAAACCCTTATATCTATAAGGAAGAAGTTTTGGTCGGATAGCATTGCTGAATGTGACTTCAAGGGTTTTAAAAGCAAATCCTTACGAAGGTTTAATTGACGAGATTTTGTCTCTAGTCAATATTAGAAAAAGAATGCAGCCAGAAGTACCAAGGAGTTTGAAAGCGCTCTGTGTCACAGTGAAAACATTGTGGAGAAGATTTAGTCAGGAGAGAAGGAAATAATAATACATGCAACAGACAAACATAACTTAAGAATTTTTAAAAATATGCCATAAAAATTATTATAATTTAACGATAAACCATTAAAAAATTTTCAAGGTAATAAACCAAATAACTTAGAAACAAAGTTTTCAAGTTGAAACAAAATAAAATAATATACTAATTCAGTAAAAAATAAAAAAATAACAGAAAAGTATTATATCCCAACCTATGTAGATGATATCTATAAATACTAGAGTAAATAAAAACGGCATCTCCTTTGTTTTCAATATTTTGCACAAAATGATAATTATTAAGTAAAAAATTAAAGGATTACTAAATGTTGGAGATAATAAATATATTTCATGCACAGGTGCATATTGATGATTGTTATGAAAATGAGAAGAGAACTGTTAATGTTTATGATTGAGTTACATCATTAAATTTGATTTCAGCAAATTAAGAACTTTCACGAATACTTATTAAACAGTTGTAAATGTGTAACATACTGAAATCACACGAGCTTAAGAGAATGATCGTATTAATCCCTGTTTCTGTACAGACATATAATAGTAAAAGAAATAAAATCAGAAATTACCCGTAATGCATTCATATTGAAGCTTAAAATATATAGAGCAATGCAGTCCCAGCAAATAATTTGAAGTAAACAAGTACAATTTGCAAAAAAACACTGCGCCGAATGTCCTCAGTCCGAAAGTCACCACTATCGAAATATATCGATTAAGAATATTCACGCATAGGAAAATTATGAAAAATCGATACGTCAAGCTCTATGATTATTTTAGTGATAGGATAAAATTGGAGAATCAAATTTATTGTCATGATGGCTTATTTTGGGTTCAATTCAATGAAAATTTCAAAATTTATTTTGAAAGCATTTTATTTATATTCCTGATAATCAGAGAAATATCGCACCTACAATAACCGTTAAAAAATTTAACTGCTAACTGCGAACCGTTTCGTCATCGCATTGTAAAAAAAGATTACCAAATCGTAAATCATAATCATGAAGTAAATGGAGTTGGAATGAGTTGCTTGTAAAATATCGATATTAACTTAAAAATTTTCAACCTTAATAAATAGTTTTCACCGGCGATCTTTAAAAATGAGTTCAGAGGACAATACAGCCGTAATGCCTGTTTCTGAAAATACAAATGCTGCTCAAGCCCAGGTAATGATCATTTTATTAAACGAAAATTTCGTTCTAAGCCGCATGCATCAGTAAAATCTAGGTTAGTGTAATTTATGGTGAAATCAGTGAAAGTTTGTTTCGGAAGTAGTTTTCCCTTTTTGTTTGCTCATGCATATACCTGTTTTCTCTTTTTTCTGCTCAGCCTTAATGGTTTTGCAAATATTGTTCTTTAAAATAAATGTCGGCGATTCGGAGAAAATTAAGAAAAATGGGTTTCATGGAAAAAGAATTATTGTTATATGAAAAGAAAAAGTAGTGGTTCTGCTTGCGGAATTTAATCATTGCTCTGGAAATTAAAAAAAACAAAAACAGAAGATTTAATGTAAAAATATAACGCGCGGATGTTATGAATTCATCTCAAAATGAATTGATCTCCTGTAATAAAATAACATTTAAAAGTACGGCAGGTAAGGGATCTTAAAATTATCTAAATTAATAAATTCATTTTGTTCTTTAAATTTTTTTTAGACAATTTATGCATGTGAAACTAATTTATTTTATTTACGTTTTAATAATTTTGTAAATAATTTCTTATGTGTATGCACACATTATAAGAAATGAATTATCAGAGCGAAATAGCAAGTTAAAAGTTGCTTAAAATATTTAAAAGGAATATCTGAATGGAAAATAATGTTTTCTCATCATTCAACCTTATATTGTTTGTCTAATACAGTTTGAAATTAGATTGTTTTGTATTTAATGTTATAATATAAAAAAAGCAAGCATGATCTTAATAAGAAGCATTTTCTCAATCATATAAAAGCAATAATTTGCAATGTTATTCATTTTTATTTGTTTAGAGACATTTAGTATATTGTTTGTGCTAGAATACATTTATTACTTTATATTTAATACTTAATGAGTTATATTTTTTTCTGTAACTAAGGAATTAAACTGCATCATTTTGATGATAAGGTATGTTAATTTTTTAAAGCAATGGACATAAATTTGTATGGGATTGTAATTAATTTTTTTTATATTCATCACCCTATAAAAGGGTTTTTTTTCCCCATGTATTTTTAAAAAATTCTTATTGCTTTCCAATTATTACAACATTATAATTGAATACTAAAAAGTTGATGGCATATTTCAAATGAATTATTTGCCCATTAATAGTTTAATGCTTTAAAGTATGATGATGTTTTTTCTTTTTTTACCATGTGTTTAATGTTACTTGACTGGTTATTTAGTTTTCATAACAATATTTATAAAATGAAACAAAATAAAGAAGGAATATATATATTAAACATACAGTTATAAGAAAATAATATTGAGCTGTTGTGTATCTAATTTTCAAATTCTCATGTCAGTCAGTTTAGTGTTGTTTTGTGTATATGTATGTATGAATTTAAATCAATAAATATTTATCTCAGAATGATGATGTGCTTAACAAATTTAAAAACTGAATATGAAGAGAATGATTCATCTGTATATGTGAAACAGTATTATATATCTGTGGGAATATATAGATATTAAATCTAATAAATTACTCAAAATTATACATAATTTTTAAAAAAACTAATCTATATCTTTCATGAAAGTTACTAAATTTTTAAATTTTATCTAATTTGTTAAATGATTTACTTTCCATGCTATTAAATGAATGAAATACTAGATTAAAGGGAGTAGGGAAAAATGTTTCTGTTGATTTATAAAGCTTCTAAAAGGATAGAGTAGACTTGCATTTTTCTCTACTTCATGTTGAGCATTAGCTATCAATATCCTGCTTTTTAATATCCTACATCTCATACCATCTTTTATCCTACATTTCATTATTATATAGAAAAGTATACAGAATTTGAGTGATAAAAATCAACTAATAAAACAAAATTATATCATTTTTCTGAATTATTTTTTGTGAACATTCAGTTTTTTCAATGAAGTTAATTACTAAAAAGAACTAACTTTTTTAAGAGAAAATTATTTTTGTTTTTCTCACTCCCCCCCCCCCCCACACACACCTTCTTAGCTTATTATTGCTTACTATATTTAAAGCTTTGATTTATTTATTTTTTTAACAGGGGGATGGTGGACAAACATCTCAGTCACCTCCAGCCCAAAATCCACCTGCAGCTCAGCATTCTTTCTGGTCAATCTTAAAAGGAATAATATTGCGAGCAGTTATAATTTATTTTATAACTAGTTTTTTCAGACGACCACAAACAGCTACTCCAAACACTCAGAGTGGTGCCATGCCTACTAAAACATCTCAAAATCTCTTTCAAAATGGAACAATAATGGTAAATATGTATATGCTTTTATTTTTTAAAAAAAGATTTAAATATTATTCCTAATTGTGCACACTGGTACACTATAACCACTTATTAATCCTGATTTTACAGATCATAAGAATAATTAAGAAATTTTTTACTTTCAGCTGAAGGTGTTTTTTTTTTTCTGTTTTATTTTATAATGCAATATTCGTAATATTAATTTGACAATAACTTATAAAATATGCATATTAAAATATGTTTTTTTTGTTTGAAATTATTTGTTTCACTGATTGCAACTGACAAATTTTAATGATTAAATTTTATGACCCATAGCAGTGATTTTTAATTTTAATATTCATACAAGCATCTTTTTTTAAGATTGTTTTCCACATCAAATGTGTCTTTCATCAATTAACAAGTTATAACCATGTACCGTGATTTAAAAAAAAAATTCTAGAAATTATGAAGTGTCGTTATAATTTGTACACAGCCCCTAATTATTCAACAATAGTTTGGATGTTAGTTTCAGTGACACAAGAACCTCCATAACATAAATAAAGACTTGATTATAAGAAGGGAGAAAGAAATCTTTACTTATGATATTTGGATTTTGGATACTACTTTTTGAAATGGGAAGGTATTCAGAGGGTTAAATTATAATTCAAGAGAATATAAACTTTCAGCATAGAGCTTTTTATTGATTAAGATAAAAGTTTCTAATTTACTTACTAAATATATGAAGTATAAATGCTTTCAAAGCAGATATTTCAATTAAAAATCAACAGCAGCATTTAAAAAGTGTTCGAAATAATTAAATAATATTGCATTTCTTTTTCCAACAAATCAGATTATATATATTTCAGTTGGTATATAAATTACTCACATCATAATCTTTGCAGGATCTATATGTTTATCTTTCTGAAGAGCAAAAACCATCCTTTAAAGAAGACTCTTTAATTTGGTTTCAACCAAACATTATTTATGGTGATTGGTATGGTGGCCCTAATGGAGATGGAACTTATACTCTTGAAACCAAAATTGATACTACTGAAGTAAGTTTTTATAAAAAAATTGATCCATTGTAATTAAGTAAAGATTAGATAGTTAGAATTATTTTTTGTATGTATAAACTAAGGTACCTTCCTCAATATGCATTCATTTTTGTCATAAAGTAATGTCATTAAATATACTTTATTAATTTTTCTTGATTTATTAATGCTGGGCATCCTATTTATGGGATGATTATATTTAATTTCTATGACTTAGGTGAATGCACTCCATTTTAATTTTTTGCTGTAAGAAGTCAATTTATATTCCCTAATTTCTAAATTTTTAACGCATGTACCATTTATATGCAGAATTTGAAATATCATTTTAAAATTTATTTTCCGTTTTGGTTTATTTTATGATAATGTAAGGGATTGGAAAGTAATCTTCATTTTTATATATATATATTTAACTATATTTTTAAAATCTGTAAATTTTTAATTTACTTTACAGTTAATTTAATGTTTTTAATATAATTTAAAAGGATTTTACTGAAATTTATACCTTAAATTAAGTTGAAACTTAAAGTTTCAATATTTAAGTTTCCAGAAAAATGGTTATTTATAAAAACTAAAGTAACTATTTCATGGGAATATTTTCTTCCAATAAATATTTAGCTGCATATTTAAGTGTAATCAATTAACCTGATCAAAAAATGAAGTTCAAAAGTTTCAAAATGCATTTTTGTGCTTTATTTAATACTAACCATTCATCTACCAATACTAGCGGGTTCACTGGGATTTTTTTTTAATTTAAAATTTTAATTACATCTTAATTATTTTCTCAGTATTTTCTAAGTATTTTTAAAAAAATATCATTAGGCATGTTATTTGTAATAATTGAGCATCCTTATATAGCTATGATCATTGATGCTTCTCTTAATTTTCTGTTATTTCATCTAAAATTTGTTTGATTTTATGTGTGAAATGATTAAACTACAACTAACTAGTAGCAGAATCAAAGCATGCTTGTAAAAATTATTTTAAAAAAAAAATCAACTTTGAAGTTTTTTTTATGTATCATAATTTGTGTAATATATCCATGGATTATTTAATGAAAGTTACACTGATTCACTAAAAAAATATTCATTTTGTAAAAATAAAAAGTAAAATTTCAAGAGCTAAATAAGTAATATTATAAAAGTGTTTACAAATAGTTAAGTTTAAAAATTTTTCGTCGTCACTTCTGGAATTATTGTAGCTATAATTGCCATGGTAATCATATTTTATTAAAAAAAATATTTGCAGCAAGAGCCAAGTTGAAATGGAAAGCTAATTTTTCATATCTTGATCAAAATGACTGAAATAGTAATAGTAACAATGTAAATAATATGGGTCTTATTTATGACAATAAAGCTATTGTTTTAAAATATATTTTAAGCATCTTTAAAGGTTAGTTAATTTTAAACACATGCAAAAAAATTTATAGCTGCTAAATTAGTATAATTGGAGAAGTAATATTTTAAATTTTAAGAGTGATGTAAAGTTAATTTTTCTTCTATAGTTATAATAGAAAATTCTTGCATTTTAATTGAAATTTTTTTAATTGCTCCATTTTAGTATCTCAAGGTTAAACAATCTGCCCTATAAAGTGCTAACATACTCATTTTCTTTTATTAGTAGTTGAAGTTAAGTTGTACTAATTGGAAAATAATTAAAAAAATATTTTTTTCTTACAAATAGTTTGTGGAACTTGGAACATTTAAATTAATTTTATTTTAGGGTGTAAAAAAAAAAAAAAAAATCACTCTTTTTTTGCAAAAATGGTTTTTGTCAATCCTTGTATATTTCATTAATGGCAAGAAAATATGATGACTTCCATTTTTTTAAAAATTGTGTCATCATTATGCATTTTATCACATGATAGGCAATGTGCTTTATTTATTCATTTGATTGTTGTTTAGTTTTTATTCTATTAGTTCAGTATTTTAAGAAATACTAAATTTCCTATTTTCTTAAAATAAAGTGATATTGTAATATTTTTATCTCAAATAGTTAGACTTATTGTTAAAATTAAAAATGGTTTTACTATAATTTTTTTTAGTTTAATAAAACTGACTCCTCTCGCTCTTTTTATTGTAATAGAATATGCAAAGAAATAGTAGCATTTGGCTACATACATGTGTTGTTAGGCATGGGAAATCACCTGCTTCAAGAATTAAGAAAAGACTTGCTTGGCATGATGGTATATGTAAATCTAAAAGTAAGTAGTTTGTAATTAATAGATGCTGGGCTTTTTGTTGTTGTTGTTATTATTATTACTAAAACTCTTTATTTTCAAAATGATCTGGTTGTTATTTTTGCTATTGAATTAATATTTATTTTCTTCTTACAGAATATTAATTTTTTTGTATATTTGATTTTTTAATGCATTGTGTAATAATTTTTAAAAATTTATTTTAAGAAACTTCTCAAACAAATATGGAAAAATACTTCAATGCATAAGTTTTAATCTGAATTCCAACTCCTTTTCTGATAATTGAGCCACTGGTTTAAATAACTTCTTTCTCCTCCTCTTATATTTTTTTATTAAAAATACATATTATGATATCATATAAAACATTGTGTTGCAAATGAACATTTAGAATAAAAACTTATTTTTGTAATTAAATGACAATTCACTAAAATTGACTTATTTTTGAGTTTAATAAACACATCAGTTTGTAAAATGTCATGATTTCATTATAACATGCAGTATATATAAATGATGTAGTTCTTTTAATGTTACTTTACTTTTATAATATTTTAGTTAATCTTTTTATTGATTTGAAATAGGAAAATTTTATAATTTATGAATTTATAAGACTAAATATATTTTTATAATTTCTTACTGTTATTTATGAAAATTACATAAACAACTGAATGAATTTTTTAAAATTAGCCTGGGATTAAAGGGACTATATGTGTAATATTTTTTTAATGTTTAGTTATAATAAAAATTTAATAGTATAACTAAAATAAAACATGAATAAGATTTTTATTAATAAGGTTTATAATTATTTTGCATTCCTCCTTTTGTGTTTGATTAAAAGGATAATTAATTTTTACCCCTTGATGTTATTGAAAAATGCTTTATTATTTGTATATATCTACTTTAATTCCCATAGTCTTTTTTCCATTTCATATTTGAAATTTTGTACTAAATCAGACTCTTTGTACACATAGAAATTGTCAAGGCAAAAATATGATTAATTTATTGTCTTAAATTTGTGTGCAAGAATGCTCTGATGTTTTTATATAAATACTGGTTTTCATAATCTTGAGGTCAAAACAGTTGATAAAAATCTTTTGTAAAAGAAAAAAATAAATTTTATCGAGAATAAATAGCTATTTCAACTTATTTTGTGTTAAAATTTTGAGTTCACAAAAAATGTGAAACAAGGGGAAGATGTGCATAACTGCTATCCCAATAACAACAGATGGAATTACCTTGTGTACATTATAATTTTCTCCTTTACCCTGATACTAGGAAAAAGGTGCATGTGTTATTTTTGTCAATCACAATGTGGCTATTGTTCTTCATTCTCAAAAAATATTTTTATTATTTGTGTTAAATTGTTAACCATAGATTTAGATAATAAATGCAAAATATAATAAATTATAATTTTAAAAAGTTGCAAATATTAGGTTCCATAATCCTGTACTTGTGCAAATCACCCTTGATTATGATATTATTTTAAATTTGTTTGCATATTGTTATGGGGAACTCCACAAAACCAGCAATAGTGGACAGGTCCAATGTAGTTGGTGTTTGGTGAAACAATTCAAGAGGCTCAATAACAAAGAGGGATATTTTTTTTTTTCAATAGAAAGACATGAATACATAAACAGCAAAACACAATTTAGTGTACACAAGGACCTAACAAAAGCACACCAGCAGGAAATTGGCAATGAACAACCATAGAAGCTCAAAGCACTCTGACAGAATTCTGCATGAGGATAAACTTCACACAGTTATTCACATCCTTCCAAACATCTTCTGTTTTTCATTATCTACTTGCTTAGTAGTAAATTGCCAACTTACTACTAAGTAGTGTTCATCTTAATATTGACTGCCTATTCAGCTTACAACTCAATGCTGTTTCAGCACTCAACTATAAAATTCGGCACAGAACCCAATACTCATCTCACTGATTGAGATTAACTCAATTGACTCAATGCATGTGCTTCACTCAGGCTCATGCCTTTTTATGGCTTACAATGCAGGGTATGAAAACTTCTTGAAGGATTGTTATAATTCACCTCTTAATGGTCCTGTCACCAAAATTCCTATTGATTCTAAAATCTTCCATTTTGTCATAAGCTCAGAGTCGTTGATCTGGCTTCCATTCAGCATCCATCAGTGCTATCCGTAAAACTGTCTTTTTTGCGATGAAACTCACTGTGCTGGGAAGCAACATTACAAATTCGTAACAATGTTATATTTGTGCTATATGTATTGAATTGGGAGATGATATGTAGTTGCCTAAGCATTTTTTTCCCCTCAGGAGATTTCATTAAGAATGAAAAATATAATTTATTTAAGAAGATTTAACTACTTCCCTGTCTATGAAACTTGAATAATATTGTTCATATTAAAAATTACTGAGTGTATTATTGAATGTCTACAGTATTTTAATTTTTATCTCGTGTGTGTGTGCTAGAATGTAAAATGCCCTTTTATCTTCTCTTAATGCATTTTTTTTTTTTGTGTGTGTGTATTAGATTACATATGCTGTAGATGTTTACATACAATATGCATATAGACATAGATTAAATGAGTACTATTGTAGAGTATGTCAACTGTGATAGCAATTGTTTCTTCAATAAATTATTTATGTAGAAAATTGCTGTAATTTTTTAAAAAATGCTTATAGGAATGAATAAGTATAAGAAGCTTCGATATCAACGCACACATAACTTATTGACTGGAGAGACAGCTGCAAGTGCTGAAGATATAAAAGTAAGTTTGAAATAATAAATGCAAAATATGTATTGAATATATTCATACGTATTTTATTAATTTTCAATTTTAACCATATCTAAGTTATTATAAATCTGTCTATTTTAAAAAATTTCAAGAATAGCTTTAAGATTTTTAATGAATAAATTCTTAGTTGATTTCTTTCTTTCTTATATGTAGCAAAAGAGAACTGATTTTTCTTTTCTTTCTTTTTAAAATGTCTTTTTTTTTTACATTAAAGTAAAATGCACTCTATTTAAGTTTGGTATATATATAATTGCATATGAATTTTCATTTTAACAGAACTTAGATATTTGCTTTTAGAACTAAATTTTTACAGCAAATATTTAAACTCTATTTCTCTAATCTTTATTTTCAGGTTATTCACTGCTGTTTATTTGCTTGTTGCATTAATAATATATTAAGATTTTTTTTAGATTTAGATTTTTTTAAAGTAGTATTTTTAAATTGTAAATGGTATTAATTAAATGTTGATTTTTTTCTTTTTCTTTTCTCCCTTCCCCCTTCTCTCCTTTAGAAAGCAGAAGAAAGTCCTCTGGAAATTTTATCCCATTGGCATCCAAATATGACTATTAATATCATTGATGATCACACTGCTTGGGTTCAAGGCCATGTTCCTCCACCTTTAGATGAATGTAAGTTATATGGCTCTAACAATTATTTCTAAAATAATTGTATTTCAAATAATATAAATATTCCTTTCTTAATATTTTTTTAAGGAGGTATTAAAACTATGCTTCAAGAGTTGTTTTTATAAAAGTTTAAAGTTGTATTAGTTTAAAATTTTTAAAAATGTGAAAGTCTAATTATAACACTTTAAAAAAAAATTGAAAATTATCCCTTCTAAATCAAAAACCTTATTATATAAAAAAGTTCTGAAATTCCTATTCCTTAAGTTTAGAGGGTGCATAGTATTATTAAAAATGCTTATTTTTTGTCCAAGTGCTTATTTTTTTCTTACAGAAGAGAGAGAAAAAATGAAATTTCACTGCATTATAGATTTATGTCAGATTTGCCTGATTATGCATTTTCTTTTCTATGTTTAATCTTTCATTTCTAAAAGGGTCTCAACAAATCCAAATGTTTCTGGAAACGCTTTTTATCTAGAGAAATAGTGGTAATAAGAGAAAATATTTCTTTTATTTATTTGACTTGTTTGTAAAGGAAGATAATTGTTTCTCTGTGGGGATAATTTTATGCATTCATGTAAAACCATGCGAGCTAATTTTTGATAGTGATTTCAACAAGTCATTGTGCTTTTTTCTTTGTTGTTGATTTTGAGAATTTATTAGTTATATTTCAGCATCATTTAGTAAACCATATATTATAATTTATTTAAATGCATTTAAAAAAGTTTTAGAACTTTTTAACAGTATGTAACGAAAATGTATGTTTAATTCTCTGTGAACATTCAAAAATGTATACAAATGGTTCATGTTTTCTAAAAATAAAAGTAAGCCAAAATATTTATGGTGCTCTAAAGTAACTTGTAGGTTATTCCTTGTTACTTTTGCTCCAGATATCAAAAATAAATTAATGTCAATAGTATTCTTTTTTTACATTTTCATATATGAAATATTTAATGGGGAAAAAGTGGTAATTGACAAAAAAGACAGGTTCAAAATTTTCTTACTCGCACAGTTCAGGTCAGCAAAAAAAAAGCAAAGTTTGGGAATATGTGTCTGTTTATGAATATAGTAACTCAAAAACTCTGAACTAGGCGAATTAAATTTTGCATAAAATCCATTTACAAGATTTTTTTTTTTTTTTTTGTCACTTTGCTGGAGTGAACATGACAATTTCAAAATGCTAAGTGCTATATCGGTAGAATTTGATGCACCATTTTAGCACCTAAAGTACTGATCAATATCAACTTCTAAACTAAATCTATAATTGAGTTAACCAATTGTTGATATGTACATTTGTATGCATATAAATGGGAATTTTTAAATGTTTTTGTTACTAAAATCTTAGTTCTGTGATTTTTTTTTGGCCTGCTAAAAAACTTACAAAATGCATACTTCATTTTCTTTAATTTACTGCAAAACATACACACAAATGACAAACTGAAAATAAAAATTCAAGTCCTCATGGCCTTGCCAAGACCATAATTTTTATAAGTTTTGAAAGAATTTTCATGGTGAAATTTCTTGCAAAATAGCTAATGCTAATTTAATGTTTCTAATAATGTATCATGCTCTGCAATTGATAAAGGGAGTGCAGGTGTAAAAGGAGATAAAATAATGAAAGTTTTGTATTCTGAGAAAGAGATATCCAATAAATATGTGCACTTTTCAGTCAAGATTGTCAGTTGCTTATTTTAAAAATGTAGAAATACATGATGCCTGATGTTGCTATTTCACGAGAGAGCTAAAGTTAAGTGTGATGTTCGCATGGAGCACATAAATTAATTTTGTGGTGTATATAGATGATAGTCAACACTATTTCAAGAATTTTAATGTCGGGAAAATGAGAATGAATTAGTTTTTTATGCTTTATTTGAAGATAATAAATATAAAAAATTGTTGATAATTTTGAAAGTTATTTCATTATTTCGAACACATTTAGTTTAGTAATATTAACATCTTGTTTTAAAGCAATACTAGGAATATTTTCTGATGAATCTTATAGTTCAGTATTTTAGTTCAAATCATGAGAATGGCATTTGAGCTGTCATTTCCCACTCCAAACTTCTGCACCATACCAATAGGAGATTGATTGGCCTTGATAGGTTTAATTTTTCAATTCTACTTATACTGTTTTCCTTCAGTGGAATTGGGTTTCTAAACCTGGAACATTCAACCTTGAAGTTGAAACTTTACCAATAGGCCACCATGGTCCTTGTTCATGAAAAAGCTTTTGATGAAAGAGGATTCACCATTTAGAAAAACATAGACAAAGGAAGCTTAAACGAAATATCTTTTTTTACACGTAAAGCAATATGGAGGAATCCACTCAGTAAACAATACTAAAGAATTGAGTCTATCATCAGCATCAACTGTTTCAAAATATTGCATGTTTTTTGAGAAACAGTGATTAAAAAATCATTGCTAATGATTTAAATAAAGTAATAATCTTATATCTTGATCTAAAAAAAAGGAAATTGTTGAAAATGAATATAAAGCTGATGGATTTGTTCAACAAGTCAGACTTTCCATTATTATCAAAACCTAATGCATTGGGAAAACTGTTAATGAAAGAATCAACAAATTGGAAGAGTTTGGGGAAAGAAAAAAAAAATTCTGAAAAGAAACGAATTTTTATGTAATTATTTAATAAAATTAACATGATTTTTGTATCCAAGCTTTGT
Source organism: Argiope bruennichi (assembly GCF_947563725.1). Taxonomy (NCBI): domain Eukaryota; kingdom Metazoa; phylum Arthropoda; class Arachnida; order Araneae; family Araneidae; genus Argiope; species Argiope bruennichi. The sequence continues at coordinate 113,322,298 of NC_079151.1, read as the reverse complement.
TTACTTATGTCCATAATGTTTCCCCCCCCCCCAAGGAGATGTTAATGAAGTAGCTGTATAATGTTTCTTAAATATTATTTAGTGTAATACTTTTTTTTTTTTTTAAGATAACAGTAATGCTTTAATAAAAATTTTCAAGGAAAAAAAAAACTTGACAAAAAACATTTTAAATAATTTAGTTTCAATGTTGCTGAAACGTATTCAGCAGTTATTTTGACATTTTCTGCTTAAAATTGAATACTTTCTTAGTTAAAACCTAATATTGGTTCTTGTTTTTGTCTAAAGGTGCTTAAAAAATACTATAAAGTGCTTATTAAGATAAAATTTGATTATGCACTGTAGTTTAACATATTTTTCTATGGGCTTAGAAATAATTTCATATGTGAATTAAGGTAAGATGAATGTTTAGTTATTTTTTTTTAAAAATTAAGCAATTTTTTTCATATAATATGTTGTGGAGAAATGTATTAATTTGAATGTAAAATATTCTAAAACTAATATCAATTCTTTTTTTTCTTTTTTTCTTTTAATCATTTCTTTATAGTAATTGAAAATGAACACTTTCTATATTATATAAACTTTTGTAAAAGAAGTGGGGGCGTGTAACAGACTTGATATAGTACTTTATAAAAAGATAATTTTATGTCTTTCTAATAATTGGACAAAATAAATGATTAGGTATTTATTTAATACTTTTTTCTGTACTATCTTAACGCAATTATGAATCATATTAATTATTTTCAGATTATCTTTTGAATAAAAATGTTGTATTATGAGTTATTGACATTGTAAACAAAGGGATAATTTTTATCATTCATAAGGAAGAAATAAAACAGGAATTATATAATTTTTATGAAAATTATTAACATTTATAAAATTATACAATATTTGTTTTAATACTAAATTTATAAAGTGTTTCTTTTTAATACAACAGATGATGGCCAATAACATTTTAATCTAATATTATTTTCTATCAGAAAATACATTTTAAAGCCAACTAGTTTATTTAATCAAGTACTGAACAGTTGAATATTTTCATATTTATCAAACTGTTTGTGATTATTCTTTTTTAATAATATAATAACATTTTTTTTTTTTTGAAAAGTGTAAATCAGTATATTTTGTAACAAAGGAAGATTACAAAGTAAAAAAATTGTTTGTGGGATAATGTGTAAATTATTATTAATATTAATTTTACTCTGCAAGCATAACTAAATAGTAAATAAATTTCCTTATTTCAAGATTCTGGATGACAATTTTTTTAAAAAATATCTATTTACAATCTTTTTATGTCTTGCTTATTGTATGTAATTATAGTGCCCGATTCAAGAGTATTTATATTTTCTGATGACATATGCACATAGTTATATAATTATAAATATTTGACTTGATCTCTACTCAGTAGGTTAAATACATTTATAATATATAATTAATTTTCACTCAAAATAAATAACTGTAATTTCATTCGGAAGGTTAAATACCTTTTTTTTTTTTTTTTCAGTCTGACTTGACCTCTACTATTTTCTATATTTTTATTTTGTTGTTTCTCTCTTGAAGTTTATTCAGTTTTAAGATAAAAATTATCCTTTGCAAGTTTGATACTTTTCATAAAAATTACTTCATAATTTTGTTTTTAGTTGTGGAATTCGACCCAGTATCTGGTGACTACTTGCCGATTTTGTACATAAATGACTATTGGAATTTAATGCGAGAATATTATCCCATTAATGAAACTGTTAAGTAAGTTTATCCATTTCTAGTTTATATAGTTCTTTTATTAATTTCATTATTTTTTTAAGTGTTTTATGTTTATAATCAATTATTTCAGATCTATCGTTATAAGTTATTCTAAAAGGTTCAGAATTTGTTTTATTATAGAATTTGTTCATGTGATATTTCCTTTGCAATAATTATTCTATGCAACTATCCATTTTTGTCATCTTTTATATAAATATTTTATATGGATTACAAGCTTCTTTTTGATCTACTGCCTTCATTGCTGCTGATTTTACTTCTTTGTAGAATTGTTGCCTTTTATGCGAATTCTTCATTTAAGCCAACTTATTATGATGATGGAATAGTCATAATTTGTCCTTCCAAAGTTCTGATAACTTATGAGTCTTTTATATGTGAGATAATTCAAATTAGTGTTATAAGCAAATATATTTGTGACTGCTATCATGAATTCATTCCAGGAACACCAATATAACATGAAAGAAAATTTAACTTGCAAGGTTTCATTTAAATATATTGTAAAGACTATTTAAAATTACAGCATCAGCAGATGAAAATGCTTCTAATTTTGTATGAGAATATGCAAATCTTCATCAGTAATCATTGTTCAGAGGAAGGGTTCTCCCCACCCCTAAAGAAGCACCTCTTATTACATTAACAGATGGGGGAACAGTTGGGAAAGACGGACTGCTTATGCAATAAAAGATGATCATTCATCAAGAAAATTTTAATAGAAAGTATTTGTACACTTTATTTATGAAAAGCTTTCAGAGTCTATTTATTATGTAAGGAGTCTATTATATAACATTTTGTTTTACCCCCCCCCCCCCTTCCAAAAAAGAGAGAGAGAGAGAGAAAAAACTAAGTGAAAGCTTTAAATTATAGAAACAGTGAGATAAATTGTTTAACCTAATGATTAAAAAATCAATTCTTATTTTTAGGAATTTAATTGTTATCCAGTAAATGTAGATTAGAAACTTGAGACAATGAAGCATATTTCTTTTAAGTAAAAAGTATTGTGAGTGGAAATTTTTTGATTTTGTGGCATTAAAAATATATATATGCTTTACTGGAATTTGAACAAAATTATTTGAAGAGAACTATTTTTTATACCAAAACCGAATACTGTGTGTTTGAGCTGTTCTCCTGCACAATCCAAACTTCTGTTGATTCATGCTGCATGTGTAGTTCGTACTCCAATTAAAAGTTCGCTGTTTTACTTTGCAGCTAGAGCTGCTGTTTAGCTTTGGTATAAAATGTTAATAAAGAGAAACCTCATTGAACATCTGCATAAAAAAAGGAAAATAATTTTTCTTGTGACGTGCATTTTTTGTAAATTATTTCAGCAATTAGATTGATTTCAGGAACAGCAAATTGATTAATACATCATAGATATATTTTATTTCTATGATTCTCTTTTCAATTACAGGAACTTTTATTTTAGAGTGGGAGAAGATGTATTATTGTTCTGATTATCATTCTAGCAATGATTATTTTTGTTTATTTGTAGTTTGCTGAATTATATGGATGAATATATATATATAAAAAAAATGTCTGAATTAGAGTTTTACAAGCTTGTAAAGTTACATTGTTTGCTCTATTATTATTGAATGATTAAAATTCTAAATAGATTCTTAAATTTCTTACTTTCTTACAAATAAGAAACTAAATGCCAAACGGTTTGACATTTGTGTAATATTTAAAAATTAATTGTATAGACAATTTTAATTGTCTTATATTGTTTGAATTGTTAAAATTTTTTTTTTTTTTTTTTGAAAATATTGGTTGTGTGACAAAATAAATAAATGTTTTAATCTTAAGAGTAATGTAAAATGCTTTTTTACAGAAATTTGTTTGTTGAAAAATGATTTTTTTTTTCCCTTAAACATTTTATGAAAATGAATGAACATGTTTAAATTTTTGCAGGAGTTTACCAATTCACTTAACATTCCAACCACTTTCTCTTTTCCGCTGGCAATTGTATACTGCTCAGGCAATGAGGTCCCGTTGGACTTCGATTTTGGGGCAAGATTTGATGGAAGAAAGTGATGAAGATCAGGATTACATGAAAGAAGCTTTACTTGAAACATCTCCTATCCTTTTAGGATTGACATTTGTTGTATCTATTGTACATAGTATTTTTGAATTTCTTGCTTTTAAAAATGGTAAGTTTAATCTTATCTCTCTAAATATTAAAATTGTACTAATGTGGGTGCTGTTATAGTATAACCGCACCATTAAGTTTTGGGGTTTTTTCCCCCTATATGCTTTTGATGTAGCATTTAGCTTTTTTGTAGAATCTTTATTATTCAAACTCCTGTTCCCACAGCAAACAAAACTGTATGAATTTTTTTTTTTTTTAAGTTAAAAAGTCTGCCAGATACACCCTTTAGATGCTATTGACATTGCAAGTCCTGCTATAATTCTCAATTAAAATGGCTTGTACAGTAAAATTGTTGAAATTCTTTACTTCAGATTCCAAGATTTAAATAATAATAATAAATTATTCAATTGATTTGGTTATTACAGAATAATACTCTAATTTGAATTATGTTCTTAATTTATTCAGATGCATAAATTATTTTTAATTACATACATTTTTTCATTTAAACTATATTAAATTTACATATATTTATATTTTTGAAATGAGGTAGAATTTTAATCCAAAATATAATTTGAATTTAGATACTAGTGATATGTAACAGTAATATAATAGCTCTGTATTATTACTGATTTTCTGTTTATTTAAAATATTATTTCTTTTCAACAGATATTCAGTTTTGGAACAACAGAAAATCCTTAGAAGGATTATCTGTCCGATCAGTCTTCTTTAATGTATTCCAATCCATTGTTGTGCTCTTGTATGTATTAGACAATGACACAAATATGGTTGTCAGAATATCAGTGTTTGTCGGACTTTTGATTGAAATTTGGAAGATACACAAAGTTACTAATGTTGAAATCAATAGAGAAGAGAAAATATTGGGCATCATTCCCAAAATACGATTGACAGATAAAGGATCGTATGCTGAATCTTCTACGAAACAGTTTGACACTGTGAGTATGAATTGTTTTCATAGTTGAAATGTCTTGTTTATTTTTCTTTTATTTGACTGTGTATCATATTGAAAATTATTATGGATAAAAGAATTCTTTAGTTGAAAATTTTTGCTATCATTAATTAACTGTAGAAGAAAAGCTACATTACTGTTTAGTATCGATCATTTTTAATTTTAGATTTTAATTAATGATTCATTCAAATTGTTCTCTAACTAATTAAATAAGAGTAATTTATTTGAACTATCTGTTCTGATATAAAGGGGAAGTAATAAAAATACAAAGAATTATTTGGGTAGATATGTTGTGTCTTTTTGCTTTCTGAATACTTTTTTCAAATTTTAATTTTGATTTAATTTTTATATTATTGATATTAAGATTATCTGTATGTATTCATTTTTATCTACTAATATAATGCATTAAATTGTTATCAGTTCTTAATTGTGTATTTATATTCTTATTACAAAAAATTCACTCTTTATATTTGTTTTTTAAAATAAAATTTTCTTAATTTTCATATTTCTTTCTAGTCTTCTCTTAACCTAATTTTAATCAGAACTTTTTAATGTTTTATTCTTTTACCTTTCTTTACTTTAAAAGAAATTATTTCTTTTCTTCCTTCTCTTAATCTATAGATGGCATTCCGCTACTTGTCTTGGGTGCTCTTCCCTTTACTAGGGTGCTATGCAGTGTATTCACTTCTTTATTTGGAACATAAAGGATGGTACTCATGGGTATTGAGCATGTTATATGGATTCTTATTAACTTTTGGTATGTAAACTTTCATTTTCAGAAAAAAAATTGTTACTTATATGCTAATATTTTTCTAATAAAAATTTTGGTGAATGTTTAAATTAATACAATGTATTTATAGAATTATTTTTCCAAGACATAAATTATTTAGTGCATTATGTTTATATTATGATACTCATATTTAACTCATACAAAAACTTCAATGTTTGAATATGAAGATATGGAAAGGAGAAAAAGATTTTTTAAATTATTATTATTATTCCAGCAATTGATATAGAAGATTGTTATTATTTGTTTGTTTGTTTTTTAATTATTTTTATTCCCTAATTTGGAATAAATTTTATTACTTAATACACATTGTATATAGCTTCTTTCAATTGCTAACAGAAATATATATACAGTTCTTGCACATTTTTTTTTTCTTTCTAGAGTTAGTTTGCAAAATCCAGATATGTTTATTTTCATTGGGCTGTATATATAAGATAATCAAATGTAATTTTTGACCTTATTAAAAATTAAATCGTATACTTGTTAATGATAACTGCATACTGATTTGAGCTATCTTATGGACTACTATCGTAATAAACCTTCTGCTTATTAGATTAGTTGTGTAATAATGTATGATTTTTTAAAGTATATATTTTTTTCTTGAAGAACACTAGTGTTCCTTGAATTTGAATGTGAATAATTTATTAAATTTATTATAATGCATACAAGAGATATCTTTCATATAGAAAAAATTACATGTAAAAGTTTTAAATCTTAAAACAATTCCTTGCATTCAAATTAATTGGGACAAACACAAAAATTTTCATGTATGTAGTTTATTAGTATAAATATACTTACATGAATGGCATGGAAGTTTAGCCCAAATTTTGTCCTCCTCTAACTTCAATAATATCCTGTGCAAGTTGCAGCTTGGATACTACTTATTTATGAAATTTTTTGATATCATCACAAAACAAAATTTTCATGATTTTCTTAATCATTTTTCTCTTAGTAAAGCAGTCCATCCTACACGCACATCCGCTCACAGTATTCCACAATTTCTTTTATGGAATTTAAATCTAGTAGATTTCCACTCCAATCTAAAACTATTATTATTATTATTTTAAACCAGCTTTTCAGTTCATTCCTTCAATTAGTACTAAGCTGTCAGGTCCTCTAGATGTCAAATAAACCCAAAACATCTGTTTTTGAGGGTGTTTAACTATTTCAGATGTTTTCCCCTAATGTGTTCTCCAGCACTTCGCCTAACAAATGTTCACTGAAATCTTTGCACAAAAAATGTTTTATCAATGAATGGAATTTTATATCAGTCTTGTGCAGTCAAAGAATGTTTTCTGGCCTAACTCAAATAACTCCTCTTCATCGCATGCATTAATGACTATTTTTGAATTGGTGTTTTTATCCATCTTTCTGCTTCAATAATCCTTTGCTGTAAATGAATTAGCATTCACACCAATATTTCTCTCTAAAGATTTGTATTTGCCTCAAAAGGATAGATTTTATTGTTACTATCTAAAAAGTTGTCTGTTCAAGCCGTTTTCTTATATATGTATCTCCAGTTACTCTAACTTAGTGGAGAAAGTGTCATAAACTTATTTAATGATTAATAATCCAGGAATTTTCAATTCCAGCTCTAACTTGGAATCAACTGCAGTAATATTCCTTACAGTTATAGATTTATGCTGTCTTTGGGTAACAATTTAAGTCTTTTTCCTTAGAGTGATATATTCATGCACATGAGAACCTGACAGCTTACGCATTCGACCTTTTCTAACAGCAATTGAAATATAATTAATGCATAAAGGCTCTACATGTGATAAAATACATTTCCCCTCTTCCTCTGTAATAAAATATGGTTTTGAAACCAGCTCAAGGCACAAAATATCTAAAGAAATAAAACATTTTTTTGAAAAATAAAGCTTGCTCCAATTAATTTGCACAATACTACAACATCTAAAAAATGTTTTTATATGCTTCTATGTTTAATTTTGTTTAAATTTTTAAATAGGTTTCATTATGATGACTCCCCAATTATTTATCAACTATAAATTGAAGTCAGTTGCTCATCTTCCTTGGCGAATGCTGTCTTATAAGTTCCTGAATACATTTATTGATGACATCTTTGCTTTTGTTATCAAGATGCCAACCATGTATAGATTAGGTTGTTTTAGAGATGGTATGTATTTTCAGCTACTCTATAGCTTAATTCCTATCTTTTAGTTGCACAAAATATTTTTCATTATTAATTTTGTTCTTAATTTTGAAAATACTATGTAATTATTAAAAAATTACAAATACATAAAATTATGAGTATCTTAACTCATCGTTCAGTATTATTATAATAATTTTTTTTTTTTTTTTTGGTTTATGGGCCATTAAGAAAAGCTATCCTAAATAGCAAATATGGTGCATTTTTATAAGTTTAACTTTTAATTGCATTACTATCATCGTAGTTGTAATGAAGTAAGTTGGAAAGCTCTGTGAGACCATTCACGTTATTTCTTAATTATTCAGTCTGCCTACTCTGTTATGAAAAGTATTTATGGAATGAATATTTCATTTTTCAAATTTTTAACTGTCAATATTTTAAGCATGTGTACTTTGATTATATTTAATTCTCAAGTGTGTTGTGTTTTCTTGGATAGTTTTCAATTTTTAGTTGAGATGCATGATAAACAAGGGCATCACTAATTAATCAATTTAATATTTGTGTTACTTTTATTATATAAACTTTATATAAGCATATGCCATATCTATGCATGTATTTTGAAATTAAAGGTACATTTCTCATGGTTAGATAATTTAATTTAAAAATCTTCTTATATATGTGTGTGTGTGTGTTTGCACAGCTTTGTAATTGTAGTCATCAAATTTTAAAAGATGCGAAACAAAAAGTTGAAATTTATGCAACTTGTAATTTTAATGTAGTAATGGATTGATTTTCAGAAATTAATTAGCCATAAAAAAGTTTGTTATAAATATTTTATGAATAAATATATTGCAAGTATAAATGATATTTTTGAAATCATTTTACATATTAATAAATATCTAAATTTTATTTTTAATATACATTGATTTCTAGTTTATTGTATTGTGCTAAATCAAAATTTGTACAGTAATCCTCATTACTTTTTTCATTTAGATATTGTATTCTTCATTTATTTGTATCAAAGATGGATCTACCGAGTTGATCCAAAAAGAATGAATGAGTTTGGAACTAGTGGTGAAATCGAAACTCAGCGTTCAGTAGCTAATGGTGCCGTTTGTACAACTTCTGAAAAACCCATTGAAGAAAAGAAAAAGGATTAATGTTTATTATTTTGTAATTTTTGTTTTTTAAAAGGGTTGTTATGTAATTGTAAATTATATTGTTTTTTTTTAGGTACCATATAATTTGTACCTGTTTTTCCCCCTTGTTTGTATAAAATTATATACACTTAATAGTAAATTTCTCTATTCAGTGTTTTGTGAAGTCTATGTATTATATCTGCAGTTAGACTGTTTAGCTTTGTCCCTATTTCACAAGTAGTAAGGGGATTATGTGCTTTCCCTATATTCCTTTTAAATGAAGTTTTTGGCCTCAATTTTTTTTTTAAAGAGCAAGAAAAGTATTAAAATAACGGAAATCTCTTAAAATAGCTGGGATTAATAGTGTTTTTCTTATTTATTATATTTTCGATTTAAAAAATGTTTCTTTGCTTATTTTCATGCAAATGTATGAATGTGTAAATAAATGTGACATTATTTAAATACAATGGAGCAATTTGTTAATAACTTGTTACAATTTTTTTGAATATTTATGGTTAAAAGATTATATGGTTAAAAGCGTTTTTAGCTAAAGCTTCTAAAGTATTTATTATTATGTTTGTATAGTACATAATGAAAATGAAAAGTTATATTGTGTTTTTCCACCCTTCTGAAATCAGCCCTCTCAATCTCATTTTGTGTATTGATTCCTTTTGGTAGTAACAACTACTTCTGTGACCAAGAAGATATCATTATCATTACTATTATTCATAAATAAGTTTACATTGGGGGTTAATGCAACGAAAATTTCGGTTATATCTTTTATTGATCAATTCATAAGTTATATAATAGTCTTTTTATGGTGTACATAGTTAGTATGATCTTTCAAAATTACTATAAGAGTCTTAATTTCTTTTTTCTATATTTTGTTGTTAATGCAAATTTTTAACAAAATGTTTTAATGTTAAAAATCTTTTTACTTGTAAGGAATTCTTTGTTGATTATTTTAAATTTACTCATATTAATGCCTATATTGTTTTTATTTGTATGTTTTCTTTGTATGCCCCCATGCATTACTCATTTTACCATTTAAATCTCCAAAATCTCAATGTTTGAATTATTTTTTAATTTATTTTAATGTGACTTATGAATGTTTGTGTGAGGCCATTATTTGTTTATTTTGAATATAAATTTGTAGTCAGTTACAATAAGAATTTTATTCAAATGAAGCTTCCAAAAACTAAATGTTAGTGCCAGTTAATGACTTTGTACACCTATCTGCCACTTTTTCCACATTAATTATGCAATAAGTATTGGTTACTAATTTTTTTTACAAAGCTTTATGACAAATTACTTATTATATTATGTGCAACAATGAAATTGAGTCATTATTATTTATTTGGCTTTATGATTTTTAGTTATGGATTATTTAATTATTATTTCATCATTTATTTTCCTCCTTAATTTTGAAGTTACAAATAAAATTCTGAATTATTGTTTTTTTTATAAAATCCTGGTTTTATAATAAGGTCTCTCTGTACTTTATACTCTCTTAAAATAAAACTAAATTTTGTCAGTTAAGAAACTGGAAAAAAGAATATTAATTCTTGTGTATATCTGTACTTAAAGTTGCATGCATAAAAACCACATCAAAATAAACTTTCCTGTTTAAATGTTTTGGAGTTATTTATCTGTAATAGATTTTTTGCATGCTTTTAGTTTTTTAAAATTATTATTTTCCATCTATTTAGAAAGCACCGTGTAATGTATAGACTGTATGTTTTAGCAGCAATTTTAATTTTAAAAATTAAAACAAAAATGAAGTAAAGTTTTTGTTCCATTGTTATCTGGCGTTTTTTCTTATTGAGAGCAGATGAATAAAATGTGTGTAACAGAAATGCTTATGGAATAAATAAATTACTGTATTTGATTTTGTTATCTTTTTAATTTTGACATTAAATTTGCTGAGCAAAAATTATTTAAAATTTAATTCAATAGTATATTCTTCAGATTTATTACATGCTCTAATTAAAAGATTATAATTTTTTTGTCTTTGATAAATTAATTAAATGTAATAATCTTAATTTAGATGAAATTCAGCCATTTCTTTTTGAAGTCATTCATTAAAATCTTTTTTTTCCTTGAAGTTACATATTGCATTACTGGGTTCATTACTGATGAAGTGATTCATTACTCCTGTTATTTCAGTTTATTAAAGTATAAAATGTATAAATATTATCAGTTGTTTATTCCCATTATTTTTTCATTTGTAAAACAAAAAATATATATTTTATGATTTGTATATTTGTTTTAAAAAATGACAGTTTTGAATGTAATACTCAATGAAATTCAGAATTTAAAAAAAATTTATTTATATTAATAATTTGTTGTTAAGGAATATTTGAGCTTTCTTTTAACAATCTTATTTGTCTTCATTATCATTTGCTGCTAAAATGTGAAAAAATTTGTAGTTAGAATCTCAACAGAAAGTTTTTTAAACTTCTTTTCCCATATTCATATAAGATGTATTTCTTTTGTAACAAACGTTTTATAACTATGGATATTATATTATTTATGCCATAAAATAATAATTAAAAAGTAATATGGCTAATTTCGCTCATTTAATGTGAAAATTTTTAAATGATTATGAATATTGCTTTCTTTGTGATAAATGCTGATCATCATGTGAACATTTTATTAGTAAAATATTAGAGTAGGTTTATAAATGCCTAAAATAAGGAAATTTTTTTCTGCAATCTTTATTCAAGAACTATTTTATCAAGTGTTTTGTCTACAAAAATTCTTATAATTCCAAATATGTAGTCTAAATAGAATACATATAAAGATTAATGTGATAACAGAATATATAATAGTTTTTAGAATATTTTTGTTATCAATATCATTTATATATGTGTTCTTTGCCAAAAGAAGGGGAAAAAATTATGTTTTTCTGAAAATATAGATAAAGGAAAGAAGGGAGGGTAATGGGCTGTATGTGATACAGAATTTCTAACAGTTGCTTTTAATGTATTTTTGTTATTCATATCAATAAAAGTTTCTTAGCACTCTTTATGTAGTTTTGACATTTTATTTAATATTTTAATGCATTAGTATATGTTAGTGCTCCTCTTTATGCAGGAAGAGTTTTTTGTCCCCCCATCCCCCCATGCAGTGATTAATACAAATAAAATATCAGTTTATAAACATGTATTTAATATGCTTCAGTTATAGTTATTTACAGTCCATAGTTTTGCATTTTTTATTTGGGATCTTAATATTTTAATAATTAATCTAATATCTATTTAGAATATACTTTCAATCACTGATGTGTTTTTAAATTAATATCGTTATATTAAAACTATTACAAATGCATTTGTAAGCATACGTTAACATTTTTAAAAAGGCTTTGTTATATCCTTGTTGAGCATGACACTGAAATATAGGTCATATACATTTCATAAAATGTATAATATAGCTATTACAAAATTTAATATCATTCTGAATTACATAAAAATTATCTTTACAAATAGAAACTCCAAAATTAGCTCTGTTTTGCTATTTAACATTTAACACATCTCATACATCAATCTCTTGTATTTAATTTATGAATCATCAATTGGTAATTATAAACTTTACTCTGATATTAATTATACATAGTAGTATGATTTTAGATTGTTTCAAACAGTTGTTGAGGATGCATTTATTAAGCCTGTATTGCATAATATTAAAAAATAGTTATTATGGTATTTAGATTCATATCGTTTTTATGAGATTTTATATAAATTATTGACAATGATAATATATTTATCAGAAAAAATATTAGTAACAAATAATGTCCACATAGTTCTTGAAGAACATTTATTTCATTGATTATTTTATTCATAGCTGCCCTCCTTTGACATCTTATGAAGTCCTTAATGTCAATTAATTTGCATTCTTAGTATTTTTTTTTAAATCCGCTTCACATTCTTTTTCAAAGAAATTTACATTTAATAGATTTACTTTTCAATTCACAACTATGCTAAACATATTTATCATGATTATTGATATCACTATATTAAATGAAAACATATTAAAATTACTATATTTCATCCATAACAATAAATATCCCTGATTGGCAAGCATGTCTTGTTTGTAGTTTAAAAAATGTGTTAAATATTCTATGGAAATTGTTAAGATTATGTATTCTGAGGTGGGGAGGGAACACATTCATCACTGGAAAAGCGTATCTTTTGCCACATCATTAGATTACTTATATTTTTAAACCTATTCTCAGGTTAGAATTTTAGTTAAAATGCCACAGTGTTTATAATGATAAGCATTTTACTCTTTAAAACTTTTTTTAAAATGCTATACTTGTAGTTGATTTTACAAATGTTTCAATGTCAAAACCATCGGGAGTGATTTCCCCAAAACTTTCTTGCATACTCTGTTATAAATTTGTCATGTCAGAGAACGCCTTGCATGCCAATAGTTACGAAATGTTAACTTAGCATTTTTACTGAAATTTGACTTGTCATGTTTGGCTAGTTATTTGGTGATTAATCCTTGGCATGCGTTAATAATATCCAAAAATCGAATTTGTGTTTTATACACGCGTTTCTCAACTGATTCAGACGAAAATTTCACATAAAACTCCATACCAAATTTGATATATTTAAGTCATTACTTTTTTGAATTATCACGTTTACATATTTCTGAAAGTACATTCTGACAGTCAACCAATAGTTAGATTTGACTCAAAATTTTAAAGGAGAGAATTGCCTACGCTATAGATGTTTGAATTTTATTTATCTAGCTCTCTTCGTTATGTAATTGTCATGTTAATTTATATTCGAATAGTAAGACTTCCTCTGAACAGATTTTACTCAAAAATTTGTTAGAAATCTGAAAATTTGCTGTAAAGGCCGTATACCAAATTTCAACCGGCTAGCTCAAAGCGTTTTTGAGTTATCTTTGGCATGGACGGACATTTTCTAAAAGATGTGTTTTGCGAATTCGGGAAGCTCTGAAATGTGGAGATTTCAAAATCTCAAATTCGAATTTTTTGACGATTACTATATTTTCTCTATACTACATATACGGAAAAGTAAAAAGGATTAAAATAAAGCAACAACTCATTCTAGCTTATGCCTCAATCAATTGATCTGGAAAAATATATGTAATCAGAATCTAACCTTAAATGTAATATATTTGAAAAGCTGTCCTACTTCATATAACTAAATTTACAAAAGTTCCAACATGAATACTGGGAAAGAGAAATCATTAATTAATTAAATATGCATAAATTTGTAAGTCTTTTTGTGGTATATTCTTATACAGAACTATTTTATGTATAATTGCAAAAATATTTTTACTGTTTCATTTTGAAATGTTAAAATATTTCAACTCAGAATAAATGTTTCAACATGATTTTCTTTTTCAGAATATTATATATCTTTTTATTTAAATATAACCAAGCTTTAAATGGAATTAAGCGTAAAATTAGCTTTTAAAATTTTGTTTGTTGACTCGTGAAGTATATGTGGTTGCTTATAGAAAATAAATTTTTAAAAATATCCATTCAGAATAGTTTCAGCTTATTTTTAATTAATTACTAGTTGCTTAGGCAATCAGCTGATTTGCTGGAAATATTGATCATATTTGATTTCAAATAAATCGCTTATATTAAAATTTAGGTGCATAATTCTGCCAAATTATCTGACATCAAAGCAAAGTTATCTAAATTGCCTTGATTAAGTTCTGTTTAAGTTGTAAATGTACTTTTTTAATGGAGACAGTTTCATAATATTATCGCGGTATTCAAATCGTAAATATCCGCTCATGTACCCTCTAAATTTTGCGATATTGTATCTTCATCTTTTTTATGTAATGGAAAAGAAATTCCAAAATTCAACGAAAGTTCGCACAAATAAACTGGTATAATTAACAGGACAATATTTTAAATTTTGAAATAGTGTAAAATTACTTTTTGTGCAGTAATATTTTCGGAAATTACCAACAGAAAACACTAAAATTTAGAATTTTTAATTAAAAAAAAATAATAATACCGAGGTGATGCATTTCCACCCTCCAAGGTTTGTATAGGTTAAATTATTATAGGTCAAATGGTCGGACTTGTAGAGCACTAACAAATACATTATAAGAGATTGTGAGTGCATTTAATTCCTTTTTGCTTTCATTCAGAAATTTTAATTATTATCTTGATGTTGAAGACCCAGATTATATTGACACATCCCCACAACTGCATGTGTTATGTTTCAAAGAGAGGAAAACCTAATAAAATCTAATAATTAATATTTAATTTTTAAAAATTCTTTGGTCGTGTGTCAAAAGATTTTTAATGTATTGATGCAAACTCGTTAATACAGTGATCTTTGTCCTGTGATCATAGTTAAAAATCCTTACGTCCGCCTTCATTAATTCTAGTCTAGCTTTAAAAAAGTATTTAAATTTAATAAATCAATCAGATACTGCTAAACAAAATAATGAAACAAATCTTGAAGTTACCTCTAATTTGTAATTAGGTTAGCTTCTTAAATTTATCATCAAGGAAAAAAATTGATCATTATAAATATAGAAGGAATAGAGAAAATGAAAAGCAACAGTAATTTTGATTTGATTGACGATGATAAATTCATCGATTTTTGATATTATGCTCAATAAAGTTACTTTATCGCCAGAATTTTCTGTCAGATTTCTTTAGATTTTTAAAAAGTACTTTCTGGACAGTTCCCTCCCCCCACCACCACTTTTAAAGTTGAGGGAAAAGAAATTCATATTTGCCTTTGTATGTGTTGTAAGAATTTTATGCTAATGGTCGTGGGCCCAACAATTCATTTGAATGAGCATGAAATGCAATTTTTATGTGCAAAAGAAAAATATGTCTTTCCAGGTTTTCGTCTTGATTGCAAGTACTTCAGAGAGTAAATCGGATTGGGAAATTGCATAATTATAACTGGAATAGAGAATGAATTATTTTAACAATTAAAAAGACTAATTTGTATATGGATTCGGGATTTGTAGGTAGGGGTATTGATGCACTTGTCTAATGGAATTAGTGTATTTGCTTATTTCTTAAAAGTCATATCGTATCTATATGGAAGTGAAAAAATAATATTACATTCTGAACTCCATTAATACTTGCTAAGCCATTGATAATGAAAGATGGGAGTAAACACAATTGTGTTCACCAAACATGAGACATGACTAATTCTTGCTACGACACCGGAAATGTGACTTCAAAAAGTTTCATCACGTTTGTGTTTCTACAGAAATCTGAGCATAGTCTCATTTGATCCTTTAGCCATGCTTAATTATTTCTTAAAACATGACTGATGATCAGTTATCAATTTTTTTCGAAAAGATTCGGAGATATTACTGTGCACATATCTCTAATGACTTGTGGTAATGCTAGTGAATAAAAGACACATTAATTCACTTAGAGTATCCCAATTAAAAAGAAAATATTTTCGAGATATTACTACTATTTTCAGATCTTTCCTTTTCGTGACATTTATTTGTTGGAAATTTCGTTTTCCGTTTCTCACTTGACCATCAAGGTGGCTATACAATATTTTTTAAAAACATATAGCGAATTAATATTTCGAAAATAATTTCTTTACATATTTATTTCTGAATTAGGAAAAACGTAGGATTAAAAAATATGATAATTAATTTCAGCCATGATTGATAAATAAAGAATAAATTTCGCATCGATTAATTTAAACTGTCTTGATAATTTTATCGTTATAGTGGGCGAATTCGAAACGAGAATGTGAGCGATAGTAGAAGTGTAGTTATTTTGTTTTGCTGTCTGCTTACATATGCACCTGTTAGCTTTATTTACATTTTCGAGTTAATAAATCCAGTCTATGAAAGTAGCATGCTTTAATAACTTCAAATGAAATATTTTGATCCTTTTACATGAAATAATTTTTTTTCTTGCCTTGGGTTGTTTATTTAAGGTATTATTTGTCATTTATTATATCCAAGGGTTAAAATTATATTTACAAACATGTTTAATTTTAATCAAATTTTTCCTCAGATTGCATCGATTTATCTGTATTATGTTGCAATTATAAATATAAAATTTAAATTTTTATTATAATTCATGTGCCAAAAGTTGTAATATTGTGATAGCAATAGAGAAAAATTACCCATTCAGTATTAAAATTAAATGTCAGTTAAACGATTTTTTTCAAATTCAACTTTTATATGATTCTAATATTTTTACTCAGTGTTTAGCAAAATTACTAGAAGATAAGATGTCATTTTTAATAAGAAAGAACAAAACGCCATAATAAAAATATTGAGATGTTATTACACTTATAATTAGGAGCTTTATTAGTATATCTATAATTATTAGGAATGTACACAGCTCTTCAATACAATTATTTATTTCTAGGCAATTAATTAGCTTTCAGCTTAATAAAATATTTTACATCTTTAAAATTGTTGTTAATTATATTTTGATTTGGAACAAAATTAAATGAATATATTTTTTTTTTTATCTTGCATTACTTCAGGTAGTACACTTTTATGTAATTATGTGACTTTTTCAAGCTGATTTGTTTAATATGTTAGCCTTGGAGCTGTTTTTGTGCTTCAAAATTAGTATTAAAATTTCGAGACTTAAGGCCTTATCATTAATATACATACTAGTTTATTAATGATAAGGCCTTAATGCATATTAATTTCATTAAGATTAAACAAACTTCTAATAGTATGATATGAACATTTTGATATAGGAATTCTGGTAATGGTATTATCTAATAATAATTTAAAATTTCAAGGTTCTGAAATTGCTGTAGTGTAGTTCCAAAGTGGGATGCTAATAATGTAATTTCCTACATATTATCCACAGCATTGTATAATGTTACCTTTAGATGTGCAGATGTTACTTTTAGCTCTAACAAAAAATTTCAGCAGATAGTCTGCACAGCCGTGTTCTGAAAGTCAATAGGAAATTCACGATGTCTGATGTTCAGAAAATAATTTTGGCAGATTATCTGCTGCGATAATTTTCATGTTTTTTTAACAGATAATTTGCAGATTATATGATATGATCAAATATTGTATGATATATTGACAGATATTTAAATCTTTTGTCATATCTTTTCTAAAATGTGAGGTATTTATTTCATTTATGCTCCCATTTATAAAAGCACTTTTTTGTATTTCTTAAATTGAAAGTTTTCGAATATTCGATGTAATTTTATTTCACTAATGTTTTTACTGGAATTTGTTATATTCCAGTAAGAATAAATTTAAACTATTGCATTCTTTATATTCTTTAAATAATTATATGAATGTAGGAATTAAAAATATTATCATTATCTTTCCTTTTCTTTAAATAAAAAAATCGGATTATGATCGTGTATGCCTATTCTTTCATCTTTGAAAATGTGTTTAAAATTTTTTTTTAATATATATAAAAAAAAAAACTTTAAAAGATCATATAAAAATGAATATAAATAATTAACAGTAAATGACCTACAAAATTATAATAAGGCATTTGCCTATTTGCCATATCATGCTCTTGATTAATGGACTACCCACCCCCTTCCCGAAAAAAATCATGAAAGTTTGACACTAATAAATTCTTATGTAACTAAAATTATCTGCATTGGCCAGTGGTATGTGGTTAACGCAAAGAATATCTATAGTTATATATTTAATGGTTCTTTTCCTTTAGAAGAGTCTTGACCATCTCCTAGTTTAGCTATTAATATTATTTTATTAATGACTGCATTCATCATCAAGAATTAATAATGAGAGTTATTGATAAGTTTTGGTAAGTTATCATTGTGGATTGCAATGTTTTTCGTTTGATGCTCCATTAATAGAAAAGAACCTATAAAATAATAAAAATATGACAGAAAAATATCCTTAAAATCTTTTTATTAATTTTGCAGCAGATTTTTCTCTCTTTATGTTCCCACTGTGATACTACAGTTTATAAAACTATGAATTGAATTTTTTATTAAAGATTTTGACATTTTTCTTGTTATTGCAATGGTAGTAGAAATTCGTATTTAATTGCATGCTCAACAACTGTCGCAATGTTAAAGAAAATACCAGATTCTATAATATAATGATTCTGTACTTGGCAATCTTTATCAATTTTGATGGCTGCTATGCTGGCTTAAGAAAAAAATTTTATACTATTCTTTACTCTTGATAACAAATACAATTTAGGCAAGGGGAAAAATACCACCATTTTAGCTGTAAATGAAAATAGCATTCTTTTAAAATGGTTAATACAACTAGATATTTTTTTAAACATTAATATCAAAATAATTTAAAACCTTTTTCCTGTACATAAAATATGTATATATTATGTAATTTATGAGAATTCTTTACCATAATTAAAATTCTAGTAATAATTTTAAATGTTCTTGTTCTTAATATTTCTCATATTTTTTCTTTTATAGAATACCTATGGAATAATCAAGAAAATTATATCTATCTGACATAATCTATAGGAATAACATCTAATTTAGAATGTAGATAAAGGCAAGACATAGTTCTCTCTACTTTGTGAGTATCTTAGTCTTGAATGTTATAATCCTTTTTAATGGATGAGTATTTTTATTTTAGAGTAATTATCAGGTGAAATTTTAAACATCATGAGCTTATTTTACTTAACATGAGCTATTTTTACTTAACATACAATTTTTTTTTACTTAATTATAGTGTGAATAAAGAAAGATGTTTTGTGATTAGCATAACTTTGCATAACAATTGTGGTTAAAATAATTTTACATATTTTTGGCAACTACTGTATTAAAATGTTCTGAAACATTGGATCTAGCATATATAATATTTACTTATAACAAATTAATAATGAAGAAAAATTATTTTTGATAGGATCTTGTTTCTTATTTTGAAATTGATTGATGAAACATTTAGTTCTGTGCTAATAAAATAAATATTTTTGTGTAAACATTATTATATTTTAAAATCTAATTCTAAAAAAAATGCATAATTTATGTGTGAAATTATCAGTTTGCTATCGTGGTTCTTAAAATTGCTGTTTGTTTTTAAGTAGAAACATCATGTATTCGGAATGGATATCAGTTCCAGCCACAAGGAATGCTGAAGATAGGCGGTGGAGTGTCTTACATACTTTGCCTTCAAATGCTGGCAGAGATGTAGTTATTGCTGTCATCAAACCATTGGCCAGTAACCTTGGCATAAGTACACCATCATGTGAACCTAGCGTTCTTGTAACAGACAAACAAGTTCACTGGTGCATGGAGGTACATATGATTTGTTACATATTTATTTCCCTATTTTTTTTCTTCTTAATTATTTTTTTAGTTTTTATGTAGTATGTTTAAACCTTAATATAAAATTTCAAATCCACATGAGTTTAAAAAAATTTAAATATAATCTTTGTTTTTTTTTTAAAAATTGTTGCCAGTAGGTGATATCAGGTATTCATATAGGTACCTTGATTGTACAAAGAATATTACAAATGGTTACCATAACAGTGAATAATGTACTAAATGCTTCTATATATTCTAATACTGTTAGAAGACCTTACTTCCTTATGTAACAATTTTTGTTTTAAATATAAAACCCATAAAAATGCAGACGATTGGTATTTAAACTTAAGTTGTATTCAAATACTTCAATTATATTTTAATTTATTAAGATCATATTCAAGGCTATTTGTTAATGTGACTATATGTGATATACTACATAGTTTAGTACTGGCTGCTAAATTTGGTTCTTATTAATTGTAATAAATCCAGTATATTTTCACAACAATGTTTACAGGTTGGATAAATTATATGCAAATTGTGTATTGCAGCACACGATACAAAAATCATTATAGAATAAACATAATTATTACTTTTTGGGTAATAGGTACTTACTGAAATTTTTTTTGTTGAAAATTTTGATTAAATCCTTAGTAATTAGTAATTATTAATTGTTCAAGGCAATTAATTATTCTGGATTTCGAGGCAAATCAAGTCTGAAGCATTGTTGTGCTATATTGCTTTGAAGTTTGAATCTCTTGATTTTTTTCATTTTAAATTGTTTTTTAGAATGTAAATCTATTATTAAATGTGGATATATGATTATTATGTATATTTATCAGTTTTTAATTTTATAGAGTATATCTATATATTTCTTACATTAAATTATTTGTTTTAGGTAATTTGCTTTGGTTTAGGTCTTCCCTTGTCAGAACATGAAGCAATTCGGGATTGTGTCAATGTTTATTGTGAATGGATGTTAGCTTTAACAAAACCAAAAGTATGTGTTCCCAAGTGCATTTGTGAAGATCCTAACATGTATACAAGGAATATGTTGAGCCATTTGTACAACCTTTTTCTACCAAGAAATGATAATAGTATGAAATTCTCTAAATTGTTTTAATTTAACTGATCAATATTGCTATTTTTATGCAGTATATTTCTTACATTCAAATTTTTATTGCTTTCAAATGTAAAAAAAAAAAAAAAAAAATGCTTTTTATTTGTGTTTTTTTAAAGCTGCCTAAAGTTTATTAATTTCGATTTTATGTGTTAATATTTATAATTTGTTCATTGTAAATAAATTATATAGGTGCTGATATTATAAACAGACAAGCTGTATTGTGTCACCGAGTTTTAAGGACGATAGAAACAGTTGCTCAAGAGTCAACTATTATTGAGAGAGAAACCTGGGATGCATTGCTTTTATTTCTCTTAGCTATTAATGATACTCTTCTTGCACCTCCATCTGTTCCTGGTGAGAAATGTAATCATATTCTAGTAATATATATGCTTGAATGGCTAAGGTAATAAATATTAAGATAAATACAAATTATTTCAGTGTGCATAAAATTATTGTTCTTATTATTACTTTGTTAAATTGTTAAAAAATTCTTTCAGATTAAAAATGTTTTTTAAAATTGCAACTGATTAATTACTGAAAGTTCAAATAGGGCAGTTGAAATAATACAGTAGTGAAATGAAAAGTATAGCATTAGTATCCTTTAGTTTATTTTTAAAATTTTGTTGAGTTTTTCTTAATTTTATAAAATGAAAACACAACGTGTATTCTGTCTCACTGTATGTATAGTGGGTATATTCATTTAGAATTTTTAACATAAATCCCAAATAAAAGTTCCTGTAGATTTCTGCAAAAGGAAATATATTCTCGCATATTGAAAGCTATGTTCACAAATGAATACATTCTACCTTTGAAATTCCTTCTGAGTATTTATTTATAAGGTATTATAAGATTTAAGGAATGGAATTATTTTTGAAAATCTGTATAATGTGAAATGAATTTAATGGAAAGTTATTTGCAGCATGGTTTGAGATTTTTGAATGGTATATCTAGTTGCCTTCTTTTTTTTTTCATATTCTAATATCTATGTATAGGAAATAGGAAACGTAATTGTATTCAATAATGCCATTCAATCTTCTTGCCATTCTTTTAAAACCTTATGCTAATTTATAATCAGTTCCATGTGAGTAGAAATAATACTTCTCTTTATTTTATTATTATACTAGATACTTTTGACAATTATTGCATGTTAAAAATTTCAATAAGATCTTTCTTGCATAGTTTGATCTTAATGATCCACCAAAATATTTTAAAATTTCAAATTAAGCTAGATAAGTAACATCTATTTTAGAAACCTTACATCTGTTCTGTAGTATGTATCTGCCATCATTAATGTGCCTGAATTAGTATATATTCTCCATTCACTGCTCACTTGCAGGACTTGGTATTTACTACCCACTTTCCAACTGTACAACAGAACTAAGAAAGCAATAACTTACATGGAAAAAATATATGATTCCCATCCATTATGGAATTTTGTATGCACATAAGTTGTACCCATTTCAATCTCTCTTTCAATCCAATTATTATTTTCTCCAATTCTGCATTTACTTTCATCTCATACTCCAAATATCGACCAGCACCTATTTTACTCACTCTACTTCCAAACTCTTAAGTTGTAACAAAATTTACCTATTCTCTCAATATTAAGTGCCCTAGGCTTATTAACTGTACCTTTCAGGAAACTTATTAGTGTAGTACATCCTGAAATAGATTATCTGTTCCTTACTAGCCATAGTAGGTTCTGTTGAACTAGAACTATTTGAATTAGACAATCACCAATGCATCAAACATGTGGTTACTGCTTAAGCTGTTTATAAAAAAATCTCTCTTTCTGTCTGTGCAGATTTATAAGCCTCTCTAGAATATTAAACCCATTAACTATGCTGAATTGCCATTCCGTAGGGATCCACGGCTAAATAATCTTCCATTTACATGAACAAAAAAAAATATTTTACCCCTCTAATATGGGGCTTGAAAACTCATTCAAGTGGGTGGATTTTGCCCAAACTCCAACAAAAAGAAGGAAAAGATCCTTGGGTATCTCAGGATTGAAACATCCATGCGCACCTAGAGGAAATGAGCCCTTAAAGAAAATAAATGCATGCATTTGAAGCTATGCTTTATTTGCAAATACATGTACATGTGTTGAGCTTACAAGTCTTAGTACCATATGTTTTAACATTTACTGTCTTTCTTTGTGAAAAAGTAAAGAATATATGAATGTTCTGAAACTAGGATTTGTAGCAGTTAATTATATGAATTATTTAACAAATTCATAATATACTTTAAAGAAGTTTTAAAAGTCTTATTAGAATTTTTTTCAACATTCTTAATTGCTGAATTATAAATATGTATTTTTACTTGAAAATATAAAAATATTTTCTTAATACAATAATAGAGAGGCATTAATTTTTTTCTTTGTTATAATACGATTTTAAGATTTATAAGATGAAAATATAATTTGAATTTGATAATTTCACAGATGACATTGGAAGTCATTTATGTGAAAGAATTCTTGGTGTACTGATTGAAGTGTGGCTACTAGCTTGCCATCGATCTTTTCCATCTCCATCATTATGGAAGACATTTCGTGAATTGGCTTGCAGCTGGCGACATCGGATAGCTTTGGTTGATCAATGGAATAAAGTGAATTTAGCTCTTACAACTCAAGTATTACAATTTATGTATGGATCTCATTTTCCAACTGCTAAAATTCGTAAGCATTTAAATTTTTTTACATTATCTTTGAAGATGGTTTGAATTAGGCCATTTAGTTTGAAAATGGTGTAAACCTATATATATATATATATATATATTTAAATGAGGTCACATAATTTGTGATTAATATAGTGCAAACTTTTTATTTGTAGCTAGCTAACATCTAGCATCTTAAAAATTGACATTGCTTTGTTCATTTTAAAAGTGCTAATAAAAGAAATTGTATAGTAATTGATTTAGAAATCTCGAAATTTTCTTTAAAAATGGCTTTATGCTACTTTCAAAATAAATGGTTTGAATAATAAATATGTTGAATTATTATATTAATATTAGTTATTTTGAAAGTCAATATCTTTTTGTTCTTCATTGCAATTCTTGCATATATCATAAAAAAAAATTCCAGAAGGCTAAAACTTTTTTTTTTAATTTTTAGAACTTTGAAAAATTATTATTTTTAAAAAATTAATATTTATTCTGATAAATCATTTATTTTATTAGTTCAAATAACTCAGTTTCTGATTTATTTTTGTATTTTTAGTATAGGTTTTCTTTGTTTATTATTAGCAAAAATTTGGTTTAATCTTTTAACTTAATGATGTGTTTAATCAATTTGCTAATTTTATTATCTCAGCAAGTTTTAATCCTCTAATCTAAATTTTATTATTTCTTTATGTTTAATTAGATATGTTGCTATATGATTTGTTAAGCAATTATTTTTCCATTCCAGACTTTCTATTTTTTTAAATACTCAGATGATATTTACTTGTATTATTATATGCATATACTATGTTGTTGGGTTTTTATTCAAGCTATTGAAATAAATTTACTTAAAAGTTTCAGTTCGTTCAAAATTTCTCAAATGCGATTTAAAAAAAAAATTATATATTGTATTATCTTTATTGAGAAGTCGTAAAAAGAAAAGGCAATTTTTTCATATTTATTCTCACTGTAGTTGTGTTTTTATCTTCAATTTGTGTTATTTTAACATGGTGATGTTTATAAATTTGTATGTTATCTATAAACTGCTTCATGTGGCTTGTGTAATAAAAAAACTGCCCAAAACACTTTACAAGGCAAATTATTAGACTTAAAGGTACAAATTTAGCACATATTTATTTCTTGAGTAATAGTTGCTTACTAAAGAAGGGTTTTTCATAATTTTCAAAATTTATAATTGAAAATTAATCAATTTTAATGTTTGGTTTGAGCATAGACTGAAGCAATTTGGGTGTTTCTTCAGAAGAAATATTATTCCACTTTGTGGTAATCACTGTTTTTAGCATGTCTTTTTGTGGTTATGGCAAGTTAGCAAATTTTGCATTTCAATAAATCCTATAAATGTTCAATTACATTTAAGGTGGAGGATGCTATTGGTTTTTGATATTGTATAGCTGCCAGAGCTACACATTAAGAGCAGCATGTTTAGGAGCATTGCCCTGCATAAACTAGAAATTGTCTCCAAAGTTCAAATTTTATTTACTCTGCTTCAAATTTTTTCTTAAAATACTTATATATCTTATGTGATTTAATGTAGAAGTTACAAAACTTTCACAAACTACGAAACTCGCTGTGTAACTATTACTATTACTTCTTCATTCTGCTTAACAGTAAGCATATGATTTTGCTTCTCAAAGGCTGTATCTTTTTATGTTCATATCAGATTATGCCCTTTAATACCAAAGATGCAGAACTCACTGTCATCCGAGAAAAGACTCTTTCCAAAATTTTGGAGGCCTATCAACATGCTCATTTGTAAAATCTAAATACTGAAAGATGATATGTGTGACTATCTGCAAATGACACAACCATGATAATGAAACTTTTTTCAAAATTTTCTGTATGTTGTCTCTATGAAGAGTTTTTTTTTTTTTTCAAAAATTTAATTTCATTTGCAGTTTGAGATGCCATAACCTTAAGATT
Source organism: Argiope bruennichi (assembly GCF_947563725.1). Lineage (NCBI taxonomy): Eukaryota > Metazoa > Arthropoda > Arachnida > Araneae > Araneidae > Argiope > Argiope bruennichi. The sequence continues at coordinate 113,296,507 of NC_079151.1, read as the reverse complement.
TTAAGATGCAGACTTAAAGATGTACTTTTTTTCATGGGCAATAAGAATGAAGATCTATCCATTATGTGGCTTGATGATAATAGATTTTGATGAATTGTGATTATTTGTAACTTTTCAGTTAGAAGAATGTGTTCTTTCAATAATTTTGCCCCTTTCATGAAGAATTTTGCCTTCATTCCTTAGTTTTAAGACAATCCTCCTTTCATCAGGAATAATCATCTTTTCTTTAAAATGCGTTTAATTTTAACTCGGTTTATCTTCTAAACCATTGAACAAGTAATATTTTAAGTTTACTTCTTTAAATAAGTATTTGTCAGGAAAAGGACATTTAATTGAATATCCTTTTACTGTATTTGCATACTAATTTTTTTTAAGTAGCTATTCTTTAATTTTTAATATATAAACCTTTGACTGTTTCATTAAATTATGAAGAATAAAAATCATTAAGAAATTCAACATTGTATATATATATATATATATATATATATATATATATATATATATATATATATATATATATATATATATAATGTGCTATTTAAGGATATCAATTTGATTTCTATGTAGATTTTTTTTTATAAATTAAAAAATATATTTTTTAGTATGCTTTATAAAAACACTTATAAATGTTTTAATTTTTGTATTTATGTGCATTGTAATAATATGATTTTTATGCCTGTTTTGGTGATATTTATTTAGGAGTATCTGTTGTAATAGCAAGATATGAATCGAGCATAAAACATTATTATGCTGTAATGTTTTCGAAATGAGCATAAAATTTAATTTTGTTTTACTTATAGCTGATGAAGATTCTCATCTGGTGCCTTCTGATATGAGCAAAGAATGCATTGCTCAAGCCTGGTTTAGATTATTACACACTATTGGAAATCCTGTGGATCTGTGCAGACCAGAAGTCATTAGTCAAACACCTAAATTTTACCACTTTGCTTTGAGTAGTGAAATGGTTATTGATCCATGCCAACATCCGTGCTTAGCTGTTTTGCCTCAGATATTTTACAAAGCAATGAAAGGAATATCTAATCTTGTTGATGTATTTCTAGGCAAGTTTTCTATTTCTTTTGGATTTTTTTCTTGTATTAACAGTATATGGAATTAGTATAATTTTACCTAGAATTCATATATTATTTTAACTTTGTACTTATTTCTTTTGTAGGTCATTTAAAATATTATTTTGCCTCTAATATTTCATAAAACTATGATGGCAATTTTGTATTGTACTGATTTTTTTGGGAGCAAATTCTTATTTTCTTTGAATTTTTTTAATGCACTAATAATATTATATAGAACTAAAATATTTTTTCAATGTATTGTTTTAACCTTGTTTTTTAAAAAGAATAACATATCCTGTATAGCCTAAATAATTTTTTTCCTTATTTATAATTTTTTCTTAATTCATAATTGTTGTAAGAAATAGGAAAGATTGAATATATAAAGATAATGGTTGCATCATAATACATATATTCCTTATATATTTAAAATTATTTATCATGTAAACTCTGTATTTTAATATTCATTTCCTTTAAATTAGGTATAGCTCAATTAGATAATGAAGAACCTGTTCACATTCCAAGAACATATTCTCACACAATTTCATCTTCATCAAGTACACCTCCTCACAATAGAAGGGGATTTGCAAAAGGTGCTCCTAAAGATCCTGCTAGTAAAAGTAATGTATAATTTGTCTGTAGTTTGAAATAATAATTTTTTATGTATAATTAAATGAGAATTTACCTAAAAATTTGTCATAAATAAATTAAATTAATGCGTTTAATATACTCATTATTAATATTTTTTGTTTTGGCTACAGCTGCTGTACCAATAAACAGTTAGACTTAATACATGCTTGTCCAATCTATTAATCTTAGTTAATATATTTCTATTCTAATTGCCTATTCTTATAGTTTTATAGCCTGTTCACCCCATGTGTGATATGTAAAATGATTGTTAATAAGGAAAAATAAAAAGAGCAATTCCATGAGCTACTAAAGGAGACTATTACCCTTATATTCTGGTTATTTGAGAAAAGAAAAAAGATAGGAATCGCCTATTTCTTAGTCAAAATTCCTATTGTAATAGATTGTTTAAAATTTTATCCTTCGTCAGGCAAAAGTTCGATAGTTATTGTTCAATAAAATGTTGGCCTGGTATTTTCTTGAACAAGTAATTTATTTTGAATTAATGACATTTAAAATGTAATATCAATTATATAAATTTAATATTTGCATAATTGATTTTGATAATTGATGAATATTTGCAATTTATATATGTATAACTGCTATTTAATTTGATATTTTGTTTAATAAATTCATGTTTAATTTTGGCAATATATAATTTTTTTGGATATGAGGAATTTTCAGCTTGAAGTTTTCTAACTTTAATATAACATGAAATTACAAGTAAAATATTTTTTCTTTTTAAAGCATATTTAAAAATATATCCAATTTAAATTTTTATGTTTAAGTATCTTGATTTAATAAGATTATTTTGATTTTTTGTTGTAAAAATATCATAAATATTTTTATTTTTATTTAATGTTGCAAAAACTTTTCTTTGCATGTTTTTAAAAATATTTATTCAAGTTGATTTCTACTTTAATTGTTTTTAATTATCTTTTATTCGCTGTAATCAGGTACACAGAAGACCAGCCTGATTTCTAATTTGACTTCAGTGAAATCTGGTAGCAATCAAACTCACCTTCTGTCACAGTCACAGCAGCAAGCATTAAATCAGCAAACACCTCAACAATCTCCCATTTCTACTCCAACTACTTCATCAGCCCCTCCTCTTCGTCCACCTTTGTCTCCTTCCCGTCCAAAGTGCAATTCAGTCCTCCATCTTTTTGGATCATGGCTGTTTGAAGCTGCACTTGTTGGATCAGATATGACATCATTTACATCAAACTCTGAGCGTAAGTGTAAATAAATTTCTGATATGTCATTCAGTAATATTTTAATAAATTTTTACTAATAATAAGGAAAATGTACATCTCTATGTGCGAGTTTGTCATAGGATATACTATTAGACCTAGAGCTTCCAACTTTTTTACTGATAGATCTGTTCCAACCATGCTTTTAATAAAAATTTTGATTATTGTGGCAATTACAATTGTTTAACTTGAAAATAAGTAATGTTGAAAAATTATTTATGTATTTTTAAATTGTCTATTAAACTTAATGTAGTATAATTGGATGTTTAGTACTATTGCTCTTTTAGCTTGATTTTTTGCTTTCTTTTTGTAGTAGATAATGTATTATTTTTTTATTCAGTTCAAGAAATTTTTGTTAAGTGAACTTCTGATATGTTACATAAATCATGAATTATATTCTGTAGTTCTTCAATGTTGAAGATTCATTATTTTTTACAAAGGTGTGATTACTCTGTGAACATATTATTCGCAGTTCATGTGAAGTTTATACTTTTGCTGTTTAAAATTAAATTATACGTTTTAGGATAAATGAAAGAAAATTAAAAATTAGTATAGAACAATGAATTATGTAAAGTTTCTGAAATAAAACAAGTCGCATATATTGAATGATTATCAAAAGTTGAAAATATTTTAATGAAGAAGCCAATAAAATTAAGTTAATATACAAAGGATTCATTTGTCATTTTCACTACAAATAATCCTTGCAAACCAACTGGTTGCCAAAGATGTCTAGAATTTTTAAAAATCATTTACAAATTTTGAATAGCCTGTAATACAATTATCATTTTAGTTAATGATTTTATTGATATTGAAGTAAGTGAAGAACATTAGAAAATTTACCTTTAGCATGGCTAGATTTTTAACATTTAATAATTATACTGCTTATAGTAAATTTGAAAACTTCAGCCTAAAATCTATGTTAATTTAGAAGAAAGTCTCTCTATTGCTCTATTATAGAAGGCAATTTGTGTGTATTACTGCATAATTGTTGGCTACTGGATATTGTACTAATAATAATCAAAATGGTTTATTCAGCAAGTGTATTATATATAATTAAATAGTCAAAAGTGGCGCAACTTTTATTAGAAAAATAGAGTAAAGGAAAGCTGAATTATTTTATAAGCTCATGTATGTTATTTGTTCCATATATGTTTTCGTGTTGTATTTAAATAATTCATTTTTTTTTTCTTACTTCTGTCGTTGAAAGTGAAAAAAAAAAAGAGTTATTACCTCTTCCTGTTTTTTTAAAACTTGGACATTTCAAATTATTTTTCATGAAGTTTTAATAAAATTTCTGTCTTTTTTGTAGAGAATGATAATAGCTTGCGAAGACCCAGCTCATTAGTCTTGGATAGTAGGCAGAATTCAGCACCTATGCTTGAATCCTTTGAAATACCATCTAACTTAACTTTAGAAAATTTTGAATCAGGACAAGCAGAAGCTGTAGGCTCATTGTGCAGAATATTTTGTGCAAAGCGGACTGGCGAAGAAATACTTCCTGTTTATCTTGCTAGATTTTATTCTGCATTGCAATATGGATTATCTGGTGGAACAGTAATTATGATTTACTTTATTATGTTTTATCAATCTAATTAAAATAAATTTAATCTTGTTTTTTATATACGGTTCTTAGATTTTTTGGTTTTATTGATGTCAGTAAAATAAGAAATGGTTTTAAAAAAAGATTTTGTCTATAAGTTAAGAGAATTTAAGGATATTTTTAAAAATTTTTAAATATATAAATATTGCTGTATGTTTTATCTTAATTTTATTTTCTTAATCTTAATTTCTTTCTTTTATCTTAATTTTATTTTATCTGAATTTTTATTATCTGAAAGTTATATTTGGTGTAGTAAATCTTACATAATCAGAGATTGATATTTCTTAATGGTGAAGGAGAAAGAGGAAACTCATTTCTTCTCAACTATCGTCTTCTCTTTATATATTAAATTTCAAGATAAAAAGAAAAGTTATGCAACCAATAAATTATTCATTTAAGCCTATGTTAATAAGGAGAAAAACGGCATTAAAATAAATCTATGAAGACAAAACAGTTTGGTTATTAAAAAATAGTTTGTCTAATAAATTATATCCCTGCAGATTGATACTTTCTAATTGCTTTATCCCACTATCATTTGAAAAGTATTTCATCTATACTTGAGGTTTTCTCTGGCTGTTCAGTGTATTTCAATGCTGCTTCAATAATATTTACCCTATTTGTATGAGTCATTTTAACATAATCTTGTTCTTCAAGCTTGTCAATAGAAGCAAAACATTTTTCGTTTAACCATAATAAAACAGTCCCATAAAAAGATTAATTGAAACACTCATTAGGAAACAAAATTATACATAACAAATTAATGAAAGATTAAAAACTATTTACCATCATATCCATTTTGTAAAATGAAAGTCTCCTGAATGGTTTTTAATTTTTCATTAGTCTTTCAATATTTATGCTAGTATCTAAGTATTATTTGTCTACTTAATCTTTGCACTGGCAAATAACAAATGACAAAAAGACTCTTCTAATGCGTTGAAAATTTCAGAATCATTTCTTTTTATTTATAATTTTAATTTTGTACAAAACCAATCTCTGTTGGTTGCTGATGTGAACAATACAAAGCCATTTATGATTAGCCATTTAGGATGTTAACAGTATTAAGCCACAGGCATAAACTGGTTTTGAAATTTATTCTCTCTATCCAGTGCTGTAAATGTGCAGTTGGCTTAGCATTATGATGCATGTCAAGTAGATTTTGACCCCCCCCCCCTCTTAAGGGTTTAAGGCCTGTACATTTCAAATGTCTGTTAAAAAGAATTGTCAGTGATTTCAGTTAAATAGAATTATTACATAATTGAATCTTTTCTATTGATTTATGTTAATAAACTTCAAGGTTATTATTATCGTTATTATTAGTCTACAGAGTTTTTCATCTATTAGAAATCAAATTATTGATTAAAACTGTATGTATGAATGCATTTTTTATGTTTTAGAAAGTTTAATTTCATTGCATTTATTTTATTTTTAAAACTTTTTAAAACCCTGTTTTACTGTCCAATAATTTAATTCGCAAATTTTATTTTATAATGTTTCCTTTTTACTTTCTAGTATACAAAGTATAAAGGAAGTATTGTAGTTGTCAAAAAATTCAAACTTGAGATTTTGACAAATTTCCACATTTTAGATCTCTATAAGTTAAAAAAAAAGCATTATGTTATATTTCAATTGATCTAGACAGATGAAATTTAGCTTACAAACTAATGACTGTATATGCAGATTTCTATTTTTTTTGTTGAACATTGTCCATTCATGGAAGTCTGCGTGACTGTTTGATTACTAATTAAGTCAATTTCTCCAAAGCACAAAGAACTAGATAGATAAAATTTGATACACAGGTTTATTACATAGAATATAAATTTTTTTCAAGGTTTGAATCAGAATTTATCAATTTTGAAAGAGATAGCTATTTGTCAGCATGCACTTTCAAATCGATTTCAATGCAATAAATTATAAACAGAATGAATTAAATCTATGAAATTCAGTGTATTACCTTGCTACTACAACTGTAATTTCAAATTAAGTTTTTCCCAGGATCCATAATTTTATGTGCAGCGAAGACAATAAGATGTTAATTTGAAAGTATATTGGATAGCTTTAGAGAGATCACTCTTGCAGGTTTGAGAATTGTTATTTTAAGCATCATAATTATGAAAGAAAGTAACCAGTTTGTTATTTAAATCCTTAGTTAAAATATTTCAATCTATTTATAAATTTAGGGTGCCTTACCACCCTTTATTTTGATCAAAGTTATTATTATGTTATGATGGTATTTTTTTAAAAGTCAGTCTTCTTATCTAGGCAAGAGGACAAATGTTAGCCAGTATTCTTATGAACTCGAGTGATTTACTTCGCAAAGATTTGGATGGTGTGATGGTTTTATTACCCGATTTTCTTCAAGCTCTTGAACTTGTGTTGCCTGGTGAAATGAAAACAAGGTAGGCTTCCATTATAATAATTATTTTCAGTTTTTTAGATGTATTTTTACTAGCATTTTTAAGTTATTTTAGGAATAGTCAATTGCCATTGCTTAACAATTTGCTATTTATAACATTTTGTAAATTAAGATACTAATCTACATTGAATTCCTATGCATTAAAAATTTTGAGAACCTAGAATTTTCAGTAGAAAAATAATTTCTTAAAATGTCTAATAAAATTTCTGTATATTGAATAAAAATCTTTATATTAAAAATACATGTGTCTTATGCAGTCAGAAAGCAACTATTGATTTGGCCGCATTAGATTTCCTTATTCCTTTAAAGAAGTATAAATTAAAGAAATAAAACTGTTTCAGTAATTTTTATGGCTGTATAAATTTTTGTAAGACCAGAATTTGTTTCGGAAAAATCAATAAACACTATTATATATTTCATTTAGCTTCTGCTCTATGAATTCCTATTTTAATTTAGAGTGAGAATTTTGTTTTAAATTCAGTTTAATTATCGATTTCTGAAATAAGTTTTATTATTGATTCTGATAATAAAATAAAGTTGCAGCAAAAGAACTATGAAATTTCAAGTGTAGTAGCAAGAATTTAAAAAAATCTTTAATTATTAAAATTGTTAAAAATTTTGAAGATCAGAAATGATTAGGTGAAATGGTATAGGTCACTCATTAAAAAGAAATATGCTAAATATGCTTTATATTTGGAAATGGGGAAAAAAGTTGCAATGTAAATGTGTTGGAATTCTTATACATTGAATTTTTTCCAGAAAAATCATGTTGGATAAAGAATTTAATGAATCTTAATAGGTAAAATAAGTATATAAATTTAATAAATACAAATTTGATATATATATTAAATTTATGCTCTGTGTCATGTATGAACTGCTTAAATTTTTTGGTTTTTCAATCTTATTTTCAGAAGAGCAAAAACTTAATTGTGGTTTTTCTTATTAGGTGAAAGCTGAAAAAATTTACTTTCTACATTTCAATAGTTGTAAAACTAATATTACAAAATAATCCATACTATGTATTTAAGCAAAATTGGCAAAGCTGTGCATCTTGTGATTTATCTTTTCCAGATTTCTATACTGGAACTTAAAATTATAACTTTTTGAAAAAATATCTATCATATTTCTAATTGACTACTAGCGCATTCTTTGTTTATTATTTCATGTTTTCAAATTTGATAGAATAACCAATCTAACTAAATTATTCAGTATTGAAAGCTAAAATTATTTTTTTACTTTGCATTGTTCTTCCTCTTTTATTTATTGCAATATAAATATGAAAATGATATTATCAATTCTTGTACTATCAGTTATATTGTTTACTGCAGTTTGAAATATTAAAATTATATTGAATGTATAATATAAATTAGTGTCAACTTATATCTTTATTAGGCAGAGTTCTTTTGTGGGCCATGCTGAACTTCGACATTCTGCTATTCATTTACTTCTTTCCATGCTTCCTTTGCCACTCCATTTTTTCAATTTGCCTATTAAAAGTAAGAAAAATTTCTTCATTTAGAGAACTATATTTTTCCATAAGTTGGAAGGTGGATTATATAAAGCTGGGTACATAAAAATTTTGTGATCAAATACTCACTGATGTAATATAATATTTTGAAATTTAATAATAATCTGTTTTGTTTTATTTGAAATTATATATATTCTCATTATTCCAAATGGTTTTAACATGGATTTCATGTGATGATACTGTTTATATATTTTTCATTTATTATGTTTCTTAAGCATGAGAAGTATATACTAAGATTCTTTTTTACTTTGAAATATTGGGCTGAAAGGGGGGAAAAAACCATTTTCTTGTGAAACAGAAATAGGTATTATTTTTCATACTTTGAATGATATTTATTAAAGCAAACACAAGCTTTATTTTTTGAATTTTTAATGAACCATTTTTTATGAACAAGCTATTTTTAACCATGAGATATACATGTGTTAAAAGTATATTGATATTAAATTTATAAAATTGTAAAGGATGAGATTGACAGATTCTACTAATTTCTTACCAGTTGAGTGTCCCCATAAAAAGATCTTTCTTGTAAAACCATTTGGAAGAGTTTCTTAAAGAAGGACCTAAAATTGACTGTGTTGATAAGGATTTTAATATTAGTTGATCATTTTAAAGAAATGCTGCTGTAGTCAGGCCCAGATGAACTACTCAATGGCAGTGTGGGTTACTGTGACCATGTTGATGGTATATGTTGCTTTGATTAAAAACCTTTTTATTTATATATTTATTGAACTAATTCAATCAACTAAGAATTTATGGAATATTTTGTTAAAAATTGAAATTAATTTTTTTTTTGAAATATTGTTTATACTGTTTAGAGGACACTGCATGAGATTAAAGCTATTCTTCTTTGAATGTTCAATATTTCATCCATATTGTAAATATATTAAGAATAAGCTTTCTATTTCTAGTGACTTGCCAAAGATGAATGTAATATAATTTAGAATGGAATACAATACTTTTTCAATTGTTCAAAACATTTTATAAAATATTTATATGTTATTATTTGTGATATAGTCAAAATGTTTGGCATGTTTATTAAGACTATTGTGAATAAATTTAAATACAATATGTAATATTTTGATATGTATAATATAAAAATATTTTGAAAGGTTTTATATTTAATTTTTTTTAACAGTTTTCAGTAATTGAATGTCTTAATTATTGGAAATTAAGTTTTGAATAAATATTCAAAAATAGAAGTCATGATAAGTTTTGTTTACAAGAAAAATATTATTGTAAAACTAAAATCCAAATGAATAATTTATTGATGTAATTAAAATGATTTAAAATAAAATTTGATACTAAGTTCTGTGATTTTTTCTCTGATATATTGCATAAATAATGAAAAGTATTTTATCTGCTATGTTTTTTACCTCCCCCCCCTTCCCGAAGGCACTTTAAAATTGGAATGAGAAGCTTTCGGCCTGATGGTTTGTTCTCACTGTCCTATTGAATTCAGAAATGTTATGGCCTACTTCGTACCAGTGATAGGGTATGCCTCCTATGAGAGGAATTGTACCCTGCCTGGTGATGGCCTTAGGACTCGATCATAATTTGCACTAATGCTGTCATGGTGTTCATGTCATACAAGTTATTCAAAATCCTATGAGTAATGCAGAGGAGAATAATATCTAAGGATTGTCATGCTTAGTGGGTCTGTTGCATTACAGTAGTTGCTTATGAATGAAAGAATGTGCACACATTTTAGAGAGCACGATACTATGAGAAAATGATACACCAAGTAATATATCTTGAATTCCTTATTTTTATAAGGATATCCAAAGAAATATTTTTATTAGCTTTTATATAAATTTTTTAAGGAATGCCTTGGATTTTTTAATGTTTATAGAATTCAAATAATAAATGATAATAAGTTGCAGATGCTGCAGTTCTTCTATGTTATTCAATGCTATGCAGTTCTACATTAACCTTCCCTAATGTCTAAAAAGCAATCTGTTTATTTTTTATATTTTTTTCAGGTTTATCATCTAGTGAAAAAAGCAATCTTACATTTCAATCTCTGAGGATTCGATTAGTGAATCTCCTTATTAATGCATTACAAGTTGAAACTGAATCATTGAATATACATATGCTGCTAGGTAAATTTTTTGCATGAGCTATATTACATTATACATAATGTAAATTGCTTTTTTGTTGCAATAAATTTTAATATATTTTTCAATTTCGTTTGTTTATGCCAGGACTTTGCAGAAAATTTGAATCTGAATTCATAATAAATTAAAATTTTTAAGAAATTTTTATAAATTTTAGCAAAATTAATATTTGTTTTAATATAGATATTCATACAGAATTATAAAATTTAATTTTTTGATATTTTACAAGCAAAAAAATTTAAAGGAAATTATAATTGAAAAAATACATTTTTTAAAATAAATAACTTCTTTCAGTTTGGATAATTTTTTGTGGTATTTTAATCCTTTATGTGATACAAAATTTTTTTCTGATTTCTACATTCATTTCAAAATTTTATTATTTATATATAGATGTATATTTGTAAAATTCTAGAAATAAAATATTTTTATAGCTTCAGATATTAGATTCAATACAAAAAAAAAAAAAAAATCATTGAGTTCACTTTAAACTCTAATACATCTAACCCTAAATCTCTTATTTAAAAATAATTGGGTGCTCAGAAATATAAAGGTAATTGGAAAGCAAAGCTTATGTCTTTAAAAGTCAGTATTATTTCTGCTTGTGTTATGATTTTATCTAATAATTCTGAAAAAAAAAAAACTTTTTATGATCTTGTTTTTAATATTGCTTTTGTCAATATATCATTATCTTTATATATCAATAGCTTTTTTTTTGTTTTTATTTATTTATTTTCGGTTTGGCCAGGTATATTTGCATTTGTAAAATTCCTTAACAAATTTGAATTTGAAAAAATTCAAAAATGTTTTTGTTTACATATGAAGATTTCAAATTACATTTATAAGAAATTTAATACTAGTCAATGCATGTATAATTATAATTTTTTAAACATATTTTTTTATTCTTCATTATTTGTATTAGATCTTTTTTATATTTGTTTCAAAAAAAGAAATATAATTAAGTGTCAGAGCCTGTTTTAATTAATATTGAAACTCTCTTATTATTTAATATACATTATATTTATTAATATTGAAGATTTTGGTTTAAGAATCTAATTTTTTTGCAAATATGAAAAAGGAACCAAAGCTGTGATTGTTTTTAACATTTCATTGACAAACAAATGTTTGTAATCTTTGAAAAAAATAAATATTTTTTGATATTTTTATTTGCACAACTCTATAATTTTTCTCGATATTTTAGACTGCCATATAGACTTTTAAATGTAAATTTTAGAATTTTTTAAAATTCTGTTTTTAAAATTTTCACTTCTCAGCTGACTTATAATGAAAACTGAGTAACTTTTATTAACGTTGTTTAAACAAGTATCGATGATATTTTGCATAAATTAATAATTTACTAATATTATTCTTTATTATTAAAAATCTCATACATTACTATTGGAATTATTAAAAAAAATATTAAAGAAAAATGATTGGCTATCTTTTTTGAACATCCATTTCATACTTAAATGAATGGAAGGTTTAAGAATATTAAATAAATTTGCCAACATCAATTAATCAAATACTTCTTTTTAATCCTAGGTGGTCTTTTGTTTTACATTCAAGATTCTGCTGCTAGTGAAGAAGTGGAACAAATTACTCAACCTCCTTTGAATGACAATGCTAGTGTTGAATCTGTCAGTAGTGTTTTGTCGTCCGGTATGTAATTTTGATATTGCTATTCATATCTGAAGATACAATATACAGACCCTCCACCTGATTTTTCTGACCTATGTAGTTTGAACTGAAGTAATTTGTAATCCTGAAACCATTGTGTTATGTGATTGCTGTATTTATCTGTTTGGTAATTATTAGATTGAGTCTTTGTAAAAAATGTAAAACTTTTACTATTATTTTATCTCAGGTGTTATAAAATATAAAAAATTATTTTGTTCTATTTATAATGTGAAAATTTGGGTTTTTTTAGTCAGCATATTTGTTTAATAAGGATTATAAATATAAAAGTTTAAATGCTAACAATATATAATAAATGATGATTAATTTAATTTTTTCTGTAAATTTTTTGCTGCTAATACTTAAAATAATGCTCTTAAAACAGTTATGAAGTATAAAAGTGATATTTTTAGAATAATTCTGATATATTAAAAGCAATTATTAATTTGGGATAATTTTGTATTTATGTCTTGTGAAAAAAAAATTTAATGATGAAATTCAGCCCATGTTATTTATCTACTTTGTGTATACATTGAAGATGGGCTTTCCTCTTCAATTACTATTTAATGAAATGCTTAGCTTAGAAAATTTTACATTTTTGGATATTCTAATGGTTCCCTCAGAACTACAGACAGAAGTAGCTGAAAGCTGTGATTCACTAGGCTCATCTGAATGCAGCAGTTTGGGTCCTGATCTCGACAACCTCCTTCGCACAGATTTTCCACTCCTTATAGATGGTAAAATAAGAAACTTATCATATGAACATTTCAAAGAATCTCTTTCTCCAACTTGGATCTATGGTCTCCCCCCCCCCCTTTTTTTTTACTTCATAATACTTACTGTGAATTCTTTGGTGATGGATTTTTAGCATTGTGGAATCTTTTGTTTTGTGAAGTTATTGGTTTTTGTGGCGCATTTTCCTTATCCTCCCTTCCTTTACTCTTTTTATTATTTTTTGTAGCTGTGATTCTGTTTCATATTTTATTTTGTGTGTGAATATTGTTATGTGTGTTAAATATGCTAAAAGTGCTTTTTTTATGCATTTTATGAAATATGAATGATAAATAAATCTATTTATAATTTTTAGAATATATTTGCTGTAAGTTGAGAAATTTATATGCATCTTTAATTGATACAAGACTGTTTCCTTTTCAAAAATATACTATATGATTAGCTTTTTATACACTGGATTAGAATTTTTTAAATTGCATTACTTAAATTGCTTCAACATTTTTTATATATTAAAAATATAGTATTTAAAAGTTACATTGTATAGAAAATGCTCATAAAATTCCAGAATTATTTTATCTCATTGTTTGTTTAGAAAATTGTAAAAATTTAAGAGGATTTTGAAATTTATTTAGTGATATATATATATATATTGAGCATTTTTACAATTTATAAAAGATTTGGAAATTTTTTCTGGAATATATTATTATTTAGGTACATTGTATAAGATATTTTCCCTAATAAACTAAAATAAGTTTTTAATTAATGTACCATTTTTTTAAAAAAATTCATGGCTTTAATGTAATAAACATATTCTTTTCCTTAAATATGAAATTCCTTTTTATTTTAGTGTATTATTTCCTATATGCCTTAAATAAGAATTGTGTATAGCTATGAAAATTCATTTGTAAATTATTCATAAATATTTAAAACTTAGTTAAATTTTGTCATACATTACATTATTATTTATATTATTTTCTTATTCATACTCACATATGAAAGGTGATCTCAGTTAAATGTGCTCTAAAATTAATTTTAAAACATAGTACTTTATTTGATCTTAATGACTCCTTAAGGTTTTGAAAAAAATTTTTAACAGATTTTCAATTTCATATTTAATTTATTTTCATTTAAAAATATTTTAGTGCTGTTTACATTTAGTTATTATTCTTGTGGTTCCTTTCAGATTCAACACATGCTTTATTCTTACGTGCTACATATCTAATCTGTCATCGTTTGATATCATCATGGATGACAGATCTCAATGTATCTCTTGCTGCTCTTGAAGTACTTTCTGGTTTAGCTCGCATTCATTTACCACAAGCAGGTTATTACTTTTTCTTTTGTATTTTATTTTACTTGTTAAAAGAGGAATAAAGATAAATGCGTGTGTTGGCACTCTTTGGGCTAGAGCACTGACCCAGAGCTATCAAATTTCGTATATGTATATATACTGATAGACAGTTGCTAAAGATGGATCACAAATGGCTATATAGTGCATAATAAAGTATATGTGGTTAGATACAAAGTGAATATTTAAAAGTGAAACACAAATGATACAAATAATGCCAGAATGCTGACAGGCAATAATGATCATTTGTTATGCTCAGAAATATAGAAAGGTTTGAAAAGTCTTCAAAGGGACAAAATGGTCATTTTGAGCTCAATATCTAAAAGTTAAAAAAAAAAAAAAATGCAGTTTTGTTTGCAGGTGTTCTGGAGGAAAATGTCAATATGAGATATAGCTACAATGGAGAATAATGCAAGATGTTCTGCATGTTGGGATATGCTTTGCACAACATTATCCATTAGCTGGTGAGATAATTTATCTTATTTCTTTGTCAGTACACAGAAATGTATTTGTTTTATTGAAAAGCATTGGCAACCAGCAAGATGCATCCCATTTGAGGTATTGAATATCCTGGCTTTTAGACACTCTTGGACAGCGATTGTTTGATGACATGTTGCATTGTCATCTATGAGTTCAACACCACGGAACGTGCAATTGTGAAGCATCAGAGCATTTTCGATGTATCGTTCGGCAATCATAGTCCCAGTTGGAAACACATAGAGGGGTGTACGGTCATTTAACATGATGCCAGGCATACCATAACAATTTGCCTACCATTGCGGGACTATATGCATTACCACTTTCATGCCAGATCAGTTGTCGACAGTCAGATGAGAGACAGAACCTACTTTCATCTGAGAAGACTATGTAAACCTAATCCTCTTCTTTACAATTAGGATGCTGATGAAATCCTTGTAAACAACTGTACAGTGATGTCTGTATAATGGAATACATATAACAGATCGGGAGCGTATAGTCTTCCTTACTGCAAAAATCTAGCAACAGTTTTTTGGAAGATCTGAACAATAGCAGCAAGAAACTGATTTGTTGCCTGAATAGCTTTGTTGTGCCTATTCCTTTTTGTCAATAGCAGCAACAGTTTTTCAGGAGATCCAAACAATAGAAGCAAGAAACTGATTTGTTGCCTGAATAGCTTTGTTGCGCCTGTTCCTTTTTGTCGATAGTAGTACCTATCTTCTGTAAACGTCGGACTACGACCACGATTATCACCATTAAGTTTACTACTCATTCTATTTTTTTCAAATGATTTCCAATGCCTTAGAGCAACACCATGGCTGACATTTAACTCCCTGCAACAGCTATTATTTTTTGCTCTTCTTCAATCGTGCCAATAATATAACAGTTCATAAAATCATATATGACGGGATAGAATACCAAAAAATTTAGCAATTGATTCTTCCCTGCTACATTTTGATTTGAATAACATCAATCTATAGGCGTCAATTCTTTTATATCTGTTATCAGCGGTATCACATGGCGAACAAGTTCGGCAATCCAAAGTTTACATAAGCAGAACGTGTCTTACTATATGCTAATTTGTACTGATATTTGCCTACCTTCCATTTTGGGGTTGCTATTATCATTCATCCTTAATAATTGTTCGCCAGTGTATATGCTTGAATGGTGGAAATGAGCACATTGGAGTGATTTTATTTTGAATTTTTAGTTCTAATTAAATAAAAATTCAGTGAAATTCTAGCTTTTTTCCATGTTAGCTTCCAAAAATCTTACATCACAAAAAACGATTTTTGCTTCATATTTTATCATGAAAAAATAGTATTGAGAATTATTATAATGTTTTGAGATATTTTGCTGTAGTTGGCTTTTTTCACAAAGTTATTAAAATATTATCATAATATTATTTTCTTTAGCTATGCTTTTTTAAATTCATTTTGTATTGCATCATTTGTTACAGCTATTGTAAAAATAAAAACTGTAAGATTATGGTTCTTTCAAATAAGAAATAATCTCAATATAAAAAATACTTAATCTTTTCGACTATTAAGTATTTCTTTAAAAAAAAACTTTTGAATAGTATGATATTTATCATGTTTTGTTATTATCTTTATTGTTTGATCAATGAAGTAACTCTGATGAAAAACTTATAAAATTTGATTAGTAAGATATGAGATATCATTGTAAGGATTATCTGAAGTTAGATCATCTTATGGAGTTTAAAAATAATCAGTATTTAAACAAGAACGTATTGTTAAATTAATATATTAGATTTACTAATTTGAACTGGCTAGTATTATTTTCATTATTTAAAATAATATTTTTTCAACAAATGTTTTTGTATGTTCACCTGTAATTTAATTTTTTTACATTACATTGTTAATATTATCGTTCAAACGCATTTAGATAGTTTTTTAAATTTACTTTTATGACTTTATAAAATTAAGATATTATACTTTTATCTACAGTTGATTATTATAGATACTCAAAAAAAATTTTCTTTTCTATGCATCACTAGTGAAAATTGCTACAGGTTAGTAACCAATATTATTCGACTATTTCACTTGAGCTATGCTATATTTTTTTACTATGTGGATTTGCATATCACTTTCATTTCAAAAATGTTACTTATTTTATTACAAACCATTATTTTAATTATCTAATAAATATTAATTCCTTAATTACTTATATTCTGATTGATATTTACTGAAATAATTATTAATCTTACATTTATATATATATTTTTTCCAAACAATAGATTCATTGGAAGGAAAAAGGGCTGTTAAATGGATTTGTGATTATATTGTATTCCAATGTTCTAGACCACCACCAGCTCATTCAAAAGATTTGCATTCTACAATTGTGGCAGCTTATCATTGTGTTACAACTTGGCTTGTAGAACACCCTGATCTTTTAAATGATAAAGAAACTGTTCATACTGTGCTTGAAGTAGTAGAACTTGGCATTTCTGGCTCTAAATCTCAGGTATTTTTAAAAAATTCTACAATCAATAACTTGTAATAATTTAATTTATGTTAATATTTCATTTTTAAACGTGAAATTGAATGTATCATTAAAATAAATTGATTTCTACATTAAAATTTCCAAGACTTTGAATTTAACTAGTTTTAAAATAAAAATGAATTAAACTTTATAATATATTAGTTGCTTACAAGAAAGGTTCATTTTTTTAAAGGGGTAAAATTTCAATATTTTTGAAGTTATTGTTTGATTTGATTTTAATGAACAAATTAAAATATATTAATAATAATAAAATGTGTTTTGTAATCTTCTCGTCAGAGTGTTGTGTTGTAGCTTGAAATAAATTAGCATAATAATAAGAAAACAACTGTAGATTTTGACCACTTTCTTATCCTGTTTATCATATTATTTGAATTTTCTAAAGAGAAAATTAGTTTTAATAGAAAATAACAATGATAACCGCAATTTATGCATAAGAAACTGCAGCTAATTTTATAATGTATTCTCACTTGGACATCTCTGCTGAATTTCTGGATTTAATTACTTTTTTTTTAATTTATGGCACAAATTAAAATAAACTGATATAGTCAATTGTATTAATTATTGTTTTTTAGTGTATTATATATAAATTTAATTTTTGTAATTGTTTCTGTGGAATATCAACTAATATATCTGGTTTAGTGTATCTAATATCAAGATTTTTTTTATAGCCAAAACGAAGTGATCCTCCAAAATTGAAAGGTGATAAGGAGTTAAAACCTGCATCTATGCGGGTTAAAGATGCTGCTGAAGCAGTGTTAGCATGCATGCTTGAATATGTTGTAAGTTTTTTTTTTTATTATTGAACTTAAAATGAATTTAATTATTTTATTATTATTTGCTGATTAGTTTTTATTAGAAGAAGTTTTAAATGAATTTAAAATAAGAACTGTGATTTTTATAATAAATAAATATCCTCTAAATATTTTTGATAGATTTTTTTCTCCATAATATCTGCAGACATTCAGTTTTGAACCAACTGTAGTAATATCACAATAAAATTAGCGAATATGAACAGTTTTTAAATTAAGTTATAAAAACTAGAAAGAACTTGAAAATAAACAAAATTATTATGATGTGATCATTTATCTCTATATCTGCTTTAAATTGACAATGAGTTTTAAAGCTTAGAATCCATAATAATCTTTAAATATTAGTTTATTTTTTGTGATTTAAAGTTATGAATATTGTATTCGTATTCAGCTTGCAAAGTAAGAGGAATAAAGTGATAAAAATATTTTTTTTTCTAATTCTTGTTATATAATATTTCAAAATGTTTAATAGCAACATTTCATTTTCATTAATAAGTCAGATGATTGAAAAAATACAGGTTATTTAACCAGGAAAAGTTTAATGTATGGAATCCCCCCCTCGCAAAAAAAATGTGGTATGAATTACAATACTCTAAACAGATTAATTCCAAATTAATAATATAAGTAACATCATTTTTCAAAATGAGTTTGCTTTAAAATCTAAAAATTGCATTTACTGTTATTATAATGAACTTTTTGAAAAAATTTCTTTTACTAAAAACATGCCCTTTATTTATGAAATTTGTTTTTCAGTTATGTTTTTTTATATTTTTTTCAAGAATAAACAAATAAATCATCTGGAAAATAAATATGGCATGCTTATTATCTAAATGATTTTATTATTTTTCTATGTATCTTTATGCCTACATAACTTTTTAGCTGAGATTTGTAACAAATGACTTTATGCTTGAAGCCTGATGCACTTGCTTATCTTTCAAAGAATATAAAATTAATTAATTGTGACAAAGTATATTTTCAATTGAAAGAAAAGAAAAGAAAGTGGTTTCTGGATTGTGTGCTTATTAGAAATACTAATTATCACAGTTTTGATTTCCATACAAATTCCAAAATCATCAACTTAAAAAATTTTGATAGCTAAGAAAAAATTAAATGAAAAATTAAATTTTAAAACTCAACTGCAGTTTGATTAAGTTACATCCTTGGTTTGTTTTACATGATATAAAACTATCACCTGTATAATGATACTTATTATTGAAAAAATATTTTTATAAACACAAAGAGAAAAAGGTTAGGGGAAAAAAATAAAAACATTTCGGATGCAACCTTAATAATCTCTGTTTTCCTTTTGAGTTGGTTTATCGTCAACTTATAGAAAGAATGTTTTTTGTTTGTTTGTAATTTGAATGCTCATAAATTTTCTCCCAAGATTCTATGGTATGGACAAAAAGTAAATTCTTATTCTATGGTATTGACAAAAAGTAAAACATTTTCATCAAAAAAGGTTTAATAACATTTTCATCAAAAGATGTTTAAATAAAATTAATTTTTGAAGCATATATTTAAGCAATCTTTGGACTTTAAAATTATTTAAAACTTTTTGCAATCAATATTAATTTTTCTAGGGATATTTTCCTCCTCCATGTGGTTCTCAAAATCTCTCATCACTTTTGGATGAGAAGTCTTTGCTTCAGCAATGTAAGAATTTGGATGATGATCAACTTACTAAGGAAGAAGTTGTGAAACACTTTCGTTATTTTGCTTTGGGCAATTCTATTATTTTGGCATTACTGGAACAGCATTTAGGAAATGAACAAGGTATAATTTAAAATGCACTTAAGAGTTATTTTTAATCGAATTATATATTATTTCTTAGTGTATTTTAAAAAATTAAAAAGAAAAAACATCATTCAGAAAATGAGCCATAAAAAATAAAATTGAAATTATGCGTCAGAATTGTTTTTTAATTAAATTATATTTCTTGTTGCTAATAAACAATGGCTACTTAAGAGGATTTTGCTAAATTTTGTAGCCTAATTGAATCATTTCTAATTTTATGTCTGAAACAATTGCCTGTATTTTTTTTCTTTTGTTATTAAATTAATCGCAAAATAAAGCTTTATTAGTTTTGATATTTCGATTGCATTGTTTTATTCAAAATCTCATAATACAAAAAAAAAAGAAAAAGTTAAATATACTTTTTATGTAAAAAAAATTATATTTTATTACATTTTTACTAATCTAAAACTATGACATTTTTATTTTGCTAAAATTATAGATCCTCAACCAACTTTAACAGCTCTAATTAGGGGGCCCTTTGGTCGACATGCATGGTGTGTACAATTGCGACATTTACCTCATCATAAAGTAAGTTTTTTCATATGTAAAAGTTTAAAAATAAATAAGCTTCTTATTTTTAAAATGTTGAGTAACAGAAAGTTTTTTTTTTTTTTCCTTTTAAGAATTTCTTATATTATTGTTTCAGAAAATAGTATATTTGTATTATGTATCATATTTGCAATTTTAAGCTGATTTTTATTGTGCTTTCAGTCTGGCAGTAAACATTATGCTGTAAATCCTGGTAGACCCTTACCTATGAATGATGTTGGAACAATTCATAATATTAAACAACGCTATTTTCCTGAGGCAGTTGATAAAATTCCACTATGTCAAGGGTATGTTTTTACACTCTATGTGTTTGTTATATTACTAGTTTTTGATTTATTTTTTGATTAATGATTCTTTTATTCATATGAATGTTAAATGACATTGTTTTTATATGGTGTGAGTAATTTTAAATTGTAGCATTAGTTATCCAATTTTATATGCAAATATAATTTTTTAAATTACTGTTTAAATGAAATGGAGACAGCTATTCTTTTTAATAGGAATGGGAATCACAATTTATTCATTGATTATGTATGTTCTTAATTAATGCTTAGAAATTCTACATATATTAAAACTGAAATGTGTAAATTTTCTGACGCGCTATAGAAATCCAGACTATTGAATAGCTTTTCTATAATTCTTATTTTTAAATGCTACAAAAGAAGGTTTTACTGAAAGCTTCATAACAATTAATTAAATGAATTAGTTTTTATTTATAAAAAAAACTATGGTTCTATTGCATATGTGCAGAATTTCACAAGTAAATAGCATGTTTTCGATAAGATTTGTTTATAAATTAGTCAGTCAAAACATGACAGAGGAATGTTTAAATAATTTTCATTAATTTATTTCATTTGAATATTTTAAAAATTCATTTTACTTAAAATTGATCCAAAATTTGGCTACTTGTTTTTAATTGTCAGATTTGATTTAAATACTTTATTCAAGGTGGCTCCTTTTTTATTCCATAGAATAAATACATTTAAGATGCCATTCTTATTGTTTAATTGCGCATTATTTATGAAAAACTCTTTATAACTTATGAAAAAAATATTTTCTATGGTTTTAAAAAAAATTTGAAGCAAATTTTCTAGAAGCTATTAAATTATGAAAATTTTTAATGAGACAAATTATTTTATTTTAATTAGAGACAAAACAGTATAGAATAGAAAAATTTCATGAAGTTGTGAAATCAAATGCTAATATTAATTATATTTTTGCTTCTCATATATTGTATACATAGCTTTTAAAAGCTGATTTGATATGTGATAACATTAATTGTAACTTGTAATATTTGCTATAGTATAACAAAAATTATTATAAATTTTGTTCACAATTACTAATGAAAGACTTTATTGAAAATTTTGTGACAACTGATCAAATTGGTAATTTTTCACTAATTAAATACAAGAAAATAATTTAATCCTGAGAAGTACTATTTAATAAAATAGTATTACTCAGTTAAAGTACTTAATAAAATATATTTTCATTTTAAAGGGAATTCATAATTTGTGACATTTGCTCATTTGATGCTGCAGATAAAAAAATTTTCATCTGATTACCTTTATTCATAAATTTTGAATATTATTTTATGAAATACATTTTATAAAAATAGATTATGTTAAGCTGTATCTTTACTTATAATAAAGTTGAATGCGTGCTTGTCTGCATGCGTTCTTCAGGCTGGATCTTTGGACTAGCCTCAGAGCAATCCACCTCAGAGCAATTTTTAGTTTTAATTAATTGAAAATTAAGAAAATTCTGCAATAATACCTGAAAATATTACAGTACAGAAATGATAACAAAAACAAAATAAATAAAACTGAAATTTATAATGAAAAAATAAATCTTATGTACAGATACATTTTTATTGAATAATTCTTTGAGATATTATATAAATTATTAAAAAAATTCTGTAGCTGTATATAAGATTTCAGTGCTGAATGATTTAATTTTCTATACTCATATTTTTTTTTTTAAAAAATGTTTGGCTTTGGTAAAAAAGTTTTTGTATCAACCGAAATTTAATCACTTCTGCTTCAAATCAAAATTAAAAAATTATGAAAATTAACTAGAAATTATAGACATATATAGAGATAGAATGAATAAAACAATGTAAGACTTTTAGAATAATCAAATTTTGATATTTATATTATTTGTAAGATTAAAAAATTTTTGATGAAGAAGCTATTAAGAGACCAATTTACATAAAATATTTAATTGAAAATTTTAGTGAGTATTAATTCTAGCAAAGCAGCTTGTTGCCAAAAGTGGCTGGTAGATAAATAAAGCTCATCAGAATTTTTAAAAAATAATTTGTAATTATTCCTGTGTGCATTCATTTATCCTTCATATTGTCTTACAGAGTTGAATACATTCTGAAGAAGAATTACCTATTGTCTTTCTTAAATAGGGACAAAAGTATACCATCTCTTGAAAATATATCACAAGTTGGTGCTGGTGAATTTGATAAATTCTTGAAACTCATTGACAATCAAATTAATTTTGAAACTTCTGTAAAGAAACAAGTTGAATCTCAACAGCATGAATATCCTAATCCAGAAACTGAATGTAAAGCACCAAGGTAATACAATTTTTTAAATAAGTTATTTGTTTCTATTTGTTAATGCCATTTAATTAAAAAACGTTTATTTTTTTATAGTTTGTGTCAGGAATTTCAGACTTCCCGTCTTTTCCTGTCTCATCTCGGTTTTCTTAATTCTGAAGCTTTAAAGGTATGATCTCTCTCCCTTTTTAAATGTTGACTAGAAATATATGAAAGTACCAGTCATTACAGAGTTTCAGTATTTAGATTCTAGAATGATAATTTGAATGTTGAAAATAAAATTATTTAAAATTATGTGAATTTTAAAAAGACTCAAAAATAGTTGATGTATTTATTTTAAAGATATTTCTATAGACTTTTTGAATTTAATACTTACTATGCTAATGTTTAAAACATTTAGCATTTTCATTTTCTTATTTTTTTTTCCTGCAATATTTGTGAGAAAGGAGATAATTATCTTTCTTATTCTTTTCAGCAAAATTTATATTGTATCGATTTCTATTAAATTTTTAGTATTTTATACTGCATAAAAATGTTGTATTTTATTTGTGCTTTTGCTTATTATATCCTATGTTGTGTTTATTTCCAAACATGTAAATATTTTTATATATTTTAAATGTTAAGAATTTTTTTCTTATTTTTCAAAATGTTTTCAGCATTTTATTTCTTTAAAAATTGTATTGATATAAATCTATCCTTTCAGTTTTTAACTAAGAAATTAAACAACTTCTTTGAATTTATGTTTTAAATCATTGCATAAAAGTATGAACAAATTAGGATTTTGAAAATTATTTTTGAGATAAAATCAATGGTAGGACAATAGCTGTTATCGTTTTTCTTTATTAAAAATGTAAATATGTCCATGCATTAAAGCTCATTAAGCTATGATTACAATAATCCTGTCTGAATATTTAAAAAATAAAATAAAGACTATATGTTATATTTTTATTATAGGAATCATTGACTCAACCACTACCATCATTAGTTTCCTTAGATCAAAAAGCAGAAAATTTTTTCTCTAAAATAGAAGAAATTGATAATACTCCGAGTAGGACTGCTGATACTGTTTTCATCTTATACGTGAAAAGTGGACAGACTTCAGTTGACAACTTTCTCCAGAATGTTGTAAGTTATAATCCTCTTTGTTACAATTAATATTCCTATTTAATGTTGTTGAATATACATGATTAAATTTTTTTCTTTGTAACTTATTGCTATATTCCTATTTATATTTTAGACTCAGCGGAACATCCATCCTCATTTTATGGAATTTTTACGATCATTAGGATGGCCTGTCGATGTAAAGAAACATGCAGGTTGGACTGGTCATATATCAACAGCCTGGAAAGTTCTTCCATCTGATGATTTAGGTAAATTAATTAAAGAAGATTTGACATTTTAGCCTTAAGTATATCTTTATTTTGTTTTAAAAGTTATTCTAAATTATAAAGGAATGATAGTACACACACACACAGACACACACAAAAAAAAATATTGTGTCAATGCATATAATTCTAAATCTAACAATTAAAAAAACGAAATACTATTATTAATAATTTTAAAAAATTATTGAAATTAGAGAAAACATTTTGGAGGAATAAAATTGCTTTAACTGAAAAGTTTATTTTTAGAATTTCAAAGTGTTTCAAAAACACTTTGTACAATATCTTCCAAAGTTACGAGTGGAGGGGGGGGGGAGTAACAATTTATATTTATTTTTAATTAAAATATATTGGTAGTTTTGAAAAAAAAATTTGTTGAGTGCATATTATCCAAGAAATAACTGTATGTCAAATTCATCAGCTTTGCATCCAATGGAGTGTTGTGATTGTTGTGATCATGCGTGTCATATCTCATAAAATTGTATGTCAAAACCTATAAAAATTATCTAATTGAAACACAGTGAAAAATAGTTAATAAAATTAATTCACTGAAATGTCACAGTTTTAGATAAGTATCTCTGAGGAGTCATCTTATTGTACATTGTGATATGGAAAGCACAATGAGTTACAATTTTGTGGGCTTCACATGAAGTTGGATTTGACCCTTTTTTGAGACAAATATATCTATTGAATGAGGGAATAGTCAATTTTGCTGAGAGTACTGTCTGTAATTTCTGATGGGCATTTTACAATTTACAGATTTTATATCATCTAATAGATATCATGTTAAAAAAATATTGTAAGAATTAAAAATGTGATTCTACTCCTTATCATAATATGTTTTTATTACCTCCTAAATTTAATGCCCTTAACTATACAAATTGTATTTTTCAATGACAATAGTTTCTTTTTTCTTTTGAAACAGATACTATTTCAGAAGAGGATACAGTTAGTGTGTATAATGGAAAGAACAAAGTTCTTTATTGGTCAGATGTATCCTCAGAGCTAGCTTTTGTAGTTCCAAGCCCTGTTTCTCTTAAAAGCCCAAAAATGGTAAGAAAAGAAACAAAAGTACATGAATTTGGAGATGAAATTATTCTGAGAAAAAATACAGGTAAATAAAAGAACTGAATGTGTTATTTGTTTTGAAAAATTTCGTGCTTTGCAAAAAAGAAAAAAAAAATCTGCTATCTTATAAATATTAATTCTTTTCTTGTAGATGTCCGAGATGTTGATAGAAGAACAATGCCAGCTGCATCTTTCTCAGAAATGCCTATACCCAGGGCTATGTCTCTGAATTTGGACGCTGGAGATGATATCTCCCAGGGGCGTAGTTCTGGTAGAAAGTTTGGCCGACAGCATAGCTGTGCTATTGTTTGTGAAATGAAAGTAGTGGTAGTATGGTTGGAGAATCTGGATGATCATATAAATTTTCCTCTTGGTGAGTTCAGAGATTTAAAAGAGAGTATATATTTGAATAGAAAACCATTTTCATGTTTTTTTAAACAAATTTATTTATAGAATTTTGTTTAAAATTAATATAAAATGCTAAATAAAAAGATATAATTAGATAATAAAATGTATTGGATTTTTTTTTTTTGAGAAAAATTAGGTAGTTTTATACTTTTCATTATTATCAGATTAGAAATTATATTTGTCTTATTGTATCACATATTCACATATTTTCCAGTATTGAAAATATTTTTGTATTGTAATTATGATTTATTTACAGACTCTTCCCATTATTTAAATAATTTAATTAACTTTTTTCTTTAATTATATGTTAAAATAATAATTAATTGAATTAAAATTTTCTGAGAACAGTATTACCTCAGTTTTACACTATTTAAGGGAGATAAGGAATAATGTTGTAAATTATGAGAAATCATCCACTTAGGTAAAAATATTCTGGATGAAAGAGCAAATTACTAATATTATGGAGTGTTTGGTTCTTATTGCTAGTACTCACACCAATATAAATTAATTGATGATATTATTCTGCCTTTATAATTTCCCTATCCATTAACTGAGAGAATTATAGTAAAAATAATGCCATGTATTCTTTACACGTAGTTATTTTATAGTAAATATGTGTATGGTACCAATGTAATAAGTGTTCTGCATGAAACATTTAAGTAATCAGTATTATATTTATAACATAAACAAATATTTATTTTGGATATATAACTCAATTTCTGCTTCTTTTCAAAATATAGTATTGAAATTGGATTTCAGTTTAGATCTTTTATTATTTTTCTTCTGCATAAAGAATAAGAGATCATAAGAATTCATAAAGATTATCAAAATTAATTCACTCTCTTTATAGGTGACATTATTGTTACTCAAAGCATTTCTGATTAGTTATAATGCTATTTACCTTAGAATTTTTTCCCTATCCTAGCTGTCTGGCAACAGGAAATATAAAATTTCACTAACATAAATTTAAAGATTTTATTACACTACATTAAAAAAAAAAAAAGAAACCTGAAGGGATCTACAGAAAGTGTTGTAAACAATGAGAAAATGCTAATATAGATACTTTAAAATACGATAATACTTTGTTTCTAAAATAAAATTATCTTATAATTAATTTAGAAAAAAATATATTTATCTAGAGCTTTATATATTTCTTATGTTAATAAATTATGCATCAAAATGATACTCAGAATGAATTTTGATCAGCTTACAACTTTGAACTGAAGCAAATTTTAAGTTGTTGCAAATAGTTGCAAACCTTTTTAAGAATTGGGGGGGGGGTATTATAAATAAGGTTTGTAAAGTGGGAACCTTCAAAGGTAACAGTAGCTTAATACAAACTCCCTAGGCAGTTTTGCTCTTCAAATCATATTGAAAAAAAACCAAAACTTTCAAACTTTTTTGCAAGATATTTTATGATACTTACATTTTCACATTATAAATACCAATTTTTAACAATAAAATTTAATCTTTATTTGAATATTTCATTTGGAATGTATTTGAAAAAGAGATGAAACTTTGATATGCATTTTTCTTTTATGACCTTTCTTATTGTATGCATTCATAACAGTATCTAGTAAGAATCTTGGAAGTTATTTCAGTTTAAACATGTATGTAGAACTTATTCTAAATGCAGAGTAATTGAGATATATAACTACTGGTGTGACTTGAAGAATAAAAAAACAAAAAATGTTTGGGAGAGATAAATTGCCTGAATTTTAAAATATATAATAAATATAAACATACATGCATACCATATCTGCATTAAAAAATATTTTAACTATCCAAACTGCTATTCCTTTAGTGCGATCAATTAATATGCGTTTGTTTTTCCAGCTGATGTTTTGCCTCTAATGAGTACTGGATTAGAGCCGCCAAATTTTATATCTCGTACATCAGAAAAGGATCTTTTTGTTATTTTTGTACACCCTTTGCAGAGTGGATTATACCACATCAAACTTCAAGGACCTGCTGGGAAGTGAGCATCTTATAAAACAATTTTATTATTATTATTATTGCTGATTATGTAAAAAATGTACCTTCAGTTTCTTAGAATAATAAATATGGAATATATGTTCTCATGTAAATGGGTAAGTATATTTGCTAGATTTGAAATATAAAGAAAATTACATAAACTGTTGGGTTGGATTAAAGCAAACCCATTAATATCTCACAATACTAATGAGATTAATCCCATTAATATTGTGCGATTCCCATATTCATAAACAGTACAGATAGTGAATCTACCTACCTATATATAAACCCCAAAATATTTTAAGTTTGTAAATGACTATCTAAGTAGAAGTATCCATCAACTCTCAATTTAAACCAAATTCTTGGAGTCTAACAGATAGCATAAAACAGCAGTGTAATTATCTCAAATTGAATGTATGTGAATCAGAATCACTTAATCACAAATTTCGATCTTTAATTATTAGATAAATCGACTTTTAAATACTACTTTGTTTTAATTCTATATAATTGATACATGCTAGTAGTCCATGAAGTCATCTTTGTAATTGTACTACATTTATTACACTGAATTTCATAGATAAAGGAATTTTCAGAATTTATGGCAATTTATATGAATCTAAAAGTAATTTCTCTAAGAAATTATTTCCTATAATAGAGTTGGATATTCGGTTAGGAATTTTATGAATTATAAAACATATTTATTATCGTCTGAAAAGTTTCACAGTTTATCCAGACAAATTAAAATGACATAGAGATTTGAGTTCATAATCCTCTTTGAAAAAATTCTTTACACATGATATTTAATTTTTATCAGAAACAGGTTTAGCTATCAATTCCATTTTATTGTGTAATTTTTAATATTTTTAGTTCTCTATTATTTTTCTGTAATATTTTCTGTTATGTGTCTGCTTTGCAGATTTTAATCTGTTTTGAAAGTACTGAAAATGCATGCAAGAAAATGTGAAAAGTTAATAATTATACAGATTTTTTTTTTATAAATATTTGATTTGTAAAGATTTATTTTTATTTATACTCCATTGTATACATTATATAGTTTTGTATTTTAGTTCATCACTTTGAATTAAATTGAGAATATTGTGTAGAAATAGTAATAAGAAATATTAGAATGGTATAAGAAACTTTAGAAACAAACAGAAATTAAATAGGTTTATTATATACAGATATTTATAATAACTGAATGATTATTTTTTTAAATTACTTATTTAATATTTCTTGGCAAGACTTAGTTTCTATGTTTGCTTGCTTAAGAATAACTTTGTTATCAGAAGTATTCATATTTATGACAGTTTTTTCAATATTGTTTTTTTATATATTATGAGTTTTTTCTTTATGAAGAAATATATTAAATTTAAAATAATAATTTAATTTAAAATAACCTTAATAATTTTTTTTAGAATGTCTCTTGCTTTACCCTTGGTTGATGGCATGGTTGTGAGCCGCAGAACTTTGGGTATTCTAGTTCGACAAACTGCTTTAAATATGTTACGAAGAAAGAGGTTAGATGCAGATAGGTAAGTTTAAAAAAAATTCTGTATTTCTTTCTAATTTTAATAAGTTTTAGGTTTGTGAAATGTAGTTCAGAATAAAATCATTTCCAAGCTAAAGCCAAAGGTATTATAATAATAACATTTGACTTTTTTTAAGTAAAGCATGTTGGAATAACTTTCTATCAATTTTTTTTATTCCATACTAATTTTTTATGATTTCTTCTTTGACATATTTTTATTGAAATTAAAATAAAATCCAATAATGTATCATTGTTTATTACTAACAATAATTCTCCAGTAAGATAATGATTTTATTGAATTACTGTAAATGATTATTTAATCTGAAAAGAATATACTGAAAAGAAAAGGATGGATAAGTTTCTTCTCTAATTGTCAATTCATATTCTTAAAAATACTGTTTCTTTCTTTTTTTTAATGATATATGTATTTTACTTGCTTTGCTTTTTGTATTGTTGTAGTATTTATACTTTAAATGAAAAATAATACTGTAACATTTTATTACAAATGTATATTCTATAGTTTATTGTAGGACTTGATATCAAGGATATTTACTTATTTGGCAAATTCCTTACAGAAAAACTATCAATTGCTATGAATTTCATAATCTTTAGAATCTCAAACTATTACTCATTCAAAAGTACATATAAAATATATGATATATAAATCTATATTTATCTATCTACATATCTATATAATTATGCAAGTAGTTTTTATTGGATTTGAGTGGTAGAATAAGTTAAAAGGAAAGTAGAAATATTGGCCAAATGCATAGGTGGACAAATACAACTCAAAAACAATCAAAATGTTCAAGATATGGGTAGAATTTATTTGCCCATCACCCCTTAACAATTGAAAATTGAAAGAAAAGATGATTGATAAGCATATCAGATAAAATGAATTATTTCCTCATCTAAATGAATAACTTTTGTGCTGAAAGTTTTTTTTTTCCAAATTTTAAATTAATTGCTTTTATTACAATGAATAATTTTTAAGTAGTTGGATTAGTGGCATTTTAAATATTTTTCTTCTTGATTTGTAAAAGTTTTAAAAGGAAAAGTAACATTTTTGACATCAGCAAAATTTATTTTCAAGTTGAAAATTTCTAATAAAAGTTTAAATTTTGCTATGTTTTGTTAATATATCTTTTTATATATTGATATATTCTTTAACAATTTTATTGAAAATTTTTCATAATTTTTATTCAGTTGTGAAGGACATCTTAATTCTTTATGTTATATGGGCGTAATTAGATTTATCTATATACTTATAATAAAGCTCAATGTGTGTGTGTGTGTGTGTTTGTTGGCGCTCTACAGACCAGGTCATTTGACATACAGCTATCAAATTTGGTACATGTATACCTTAGAGGTCGGGAATGTGCACCTGGGGTCCCTTTTTTTGAAATTTTAATTAGAATTTTAATTATTAATTAAAAACTAACTTTCCCGCCAAAAAAATCTTCCATTTTCCCCACCGCCAACTTTTCCGCCAAAAAAATCTTCCATTTTCCCCACCGCCAACTTCAATTTTTTTTTCTCCCAACAGAAATGAGGCTAGGGTTAACATTTTTCGGCGGATTATTTCAAACGATTCTGTTTATTTTCTTAATGTTTTATGCATTTAAAATTAAACATTGTTAATTAATCCATGTTTCAGATTCATTCTGAAGTACTTTTGAATTAAAATAACAAAGAATAAAGGAAATTAAAAATGTATAATCTGCATAGCGTTACCCCAACTGGCGTAGAAAAATTCACGCATTTGCGTTACCGGAGCTGGCGAAGAAAATTCACGCATGCGCATTCTGATTGTTCCCATGACAACCGTTATCAGCGGTTGATTTAAATTATTTTTAGGTTAGTTGCATGCTTTTGTAAGTAAATTGTATTTATGTTAGTTATATATTTTTTTGTATATGCCTATAGTTTTAAGTACATCGTTTTTTAAGTAGATTTTTTAAATCTGTTTTCAATGATTTAAATTATTTTTAGGTTAGATGCATGCTTTTGTAATTAAATTGTATTTATGTTAGTTATATATTTTTTTGTATATGCTTATAGTTTTAAGTACATCGTTTTTAAAGTAGTTTTTTAAACCTGTTTTCGACCGATTATTTTAAACGATTCATTTTATTTTCTTAAAGTTTGATGCATTTAAAATTAAACATTGTTAATGAATCGATCTGTTCATGATGAATCTGAGAAAATTTTGTTGACAAATTCTTGAGATATTACATAACTTAAGAAAGATATTCTTTAGTGCCCATAAAGTTTAAACGCTCAGTGACTCTATTATCAGTAATCATATTATTAAAAAAATGCTTTGTTTCAGTAAAAAATATTATATTAATTGCAGTTTAGTCATTTCCATTTTAATTTTAAGCATAAATTCTACCGGAACTAACAGAAGATTAGAGAGATACATATTATGTTATGGCTGAAGGACTTTATATTATTATGAGTAAATTACATGACTATCAAAATTTGAAGTTTTAAAATATTTGATGAAGAAGCTATTAAAGTAGGAATTACATAAAATATTTAATTATTAAAATTTTAACGAGCATTAAGATTGGCGAACCGGCTGGTCGTCAAAGGCGGCTAGTCTTAAATATTTCAAAACAGAAATAAATTGAATGAGATAATGTTCAATTCAAAGTAATATTTTATTATCAGTGTCTAATATCTTACTGATAAATACATTACATTTCTTTTCATAAAAATACATTTCTATCATTTTTCAAAATACTTCTACTTAACCTTTTCTAGAAAATAATTATTTCCACTTAATATTACTGTGTCACAATTATTTAGTTAGCAAAATATCTTTTTCTGCTGGCATAATCAGAACTATAATATATTTTCCATGCCCATCATTTTCTCAATTATTCTCTTTCAATCCAAAAAACAAAAAAAACATAGCTATTTTTTAGCCAGTTTGTCAGTTACACATAGCAATGCCATGCATGTGATTCTGTAGCATTTTGCACATTTAAAAATAAAATAGCACTGGTATAATTTTCACTATAAAATAATAAAGAACTTTGTATGTAAATTAATGAGAATATTTCTTATTTTATTGGAAAGAAAATATTTTGTGTTAAATGTCTGTATTTTGTCATATCTAACAGATTAACAAATTATTGCTTGTAATTAACCTAATGATAATTGAATACATTTTTCTTCTATATGAAATATTTTTATTTGTTCTTGTCCTTTAGTTGCCAACCGCCTCATGTAAGGCGAAAATTGAGAATACAAGATGTTATGAACAGATATCATAAAAAACTATCAGAATCTGAATTTATTTCATCTTTGTATCACCCTTCTGCTGGACTTTGATTTCCACATCATCTTTTTTATAGAAAAGAGGAAAAAATTATTGTAAATTTAAAGTCAGAATTGATAATCCATGTTTATGATTTCTTGTAAAATAATAAATTGATGTACATATATATTATATTAGAACTTTATTGAATTATTGTTTTTCATAAGGATTTCGAATTTACATAATATGCATTATGTTTTAAAATATTTTTATATATGTCTTTATTTTTTTACAGTTTTCCCACACACGAAGTATAGAAATAACACTGTAATTGTCAAAAAATTCAAACTTGAGATTTTTACGAATCTCTACATTTATACCTTTCTAATTTGAAAAATACATCTTCAAAAAATGTTTGTGACAAGTATGACTCAAAAACGCTTTGAAGGATGAAATTTGTTACATAGTCTTTACATTAAATTCTGTACCATATCTCTTCAGGAGAAGTCTGTCTATCTGTTTAAATAAAAGTTAATATGATAACTACAAAATGAAGAGATCTAGACAGATAAAATTCAGTACACAGATTTATCTATACTATGAATACCAATCAAATTTTGAGCCAAATCCAACTACAGATTGACTGTATGTCAATCTGTTCTTTCAGAAATATGTAAACGCTATAGTTCAAAAATGCAGTGACTTAAATATACTAGATTTGATATGGGATTTTGTGACTACAAGTATAGTTATGTATCAAATTTTTGTTTCAATCGGTTTGGAAAAACGTGTCTAAAATATAAATTCAATTTTCCGGTACTTTAACAGTAATCAGAGACTAATCACCAAAGATTCACATGATAGATTCATCAATGATAAATTCATGCCAAAGATAATATTTCATGATTTTGTACCTCTATACCATGCAAAGCGTTCTTTGAAGACACTTTTATTCACATCTTTATTAGAGAGTATGTGCGAAAGTTTGGGGAAGACCACTGTTGCTGGCTTAAAAATAATTTATTCGGAATTTAAATTCTGTGCTAAGCAGAGAGGTGGATCATGAATTCAGAAACGGACAGTGCTGTAAATATACTTCTCAATAGAATACTATCTCCAAGTGTATCCCTAAGTTTTTAATTGCAACATTGTATTTTTAAAAAGTATCGACTTATTCTATGATGAACGGCTGGTAACAAAATAAAGTGAAATCATTAAACGATATGCAGCTCCATTTTTCTGTATTTTCTATTTTATCATTGTATATCAATGTTGGAAAATGACCAAATAGGAGTAAGAGCAAAAAATAAAATTTAAAAATATTTCAAAAGCTGCTGCAGTTTTAATGGGCAAATTAAGCTATCAGCAATGCCAAGCTTGATAAAAAGTTTTGTATTTTATTTACATAATTTTTAATTATATATGGATTATATAAGGATGATTATTGGAATATTGTTCTTTGTAATTAATTATCCTAAATCAAATTTATTTCAGTTATGGAGTGTATTATCTTATCTGTAGAATTTGGGGAGTGTTTCATACGGAAACTTACAATTTATAAGAATTTACTCCTTATTAACGTCTGTAATTTTTTTTAAATCAATATTATCAATTTACATAAAAATTTAGATTGTTTCCAATAATTTCTTTATTGGATAAAAGTCCAACATTTTACTGTTATATTAAAAATGCAAGGAATCATAGGGCACAACTTAGTTATAAACTAGATTTGTTAGCTTGAAACAATTGTTGACATAAGAGAACTTCCTGCAACTTATGGGATTCAATATTTGTACAATTAAGAGATATTCTAGAAAAATTATTCAGAATTTTATAAATGGATCTAAATTTGTCTAGAATATAAATAAATTTTTGAAATAAAATTCTAGTTCTTAGATTAGACTACTATTGCCAAATATAAGTTTTACCAACTGAATCATAGGGGACTGCTGATAACAATACTGTTATGTACTTTATTATATTTCATGCAGAAGTATTCTATTTATATTTAATCATTAGAAGTTGTGTAATAGGAAACTGGATGTGTAATTTTCTACCATGTTACAATCGCAGTATTTTGTAGAATTCCAACATTTACTTAAACTAAAATTTGTTCTTAGAACTGATTTAGATTGTAGAGAATTAGTCATATGGCAGACTGATAAAAAGTTCTCAATTAAGCATGATTCTGTCTATAAGCATTTCTAAAAGGGATTGATGATGAAATAAAATATTGATATTAGTGCATAAAACAGAAGCCATAATAATAATTTTTTGCATTTCAAGCAGCATAAAGTAATTCTCGTTTGTCTGGTATTAAATGTATGTTATTTTTAATGTACAGCATATAAAATTATTAAACTTATAATTATTAAATTATAATAAAAAATAAGCATGTTCATAATTTTCTTTAAATCATGATAATGAATAAAATCTATTTTTACTGGAATAAAATTTAGATAAACAATACAAGATTAAAAGTATCTGAGGTAGTACAAGGAATGATTTTTAATAGTTTTTCTCTTTAAGGTTATCATCAATGCTCTTGCATGTTGAGACTAACTGTATCAATTTAATATGAAGAAATGTGTGCATTTTTATCAAAAACAAATATTGTTTGATTATATTTTTCTTGTTTATATGTATTAAAGGGGAAAAAAAGATTCTGTGTGTTTATAAAATTATATATTTTGATATATTACAAATTTTGCATTAAATATTCTCCATTCATCAAATATACACTTGTAGAGTAAACTCTTCATTTAAATTTCAACTGTAAATGAAAAAGTGTTGACATTAAAAAAATATCTAACAATTTTTTTGTGAAAAGTAAACTAACAAACTTGCAAGCACTGAAATCAATTATTGAGTCATATTTGGATGTGTAGGTATCCTAATGCAAATGAAAATTAATCGAAAGCATTTTCATGTAAACATATAATTTTTTCATATTATTAATGGAATTCACTTATCTACAATTGAGAGAATAACTGCGAATTAAACATTTTTAAACAAAGAAATCATAGTTAAAGTATGTTTTAGAGTTTCATTGTAAAGAAAGAACAGGACCAAATGCAAAACAAATTGTTTAGACCAGAAAGGATCGATTTACTAAGAGAAATTAATAATAATTCATTTTTTTGCCACCTGGGATAAGAGTTGTGCAAAAGAATGATTTTAGATTATAAAATAGGCTTAAAAACTAAATAAATGAACTAATTAATGTTTAGGACAGACTAAAATTTAGAAGGTAACTTTAAATAAATTCTGAGCTGTTACATTTTATTTATAGTGTTTAACTTTCATTTTCACTTATTGACTTAACAATTCACAGCTTATTTTTTTATAATTATACTTTTTAAAATTTCATAATTTAATTTACCAAATGTTTTCTTTGTACTTGTAGTAGCAAGTTCTTTCTGAAAATAACACTGTAGCACTGACTATTAAAATGCTGTTTGTCAATATTGATCTGTACATCTTGCAATATTATATAGTCTTTTATATCAATTAAATCATGAACATTTCCAAGTTATATAAATTGTTTAAATCACCATAATAGATATATATTACAATTGTCAAAAATTTGGATGATACAGAATTTCACTTTTTCTTTTTGTGAAATAGGAGAGGAGGAATGAAAATGTTGAATAAATAAATGTAACTGCACTAAAAACATTCCAATGCTAAAATGCCTATTTAATTTTAGTAAAAAATGTCATGCCCTTTTTTATGCTCTTATGCTTACGATGTAAAAATGTGATTTCTCAACTTAGATTCACTATATTCTATATATTTAATGGCATCTCAATACTTCCTTTGTAATTTAACTCTATACACTTAAAATATAATCACCCAATATTATTGAAAAGATTTTAATTGTTTTATACCTGACAATTAAAAGTTGTATTATATATTTTTAAAACAATTGCCATTAGATGCAATTAATTTTATATGAAAAGGGGAGATGAATTCAACATAATGTAAAAATACATACAGAAAACTCTTCTTTATTTTCCATTGAAAATTAATGAACATATTGGTGCTTTAATCTCCTGCATTCTTTTATGATGAATTAAATACATAATTAACAAAAATCAATTGAATTAATGTTTGAATAAAATTATTTTATGCCTTTCTGTGCAGAAGAAAATGTGAAGTTGTTTCATAAACAACAAATGTTATAGCAGTGGCAGGAACTACTCTCAGCATATTGGGTACAATTCCCTTGTAGTAACCTTTAATGCCTTCATACCTAAAGGGAATATTGTACTTCAGTAATCATATAATGTGTATATTTAAAAATTATCAGTTATTCAACATGCATAAAAAAATTAAATGACTGTTTGTAAAGTATATTCATAATACTTGCATATTAGATGCAATATTATAAATACACAAATGAAAATAGAACATATTGCATACTAATAAAAAGCTAACTTCATAGAAAAATACATTTCTTAAATTGATTTTTATTTCATAATATACTGATACTAAAAATCAATTTTTTAATGAAAAAAATAAATGTAAAAGTCTTGGGATATTCATGAAGAATTTGCCTTATACTACAGCACATTATCACTTTAGATATGGAAATCACCTAAACTTTCATATATGCTCTAGGAGCTTTGATTTCACTAAAATAGAGGCGAGATGAACTTGCATAATGGGTAGCCTAACAAAGAATTGCAAAAAAGAAGTATTCTTAATCATTGAGTACCACCTCTATGTGGAATAAAAATCATTTAAAGCAATAGGCATAGCTTCTTAAAACAGACAGTTTATGAAATATTTCCTATATAATTATGTCTTAAATGAGTATTGGAAAATATTACAGCATTTTGTTACCATTTGGTTATTATCTATCAATCAGTAAATTCTCAAATTTATTTAAGAGGCAAAAGATCTCTGAAAATATTTTTGGGCCTTTACCTCAGATTTATAATTACAACTAACTTATTAGAAAAAATATTTCTAAAGAATTTTTTTTATAACCAAAATTTTAAATACAAACTTACAGAAGTCACTATATTAATTTGCCACTTGATTATACTTCAATCATGATATTAAAAACTGTGTACAAATAAATATATCTTACCATTTAATCATTATATATTTTTTTTAACTTTCACTATACAAGATTTTATGAATCAGTTTTAATTATTTGAATACATAAAATGTGATATGAAATAAATAAGAAGCAGACCAAATTTTCCCTGTTTTTATTATGTATTGAAGTTTTGCAAACAAAATATACTTTCACTTTAAAATAACATGGGAATGATTATATTGTGCAGGAAAAAAAGAAAACTTATCAAAAATAAAACAAGACAATCAGTACTGGAATACGACTTCCATTCATACAGAAGCAGTATATGACACAATATAAAATAAAATATTAATGCATATCAATAAACACAGTTTGAGATTTAATTGGTGCTTTAATTTGGCTTTTTCTTACGATAAGAAAAATAAAACGTTTTGAAAGAATTATCCTTTTACAATAGGTGAAATAAAGAAAAGAAAACTTTTAAATACTGCCTTAAAAAGAACTTCAGTAAACCTTAGTGCAAAACATCATTGAAAAAGCTATTTAAATCTTTTATCTTAACCTATATAATTTTGCATAGATATTGATTCAAAATGCACATCATTTTATAAATGTTAATACATGCTATTAAATATTATGAATCTAAAATAGTTATATGTTAAATTTATTTTCCCATTGTAATAAATTCATATTTATCTTATGAGAAACAACTACGAAATTCAAATGCAAAGAAGTTCCAAGGATCAAGAAAGATCCTTTCTTCTGTTACGTAATTATGCATCATTTAAAAATTTAGGACTAATGTTGATCTAAAAAGAACTATATGCATAACATGCAAACTGCAAATAAGAAAAGTTCTAAGGCTATAAATTTAATTACAGGTAAAGAAATTTTATATTTCAGATTTTTTTTAAAGATAATGTGAAGGGGAATTCAAAATGAACTAAAAAAATTTATATCTTTAAATTTTTCAATTTTGTTAATTTCATAATGGAAGATGAAGTTAATTATAAAAGTTACTTTTCTGAATTAACATATCCGAATATCATGTTTGAATTATCTGAGTGAAGTAGAAAACCTTGTACTTCAAGATGTTAGTTAATCATTATTGAAGGTCTTAGCTATCATTATGTTATCTAATTTAATTTCATCTTCATATTGTGCATTGAATTATTTAATGTAAAAATAATTAAAAAATATTCAAATGAAGTCATTTTATAATATGGTAATAGAGCTAGCTGGTGTTATTAAAAATTAAATACACTCTTTTATAACTTATTTTATGCCTGAATGAAATATTTTTAATAATTTATATTGAAAAAAATTCTAATAATGAAATTATATATAATTAGAAACTTTAACAATATTAATTAAGAATTCATAAATTCCTACCAATATAATTAAAGAAAATAGAAATAATGGTATTAAATTTTAATTTATCAGTTATTATGGTTATAGAATAGTTTCAAAAATATGCTTTTACAAATTTGAACATAAGAAGGCAAATATTTTGTTTAGAAACATCATTAATGCAGTATGTCTTTGCAAAATTTAAAAATACATACACAATACAGGGAGATTTTGATTAAGTACAAAATATGAAAGGGAGAAACTCTTTTGTCAGTTTATTATTTATAAAATATCATAAATAAATTTTTGACAACATGTGCTTGGGATAAAATATATTTTATTTCATAAATACAAAAATTATGTTTTCAATGTAAAATATCAATATCAAAAGTTTTTCATAGTATTTTTTTAGATGCTCAGTGTGCTGGAATTTTTTTTTTTTTTTACCTTATACCGATTTTTACCAAAATTATCCCAATGCTATATTGTTCTTTTGAAATCAGAGTTTATAATTAAAATCTTGTTCATTACAATTCACATTTTTTATAGTTTTGTTTAATACTGCTGATTGAATTTTATTTACTTAAAAATAGTAAATTAGATATAAAGATATGGAAATTGGTTTTATAGAAAATAATATCACAAGATATAAAATAGTTCAATAATTATACATAAAAAAATTGCATCATTAGGGTGGTGTGATTGTTGGACACTGTTTAGGTTGATCAATAGTTCTTAGAATGTTATATGCATCAAATCTTGAAAGATAATTGTATCACATGATATTCACCAAAGTGGTGAAGAATGTAGATAATATAGTACATATTCTACAAATAAATTTACAAAGTCCTATGAAAAAATTAATGTCATAGAACATCTTCTTCTGGGAAGATCGGTTCAGGTTCATATATGTGGGTTAATTTCTCATATATGAGGAAGACAATACAAATATTTGGTGTTACGTGGAGGAAGTACGCAGGCAAACCCTTGTAAAAGCCCCGCATGCCTTCATACCTATGGATAAAGACACAGTACCGATCTCATAAGATTAAAGAGTTCACTGAAATAAATGCATTGGCTAGATGTAAAAAAGATATCCCAAGGCAAAAAGATTTTAAAATTTCAGAGCATAGCTAATTCATAATTTAGCAATAATATAACACTTTATATATAAATTTATTATAAGGTTATATTACATTATAAAAAAGTTATTTTTTAATATATATGAACTTAACTGCAGAAAGTTAAAGTTAACCAAAAGTTTTTTTTTTTTTTTTTTTTTTTGTAAGACATGACATAAAATTCTTTGCAATATTAATTTTAATATTTTTCCTACGTTGCATGATGTCTTGAATTTTAAAGGGATTTTCTCAGTTTTAAGCACAAATTTGCATTTTAAAAGATAATACAATAGAATAGCATATTAAATCTAAAATAAATGAAATGATTAGGAAGAGACGCATAAACTTGCTTTTGTAATATGAAGTTATTCTCCAAGACTTTTGGTATAATTAAATTACGACAAGTTTGACAGCGAAATTGCTAATGCCAGATTCTAAAATAAGCTTTAATAGGAGGGGGGATCCTTTTTGTTAGTTTTCATCAAAAGGCTACATAAGAAATTGCAACTTTTTTTTCCAGTAAACTGCATAAGTAGCTTTAAAGCTTTATAAATGCTTATAGATGGTTTTAAATTTAAGAAACTGCAAATCTTTTCAATAACAGGATATGCATTAAAAAAGATTTATATAACTTAAACAGCTTCATAACATATCTCAAAGCAATCACAAGAAATTATAATTCAGGAACAAGAGAATGATACAAAGCATTTTTTAAACTAATGTAACTTCATATATGTTACAAGAAAACTCTTCATTGGTTATTAAAAATCAAGGGGAAAAAACGACAGGCATTTTTAGAATAAGGATGTGCAGTTTGATCATCATTAACAAAATGGAACAATTACTACAAACTTTCATACATGGTAATAAATCTGATACTAGATTTTTTTTTATCAGCATAAAATTATGGAATAGTAGAAAAGAGATGAATAGCGGTGAAAGTTTAAAGTAAGAAAAAGAAGGGGGGGGGAAAGGGGGCAGTACTGTTTTCTATAACTAAAAAACAAAAGAAACCAAAGTATCTCATTTTTGTTAAAGTCTACAAAATAATTTCTCAATGTTTTGTCACATAACAACAGAATGTAATAAGCATTCTATTTTCATTGATATTAAATAATTATATATTGAATATTAAATAATATACTGAATTATAATATCATCTTTCTTACTGTTAAATCATATGTTCCTGAGGACAGGAGTTAATAATAGATAATAAAAGCGAGAAAAGAAAATATTTCATTACAGAAAAGGCAACATTTTTTTTTAAAAGAACAATACTGAAATAATCTTTTATTTATCTCAGGAAGTAATAATTTGATGAAGAATAAATAATCTTTTTGAAATTTTTTTTTCTAATAATCATACTGATTTAGTAATTGAAATATAATGATGATTAGACAAGATCAGGTTTTCAATTTATATAGAAGGTGTCAACTCGAATGGTCCAATAACTAAGTTTTAATCTATCAGAGATAGGCATATACTTCTAATTGAATTACTATTCTAAATGACGAAGAATAATGCAGTATTTGAGACAATGAATTGATTTAAAAAAACTGGAAGTCAAAATTTTAATACTATCCCGCAGTCCTATTATTCAAAACTAATAATTTTTTCTTCACTTTTTCTTTTCTTTCTCTCTCTCTCTCTTTTTTTTTAATTTCACTTTTCTGTTTTCTTAATTAAAAATAAGTAAGTGATGGAGCTTTGAATATCTATTTTAGACTTTTCAATAGATGCCTCGAAAAAGATCTATCAAGAATGAATGCCATTTTCTAGAGATAAGAAACTGAATAATTAAAGAAATTTGAAGCTTCAAAACTGGATCAGTTTTGGTTACAAATGGGT
Organism: Argiope bruennichi; assembly: GCF_947563725.1. Lineage (NCBI taxonomy): Eukaryota > Metazoa > Arthropoda > Arachnida > Araneae > Araneidae > Argiope > Argiope bruennichi. The sequence continues at coordinate 113,254,436 of NC_079151.1, read as the reverse complement.
GGAAATGTCTAATTTAAAATGTTTGTGACACAAAAATAGTTTATTATCTACCACCAATGGGAGTGAAGATCTGCATAAAAATTTGGACTTTACATTTTTTCATAAATATATTTATTAATTCAAAAATAATAAATGAATATAATTAATAAATATAAGTGTCATTTGAAGCAATTTACCAACTGGAAAAGTTCCTACCTCTAATTATTATGAAACTAACTATTGGGTATTATGTTTTTTTATCATTATTACAACAAAATGGAATCCTCTAGGGAAAAACTTATCTGACAAGAAAAAATAAATTTATTCAATAATTTTGTTCTAAAGTCATCTTTGGACACCTCAGAAAGGAGAATTAAAAGTCAATTACCTTCCAAAAGGTATCAACAGTAGGAAATTGCTTTCTGCAGGTATGCAATAAAACATTTTGATCTTGTGAAATATTATTGGCAATTCCATGTATTTCAAAGAAATTAATAATAATAATAATAAAAATAGAATTCCTAATTAAGAGAGAAGAAAACTGCATTATGAAGCTAACTTTTATTTCCATTACTTCTTTCAGTATATCTTACAAATTGTTTTTATACTGCCAGAATCATATAAAAATTTGAATATAAATAATTTAGCATGTGCTACAGTATTAATATAGTTTGCTGTATTTGTTCTATGATTTGTTAAAAAATTATGATTACATTAAAATATCCTATGCTAATAAACATTTTTAAATTTCTTAAATGTACCTTAGATCTTTTCTCCCATCAAATAATCATCGATGAAAAATGTTTCTCAATAAAAAGCTACAATATCTTGGTTTTGAAAATTACAAAACAAATATATTGGGGGGAGGGGAAGGGGAAATAGAAATATACTATACCTCCAGGTTCTTCTAACAACTTCCAACACACCGGAATATTCTTTATATTGATCTTGCAGACGGGCTCGTATTACCTGATAAGGATATGTCACACTAGCAGCAAACAATTTTGACATTGCGGCAAATGATAAATACTGCAAGGTACCCTGAAAAGAATCTTTGGTTGTTTAAATGAAATAAAGTTTTGAAAACTATTATTTTCTAGGCAAATTCTAGCTTTTATTTAAGAGAAAAATCAGTAGTTAAAAACTAATAACATTGGAATTTAACTTATTACTTTTATAAGGGCTCATATATAAATTGTTATTATTAAATTAGTATATTATTAGTATATATGTTAGAAATTGCTATAATAAAGCAGTTTCAACATAATTTACCAATTTATCATCCACAGGTAATTGATAGTAACTTATATAGCATTTTTTCATTTCTTCATAGGCCATAAACTGCAAGGCACCATGAGATACTCCAAACATACCAGGCACAAGTCCCTAAAAAGAATTACAAAATATTTTTAATTAACATTTATAAATCCAAATAATTAGTCACATGATGTGTAGTTCTCGAACCATACCCTAATATAGGTTATGCCAGTGAATATTACAAGAATATTTTGAAGAGAAAACATTTTTATTAATTTACATAAATAATGTCTAGGTTTTCATTAAAATGTTTCATTCTTTCAAATAAAAAATATATATTGTTTATTTCATAATTATAACAACAGAAATCAAATAATTTATATATATTGGTAATTATCTAAATAGTTTGCTCAGGTAAATAAGGTGAAATTACATGTCAATTTCAAAATTATACTAGACAATAGCTTTGTATTTTATTTTATATTTACTTTCCCATTATATTTTCAAATTAAAATTTTTGAAAACTTTAGTAATTAGAATTCATTTTAAAAGATATTAAATTTTAGCATTTCTTGTCCATGGAACAAGGTCAGACTGTCATTCAAAAGTGTCAACTAGTTTTTATTAGTAATCAAATTCATACCTTATACATTCCTGGAATGCCTTCATGTCGATAAACTTTGACTAGAGCATCAAGCATTCCAGTATAATGCTTTGAAGGAGGCAAATCTGTGGCTGTAGAATATTGTAAGCACATTCGTGTTTTCACAACCCATATTGGATTTGTTATAAACAAAGTTATGATTCCTAAGAATAAAAATATACAGATTACCACTGTACATAAATTAATAGGAAGATTTATACAATAAAAGCAAATGTTATAATATCAACCTGCTTCAGCTGCAGCAAGCATATGACTTCCAGGTCCCAATGTTTTTTGGTTACCATGTTCCACCATCCATGTTTTGATGGCATTGTAGCTGAAATGTATTAAAATATATTACTTTATGTGTTTTATGAGTTTTTAGAAAAAAAAATATTATTTATCATATAAATATTAATCAATCATATTATATTAAAGTAATAAGATTCCGTACTGATAATATGATAATACATCATGATCACATCTATCAGTATTAGATAGAAAATAAATCTGAAAAAGCTTTAAAATTCTACAATTTATTATACCTAATAATTAAAAAACATCCGAGACTATTTTCAATTTGAAAATTTAGGAGCTTTTCCTTTTTGCTGCCTAGCTTGAATATTGACTTTATTAAATTAGCTCGTTAAGACAGTATCATTAAGATCTGAAGAATTATCATTAAAATTGGTAGATTATTGTCTAATTCCACTATTGACACCCCCCCCTCCTAAAATTTAAAATGAATCAATTACTTAAGTTGTATTTCTAAATATAAAACCTCAAATGATAATGCATTCTATATGAAACAAATGTTTTGAAAAAAGAAAGAAAGAACGACAGTTTCAATAAAGTAAAGCAGTAAAACCTTGTTAAGTCGGAAATCAAGGAGCAATATATTTTTGGTCTTCGCTGAGGATTTCTTTTCATTCTGTATTTGCTATGAAACCTGCATGTTGGAAACAATTCAAAATGTTTGTGATGAAACACAGCCTCAATTTTTGTGAGCATGTCTAAAACCAAAACTTTCAACTCTTCGCTCTTATCCCATGCTTTTATCAGATCCTTTACAATCACTTTTTTTTTTTTTTTCTTGTACTTTCATTTAAATTCACAAATTATCCCTTGAACAAGAGGCTGAAGAAATGCAATTACATTTGGTGGAAGGAAAACAATTTTGATTGCTTTTTCATTTTTGGATTGATTGTGAGCAGTACAGTTATTTCTTATGATAATTGTACCTTTTGTCTGAAAATTATACCATAATTGCCTTATCATTTTTTATGATAATCTTATGGTAGCATTTCTTGTCTGACATTAAAATTGAGAATCCAGTTTGCAAATATGTTGTTCCCAAATTATGGTAGTCATCCATGCATTTAAATTTACTTCATATACAACTGGAAGGGTGAAGTTACAGGCATTGTGTGCTTGCTTCTCCAGAAGTGCACTTTTCACCCTTAAATGATAGAGTTTTATCAGAAAAAAGATGGTAAAAGGAACCAGTTTCATCAAGATTAAAGACATTTGAAGCATCACATCTAGATAAAATGCCCTTGAGGACACTGTTCTCCTAGTCTTCTGTAGGATCAAAATTAAAGCAGCTTATGGTTCACAAATCATTTTAAAAGAAAGAAACTATCCGTCTTTAAAATGTTTCATTCGACCACTGCTGCAATGAAATCTTTAACGCTCAACTCCTCAGCTATTTTCGGGGGGGGGGGGGGGTCCTTTGAAAACCACAACAGAAGTTGGTATGTATTACACTGTAACATGGTAATAGCCATTGTACTAAAACTTCCCCAATATTGTCAAATTTCGATATCCTCATTTCCTTTTTTTTTTTTTTTTTTTTTTTTTGTCTTTTCAGTCAGCTTTTTCAATGACTTTTTTCAATGAAAAATTGTTGTTTAATATAATCCTGAGAATATGGTCTTCTTTGACAAAAGCTGTTTTCAAAACACTTGATTTTTTAAGAAAACCAATTGTTCCTTCCTTCTTTCTTTCTTTTTTTTAAAAGAAAATTAAGTAAGTTTTCATTTCCATGGTATGTTAAAAACATAATTGAAATACGACTTTGCCAGAGAACTAACTGCCTTTATAGCAGAACTTACTCACTATGAAATGAAGTCATACTGCGGAGTGGTCAAGAAAAATATATGCACTCAACAGATTCAATAAGAAGTGCAATTTTGAATGATTAGTAGCGAGAAATGTGGTACATGTGCATTGAGAAATCCCAAGAGCAAAAACCCCAAAATGGATATTGCATGGAAACTAATGCTTAGAAACAGCAGAGACCTACAGATGTTTTGTTGAAGTGACAGGCATAATCAAAAATTCCCCATAAAGGTTTGTCTTTCTTAAATTGAAGATGTAGTGCTGAAAAGACAAGACAATGGCAGGAAAAATGGAAAAAGAAGATGCTTTTGACCATATTTGAGGGTAATGAGTTATCTGGATTAAAATTAAATTTGATTATGGATAAAGGAAGGTTAACTTATGTTATTGTGCACAAGTCTGTAGATGATTTTCGCAAAAAATATTGCAAAATATAAAAAGCATTTTTTTTATACAACAACACACACACACTGCCCTCAGTCATTACAGAAAAATGATTAACTAAGAACACGAAGGAACAACAACAGCATTGCTAGGATCTTCAATCTTATAGCATACATGTGACCATATTAGCATCTGGCCAATGCGCAGCTTACATAATGGCAGATTCTACGTTAGGATGAAGGAGGTGAAGAAGGAGAAAATGAGCACTGATATCTAATACATACTAATAGACTTTTTCAAAAATAATGTTCATCAATAACATATAGTTAATGCAGAAGCAATATTAATAAATACATAATTACATACAAATTAAATTATTATTTTATATTCAAAAATTAAGTATTAAATATTTAAATTACAAAGAAAAATTAAGGGAAATAATCAAATTCATTTTTATTCTTTGGTACTGCCTCTTATAAGCACCCCCAGATTCTATTGCAAAGGAACTAAAATATATTGTAAAGATGGTTCCATTATGCACAATATATTGGGCATAATCTGAAAATTGCTAAAAAAACCTTGAAGCCACTATTAAACATAAATAACTATTTTTTACAGATAATAATTAACAGCTTTATATTTTGTTAACACAATAACAAAATCAATTCTTATCAGTAATAAAATTACTATTGTTTAATAACTTAATATTTAACTGATACAATTCAATAATTCTATTAACGGGCCCAAATGATCAGTAAGTTTAAATGTTGGTATAATCATCTCGTGAATTATCATTAAGATTTGGCCATTTTGCCTGAGGTCTCTCTACCAATTTTATTTCATAATAATTACTAGCTGCATTTTGAATCTAGTTATTCAAGGCGAAATATTTGTTGTATTTAATTTTAATTTCCCATGCATAACTTAGTATTAACAGTTCCCTCAAAAGCATTTTTAAACATTGAATTGACTGAAATTTAATAAGTGTCATTTTAACAGTCTTAGATTAAATCTATCATTTTTTTAAATGAATCCAAATAAAATGGCATCATAATTCCATACAAATGTAACGATACATATCATCTAACGACACACACATTACACTTTCTTATTTTTTAAATAAAATGTACACTTGATATCAACAATAAAATAATACAGTAAATTTTACTAGTATTATATGTACACATCCAACAGCAAGTTAAGTGGATTTGTTTGGATTCTTTTCAAGAGCTATGATGTTAACTATAATCTGCATATCAGATATATTGTCTATTAACTTATAAAGTTGTTATTACTTTATTACACAAACTAATTTAATTAAATAAAAATAGAAATGAAAAATTTATAACAACATTACCAAAGAATGTGAAGAAATGAATAGAATCTTCATTTCTTAACTTTCAACAAAGAAAGAATAAATATTTGCAGAAACAATGAAAACATTTATAATTCCATAACAACAAAAATTATTATTGCAAATATAGCATAAAAATATCCTTAAAAAATGGTTTTTAAAATTCTGGAAAAAAATTGCACAATGTAATTGGTATCAATAAAATATAATTTTTTTTAAATATTTATATTATATAAAAATATTTTTATTAATTTTAAGTAATGGTAGAAAGTCAAGTTTGTGCTATAACATTTTTTGAAATTATCAAATTTTATATTTTTAATCAACTAAAATTTTAAATTGCTTCTAGATACATATTCTGATATATTAAAGTTAATATCGGTAAAATCCGACAGTTCTACGTTCAATAATCTACTCTGTAGAAGACAGACATGCATTTGTTTTTAAAATTAGTAGAAATCAATGTTTTTTTCAGTATTCTTTTGTAAGTAGGGTCCAGTCATTGCTAAGGTTCGATATTATTATTCCAATAATGGCAATATACATTGCTAAGATGTGGCACCAAAACTACCAATAAGATTTAGCAGATTTTTATTTAAAATCTGCTAATACAATTTACATTTTTTTTTTAATAATTAGAACAAGCATCCAATATGTTGAATTGCAACTTACAACAGGAAGTAAAAGCCCCATGATGCTCCAGCACCCCAGCAATTTGGAGTCACTCCTCGATACAATCCTTGAATGCCTTCTTCTTTTATAATGGTAGAAACAGCATTACCCAACCCATGGTAATGTGGTCTTGTCAAGAGCTGTCCATCATTGACTTAAAAAAATTACATTACAGTCAACTTAATTCCTTTATTTTAAAACAGAGATTCGATTATAATAAAAAACAACCATACTAGAGAAAACAGTGAAGGAAAAACTGTTGAAGTAAATTTAGAGATTGCGATAGAAAATATTCATTTATCTGTTTATGTTTAATAATAATAAAAAAAAATAATTAAAAAATAGAAAATTAACAAAAAAACCATTTAAAAACTATTTCTATTGATATATATTTAAAGATTTTTAAAATATAATAAAATATATAAAAACAATAATTACTTTCAAAATCCTTCTGTTTTTTTCAAAAAAAAATAAAAAAAAAATGCTCAAATGATAAAGATTGATTTCAAAATCTAGTTAATGGTTGGTAGATGATAGTTAAAAATTGTTTCAAAGAATGGGAATACATATTGAATTTTTTTAAACTAAACAAAAAAAAAGTTGATATGTTGAATTTTATTGGCGCAAGAGCCATGTTTTGGCTAAACTGCGCCAAAAAAAAAGGAGGAAAGAGATGATTTCATAAGTGTCCTGTAAATAGGATATTAAGCATTAATAAGTTAATGTATTGCATTAATAATAATAATAATAAATAATAATGAAGAAATAAAATTGGGCTTGCATATCAACCTCCAGCCAGCAATTAATTGCAAAAAAATAAAAAAGCCAAAGACATAACATTTGACAACATTTGCCAAAAACATGCAGTTAACATATAAGTACCATAAAAACTACTGATTACTTCACAGCAGGTTCATAATTGGATTAAATTCTATAGTATGTTAATTTTTACAACCGAAATTTTGTTAATAATTTTACTATAAAAATTAAAACTATTTCATCCAATAAATAAGAAATAATAAGCAGGAACATGAATATTTAAAAGTAAAAGAAGTTTAAAGTGAATTTACTAATAAATTCCCTTAATTTGTGTATTCCTATTATGATTTCATTTTTAATAATCATAAAAAAATTAACTTTTTCTACTTTTAAATAAGTTTTATGACTTTTTTTTCTTAACTATCTTGTTTAAAATTATTTTTAAATTTAAGCTTATATACTTGATTACGAAATCAATCTTTTTGAAGGTGACCCACAATCAAATATTTTGTAATTTCAGGACATCATAATATTTGCTACCTAAAACATAATTATTATATTCTTATATAACTATTAAATTTAAATTAATAAAATAATATCTTTCTTTGAGAGAAGAAAGAAAGGCATTGAAATTTAAATTGCCTATTTACCCTGCAGAGCTTAGTTTGCCCCTGATCTTACATAATACAAAATTATACATGGTTATATAACATTTGAAAAATAAATTTATGTTGAATCATTATAATAAGACAGAATTACTTGATGCAAAATAAAAACAGCTTCGGGGAAATATAACTTTTTTTAGCAATTAGAAACTAAATAAAGGATATGATCTTTAAATACAAGCATGAATATCCAAATACTAAAATTTATTACTTAGAATACATTCAATATATATTTATACTCTCTATATATATTATTTCGATTGCATTTAATTTACTGAAGAAAAAGTTTCATGATAAATAAAAGAAAAAAAAATGCTTGAAATACTTTGCCAATTAATATCAGAAATACAATACAAAATGTTGGAATGCTCATTAAAATGCTTTTACATTTTCATAATTAATTTTCGTGTTTTAAATGTGGATGACTTCAAAGCAGAAATATGTCTACATAAAATAAAAGGTATGTTAAAAATTATACTATTTATGAAAATTATGAATTTATTCATAATATGTAAGAGAAAACAAATATAATATAATATAGATGGCGAAGTAAAAGAAGCAATCATGTTAAGAAAATGTTCCGAGAAATGAATAAAATAACGTCAGTGCAATTTTGGAAAAGCAATAAAATATGTGCAAATAATACGTTTCATAAGATTACAGTTTATTACCATTTAAAAAGTTTTATTTTAGATACTTCGCATAATCGGTTAATTACTTTTGAAAATAATTTAATTTTTAATTGTTACGCACCTGCAAATCTGATTTTCAATAAATCAAGAGGGTGAAGAACTAATGTCGAAGTTACTCCACCGCTTATGCCAGCCAATAGATGCTCAAATTTAATATGAGCAAATAAATTGATTGGTGATTGCACTTTCGTCTGAGCATTCATGTAATAGCTTGAAACAATTCAAACAAATAAACAATTAATTTAAAAATACCATCATAGGTTTCACTTCCAAACTAATCCAATGATTGCATCACTTTTATCTTTACATGCTCTCAGAACCTACTCGAGATTTAGCCCATAGGAACATCTGGAAAGTTGATTGGTCGATCACAGAGAGAGGAGATGAACACACCACCAGCTCTTTGAAAGAGGATTGGACAATATAAAGTAAAAGGTAACGGATCTACAGATCTACGGTAGTAAAAAATATTGGCGATTGGCAAGTCAAAAACACAAATCTGAAGGAATAATATGTTTTAAATTACAAATAAGATATTTTTCCAGAGTAAAGAATGATATCTATTCAAAATGTTTCCAACATAAACAATTGCAGGAATGCTTTTTCTCTCTTTTTTTTAAGGCAGATGTGCAGTATTCGCTTTAAAATATTATTAATGCATAAGCTGGTCCATATTTTTCTACGCATATGTTTGCTTTATCATGTACTCTTATATATAAATGGTAAATTTTAATTTAATAATACTAGTTTTATTCGTTTTATTTTTTAAAAATATGTTGAAACTTTCTGAAGAAACTTTAAAATTAGTTAAAATTTTCTGTAGTTTACAGAACGAACAAAATATTTTTGTTGATAAAGAAGAACGTATGAATAAAAAACAAAACTAATCTTTCGAATTCTTTAATTATGGATTCGTTCCATATAGCATAGCAATGAAGACTGTCCATAATGTTATTAACAGAATGTTTAGCAATATTCCAGTTATGGCGAGAAAGGGCGTATCTTGAGGTGGGACAGAAACCCAAGTCATATCGTTCATTGGCTAGGAAATGTGATGTTAAGGCTTATTTGTAAAATGTGGCGTGTAAGCACTATTTTCTCATTTTCGGATAACAAATTTCTTCTCGTAGCTTCCAGTAGCAGTGAAACTACTGGAAGCTTCATTCGAAACCTTATTCTGAAAAGAAAAAAAATGGGGGTAGGAAAAAGCTCATCTTATTCAACATTATAAGAAGAGAAATTTGAAATACAACTATTTTTTTCAAAAATATGTAGAAAAAATTTCTAATGCAGCGTTTGGTTTACGAGTGGTTTGCACTGCTGAAATCAGAAAAAGGAGCTGTCCAATTAACTACATAAATGAATTTATTGACTATTCTACATTCGGATTACCATAAAGATTGTAGAATTTAAAATTATTACTGTAATACATAAATGTCATCATTTTTTTTCTGCTAAAGAATTTTATTTAAATATCGCAACATTTATATATTATTTTTATCTTAAAAAATTAATGATTATAACTTGCATTAGGTTTAGTATAATTGTTAACTTTATTTATTTTTTGGGCTCAAAATACAATTGGAAAATTTTAAGAATACGAATTAAAAGTACCGTTTCTTAAATCATGAAACCTGTCGCAATTGGAAACTATATCGCAAAATTACTGACAGCTTTTATTTCTGTTTGTTCTTCAATACTGGTGAACAAAAATCAGTCGTCCATCTTACGAAAGCTGGATTAAATATGTAAATTTTTATTCTAAATAAATTTGAGCGTGTGCTTCTAAACTTGTCTAAGGAGGAAAGAAAAATAATGGGGAACTGCAATGAAAACAATTATTTTAATTATTATTTATTGTAAAAAAACTGATCAATAATTAATGAGAATTACTTTTTCATATGCGAAAGAGAGCATATTGTGATCATCCAAAAACCCGATCTCAAAATTTTGATAAGGAGCGAAATTTTGATTTTCTTAATCTAGGAAGATATTTTTGGATTAATGTCTTTCTGATTGAAAACATGACAGTTCATATATGACATAGACCCGAAGAATTGCATTCATTATATGGTCTTTATATAGAAATTTTAGATTTCTCTAAAATTTTGGATGAAATTCGGCAATGCAAAATCTACCCTCTCAGTACGTATGACTGTAAACATAAGAATTGAGAATGAAAATCCTAATGAGCTAGTCGGATGAAATTTGACATTTAGTTTTACATCCGGAATCGAAAAGGAGTATCAAATTTTGGATGAAATCTGTCAAAAGGTTGGTCTTTCTTTTCGGGTTTTACGAATGTCATAACCTCAAACGGTCATTAACCAAATAAATATTGTGTAGTATTGTAGTTTTAATATGAAAATTGTAATTTGTACCAAGTTTTTTTTTTTATTCAATAGGTTAAAAAGAAAAGTATAAATGCGTTTTCTTTCTTTTCATTGCACTACACATAAGGCGCTTTACAAAATTTTTACTATGTCGTACGGCATTAGAATACCTGATAATGCTCTGGAGATACCGCACAATGTGCTTATAGGAAAGAATCTCAACAACACAAACAACTAGCCATATTGTGTACACGTATGAAGCGAGCACATTTTCGCTTACTATTGTTTTATTCTGACAAATATATAAAAGGGACATAAATATGTAAAACATTCTTCGAAGAAACCGGCTTGAAGTTCCTTAAACAATTTTTATATTTTTTTTATTTTAAGGAAAGAATTTAATTTTTATCTATCATCAAGAGTTCTTTACTGAATCTTTGATCAGTACAGCGGAGTATGCTGTTTGGGAAGGCACAAAGCAGGGAGCAGGAGAGAGTCAGGAAATATTCTGAATTTATATAGGTTCATAAAGGATTCTGTTGATACCGCGTTTTGATCACCGCGGGAAAATGTAACTCAAGTTAAATCGGAGTTCGAATGATTAGAAAAATGTTTTTATAATGTAGACAGTTAGATATTATATATATATAGTATCTGCAGAAGCATTTTTGCAATAATATTGCTCTTAATAATATGTATATGTTATTCAATTATTTAACTTTTAAAATTCATTCATATTATTAGACAAAAGCATAATAAAATAAAATAATTTAATACGCAGTTTAACATCTTTACATTCTATGGATAAAGTAAGTTAATTATATTTTGAAACAAAATTTTTCGTTTTCGTACGATCTACTGAAAAGCTTTATTTAAAAAGTTTAATTATTTAGTAAATGTTCTTGAATGTGAATAACTAGTATAATTAACTTATAAATGAAACTGAAAACTCGCCAAATCTAAACAGAAAACTTTTGTATTGAATTTAATTTACCTTCTTCAGTTGGGAAGTGATATGTACAGAATGATTATTTCGTAGCAGCCACTGAAAAATGAAATAAGAAAACTTGTAGTATCACATAGTGTTTACAGGATGGCATACTGTTTGTAAATGTAATATGTGTGATGCAACAAGAAGGAAGAAAATTTCAGCAAAACGCTCTAAAAACGTTAATATAGATCACCAAATTTAGCACGTAGTTATTTCTTAAATAGAAGGCGATCATTAGGAACAAAACTATCATATCTTTTTTTTTTTTTTTTTTTTTTTGTGAATAAAAAATAATTGAAAATTTTATATTGTACGTCAATAATTTCGGATGATGTAATGATACAAACGCATTTTTATACTACATTAAAATTAAAAAGAATACAAGCTTTTCAGCAATTTCCAATTTTAGTTTCTTTTTTTTTCCCTCAGTTTTTTTTTAATATTTTTTACAAGTTTCTTTAAGCATGTTTTACAGCAATAATTTTCATTTTCTTAATTATTGGATTTATATTTAATCCGATATTTAGTACATATTTTGTGCTTGTCATTTTTTTAATGAAATTTAAAAACTTTGAAATAAAATAAAGATAAATGAATCAAACTAAAAAAAAATGATGAAAGTACGATGTCTCGGACTAGAGTTTGACAATAATTATTTAATAAATATTTATTTCAAGTAAAAAGATTAGTTGGATAGATATTTAAAAATATACGGATTAATTGATTTCGCAATGTAGTGAAATAACAAGATAATTGAACCCTTTTTAAAGTTCAGAAGAGGGAGTACGCCAGTGCTTGGCTATGGTTTTAATAAAGAACATTTAAAATGAATTCTAAAAATTTAATAGTAATGAATATAATAATGAAGAAAATGGAATAAAAATATGATTTCCAATAACCATTTCTGTTCTCCTTTCCCTAGATTCCATTGTTCGGAATCAGAGATTTAAAGACGATTTCACCAAATGCATACTGTTTATGTGAACTTGGTTTAAATTAAATTTGCCGTTTTTCTTTTTTATTCGTCTTGTAAACTATGTAAATATTAAGCAGAATCTTTCTTCTTCAGTTTTCAATAATAGAAAAAATCCCCTGATTAAATATTTACCGAAACAATGAAAACAATTTGGATTTCAGGTCAAAAATGTGATCTATAGTTAGAAATTATAAATAAATAAAATTAAATTCAAGGGAAATTCGCACGACTATTAAATTGATATCCGTAACAAGACAATGTAAACATTTTTTCAAACTGTATAAAACTTATTTTTATGGATTAATAATTTCGGAATTTATCGCAGAAAAATATCAAAATTCATCTTCATTTTCAGTTAATAAAAATTTTAGTTAAGATTTCAAAAAAAAAAAAATGTTAATATTTTTCTTATTAATATTTTTGAAATATTAATTAGAATTTTAATTTATTTAAAATTAGGAGAAATTTTATCGTCTTTTTCCGAAAATATTGTTGCACAAAAAAAATAAATTTTCCATTCTTTCATAATTTAATTTTTTTAATGATTCCAATTTAATTGACAAAAGAATTTTTACTGTATTTTTGCAATTTTTTTGAAAAAATATTTTTTATTTAATTTTCAACATTAAATTACATTTCTAAATTGAAATTCAAACCGTACTTATTGTTCCTTAAAATTTTTAATACCCTTATTTTCTTCCGTTTTTGAAAGCCCAAGAAGAAGGTAGATCGGTGTAGTTTACAAGACAAATATAAAAGTGTATTTACAATGTCGTAAAATTTAGAAAATAGACAAACAGTATATTTATGTTTTTAATGTTTCTATAGTGTTATGGGATTATTTGATTAAAAAATATTCATGTACATCGTATTTAATATTCGTGTACCCAATAAATAAAGCTTAAGTAAGCCAAAATAACATGTCATTAATCCCTAACAGCCTGGCGGAATTCAGAACATGAAGTTATATCTAAACAATTTATATGAATGTTAGTAGTATTTCTGACGAATCAGCTGGCTGTTCAGACCGTTAGTGCTTTTAGTATAAAATTAATAAATAATTTTATGGAAAAAAAGTTATCCTTCAACTCTATGGGTAAAAAGATATATATAATTCTTAAAACTGTTTTCGTCCAATGTCAAAGAAAAAAAAGAAAAGTGAAGATGGAATGCGAGAAGACCATTTGAAAGAAAAAAAGCTGGCGAAAAATAAAAATGAACTGAAACTTTACTACAGGAATGAAGGTTACCATAAAGTAGAAAGAATCCCCGCCTTCTTTTCCCTGTCCACGCCCATCAATATCATTTGGGGAATCAAAGTGTATTCTGTCGATAGCAACTGCAAGACCGAATAATATAAACACTACGTTCTTATTAGCGTGATTGTTTTTCACATATTGACGTACTTATATACTGTAAGCAACATATAATCGTATATTCTATAATGGATATACAATATAATCCGAAACCTCTTATTGCCGTGGATTATCCGGGAACTGTTTTGAATGTTGATGAAATGTCCAGAACTTTAGGAGGGAAGCAACAAATGTTCAAAGCATTTAAAAATCCATCTAAACGCTTAGAGTTGAAATTTCGACCGAGTGATCCATTTTGTAAATGTGTTCATGGTGATCGATTTAATACCACTAATATTGTAATGAGAGTAACTAAAAGAACCAAGCGAAAATCAAAAACGGGCGAATTACCACTTGAACCTGAAGTTCAATATAAAATAGAATTTCTAGGTGTTGCATCTACCACTTACAAATTCAAATCGTTGGCAGATTTTCAGATTCTTCCTGTGACTTTTGATAAAGATGAAAAGAAATACAAATCTTTGCTGCCTAAACTGGTGCCAACTACTTTGCATCCAGCATCATGGCTGGAAGAAGAAATGGAACTTTTCGTACCTCCTATTCTTTTTTCTCGATTTGATTTTCCTCAGTCTACATATTCAGAAACCCAAACCAAGGCAAAGGTTCAAGAAGCAAATCGACATTTACCTCCAAACATAATAGGAAGAGGAAGGAAAAGAAGAGCCGGTCATGCAGTATTTGCAACGTTTGAAGAAAGGAAGGTGTTGGATAAACCTAAGCCAGAAGCTGTAACTCAATTAAAAACTTATCCTCTAGATGTTGAGGTGAAAAAGAAAGTGGATGTATTATTTCAAGAAAGACCAGTATGGAGTAAAAATGCCCTTCAGCTTCGATTGAAATGTGAAAAAAGTAGATTAAAATATCCACTTCCTTGCTCTGCTTATTATTTTACAAATGGACCATGGAGGACACTTTGGGTTAGATTTGGCTATGATCCACGGAAAGATCCTGCTTCGAAATTGTTACAGGTATTGGATTTGCGCATAAATCCAAGCATCCCTATTAATGAAAAAGGCTACAGACCACGCTCATCATATTACAGTTTGCCTAATAAGAATGCACTCAATCACACACGTGTGGCTACCATTAAAACTTTAGATTTGTTGCCTACATGCAAAGATGATGATATTATGGATGATAAGGACATGGAAACTAGATTATTAACATGTGAATATATACCTGGTCAACTGCCTACTGCTCGGCAATGTTTTTATCAGCTCTGTGACATACATTTGGAACCTGTTCAAAAACTCATCCATCAGAATGACGGGCAAGAAGAATTTTGTCATGAAAAAGATGGTTGGTGTTTACCAGGGACAATAGAGAAGTGCAGAGATCTTATTATGATGGATATACAAAAAACTGTGCAGGATTTAAAAGAAAACGAAGTTCAGTGATAATCTCTCATATTAAATCACTCGGAAGACAATACTTATATTAGCTTCTTCTGTCAATTTAATTTTTTTGAAAAATTCATGAATGGATAAATACTATGGTGTTACAAAAGTACTATAGTGTTTGGATTTGATGAAAGAGAGCAGGAAATGATTCATCACTAGGCAGTAAAATTCTGTTCCTTCAACTTCTTGTGTTGAATAAGTTTAATTACTTATAATCTTTTTTTTTCTGTATTTTTTCTCTACAATCTGTAATTTGCATTGTTTTAATCATTTGCATTTCTCTTTGGTATTTAATTAGGTTTTTTTTTAATATTTATATTCTGCATGATAAGAGAAAGGATTGTTTTTTTTTTTTTTTTTTAATATTGTAATATTGCTTCACTTGTATATAGTATTTGTTTATCAATCTATGTATATATGCTATCATTTAAAATAATGTGTATTTGTGTAAATGTAAAAATATTGTATGTTTTGATGATGAATAATGCAAACAATTTATCATTAAAATATATGATTAAATAACTAATTTAAAGCATAAAATATCCTACATGTTTTTATTGATATTGAATAAAATTTCTGTCAACAGCTGTGTTATATTTTCCTGAAAAAAACATAGATATAGGTAAAACTAATAAATATTACCTTTACATCAAGATTGCAAGTTAAATCATTTATAACATTAAATCTATTGCAAACATTTCAAACATTAAATTCTTAAAAGACCTGTATTTTTTGAAACAAATATTTATTGCTTTTATATTTCCAATAAAAAAATAAACACATTAAATATTTCATATATTAACAGTTTCTCATTTTATGAAGATATATATATATATATTAAAATATTTAATTAATTTATAGTAGTGTCAATAAAGATATTTTCATTTAATAATGATTAATAATTTCATTTAATAATTCTTTGATTTGATTAATAATTTATTTCATTAATAATTCATTAATTAATGAATTTTATATGTTTAACTTGCTTTAAGAACAGGAATTCAAAGATAAGTATAATGATTATCATAATTAAGGAGCTAATGCCCAGTTTTTGTTTTAATATTTTTTATTGTTTAGCTTGGAGAAATATAGATTGTTACTAAAAAAATTTTAAAGTTCTATATTAAAAAACCACAAAGCAGGTAATTGAAGAATCATACTACAATCAAATGTTATTTTTCTTCTTTTTGTTTCGATCTATTATAACCAATAAAATTTTGTTCTGAATTAACTGCATATCTTTGTTAAGCTTGACAACATGCGAGTTTTTTCAGCAATGACATCGAATTGAAGGCAATCATTGCTTTTGTAGTAGTTCCTTCTCTAAGTGCAAGAGCTGTAAGACAAATTTTCTTCTTTCAGGATGCCTTTCCTCTGGAGATATTTTCTACAAGCCTGATATTTTTTTTAAGGAGTTGTTAATCATAAATAAAAAAAAAGATTAAATTGAAATAGTTTTTCTTTTTAGGTAATTATTTTTTCAAAAACATAATCTAATGATTATTAAAATTTTTGGCATTTTTTATTAATAAATATTGAAGAATTTGGAAGAAAATGCTTGGAAAAGTTTTGTGGTAATAATAATATCAATCTATATGATCATATTTTGAGCCATGGCTTGTATTAAAAAAAAAAAAAATCTTCATTATTAATATACTAGGAAATAATTCTACTTTTATATATTTATGCACCATGGTGTTTTTAAAATGCAGTTAGTCATTAACTATGTAAATCTATAAATATATTTAAAAAATCTAGGAAATTAATTATTTTGATGTTACATTATTTTTAAAAATTAATTTGTTGAAATACTTCTCTTTCAAGTCATGAATGTGATAGTAATATTATTTTATCTCGAAGGTGTTAAATAATTTAGGATTGATTAATAAAGACAGCAATGCAGATGATACAAATAAACATTGCATCATGATAGATTATAAGTTATGGATCCCCACATGGATACAAGACAATTCTACAAATCACATTAAATTGCACACCTTTTTTTATTTGTCCTTTTACTGCCTACTATATAAGGATATATTACTATCATATAGCTATTTCTTTATTTTTCTGTCAACTTTATAGATATTGTCTCATGAAATGGAAGAATATCTTCTAAATTTCGCATAATGTAACTTCACATTTTTATTCGTCTTGTCAACTCCCCAGATATAAACGAAATGTTTCTTTAACTTTCACCAATGGAAACAAGTTGCAGGATTTAATATTTAATGAATCAGTGAAAAATGTTTGAATTTTGAAGCAACAATGTAATCTATTGTTGGAAATTAAAGAAACATATATTCTTTTAAAAATTGCCAAAATCTGAGGAAAATTCGCTCATTTAGTAAATTTATATAATTAAAAAAAAATTCTAATTTTTGAAATGGTTAAAATTTTTCTTTTGTGAACTAATATTCTCGGAATTTATGGTGGCAAAACACAAACATTGTAGATAGTTAACAGAGAAACTAATTCATAAGCTAATACTAAATGCTTGTTTTCTGTAGAAGGGAATAAAACAATTTAAATTAATTTAGTTATATTATTTATGTCTCATTTTCTAAGCAGTTTGTAGCTCATTGCACTAGGACTATTTTCATATAGAACAATGGTCAGATAACGTAAATGGAAGGGGCGGTAATGACATTCGAGTCGTCATACAACTCCAAACTTTTGAGCCATATCGTAGAGGGGTAAAAGCGGAATATGCGTGTTATAGCTTGAGCTTTTATCAATGCTTATGAAAGCAAAAGATTATTCGGGGAAAACTCCTGTTCACATATGACATCTTTTATAAACTTTTTAGAAAATTAATAATTGGAATATAATGTTTAAATGTTTTTATATTTCTATTACATCGGTATTTCTATTGCATGTCTAAAAAGGTTTGAAAAAACAAGGTCGCGAATATTTATATTTGAAGTTACAAACTTAATTTTTGTAATTTGATAAATAACTTTCTTTTCACAAATGAAATCTACCATGAAATCATTCAAGAGTTAAAATGCAAACGATTTTTTTTTTTTTTTTTTGTAATTTAAAAATTATTTTTTTAACTTGCAACGCAGCATTGGCTTAAGCAATATTGCATTTAATTTCTATTTCTTTCGAAATAATTTGTTTAAACCTTGAAGGTTTAATCTAGCGTGTCTATTGTTAGAAGAAAACATTTCCTGGAAATGTATTCTTCAGTACTCGAGAATTTTCATTTAAGCAGCACATCACAATCGAAACCGTTCGCATGCTATTAATTGGTCCTGTGTTTCTGATTTTGAAGGAAACTCTTACAAATGAAATATAAAGAAAAATAAACGATAATTTGTTGCTTTTCAATGGCAAATAAAGAGTGCTCAGTTGTTAACAACAATAAGATGAAATTTTATTTCTTTCAACTGCAGGTAAATTTTTACAATAGTAAAATATGTATTAATACATGCGATGGTTTAACACATCATTGTTTATATGTTTACTACTCACGAAATTCGAAAAGATTCAAGGAAAAGTCAAGAATTTTATGAAAGTTATGACACGAATTTTCTTCATTAGGGATAAATCAAAAAAGTTTCAAATCAAGCAAATATTGCAGAAAATTTGAGAAAATAACTTCTTTAGAAAATACATCCTTAATGTTTTTGACGTGATAATATTTATGTACTGGCATGCTATTTATAGAATGTAATGCATAAGATGAAAAAACCGTTCAAATCGATTGACAAGGCAGTGTAGGACCTACAGCTACTTCTTGAACAGCAGATGATAATAAAGAAAGGGTTTCCTAAAAAATGAAAACTTTGGCGTTTTCTCTCAATAACTCCGAAGTATGTTGTCCCACAAAAATTATTCTTAACACTATTACTTTATTATTTCACTATTTTAAATTTCAAAAGAGTAAGCCTTTTAGAGAATTTCAGTTTTATCTTCATTATTAGATTTTTATCTAATTTTAATAAATTTTAAAAACACTCTGAGTTTGTCTTATTAGAATATTTTTCACTGTTTTAGTTATTGGATTTATACTGACGCACACTGCAAGATAATTAAAAATTTTAAGTGAAAATTTAAAAATTTGAGTGCTCTATAACTGAGTAGATTTTAAAAATAAAATAAAGACAAATAAATCAACCTAAAAAATTATCTTGTTAAAAAGTCTTGGATAAGAGATTCAATTTTTTATGTAACTATTAGTAAAATATAATAATATCTCTTAGTAAAATAATTTTAAAATTTAGTTAGGTTTAGTCAATAAAACTTTTGGAATTTTTTTTTTTTTAGAACAATGAGTAAGATTCTTTTTACTTTCTCGTATACGTAGCATATAAAGAAAGTAAAGTAATCGTCAAAAAATTTGAACTTGAGATTTTGACGAATCTCTACATTTTAAACCAACCTGAGTGCGAAAAACACATTTTAAAAAAATGTCCATCTGTCAGCCTGTTTGTGACAACGATAACTAAAAAACGCTTTGAGTTAGACATTTGAAAATTTGACAGTTTTACACAAAATTTGTAGATTTTTATCAAATTTTGAATAAGCAAATCCGAATTACAAAACTAAGAGAGCTAGAAAGATAAAATTCGGTACACAGATTTATCATTTATTGTGTAGACACCTGTCAAATTTTGAGCCAAAACCAATTCACTTTGACTATCTGTCGGTCTTTACTTTAAGAAATAAGTAAACGCTATAATTCAAAAACGCAGTGACTTAAATATATCAAATTTGGTATAGGATTTTGTGGCTACAAGTGAAGTTTTGTTTCAAATTTTGGTTTCAGTCGGTTGAGAAAAATGTGTCTAAAACACAAATTTGATTTTTATTTTTAGATACTATTAATGCATCCCAGGGATAAATCAGCAAATAACTCGCCAAGGACGACACAATGCATTTAATAAAAATGCCAAATTCACTACTATACGCCAATGGCATGCAAGACGTTCTCTGGCATGACAATTTTATTAGAAAGTAAACTAGAAAGTTTTAGGAATGAATTTTTAGAAGGATTCTTTTTAAGAAAAATCAAAAAGAAGAAATCAATCATAAGAAGATAATAAGAAATCCAAAATTTCTTATAATTACTAAGAAAGCGATAACTTCGATAGTTTATTCTGTTCATCTAATCCGTTCGTGTTTAGCAAATTTATCCCTTAAAACAATTCATCGCACCCCTCGTCCCGAGAGATAATCTTGAAGGATGAGATTTGCCCTGTAAAAAAGATTTATCAAGACGTTCAATGATACTGGAAGTGATTAGTTAACGATCCCATCACCGATGACAGGGCATACTTCTTTGTTGGAGTCTTGGGTAACGCTCATAATGACAACTCTTATTCTTACTTTACAATATTTATATTGCTATTTGTCGTAGAGCAGTCATTCAAATTTGTTGGACGTTCGCAAGAAAAAGCCAAGTGATGATTAATTAAAATAATCCAACACAAGCATAGGAGTATTATAAGAAATTGCAGTGATTTACTCCATAGAAGATTGCAGTAAATTATTTTTATAGAAACAGCATTGGAATCAGTTTTTGCAAATATTTATAATGAATAAAATCGAATTAAAGTATCAATTTTTTTTAAGTTTCTACATACGAAACTGGGTGTATTTATATTTTGGAAAAAAACAGGGTGCCCACATTAACTAATTTGTAAACTATTACAGATTAGCATATATTTTCAAATAGAAAAATGCTTTGATTTTTTTTTTTTTGAAAATTGATTTAAAAATAGAAATTATTATACAGCTACACCCAGTCCTGTAAGTAGAATTTAAATAAAATGTTCTTATACTAACATTTTAAACAAAAAAATTTCATTCTTCTGAGATGAAAAGTGACTGAATTATGATTCTTTAAATATCACTATTTTAGATTATTTAAATGGCTGCCCCCTAAAAGACCACTGAATGTACAAACACGTTTTACTCCAATTAATCATTGATTGATCTGAAATAATGAAATTCAAATAACTTACCAAATTTATTTCATAAAATAATCTTCATAATTTGAATTTCAGTCACAAGAATGGAACTTTTCTTTGTTTAAAATTTTAATGTGTTAAAAATATCTTATTAAATAAAACTTACAGAATTGGGGGATTATAGAAACATTTAGTCATTTATAATTATTTACTAAAAAACTTGGGATATTTTCTTTTACATCATCTGAAGCGTTTTTATAATTTAAACTACAGTAATTGCCACTTAATGTTATCATTTTAGGACTTCAGAATTTTGATAACATTAACCGATTGATGATAATAACCAAATTCAATATAATAAACTAAATTTAAATTACATTAAGGAAAAAGGATTTTAGTTTCAGGACTATCTGCAAATTTATTTCAAAAAATAAGCATTAATTTTAAGCAAGCATTTACTTATTTGTTGCTTATGGATAATTATTCTTAACATTTCACTTACCATATACAAAATATTTATAATATTATATATATATATATGTTTTTAAAAAAGAAAAATATTTTTCTTTCTTTTTTAATTTGCTGAAAGATTCTGCATATTGAATTTCAAATTTCCAAGAAATAGTTGCTGTTTGATTAAAGTCAGCATTTGGCGAAGGTCATTGCATTTGTTTCTGTAGGAATCATCAATTATCATTTGGTTTCAAATCACAAAAAATCACGATTTTATCAAAACTTTACAAAGAGGGGCTGTGAAATTTTCAACTGTGCACAGCATTAGGATGTCTAATTTTTGTTAAACTTTTATAGTGAAAAAATTTTAATTTTGTCTTTAACACACAAATCAGTTAAAAAAAAACATTTTGCTATTATAATTCAATTACAGGCAACAAAGATTTAAGGTTGTTTAATAGATTTCAAAGCTAGATCTGACAGTATTTCTGTCCCACTTAAACTGATCCAGACTGTTTTGGTCCAGAAAGGAATGTAACCCCATCCCATCAGAAAAATATATATTACCTTACAAAGTACATCAAAAAATTTCATGAATGTCAATCATTAAAACTGGCTGAAACTGAAGGATTGGTTGATTTTCTAATTCAATTTTGATAACATTAAACAATATGGTGATCATACAAAACAAATAATTTTGTGTACATTTGGACACATTGGTTTTGGACCAAGCATTTTGATAGTATAAAATGAATTATAACATTAACCATATTTACATTAAGTGACATCCATTTAAGCATATCTCTAATGTTTTAGTAATTAGCTATTGGACAATGTTTAGAATGGGAACCGCTGATATTTATACACTCAAAACCATTGATATTTTTTTTCATTTTTATCTCCGTTTAACAAAAGAGTTCTTCCTTCACAATATATCATGGGCAAATAATAGGTGCATTAATTTTATTTTTTTAAATGAATATTACAGTTTACATTTAAATAATTACAAAATATTTAATAATTGAAATTAATTATTAAATAATTAAGTGTCAAAATTATGCTATTTCAATCTTATAATATTAGTTCAATCCTACAGGAATTTTATCTTGCATATTTATAAGGAGGGGAAAAAAATGCATACACATTTAAAAAAATATTTTTTATTTTAAACTTAACAAATTTTTTTTTATCACAATCTTAAAAAAAGTAAAATAACAAATAATAAGTAATTGATTTAACAATATGTTCAATATATTTATGATATATAATGAAAAACTGATTAAAAAGCAATACTTGTATCAAAAGGATTCAGATCAAGAGTAGCAAATGTTGAAGTACAATTAAGTAATAATCTCAATTTCTAATTGCAAATAATGTTCATTGAGAAGAACTTTTTTCAATCCTTTTTTCTTCATTTATGTATGCAATCACTTTTCAACTTTTGATAATCCTTTCTTTGCAAACCATTCATCACTCTTGTCAGCATCAATAGCCTAGAAAAAGAAATATCAATAAAAATATTAAATATCAACAAATATATACTTAGAAATGGATATCATCACTTTCTCTCTCTCTATATATATAAATTTCTAGATACAAAGACAAAATATGATTTCTGCAATGAATGAATGAAAAGCTTTCAACCTTGCCCATCACAGAAGAGTAATAAGTTGCTGAAAATGTGCACATTTAAAGAATAAAAAAACTACTTGCAAAATACATTAGCCAATAAATAAAAAAAAGTTCAATACAATAAGCAAATGGCATTAATATTTTCATAATTTTTTTAAAACTCAAAACAATTCAGTTTTTATACTTTTTACTTTTTTTTTTATACTTTTTGGTTTTTTTTAAAAAATTTTTTTAGCTTTTATACCAATTTGCTAAAACAAGATACAGATGCCATACTTTTCATGATCTAATAAATTTTTGCCAATAATCAATACATTTATAAAGAAATATTTTGTTTAATAAAAGGTAATAATTATCTCTTTTTAAATATTATTTACATTGTATAAAAATGCAGCAGTTAAAAATATAAAAAAATTAGAATAAAATTTTCAAAATTGAAAAAATCAGGTAATTGAAATCTATATGATATTGTAAACACTTACTTCCTTTAACAATCCTTCTCCTTTAGGGTCAACTTTTGATAATTCTCGGAAAGCTTCATCTCCAACAAAGCATATTTCATGGCCATCCTAAATGATAATTATCATTATCAATAATTATAAATGTTACAATTTTTATGTTACATTGAAGTTTCATTTTAATTATGCAGCATAAAAATAAGAATGGTTTAATAAAAATTTGACAACATTTAATCATCTTATTTAATACAATAAAATATAATAATTATAAGTAAATAACAACAGAAATTAATCATGACAAATTGGAGATAAACAAAATCCTCAATCAGCATAAAACAAAGAATTCACTATTTTTGTTCATTATATATATTGTGGTTTAGAATAATAATTTTATTATTTTAATTAGAAAAATACAGTATTAGGTGAAAAGAGGATTAGGCGAAAGAGGAAAAAATTACCGGATCAGCCAATATAACAACATGAACAGTGGCTTTACCAGGAGTGTCTAAACTCACTAGAGGAGTCAGAATTTTATAGCCAGAATTCTTGACAGCATCTTGGATACCAGCCAACTGCAAATTGTTTTAACAAAATAATTAATAAAAAACATAAGATACACTCAAATCAATAACCAACCAATACTACTGAAATATTGATAAAATTTTTGTGATGAAAAATTAATTTTTACAAATGAATTAATACCAAAACAGCAGCAATTTTTTTATTTCACAATATTTAAGGTCCCCCCCCCCCAAAGTAAACAAAAACAGACATTCAGCAATTATTTACCCACAAAACTGATTTGTTATAAGAGTTGCACTAATTTTTCCCAAATTTAATTCACAACATCTATATTTCTAATTCTCAAATTCTGTAAATTAAATAATTATATAAATATTTTCTTAAGAATTTATTTTACAAAAATATAATTTCTGAATGGATGAGTGTTATTAATTCTTCAATAATTTTCCTTAAAGATGAAAGTTTAGAAAGGAACAAAACAACCTTAATGTTCAAATGCACTAAAATTTCCTGGAAAGATAAAGAATAACTTATTTAATAAAAATCGACCATAACAAATTTTTCACTCATTTTCCTTGATACAATTTATGCTTGAGAATTTATTTTAAAAATTCATATGCAATTTCCATTATATTATATTTTTCATATACATTATAAGTTATCTTATAAATAATTATAATTAAATAAATAATGGTTCTTTATTTTGTGAATCATTAAATATTAAAAATGTTATTACAGTTTGACCTGATAGCAAATTATCCATAAAAAATTTGTGAAAAGTAAATTCAAAAAAAAAATTTCAAAAAGGAATATATTTTTTTTGGAGGAATAGAAACAAAAGTCTGATGGGGAAAAAAAGTAACAATATAATACATTAAATGAGAAAAATTTTATTCTGTAGAAGTCGGTATTTTTGAGCAAAATCTATGTTAATGAATATTAGAATCCAAACTACTACTTCACTTACTTCAGAAGTTGGACAAGAGAAAGCAATTCTGCCAAATGCTTGTTCATGGTTGACTGGGCCACCAATGTCTTTTAATTCGAGTTTACACTAAAAGTCAAAACTTTATTAATATAAAATTATTCTTTAAAGAGTAAAATAAACCCACAACAAAAGTCTGATATAAGTCACCTCACATTAATTATTTTTATATTTTCCAATGCAAATTATCAATTATCTCCAATTTTATTTTTGCAAAGCATATACTAAGATTTTCCATTTATTTGACTTATGACTTAATTTTGTCCAGTTAGTTTAATTAAAATCCAGTTAAGTATATATCATTAAACATCACACACTGTCTTAAGACAATGTTTGCTTATATATAGCACAAACTTTTTGAGCAGAGGAGAAAATGCATTTTTCAACTTCCAGCAAATGTAATGCCAAAGTTGCCAATGCATTTTGCTATATATAAATGATTTTGAAGTTTCTTCTAAACAAATCTAAATTATTCAGAGCAAAAGATGTGAAAATTTGAAGACAAGTTTGTATGCAGTATCCTTTTAAAATCATAATGTTCTTTTAACATACGGATATCGTAACTAAATTTTTAAGAAATGAAATTTTTTATGAATATTTAAAATAAAATTATATAAATATTCTATAATAAAAAACAACCAATAAAATTTAATGAGGATTCCCTCTAATGAAGCTTTGAGCATGAGAGTAATAAGAACATATAAATAGGGAGTAATATAAACATAACAGAGAGCAATGTAAAATGAATTAATAATTTTTAAGAAAAAATAAAATGTTCATTAATGTTCTAATGTAAGAATTATTAGTGGTAATTAGTAATAATAAATTTGTAGAGGACTCTGACAAAGATTTACTAAGTTTAAAAAGAATAAATATTTGTTAGTTTTATGAAATCAAAAATGTATTTGTACTTAAACTTATAATCTAATTTTTTAATACTGTTTACTAATACTATTTAGTATTTCCAATTATATACTACTGTTTAGTAGTATATAAATGAAAAATAACATGTTACTACTATATAAATTGAAAAAAAAAATTAACTGTTATGTATTCTTCCAATGTTAAGATACTGATAAGATTAAACAATAGAATTTCAAAAATATTCCATTATAACTTAAATTGTTAACAATAAAAGGATAAAAAGAAATATCATTATTCTTCAGAATTGATTAATACAAAAAATTATAGCCATTTCTTGAAGTAGTCAAAGAGATTATCTTAAAATTTCATGAAAGATTAATGAAATTATATATTATATAATATTTAAATAAAAACAACATACATATTAAAAAAATATACACAAAAATAAAATAACTTTAAAAATTTCAATGTACTTTCTCAGTTAGGTAAGTATTATAATTGAAAAAGCTAAGTCACATGTGATTTGAAGAAACAAGTTACCTGTGTATCAGCGTAACCTAAAGTTACAGAACTGTCTGTTTTTTCATATATTTTCATTCCCAAGAGACCATTCCAATAATCTAAAAAATAATTGTACTTATAATATCAAAAAGAAAATTATAAAGAATTTAAAACAAATTTATTTAAAAATAAGAATAAAATTTCATTATATATATATATATATACATACATACAAGCAACTTTTCAAGATTTCCTCAAAAATGATAATTTTAAAATTTATGCTAAGTCATATTTAAATAGATATGAAAATATCAATACCATTAAATAGTTAAGAAAGTAAAAAAGTAAAGTAATTTAAATGTTATTCATTGGCAATTTCTTTCTTTACTAGAACTATCATTTTTTAAATTCCTTTTGATCAATAATTATCTATATTTTTCATTCTCAAAGTTTTATTCATTTTATACTTTACCTATAGATTTCTGTAAATTAGAACAAGCCAAAGAAACTTTCTGCACTGGATCTAAAAAAAAAAAAAAAAAAAAAAAAAAAGATGTATAAAAGAAAGTTTAGTATTGCATATAAAAAAACTGATCAATAACCAAATATAGGTCTAATAATTCATGATGATTGCTTCTGACATGTAATAGTTTATACAAAGAAGTAATGAATGTTTCACTTCAATAAACTATTTTGTGTAAGCACACAATTAATTAAAATTAGTTAAATTCAAAAATCTTATAAAAGAACAAATAATTTTTTTTTTGGGGGGGGAGAAGGAAAAGAAATTTTTTTTATTAAAAAAATTATCAGTTAAAAAAGGAAAGAAATTTAATTCCATTTTGATAAATAAAGCTACGAAATAAAATTTTTGACACAAACTTAATTTTAATTATTTATTTATTAAAAGCAACATTCAAAAATTGTCTAATTAATGTATCTTATATATTCTATAAATAACTAATCCTAAAATAACTAAATATTCTATAATTCCCTATAAATAACTAAATATTCTATAAATAATAATTTAACCTAATCAGAAAAATACCTGCAGAGTTTGATTTCTGTTGGTCACAAATAAAATACTTATAACCACCAGGAGCTTCAAGAATGGCAACATTATTATCTTTTTTTGTAGGCCATCCTTTAGTTTCAGCATTTTTTAAAATGTCACTTGAATGAATTGTTATACCCTAAAAATACAGAAATTATACATCATTATATCAATGCACATTTTTATAAGAACATTAATATATATATTTTTAATTTCTATTTAGGTAAACATATTTTTACATAGAGAAAATGAAAAGGAAAAGCATTTAAAAAAAATTCCTACAATTCTTCAATTCATCTTTATACTAATAATTGAGCTTAATAAAAGCTTAGATTTGAGGTGAACTCATAATACATTTTTTGAATTATGCAATTACAAAATAAAAAATACCATAAATAATAATTATAAAAATTAATTAAAATACCAAAAAATTATATATGCAATTTAAAATCTTGTGAAGAATTAATATTTTTCTGCTAAAAAAATTTAATCATTAATTACAAAAAAAAAAAAAAAAAAAAGAAGACTTTATCGCATACTTAAGGAAATTATTATGTACCTCTATAGAGTACCAATGCTAACTATTTTCACAAACTTGAAATTTGAAAATATTATAAATCTTAAAGATCAAATTTAAATTAAGGCAACAAGTTAATCAGACAAAAACTAATCACTATTAATTGAAATGTCATTAAGCAACACAATAAATACAATCAGAATAAGCACAAAGGAAACTAGAGAAGCCCGATTAATATTTTTCTAGTCATCTGATATGCTTATTTCAGAACTATATTACTAGCATTTCTCATTTAAAAAGAATTAAGCATCGCTATTCGTTCATAATAAAATTTCACTATTTTAAATTTAATATTTATGCCAGGAAGGAAAAAAAAATATATATATATTCAGAAAAAAGTTTCTTCTTTAAATATGAAAAGCAATCAGAGATATTGAAAAGTAATCTTGATAATTTATTAACATTTAAATTAAATAGTTTCAAGGAATCTTAAGATATATTACTTAAAAAGCTAATTCATCAGGTGAACATTTAAAGGAAAATTGACAAGCTGTACAAAACTTGCATAAAAAATAGCTTACTCTAGAATAAAAATGTGGAATATTTTTCAAGAAAGAGCACTAGAAAAACATTTCACTATTCACAGTCTCTGCTGATTAGAGATCTTTGACAATTAGTTATTAACCCCATTCTATTTTGTGATGTAAAAAAATTAGATGTGTACAACAATGTAGAGGGGGGGGGATACAATATTTTTCATATGGAAGAAATTAAAAGGTAATCTTGATTATAAAACAACTCATGTAGAGATGTATACAAATTGAGCATATAAATACATAGATTAGAATAATAGCTATTAAAAAATAACAATGTCCAAATATCAGAATATAATCAAGTTCCTTAGATATCTTTTAAAAATTAGAAAGAATTCATCCTATACTTTGAAAGAAAAGTTATTCTTTAATTATATATTGCCTTTCTGATAAGATTAAATCTTCCAGAACAAAAATCTAAGGATTTTTTATTAATAAAAAAATAAAAACTATCTTTGGTATTTAAAAATAATTATTAGATATATAACCATTATAAAGACAGGAACTAACACAGATATTTTTGCTATAAAAATTCAAAGATACAATAAACAAAACTGCATAAGTTTGAATAATTATATTAACTACTTTTATTAAAAGAATCCTGGAAAGTATTTATATTCTGTTTAAACTTACAATAAAATCATTTCCCAGTTTATAAGATTTAATGCCATAGTTATAAGTCAATTCAGCAACAAAGTGATCATCTTCAGGCCCATATCCTATCATTGTTTTACTCCATTTTCCATCATATGGTCTGCAGAGAAAATTAAATTATTTATAAAATGGAAGTTATTTAAAATACATCATACTTTCTAGATTTCTTAATTAAATTTAATAAAACAAAATTAAAAGACTACTTAACAGCTTTTAGAAATATCAGGCATTCTTTTAATTATCTTTTTTCTTCTGTTTAAATAACTTCACAGTTGCATTACATTTTAAATATAATAAAATATAAATTACCACTTAAGAAACATATACTTACCCATTGCAGCTAGCTTTACATCCTTCTTCAAATTCTTCATGTCTCAGCACCTGTAAACGAAATTAAATACATTATATATTAAAATTATCAAAATACTTACTAAATTATTCATTTTGTCAAAAAATAAAATATGATCACTGAAAGTTTATTTATATTATTTAAAATTATTTTTAAGTACAGATTTTAAAACTTTCAGTTACCAAAAAAGTTGTATTTAAACGCAGATATTTTCATGGCGTTAGATTTAGTGACAAGAAACTAAAAATTTAAGAGTTTATAATTATTTAGGTAATTTAATCATAATTATTTAGGTAATACATCTGAGATTAAACATTTGCTGGTGCATCTAAATATCAGATTTAAAAAATAATATTACACAATATAAGCAAAAGAAAAGGGGCGAAAACATCGCCGTATGATTTCATTATTTAAATAATAACTAATATTTTCACCGTTTTTATTTTATTCAATAATATACTGTGAAAATTAGGGGCGAATGAAATAATAAAAAAAAGGGATATTTTTTTGTGGAACAATCGCAAAAAAACGTAAAATATTTTGACAGAAAACAATCATAAATATCATTCATAAAAATAATTTTAAAATATATACCTTCATTCCTAACACTTCAGTATAAAATTTGATAGTATCTTTTCTATCACCGAC